>NC_135233.1:578105576-578730576 GCF_051348905.1 Ranitomeya variabilis
TATCATTATGTTGTACACTGTTTATAGGGGAAACTTCTGAAGACGCTGAGGTGGGGATATTTTCAGAGTAAGTGGAACCTGCTGGAGTTGGCGATAATTCTAATCAGTTGGAGCGCCTTATCCGTCTTCGTGAAAAGAACCATCCTTGGAAACCGAGAAATCAACTACTACCAGGACCACAAGGATGAGTAAGTCAGACATGTCTTCCCTATGATCCATCCTGCGCAATACTGGAAATGCTTTGTAGAGAAAGTGTCGGCCGGTGCGTGGTGTTTCCCAGCAGATTAGTCAGCGCGGATTATTTTCTGGCATTAGCGGCTCGGAGAATGTACTTTGAACCTGCTCTGTAGCAAGAAAGAAGCGACTTGTTTAATCCAATTTTAACCAGCAAATAAGGCAATAAAAAAAAAAAAAAAAAAACCAGAACGGTGGATTGTGGATTTGTGCCTATTTGGTGTCCGCTATCCCTCATCGTCACCATATACACAATTATCCTCAGCTCGGCTGAGCCTTCATGTGTCCTGAAGAAGGAGAGAGGAGTTAGTCGCTGCCAAAGGAGATGGTCTGTTTCACAATACAATGCATCAGGAGATCACAGGTTTAAGTCCCCTAAGGTAACTTTTTCTAAAATGAAAAGAAAAACAACAAATAAATATAACAACTACCCCAAAAATAATAATAAATAAAAAATGTTCAAAATGTAATATGTACCCAAAAATAATCCCATACAAAAAACATGTTTTTTTCCCTTTTTAGTTATTTAGGATACAAAGTAAACTTTTCCCTCTTGACAAATAACTTTCTTTTATTGCACCTATTATTATCCTAGTGGACATGTAATAAAATATTGCAATTGTTTTCCGTTCGTGTACTTTTCTTCTAGGTTTGTAAGCTTTAATGAAACCGCAGCCGCCGACGCCGCCTTGGGCTACCTCATTGCCTTCCTAGTACTGCTGTCAACCATTAAACTGTGGCATCTTCTGAGACTGAACCCAAAACTGAACATGATCACGGCGACCCTGCGCAGAGCCTGGGGGGACATCTCGGGATTTATTACCGTCATTGCTGTAATGTTTCTGGCCTACTCCATTGCTGTGAGTATTTCCGTCACCTTTTCATTTAGCTATGTCTTCATGCCTTCTATTTAAAGGGGTGGGCCTTTTTTTAACTTTAAAAGAGACTCTGCACTGGACCCAGGGAGGGTGAGTAAGGAAACATTTGTTTTTTGTACATTTATAAGACTATTAGCACGCTATGACTGTACAAGATTAGGAAATGGGCGCTATACTATCCCTAGAAATGGGGCCCTTACTATTCCTGCTCCCAAGGGTACCTGTAAAGGTGAGGAGGTTTGGGCCACCAGCCTTAGTGTTCTCCTGTTATACCCTAAGCTGTCCCCTCCCCCTCCCCCAGGAGGCCTGGGACAGAAATGCTAGTGAATAAACACGTAAGACAGACAGGGATAACAGAAAGCAACTTACATAAAAAACATTCACCAACGGTATAGTGGTATATAGGGAAGGATAGGAAGGTACAAACCAAATGGGAATAAGACAATGAGGAAAGCATACACCCAAAGACAGCGCGCAACAATCTCCAGCAGCAACAACGATCTACAACTCCATCACCCCAGGAAGTAAACTTTCACTGGCAAGGAAGAGAAGGTCTGGCTAGATTTTATGGGGACAGGAAATGAGCAGGTCAGGAGCAGCTGTGGGATGGAGCTGCATGGTCCTAACCAGCATAGAAAGGGTCGTTAACCTCATCAGCACCAAAGGAAACAAAATCCATTTAATATGGGAAACAAAACACACAGGTTAATGAAAGACCTGTGATTCACAGTATGTAATGATTTCCTAATCCCAGATCTCACAGGAGGATGTGACCCATTCGTTACAGCTATTTCTTCCATGCAGAGTTCCCCTTTTGCATTGCAGTAGAGGGTCCGCCCTCCATCCATCACTGCTATTACTACAGTGATACAGTGAAGTAACTGTTCTCAAAGCTCTGTATATGTGGAAAATGATGAGAAATCTTAATATTTTTTCCTCTCGCAGTGTAATTTGATATTTGGATGGAAGCTGAATTCTTACAAGACCGTGTTTGACTCAGCCAAGACCATGGTCAGCCTTCAGCTGGGAATCTTCAACTATGAGGAGGTATGATAAGGGTCCGGCCGGTGGGCATGAAAGTAGTACGCTGAACGACAAAAATATATTGATAATGTAACTGATCCAGGATTATTAGAGGAGGCCGGTAATGTCCGACATTTTACGGTCTGAGCACGGACTGTAGCATCTAGACCGGCCACCCACGAGTCTCCAGATCTGGACAGATGGGACTCAGACCGCCAATGTCAGGTGTTCCGACCTCAGTCTGCGCTTCCACGCAGAAGCAGCTCCTGCTGATTATTTGATGTCTATCCATTCTTAGGTACTGGATTATAATCCCATTTTGGGCTCTTTCCTGGTTGGATCGTGTATTATTTTTATGACTTTTGTGGTTCTGAATCTCTTCATTTCGGTGATACTGGTGGCGTTCAGTGAAGAACAAAAGAACCACCTGGTAAGTTATTGTAGACTGGGATTACACTGGGGGACCACCATACATACATACATACATACACGTGACATCATAAGTGACGTGCGAACACTTGGGGAATTGTAATACTGTGTAAGGCCGGATTCAGACCTCCGAAAACACCGTCCAAGGACGAACCATGGTTCATGGACCGGCTGCGGGTCCCCCAACCTGAACTTCACAGCATCATAGGCCTAGGAGGCTGTCATCTTTGGGTCAGTAGACTCGCGGACATTCAATGCATACTTGGACCGTGATACACGGACATCTGAATTCGGGCTTATACCTGGACTGAAAGAATGGGGGGGTGCATGACAAAGTATGCCAGGGACAGACGCCGTGCCTCCTACCCCATAGAACAGTCATTTTGTGCTAACAGACTCCCTACAAGTTTACAGCCGTCACATAACTCTGATCAGGACATTGCTGAGTGTTCCATCTCTGGATCTCGTCCCCCCATCAATGCGAAATCCGGCCATCTGTAATTCACATGGCGGACGTCGATCTCTTACTTTTCTCTGTAGGATCATCCTTTGCTTTTGTAAAGAAATGCATCTTTTCTTACAGGCATCAGAAGAGGAGGAAATTGTTGATCTGATGTTGATGAAAATTTGCAGCTTCCTTGGATTACGGCATAAGAAGGAGAATGGGGCGACGAGTGGCGATTATCAGGAGAACTGATAATGGGGGGACGAGTGCAGATTATCATGAGAACTGATAATGGGGGGACGAGTGCAGATTATCAGGAGAAATGATAATGGGGATGAGTGCAGATTATCAGGAGAAATGATAATGGGGGATGAGTGCAGATTATCATGAGAACTGATAATGGGGGGACGAGTGCAGATTATCAGGAGAAATGATAATGGGGATGAGTGCAGATTATCAGGAGAAATGATAATGGGGGGACGAGTGCAGATTATCAGGAGAACTGATAATGGGGAGACGAATACAGATTATCAGGAGAACTGATAATGGGGGGGACGAGTACAGATTATCAGGAGCACTGATAATGGGGGGACGAGTACAGATTATCATGAGAACTAATAATGGGGGGACGAGTGCAGATTATCAGGAGAAATGATAATGGGGGGACTAGTGCAGATTATCAGGAGAAATAATACTGTGGGGATGAGTGTAGATTATCAGGAGAAATAATAATGGGGGGGGATGAGTGCCAGTTATCAAGAGAACTGAAGATTTGTACTCTGTGTCGTGTACGAGAATACCATGAAATGTGATAAATGGGCAGCAGCGGCAATTCTACTGCAGAAGTCCCCACACCCTAGAGCATGTACCAAACTAGACAAGAAATAAATGCTGTGTGATAAATGTGAGCCCTCACATGAAGTCATCCCTGAAAACAAAGGGTTAAAAAACACTTAATAGCATAAAAGTATAATGTAATATACAGTGCCTTGCAAAAGTATTCGGCCCCCTGGAGCTTTTCAACCTTTTCCCACATATCATGCTGCTTCAAACATAAAGATACCAAATGTAAATTGTTGGTGAAAAATCAACAACAAGTGGAGCACAATTGTGAAGTTGAACGAAATTTATTGGTTATTTTAAATTTTTGTGGAAATTCAAAAACTGAAAAGTGGGGCGTGCAATATTATTCAGCCCCTTAACTTTCAGTGCAGCAAACTCACTCCAGAAGTTCATTGTGGATCTCTGAATGATCCAGTGTTGTCCTAAATGCCTAATGATGATAAATATAATCCACCTATGTGTAATCAAGTATCCGTATAAATGCACCTGCTCTGTGATAGTCTCAGGGTTCTGTTTGAAGCACAGAGAGCATCATGAAGACCAAGGAACACATCAGGCAGGTCCGTGATACTGTTGTGGAGACGTTTTAAGCCAGATTTGGATACAAAATGATTTCCAAAACTTTAAACATCCCAAGGAGCACTGTGCAAGCGAACATAATGAAATGGAAGGAGTATCATACCACTGCAAATCTACCAACACCCGTCCGTATTTCTAAACTTTCATCTCAAAGGAAAAGACTGATCAGAGATGCAGCCAAGAGGCCCATGATCACTCTGGATGAACTGCAGAGATCTACAGCTGAGGTGGGACAGTCTGTCCATAGAACAACAATCAGTCGTACACTGCACAAATCTGGCCTTTATGGAAGAGTGGCAAGAAGAAAGCCATTTCTCAAAGAAATCCATAAAAAGTGTTATTTAAAGTTTGCAACAAGCCACCTGGGAGACACACCAAACATGTGGAAGAAGGTGCTCTGGTCAGATGAAACCAAAATTGAACTTTTTGGCAACAATGCCAAACAATATGTTTGGCGTAAAGGCAACACAGCTCATCACCCTGAACACATCATCCCCACTGTCAAACATGGTGGTGGCAGCATCATGGCTTGGGCCTGCTTTTCTTTAGCAGGGACAGGGAAGATGGTTAAAATTGATGGGAAGATGGATGTAGCCGAATACAGGACCATTCTTGAAGAAAACCTGTTTGAGTCTGCAAAAGACCTGCGACTGGGACGGAGATTTGTCTTCCAACAAGACAATGATTCCAAACATAAAGCAAAATCTTCAACGGAATGGTTCACAAATAAATGTATCCAGGTATTGGAATGGCCAGACCTCAATCCAATCGAGAATCTGTGGAAAGTGCTGAAAACTGCTGTTCACAAACAATCTCCATCAAACCTCACTGAGCTCGAGCTGTTTGCCAAGGAAGAATGGGCAAGAATTTCAGTGTCTCGATGTACAAAACTAATAGAGACATACCTCAAGCGACTCGCAGCAAAAGGTGGCGCAACAAAGTATTAAGTTAAAGGGGCCGAATAATATTGCACGCCCCACTTTTCAGTTTTTGAATTTCCACAAAAATTTAAAATAACCAATAAATTTTGTTCAACTTCACAATTGTGTTCCACTTGTTGTTGATTCTTCACCAGAAATTTACATTTGGTATCTTTATGTTTGAAGAATGATATGTGGGAAGAGGTTGAAAAGTTCCAGGGAGCCAAATACTTTCACAAGGCACTGTATTAGGGTGACCACTAGAGATGAGCTGATCGATCTGTGGACTTCTTGTCTGGCCGCCAGGTACCACGGACCCGAACCCGAGTCCTGCGAATCGATCCGCTCATCACATGAGTGTCACAACCCGGATCCATCCCCGTCTTCAAATATCAAATACGCAAATGGCGACATCCATAAAAGCAATGTTACAGATATAACAAAGATCCTATCACACATAGATGGTGGAATCTGTTTATTACAGGGGTCGTCCATAAACAATATTGAGGTGATAGATGTATGACCCATTTCTGGGACCTTCAGTGGTCACTTGAATGGAGGTCCCCTGTGTTTGGGATTTTAGGACCCCGATTCTAGTAATCAGTGAAGATCCCGGGATTCAGATCCGCACATGATAGGTGAAAATACCAAGATAAATAGAACGTAGTGTGCCCCATTAATATCTCCCATGTGAGTTATCATTAGACTATGTGCACATTAACAATGCAGATAATATACCAGTATATACAAATAGTATAAAACACAATATACACTGATCAAATATGAAGCAGGTCATATAGGGCTCATTCAGATGTCAGTGTGGTTTTCACATTCAGACCATTTTGTTTTGCGTGAGTCATCAGAGTATTGGAGTTTCATCAGTGCTTGATCCGTGAGTCAGTTTTTACCATCAGTCTATGGGTAAAGTAGTGAACCACAAAGCTTCTCCTATTCATGGCAATGTGAGTCATGGATGGCGTACGGATGATGTAGGCGCTGGCCACAGACATCTCCTCTCTTCTCTTCCATCCGGACTGATTTTCCTCTAGTTTTGCATTGTGCCTTTGCCACTAATGGTGTAATGAGACGATACCTGATGGCCATTCAGGTTGCAAAGGTTGTCCAGCTCCTCCATGATGGCACATCCATACGAACCATCACAAGAAGGTTTGTTGTGTCTCTGCACCGCCAGGATAGAGGTCATTACACAAGAAGAACCGGCAGTGGAAACCACCGGAGCCCTGCAAAATGACCTCCGACAGCAGCTGGGGGTCACGTTTGTGACTAAACCTTCAGACACAGACTCCGTGAGGGCAAGAAGATCTGGAAGATCTCCAAGGCACCATCCACTGTCCCATCAGGAGCATTAGTGACATTGTCACTAGTGCAGCCAGGACATCAGGCCATACAGATCATGGGGCCATGATACAAGGTGCCCTGGTGACATTTATGCAAATTGGATCCTGCTGTGATTTTAATGGTTTATTTTAATTTTTGGGGATGATCTGGAGTCCAGCTCTCAGTTGATGATTTTGGTTTCCATTGACCTTCGATACATCATTTTACAGTGGCATGTCAATGTTTGGGCACCCCTGGTGAAAAGTACTGCTATTGTGAACAGTTAAGAAAGTTGAAGATGAAATGATCTGTAAAACGGCTAAAGTTACAGACGGCACATTCCCTTTGTATTTTAGGCAAACAAAAATATATATAGTTATTTTTTACATTATAAAAAAATTACAAAAAGTTAAATGGGCCTATGCAAACATTTGGACCCCCTGCATGGTTAGCACCTAGTAGCAGGGCTGTGGAGTTGGAGCCGGTGTCATGGAAATTAAGGAGTCAGAAGTTTGGCTTACTGACTCCACAGCCCTACCTAGTAGCACCTCCTTTTTCAAGTATCACAGTTTGTAAACACTTTCTGTAGCCGGCCAAGAGTCTTTCTACACTCCCTGACAGAAGTTATGTCGCTTATCCATGTTATGTAAATAAAAGCTTATAACCTGATGTTAAATTCATCCATTGGTTGTATAAATTATTCTTTTGAAAGCCGAAACCTTCCGAAATGTGGTTTAGGTTAAGAAAATAAATTGGCATCAATGCAGAAATAATGATCAGTTAATGGACACAGAATGGTCAGATTTTGGGAAGACAAAAGTTTTGTCACCCACAGAAAGTAATGTGATGTTCAAACAAATAATTAACTTAAAATACAAATATATGTTGCATAACATTGGTTAATGAAGTTGTGGTGCTATTAGAGTCATATTTAATATTTTGTGTGACTTCCATGAGCTTGAAGGACTGCATACATACAGTTCAACAATGATTCATACAATTTATTAATGAAGTCATCAGGAATAGCAAAGAACGCAGTCTTACATGCCTCCCAGAGTTCATCTAGATTCTTTGGTTTTGTCTTCCAAACTTCCTCTTTCATCCTACCCCAAACATGCTCAATGATGTTCATGTCTGGTGACAGGGCTGGCTAGTCCTTGAGCACCTTGATCTTTTATGCCTGGAGGAACTTTGTTGTAGAGATGGATGTATGAGATGAAGCACCATCCTGCTGCAGAATTTGACCCCTTCTATGATTTGGAATATAAGAGGTAGCTAATACTTCTTGATATTTTAGGCTATTGATATTCCCTTCCACCTTGCAAATGTTTCGCACACCCCCATACTGAATGTAACCCCAGACCATGATCTTTCCACCACCAAATGTAACTGTTTTCTGGGTGTATTTTGGATCCATACGGGGTCCAGTAGGTCTCCTGCAGTATTTGCGGCGGCTGTGGTGTAATTCTACTGAAGATTCATCAGAGAAATCCACCTTGTGCCACTTTTCCAGCATCCATCTGTTTAGCAGGCTGTGGGACTTTGCAAATGCCATACGGTTTTTTATTTGCCTTTTGTTTAGTGCTGGCTTCTGGGCACTGATTTGACCATGGAGGCCATTTCGAGACAGAATCCTACAAACTGTTTTAGTTGACACTGGGACTTGAGGTGACCAGGCCTGTTGGAGCTCTGCTGCAGTGGAAGAGGGGTTTGCTTTGGAGTTTTTAACCAACAAACCTTACTCCTGAGCAGTTGTCTTGAGAGGTCTGCCGGACCTGGGCTTGTTAAACACATCTCCAGTCTCTTCAAATCTTTTTTTAATTCTTTGTACTTGACGCTGAGACACATTAAAGGTGCCAGCCACTTCTGCAGTGGATCTGGTCTTCAGCCTCTTGATAATCCAGGCTTTGGTCGCAGGGTGGATTTTTGGCATGTTGTCAGAGCTCAAGTTGCAGTTCAAGTGAAGGTCTGGGGTGCTGGATTTCTTTTTATACACACACACTAATTAACCGATCATTTACTGAGCACAGGTGAGGATGTAAACTAGGATTGGGTGCATTATATGACCAGGCGACAAAACTTTTGTTGTGCCAAAATCTGACCATTCTGTGTCCATTAACTGATCAATATTTCTGCATTGATGCCAATTTATTTTCTTAACCTAAACTGTTGTGAACTATACTTCTTGGCTCCCTCTTGTGGTCACTAGTGATTTGGCTCTTGGATTGTCTTTTACCAGGTTGGTACTCACCTGCTTCGTTAGGCCTGGGGTGTTGCTATTTAAACTTCCTGGATTCTCAGTCCAGTGCCTGGCATTGTTGTAATCAGTTCATTTCTGTTTGCTCCTGTCTTCAGGTCCTGGTTCTTTGCAAGATAAGCTAAGTCCTGCTTTCTTATTTTTTGTTATTTTGCTTTGTTCATATTTTTGTCCAGCTTGTACAATATGTGATTCCTGATATTGCTGGAAGCTCTAGGGGGCTGATATTCTCCCCCCTCACCGTTAGTCGGTTTGGGGGTTCTTGGATATTCAGCGTGGATATTTTGCAGGGTTTTTTGCTGACCATATAAGTCATCTTACTATTTTCTGCTATTAGTCAGTGGGCTTCTCTTTGCTAAAATCTAGTTAATTCTTACGTTTGTCTTTTCTTCTTACCTCACCGTTATTATTTGTTGGGGGCTTGTATTACTTTGGGGTCTTTTCTCTGGAGGCAAGAGAGGTCTTATTTTCCCTGATAGGGTTAGTTAGTTCTCCGGCTGGCGCGAGACGTCTAGAATCAACGTAGGCACGTTCCCCGGCTGCTGTTAGTTGTTTGTGCTAGGATCAGGTATATGGTCAGCCTAGTTACCACGTCCCTATGAGCTGGTATTTATGTTTGCAGACTTTTGCTGTAATCTCTGAGATCCTTGCCATTGGGATCATAACAGTATGCCAGGCCATGAATAGTTAATGCATTGCAGAAGTGGGATTAAAAGAAAAGGAGTTCTGAGGTTTTTTTTTCTCCTCTTTCTTCCTTCCCCTTTTTCTCAGAGTGGCTGTAAGCTTTGCTGCAGACATGAATGTTCAGACCTTGATTACTAGTGTGGATCAGCTTGCTGCACGAGTGCAGAGCATTCAGGATTTTGTTGTTAGCAGTCCTATGTCTGAGCCTAAGATACCTATTCCTGAGCTGTTCTCTGGAGATCGATTTAAATTTAGGAATTTTAGGAATAATTGTAAATTGTTTCTATCTTTGAAACCTCGTTCGTCTGGAGATTCAGCTCAGCAAGTTAAAATTGTTATCTCCTTTTTGCGTGGCGACCCTCAGGATTGGGCTTTCTCGTTAGCGCCAGGAGATCCGGCATTGGCGGATGTCGATGCGTTTTTTCTGGCGCTCGGATTGCTTTATGAGGAGCCTAATCTTGAAATTCAGGCAGAAAAAGCTCTACTGGCTATCTCTCAGGGCCAGGATGAAGCCGAAGTGTATTGCCAAAAATTTCGGAAATGGTCCGTGCTTACTCAATGGAATGAATGTGCTCTGGCCGCAAATTTCAGAAATGGCCTTTCTGAAGCCATTAAGAATGTGATGGTGGGTTTCACAATTCCTACAAGTCTGAATGATTCTATGGCGCTGGCTATTCAGATTGATCGGCGTTTGCGGGAGCGCAAATCCGCTAATCCTCTGGCGGTGTTGTCTGAACAGACACCTGTTTCAATGCAATGTGATAGAAACCCCGATCCAGCAATGCAATGTGATAGAATCCTGACTAGAACCGAACGACAAAATCATAGACGACAGAATGGGCTGTGTTTTTACTGTGGTGATTCTACACATGTTATATCAGCATGCTCTAAACGCCTAACCAAGGTTGTCAGTCCTGTCTCCATTGGTAATTTGCAGCCTAAATTTATTTTGTCTGTGACTTTAATTTGTTCATTCTCTTCCTACCCTGTTATGGCGTTTGTGGATTCAGGTGCTGCCCTGAGTCTTATGGACTTGTCGTTTGCCAAGCGCTGCGGTTTTGTCCTGGAGCCTTTAAAAATTCCTATTCCTCTCAGAGGAATTGATGCTACGCCACTGGCGGAAAATAAACCGCAGTTTTGGACACAAGTGACCATGTGCATGACTCCTGAACATCGGGAGGTGATTCGTTTTCTTGTTCTGCATAAAATGAGTGATTTGGTCGTGTTAGGTCTGCCATGGTTACAGACCCATAATCCTGTTTTGGATTGGAAGGCTATGTCTGTGTCGAGTTGGGGTTGTCAGGGAATTCATTGCGATTCTCCGCCGGTGTCTATTGCTACTTCTACTCCTTCAGAGGTTCCTGAGTATTTGTGTGACTATCAGGATGTATTCAGTGAGTCCAGGTCCAGTGCCCTTCCTCCTCATAGGGACTGTGACTGCGCTATAGATTTGATTCCTGGCAGTAAATTTCCTAAGGGACGATTATTTAATTTGTCTGTACCCGAGCATGCCGCGATGCGTTCTTATGTCAAGGAGTCTTTGGAGAAGGGGCATATTCGTCCATCCTCTTCCCCTCTTGGTGCGGGATTCTTTTTTGTGGCCAAGAAGGACGGGTCTTTGAGACCTTGTATAGACTATCGGCTTCTGAATAAAATCACTGTTAGGCCATGTTCACACAGTGCGTTTTTTACCGCGGAACCGCGGCGGTTTTGCCGCTGCGGTTCCGCAGCTGTTTTCCATGCAGGGTACAGTACACTGTACCCTATGGAAAACAGGACACACTGTGCACATGGTCCGGAAATTTAAAAAAAAAGCCGTGCTGAATAGCTCCCGGAAAAAAGAAGGAGCATGTCAATTCTTCTTCCTGAACCGCAGCGGTTCTGCACCCATAGACCTCCATTGTGAGGTCAAAATCGCAGTAAAACCCGCAGATCAAAAATATATCTGCGGGTTTTACTGCGGTTTGTTGTGCAGAACCGCTGCAGCCGGAAGTGCGGGGAAGCCGGCGGAAGTGCGGGGCCGGAAGTGCGTGGGCGGAGAGACATGGAGGCATACCGGCGCATGGGGATCGTGTCGGCCGTTTGATTGATTTGGTATGTGTGTGTGTGTGTGTGTGTGTGTGTGTGTGTGTGTGTGTGTGTGTGTGTCCCCATGCGACGCTAGTGCCACCATTGTGCTAAGTCGCCGTATGGACTACTACTCCCATCCGGTATTAGGATGGGAGAGTTGTCCCTGTGTCCGGCGACTTAGCACAATGGTAAAGTTACACCAAACACCTACACACAATACACATACATGACACACAGTACATACAACATATAACACAGAGTATATACTCACCAACAGCACACTTGTAGGCGAAGCCCTCGATCCTCCAGGAAAAAATCCAAAAATAATAAACCAAATCCATACTCCCTGTCCGCAGAATCCATAAAACGAGTGTCCCACGCCGATCGGCTGCTCTCCGGCGATACACTGCCAGGAGCGAAGCTCCTAGCAGTGTATCGCGTACTGTCCCGGAGTTCAATGGCTCCGGCGTCTCGGTTAACGGCAGTACAGCTGCGTTGAACTTTCCCACGCAGCACTGCCGTTAAGCGAGAGTGCCGGGGTCAATGACCGCCGGTAAACTCGCTCGCGCATGCGCAGTGACACACCGACAGGAACTATGGCTCCTGTCAGTGTGTTGCTGCATCCGTGGAGAGCAGACATATCTCTGGATGTGTCTGTTCTCCATGGAAAATCTTCGTGGGATACGTGGCACTTAAATACGTGGCACTTAAATACGTGACACGTGTCACTTATACGTGATACGTGTCACTTAAATACGTGACACGTGTCACTTATACGTGATACGTGTCACTTAAATACATGATACGTGTCACTTAAATACGTGGCACGTGGCACTTAAATACGTGGCACTGAAATACGTGATACGTGGCACGTGGCACTTAAATACGTGGCACGTGGCACTGAAATACGTGGCACTGAAATATGTGGCACGTGGCACTGAAATATGTGGCACGTGGCACTTAAATACGTGGCACGTGGCACTGAAATACGTGGCACGTGGCACTGAAATACGTGGCACGTGGCACTTAAATATGTGGCACGTGGCACTTAAATACGTGGCACGTGGCACTGAAATACGTGGCACGTGGCACTTAAATATGTGGCACGTGGCACTTAAATACGTGGCACGTGGCACTGAGATACGTGGCACGTGGCACTTAAATACGTGGCACGTGGCACTGAAATACGTGGCACGTGGCACTGAAATATGTGGCACGTGGCACTTAAATACGTGGCACGTGGCACTGAAATACGTGGCACGTGGCACTGAAATACGTGGCACGTGGCACTGAGATACGTGGCACGTGGCACTTAAATACGTGGCACGTGGCACTAAAATACGTGGCACGTGGCACTTAAATACGTGATACGTGGCACTGAAATACGTGGCACTGAAATACGTGGCACTGAAATACGTGGCACGTGGCACTTAAATACGTGGCACTTAAATACGTGGCACGTGGCACTGAAATACGTGGCACTTAGGCTATGTTCACATTTGCGTTGTGCGCCGCAGCGTCGGCGCCGCAACACACAACGCAAAGTAAAACGCAGCAAAACGCATGCACAACGCTGCGTTTTGCGCCGCATGCGTCCTTTTTTTTATTGATTTTGGACGCAGCAAAAATGCAACTTGCTGCGTCCTCTGCGCCCGGATGCGTGCGCTGCAGTGACGCATGCGGCGCAAAACGCGGAGCGCTGTCATTCAAAACACGTCCACTCATTTTGGTGTTTAGTCCCAAAATGGAGGATGGAAGAAGAAAAGGGTTTGGCCAAGGAAATGACATCATTTCTTTTTTTTTTTCCCCCACTGCAGTTAAAGCTTTATTTGTGTCAAACACAGACAATTTGCAGAGAAAACTGCATACAAAACGCACAAAAAACCGCACTAAAAAACGCACCAAAAAACGCACCAAAAACGCACCAAAAACGCACCAAAAACGCACCTGCGTTTTCTGCAGAGACCTGCAGATTCAGTCAGGAAAAAAAAAGGATGGAAATCCTGAACGTGTGAACATAGCCTTAAGTTTCAGTATCCTTTGCCACTATTGTCAGACTTGTTTGCTCGGATTAAGGGTGCCAAGTGGTTCACCAAGATAGATCTTCGTGGTGCATACAACCTTGTGCGCATTAGGCAGGGAGATGAATGGAAAACTGCATTCAATACGCCCGAAGGTCATTTTGAATACTTGGTGATGCCCTTTGGGCTCTCTAATGCTCCTTCAGTGTTTCAGTCCTTTATGCATGATATCTTCCGGAAGTATCTGGATAAATTTATGATTGTTTATTTGGATGATATTCTGGTTTTCTCGGATGATTGGGATTCTCATGTAAAGCAGGTCAGGATGGTGTTTCAGGTTTTGCGTGATAATGCTTTGTTTGTGAAGGGCTCAAAGTGTCTCTTTGGAGTGCAGAAGGTTTCCTTTTTGGGTTTTATTTTCTCCCCTTCTGCTGTGGAGATGGACCCAGTCAAGGTCCGAGCTATTCATGATTGGACTCAGCCCACGTCTGTTAAGAGTCTTCAGAAGTTCTTGGGGTTTGCTAATTTCTACCGTCGCTTTATCGCTAATTTTTCTAGCGTTGTTAAACCTTTGACGGATATGACCAAGAAAGGTTCTGATGTGGCTAATTGGGCCCCTGCAGCCGTGGAGGCCTTCCAGGAGCTGAAGCGCCGGTTTACTTCGGCGCCTGTTTTGTGCCAGCCTGATGTCTCACTTCCCTTTCAGGTTGAAGTGGATGCTTCTGAGATCGGTGCTGGGGCTGTTTTGTCGCAGAGAGGCTCTGGTTGCTCTGTGATGAGACCATGTGCCTTTTTCTCTAGGAAGTTTTCGCCTGCTGAGCTGAACTATGATGTTGGTAATCGGGAGTTGTTGGCCATGAAGTGGGCATTTGAGGAGTGGCGTCATTGGCTCGAGGGTGCTAAGCATCGTGTGGTGGTCTTGACTGATCACAAAAATCTGATGTATCTCGAGTCTGCTAAGCGCCTGAATCCTAGACAGGCTCGTTGGTCATTGTTTTTCTCTCGTTTTGACTTTATGGTCTCGTACCTGCCTGGTTCGAAGAATGTTAAGGCTGATGCTCTTTCTAGGAGCTTTGTGCCTGACTCTCCTGGAGTCTCGGAGCCAGCTGGTATTCTTAAAGAGGGAGTAATCGTGTCGGCCATATCTCCTGATTTGCGACGTGTGTTGCAGAGATTTCAGGCTGGTAGACCTGACTCTTGTCCACCCGACAGACTGTTTGTTCCTGATAAATGGACCAGCAAAGTCATTTCCGAGGTTCATTCCTCGGTGTTGGCAGGGCATCCGGGAATTTTTGGTACCCGAGATTTGGTGGCTAGGTCCTTTTGGTGGCCTTCCTTGTCACGGGATGTGCGGTCATTTGTGCAGTCCTGTGGGACTTGTGCTCGGGCTAAGCCTTGTTGTTCTCGTGCTAGTGGGTTGCTTCTGCCCTTGCCCGTCCCGAAGAGGCCTTGGACACACATTTCCATGGATTTCATTTCTGATCTTCCGGTGTCTCAGGGAATGTCTGTCATCTGGGTGGTGTGTGATCGTTTTTCCAAGATGGTCCATTTGGTACCCTTGCCTAAGTTGCCTTCGTCTTCCGATCTGGTTCCTTTGTTTTTTCAGAATGTGGTTCGTTTACACGGCATTCCGGAGAATATCGTGTCCGACAGAGGGTCCCAGTTTGTGTCCAGATTCTGGCGATCTTTTTGTGCTAGAATGGGCATTGATTTGTCGTTTTCATCTGCCTTCCATCCTCAGACTAATGGTCAAACGGAGCGAACTAATCAGACACTGGAGGCTTATTTGAGATGTTTTGTTTCTGCGGACCAGGATGATTGGGTGACCTTCTTGCCATTGGCGGAGTTTGCCCTTAATAATCGGGCTAGTTCCGCTACTTTGGTTTCGCCATTCTTCTGCAACTCTGGTTTTCATCCTCGTTTCTCCTCGGGTCATGTTGAGTCTTCTGACTGTCCTGGGGTGGATTCCGTGGTGGATAGGTTGCAGCGGATTTGGAATCATGTGGTGGACAACTTGAAGTTGTCACGGGAGAAGACTCAGCGTTTTGCTAACCGCCGCCGCGGTGTGGGCCCCCGACTTCATGTTGGGGATTTGGTTTGGTTGTCTTCTCGGTATGTCCCTCTGAAGGTTTCCTCTCCTAAGTTTAAGCCTCGCTTTATTGGTCCTTATAAAATTTTGGAAGTTCTTAACCCGGTTTCTTTTCGTTTGGATTTTCCGGTGTCGTTTGCCATTCACAACGTGTTCCATAGGTCTTTGTTGCGGCGGTACGTTGTGCCTGTGGTTCCTGCTGTTGAGCCTCCTGCTCCGGTGTTGGTTGAGGGCGAGTTGGAGTACGTGGTAGAGAAGATCTTGGATTCTCGTCTCTCTAGACGGAGGCTTTAGTATTTGGTCAAATGGAAGGGCTATGGTCAGGAGGATAATTCCTGGGTGGCCGCCTCTGATGTTCATGCGGCCGATTTGGTTCGTGCCTTCCACGCTGCTCATCCTGGTCGCCCTGGTGGTCTTGGTGAGGGTTCGGTGACCCCTCCTTAAAGGGGGGGTACTGTTGTGAACTATACTTCTTGGCTCCCTCTTGTGGTCACTAGTGATTTGGCACTTGGATTGTCTTTTACCAGGTTGGTACTCACCTGCTTCGTTAGGCCTGGGGTGTTGCTATTTAAACTTCCTGGATTCTCAGTCCAGTGCCTGGCATCGTTGTAATCAGTTCATTTCTGTTTGCTCCTGTCTTCAGGTCCTGGTTCTTTGCAAGATAAGCTAAGTCCTGCTTTCTTATTTTTTGTTATTTTGCTTTGTTCATATTTTTGTCCAGCTTGTACAATATGTGATTCCTGATATTGCTGGAAGCTCTAGGGGGCTGATATTCTCCCCCCTCACCGTTAGTCGGTTTGGGGGTTCTTGGATATTCAGCGTGGATATTTTGCAGGGTTTTTTGCTGACCATATAAGTCATCTTACTATTTTCTGCTATTAGTCAGTGGGCCTCTCTTTGCTAAAATCTAGTTAATTTTTACGTTTGTCTTTTCTTCTTACCTCACCGTTATTATTTGTTGGGGGCTTGTATTACTTTGGGGTCTTTTCTCTGGAGGCAAGAGAGGTCTTATTTTCCCTGATAGGGTTAGTTAGTTCTCCGGCTGGCGCGAGACGTCTAGAATCAACGTAGGCACGTTCCCCGGCTGCTGTTAGTTGTTTGTGCTAGGATCAGGTATATGGTCAGCCTAGTTACCACGTCCCTATGAGCTGGTATTTATGTTTGCAGACTTTTGCTGTAATCTCTGAGATCCTTGCCATTGGGATCATAACACTAAACCACATTTCGGAGGGTTTCAGCTTTCAAAAGAATAATTTATACAACCAATGGATAAATTTAACATCAGGTTATAAGCCTTTATTTACATAACATGGATAAGCGACATAACTTGTGTCAGGGAGTGTATTTTTGTTTGAGGGATTTTCATCCATTCTTTCTTGGAGAATTCTTCCAGTTCTGTGAGATTCCTGGGTTGTCATGCATGCACTGCTATTTTGAAGTCTAGCCGCAGAGTTTCAATGATGTTCAGATCAGGGGACTGTGAGGGCCATTGTAAAACCTTCAGCTTGCGCCTTTCGAGGTCATGTATGGTGGATTTTGACTTGTGTTTAGGATTATTATCCATTTGTAGAAGCCATCCTCTTTTCAACTTCAGCTTTTTTACAGCTGGTGTAATTTTTGCATCAAGAGTTTGTTGAAATGTCATTGAATCCATTCTCCGGTCTACCCGTGAAATGTTCTCCTGCCATTGGCTGCATCACAACCCCAAAGCATGATTGATCCACTCCCATGCTTAATGGTTGGCTAGATGTTTTCCTGAAATTCTGTGCCCTTTTTTCTCCACACATACCTTTGATCATTATAGCAGGAGAGTTCTATTTTAATCTCATCGGTACGCAGGACTTGTTTCCAAAACTTATCAGGCTTGTTTAGATGCTCTTTTGCCTACTCCTGATGCTAACTTTTATGATGAGAACGCAGGCGAGGTTTTCTGATGACTCTTCCATGAAGGCCATATTTGTCCATGTGTGACAATGTAATGTTTCTTCTTTAACTTTAGCCCTTTTAGAGATCATTTCATCTGCAACTTGCTTAACTCTTCACAATAACAGTCATTTTGACAGGGGTGCCCAAACTTTTACATGTGTCTCTATATATACAATATATATATATATCACACACACAAAAAAAGTTTCTTAACTATTCTAATTCTTCAAGTGACTTAAGTTTTATGTTTATTCAGTCAGAAAATGGCAGAGACAATGTCATCAGTGTCTGTTATTGTCACCAGTTGCTTTTCTGTTCCTATGCAGGAAGATTATTGATGTCCTTCTGCTTTATAGAACTGGTTTTTGCTTATTTTAGAATAGTACCTGGGGGGGGGGGAAGTGGACTGGGAGGGATCAGGGATGGAACTGGAAGTATCGGACAAGTCAGACAAACTTTACAAGGGTCAACTCCGAGACAGGTCACATGCAAGATGCAAGTCAAGTTATACTTGTGAACAGTAACAAAAAAAAATTCAATCTTTGCTCCCATTGACTTCAATGGGAGTCTCGTGTGCAACATGCCTGTAACTTGGCTGGTTCTTTACCAAACTCCAGTCCCCATCTGCAATGATGAGGATCCCTCCATGCCTGACTATACCCAGATGGCCGAGTACAATGGATCCTTGCGTGTAGAGATGACGTACGTGACTGTGTCCTGTGTTGTATAATCTGATGCATAATAAACGTTAATGCGGATACTTTGTATTCTGTTATTTGTGTGACACAACAAGAAAAACTGTCTGCTGCCTCCGTAGATCCAGTGCTGCCTCTCTGCCGCTGCTCCGCTCTTTGTGCATATAACTGCTGCTGCCAATCACCTGCTCTTAAGTATAGCAATGTTGTGGAAAACCAATTTAAAGGGATTATCCAGGATTAAATGAAATAAAAATATGCATGTGTGTGATACTACAGGTATGGCTTTTTTTTTTTTTTTTTTAAGAAATTAGCCATATTATGTAGTTCTTGTCAAATGCTTCAAATACTGAATTATTCAGGAAAGGGTTCTAGTCTCCAGCCACCACTAGTGGGAGCTCATTATTGACGTCAATGGCAGCTGTACGTACTATGTATGTATGTATGTATGTATGTATGCAGTGTGCTCCCCCTAGTGGTGGTTATAGGCAATTTAATATCACAATGCATTTCTATGGCAGTGGCTGCAGTCAGACGCTGTTAAAGGGGTTGTCCACTTTTTTTTTTTCTTCTTTTCTTAAAGAAGCCTGCCATTAAGTTTTCTTTCCCTAAATCTGTATAAATGTTAGTGCAGTGTCAGTGTGTTCTCTGGATCACCATCTTTCTGGTTGTAACTCTTTTATCTGTCTTTTTCTGAGCTCCTCTCAGCTGATTTATGACCACAGACCACAATAAAGCTGAACCAGCAGGAACCTAAAAGAGCCTGTTAAAAAGACAAATGGTGCAAACTTTTTTTTTTTTGTATTTAGACCAATTGCAGAGATGGACAACCCCTCTAATAACGGCCGGTGGCGTGCAGTGTACACATGTCAGTGCTCCTCTTCTGCCGCTCGTTCATGTAACACGGTCACTTTATATAGTCGCCTATAATGTGACTATGCTCCTATATCCGGTCGCGCCTGCGCAGTAGAAACACGTGAGGGCAGCGTCGTGGGCGCGCAGTGGCGGCTGGACTGAGCGCGCTGGGGAAAAATGGCTGCAAGAGTGGTGCGCGGGGTGAGCAGCGTGTACTGTGCCGCCCGCCTGCTGCGGGGGAGCGTGTGCCCGGCTCGGTACTTAAGCGGAGCCTCCCGTCTGCTCGCCGGTGAGTGTCGGGGTCCCGTCCCCGGGGGGTGGAGGGGCTCATTCACTGCAGGTGGGAGGGTGACCTCCGCCGCTACCAGTTCAGTCACCCGCTGCACCTGCCGCTGCCTGCCGCTAGGGGGCGGTGAGACGCGCGGGAGTCCCTCCTGTGTCAGTGACCGGTGCCTGTGCTCCTTGTGGACAGTCCCCGTCCTGTCAGAGCGCTGAGAGCGGGTATTTACATGGGGCTGACACTTTGCAGACTTTCCTTGTTTCAATAGTCAGAGCCAGATAATAATAAAATATATAGCTTTATTTGGACATTAGGACACAATCCTCAAACAATAAAAACCAATATACATCGTGGCGGTCAGCCCGTGCCCCTCAATATTAAACAGTGACAACCTGTCAGTTTTCATAACCGTGTGTTGAATGAATGACCAGTAGGAATCTCTCCCGCCCACCCCTCCTTCTTTAGGTGCTGCCCCCCATGGCAGCTTCTTGGTGCTTCCCGCGTGCCTTCAGGTATATATGTCTATGGACTTTTTTCTTCAGCTCATTCCCATTGATATCCTTGGCCTTTCCTCCTCTCAGTATTGAAAATCACTCCCTTTAACCCCTTTATGACCGGAGCCTTTTTTTTTTCGTTTTTCGCTCCCCTCCTTCCCAGAGCCATAACTTTTTTATTTTATTTTTCCGTCAATATGGCCATGTGAGGACTTGTTTTTTGCGGCACGAGTTGTACTTTTGAACGACACCATTGGTTTTAGCATGTCTTGTATTAGAAAATGGGGAAAAAAAATTCCAAGTGCGGTGAAATTGCAAAAAGTGCAATCCCACACTTGTTTTTTGTTTGGCTTTTTTGCTATATTCACTAAATTCTAAAACTGACCTGCCATTATGATTCTCCAGGTCAGTACGAGTTCATAGACACCTAACATGTCTCAGTTCTTTTTTATCTACGTTTTTAATTATACCGCTTTTGTGCAGATACGTTCTTTTGATCGCCTGTTATTATATTTTAATGCATTGTAGCGGCGACCAAAAAAACATAATTCTGGAGTTTTGTTTTTTTCGCTACGCCGTATAGTGATCAAGTTAATCCTGTTTTTGATAGATTGGGCGATTCTGAACATGTCGATACTAAATGTGTTTGATTTTTTATTTTTTTTTGAAAGGGGGGTGATTTGAACTTTTTTCGACAGCAGCATTTAACTAGTTCATAGGCGCGGGTGGATCGCGATTCCACCCGCGCCTATTGCAGGCACAAGTCAGCTGTTCAAAACAGCTGACATGTCCTAGCTTTGGCTACTTTCACACTAGCGTTTTTGGCTGCACGTCGCAATGCGTCGTTTAGGAGAAAAAACGCATCCTGCAAAGTTGTCTGCAGGATGCTTTTTTTCCCCATTACCGACGCATTGCGACGTATTGCCACACGTCGCAACCGTCGTGCGACGGTTGCGTCGTGTTTTGGCACACCACCGCCACAAAAAAGTTACATGTAATGTTTTTTTTGTGCGTCAAGACGGCCATTTTCGACCGCGCATGCGCGGCCGAAACTCCGCCCCCTCCTCCCCATACCTTGCAATGGGGCAGCGGAAGCATCCTAAGACTGCTTCCTCTGGCATTTTTTTCACAGTATGCGTCACCGCAGGATCCCACATCAAAGCGGGGGATCTGACCTCAGACGTACTATCCCGTCTGATGGCAGAAAGGGTTAAATGGACATTTCTGGCTTTTTTTGTGTGTGTGTCCCCTGTGACCCCTTTACCATGCAATTCTAAACTCAGTTTACTGACATCTTACCCATTATTGTAGGGGACGACTGGGTCACATTGTAGACATGAATAGGTCAGGTTTGATATGAATTGGTCACGGTTGCTATGAATTATTAGTCGTGAATTATTCTCACAAATTATTGTAATTTTATTGATTTGTGATTCTGTCATAGCTTATTATTAATAACCAGTTTTGTACTTTTGATTCAACACAGGGTTATGAAAACTGACATTTTGTCACCATTTAATATTGAGGGTACAGGTTGACCACCATGATGTATATTTGTGGATTTGTGTGTCCTAATGTCCAAATAAAGCTATATAATATTATTATTAATAATATTAATAATAATAATATAGCTTTGAGTATTGAACCAGGTGTGCGCCCATTTGTGTCTGCTCTTTTTTGCTTTGAGACCATTGGCTGTGTCTGGCTGGTTGTTGGGAGGTTATACTGCGCCGGTCTTGTGACGTCCTGTACACCTGATTTACCTATTTGTTTTCTGGGGGCTCAGCAGTATCTGCCCCCCCATTTTATGCCTGTGGAATACTACCTGACACTTGTAGTGCTGTGGGAGTCTGGAGCTCTCACCTTTTTAGTCTTTTTATATGTGTTTGTTTTTTTTTTGTCCGCCGGCAAGAAAAAGGGTGAAAACTGCGCTAGCTGCACCGACCACTTACAGTATTGCGTTCACATGTTGTGGTCAGTGGTTTTTTTGTTTGTCTTGCACATTTGCTGTAATTTTTCAAACATTGCTGTGAAAAGCACTTCACTTTCTGGGGGTAAAAATGCAACGTGTGAACTCAGCCAGACGGTGCAGCACGGGGTGTTTGTGAGTCCCCTCCGCCTAGAGCTCCTTACTGACACTACTGATCTTTCCAATTGTTTTGTGTCTTGCAAGAAAGTGGCCTGGACGTCTGCAGAGTCTCTGCACATAAAATCTTCCACATTTAGGCTACGTTCACACGATCCTTTTTTCACTGCGGATTTTTCAGGTCCTTTTTTTGGCAAATCCACAGTGAAAACCGCAGTGCTTTTCACTGCGGGTTTTGATCCTTTTTCTACTGCGGATTCCACTACGGGTTTCCAACTGCAGTTTCCTATTGGTGCTGTTGGAAACCCGCAGCGGAATCCGCAGAAAGAATTGACATGGTACTTCTTTTTTCCGCTGGCAAATCCGCGCTGATTTTCCTGGGGAAAAAAGGATCGTCGGCACAGCGGGTTTTGTTTTCCATTGGTTTACATTGTACTGTAACCTGCATGGAAAAAGGATGCGGATCGGCAGCTGCAATTCCGCTGCGGATCCGCACCAAAAACCGCATCGTGTGATCATAGCCTTACAAGACTTCGAAACTAGATGAGTCTTGGCTTCATCCTCATTTCTTTATTGCCCTTTTTCTGTTTATCTGCAATGCGTCAATTCTTTGTGCAGAAACCTTATGTAACATGAACACTTTTCTGCAGATACGCCATTCAAAAATCTGCACTAAATCTTCAAGTCGTGATGGACTCCTGATTGTGCCTGTGTGTGACTGGGTGTTTTTGTTACAGGTTCAAGGATTGTGATGAAAAATAAATGCTCACA
The DNA here is from genome assembly GCF_051348905.1 of Ranitomeya variabilis. Taxonomy (NCBI): domain Eukaryota; kingdom Metazoa; phylum Chordata; class Amphibia; order Anura; family Dendrobatidae; genus Ranitomeya; species Ranitomeya variabilis. Next base: position 578,128,494 of record NC_135233.1, read on the forward strand.
CGAAAATTGAATAAACAAAAATGAATTTATTAAATAACAGGAAAGATATATATCTTGGTACCGTGTTAGCCAGTAGATAGAAACATATTTAGAATTGAGAGTCCTCAGTGGTTGATACCTTTTAATGGCTAACTGGTTGATACCTTTTAATGGCTAACTGAAAAGATAGTAACAAATTGCAAGCTTTCGGAAAGTCTCGAAAGCTTGCAATTTGTTACCATCTTTTCAGTTAGCCATTAACCCCTTCAACCCCAAGGGTGGTTTGCACGTTAATGACCGGGCCAATTTTTACAATTCTGACCACTGTCCCTTTATGAGGTTATAACTCTGGAACGCTTCAACGGATCTTGGCGATTCTGACATTGTTTTCTCGTGACCTATTGTACTTCATGATAGTGGTAAAATTTCTTCGATATAACTTGCGTTTATTTGAAGGAAAGGAGCGCCATTTGACTTTTCAATGCAAAATTGACTGGAATTGAGATGGGACGCCATGTTGCGTTTGGAGAGCCCCTGATGTGCCTAAACATTGAAACCCCCCACAAGTGACACCATTTTGGAAAGTAGACCCCTTAAGGAACTTATCTAGATGTGTGGTGAGCACTTTGACCCACCAAGTGCTTCACAGAAGTTTATAATGCAGAGCCGTAAAAATAAAAAATCATATTTTTTCACAAAAATGATCTTTTCGCCCCCATTTTTTTATTTCCCCAAGGGTAAGAGAAGAAATTAGACCACAAAAGTTGTTGTGCAATTTGTCCTGAGTACGACGATACCCCATATGTGGGGGTAAACCACTGTTTGGACGCATAGCAGAGCTCGGAAGGGAAGGAGCGCTATTTTACTTTTCAATGCAAAATTGACTGGAATTAAGATGGGATGCCATGTTGCGTTTGGAGAGCCCTTGATGTGCCTAAACATTAAAACCCCCCACAAGTGACACCATTTTGGAAAGTAGACCCCCTAAGGAACTTATCTAGATGTGTTTTGAGAGCTTTGAACCCCCAAGTGTTTCACTACAGTTTATAACGCAGAGCCGTGAAAATAAAAATTCTTTTTTTTTTTTCACAAAAATGATTTTTTAGCCCCCAGTTTTGTATTTTCACAAGGGTATCAGGATAAATTGGACCCCAAAAGTTGTTGTCCAATTTGTCCTGAGTACGCTGATACCCCATATGTGGTGGGGAATCACTGTTTGGGCGCATGACAGAGCTCGGAAGGGAAGGAGCGCCATTTGGAATGCAGACTTAAATGGATTGGTCTGCAGACATCACGTTGCATTTGCAGAGCCCCTGATGTACCCAAACAGTACAAACCCCCCACAAGTGACCCCATATCGGAAACTAGACCCCCCAAGGAACTTATCTAGATGTGTTGTGAGAACTTTGAACCCCCAAGTGTTTCACTACAGTTTACAACGCAGAGCCGTGAAAATAAAAAATCTTTTTTTTTCCCCACAAAACTTATTTTTTGGCCCCCAGTTTTGTATTTTCCCAAGGGTAGCAGGAGAAATTGGGACCCCAAAAGATGATGTCCAATTTGTCCTGAGTACGCTGATACCCCATATGTTGGGGTAAACCCCTGTTTGGGCACACGGGAGAGCTCTGAAGGGAAGGAGCACTGTTTTCCTTTTTCAACGCAGAATTGGCTGGAATTCAGATCGGATGCCATGTCACGTTTTGAGAGCCCCTGATGTGCCTAACCAGTGGAAATCCCCCAATTATAACTGAAACCCTAATCCAAACACACCCCTTACCCTAATCCCAACAGTAACCCTAACCACTCCTCTAACCCAGACACACCCAACCCTATTCCCAACCGTAAATGTAATCCAAACCCTAACCCTATCTTTAGCCCCAACCCTAGCCCCAACCCTAGCCCCAACCCTATCACTAGCCCTATCACTAGCCCTATCACTAGCCCTATCACTAGCCCTATCACTAGCCCTATCACTAGCCCTATCACTAGCCCTATCACTAGCCCTATCACTAGCCCTATCACTAGCCCTATCACTAGCCCTATCACTAGCCCTATCACTAGCCCTATCACTAGCCCTATCACTAGCCCTATCACTAGCCCTATCACTAGCCCTATCACTAGCCCTATCACTAGCCCTATCACTAGCCCTATCACTAGCCCTATCACTAGCCCTATCACTAGCCCTATCACTAGCCCTATCACTAGCCCTATCACTAGCCCTATCACTAGCCCTATCACTAGCCCTATCACTAGCCCTATCACTAGCCCTATCACTAGCCCTATCACTAGCCCTATCACTAGCCCTATCACTAGCCCTATCACTAGCCCTATCACTAGCCCTATCACTAGCCCTATCACTAGCCCTATCACTAGCCCTATCACTAGCCCTATCACTAGCCCTATCACTAGCCCTATCACTAGCCCTATCACTAGCCCTATCACTAGCCCTATCACTAGCCCTATCACTAGCCCTAACCCTAGCCCTAACCCTAGCCCTAACCCTAGCCCTAACCCTAGCCCTAGCCCTAACCCTAGCCCTAACCCTAGCCCTAACCCTAGCCCTAACCCTAGCCCTAACCCTAGCCCTAACCCTAGCCCTAACCCTAGCCCTAACCCTAGCCCTAACCCTAGCCCTAACCCTTGCCCTAACCCTTGCCCTAACCCTTGCCCTAACCCTTGCCCTAACCCTTGCCCTAACCCTAACCCTAATGGGAAAATGGAAATAAATACATTTTTTAATTTTTTTATTTTTCCCTAACTAAGGGGGTGATGAAGGGGGGTTTGATTTACTTTTATAGCGGGTTTTTTAGCGGATTTTTATGATTGGCAGCCGTCACACACTGAAAGACGCTTTTCATTGCAAAAAATATTTTTTGCGTTACCACATTTTGAGAGCTATAATTTTTCCATATTTGAGTCCACAGAGTCAGTGAGATCTTGTTTTTTGCGGGACGAGTTGACGTTTTTATTGGTAACATTTTCGGACATGTGACATTTTTTGATCGCTTTTTATTCCGATTTTTGTGAGGCAGAGTGATCAAAAACCAGCTATTCATGAATTTCTTTTGGGGGAGGCGTTTATACCGTTCCGCGTTTGGTAAAATTGATAAAGCAGTTTTATTCGTCGGGTCAGTACGATTACAGAGATATCTCATTTATATCATTTTTTTATGTTTTGGCGCTTTTATACGATAAAAACAATTTTATAGAAAAAATAATTATTTTGGTATCGCTTTATTCTCAGGACTATAACTTTTTTATTTTTTTGCTGATGATGCTGTATGGCGGCTCGTTTTTTGCGGGACCATGGTTATTTATATCAGTCTTTTTGATCGCGTGTTATTCCACTTTTTGTTCGGCGGTATGATAATAAAGCGTTGTTTTTTGCCTCGTTTTTTTTTTTTTCTTACGGTGTTTACTGAAGGGGTTAACTAGTGGGGCAGTTTTATAGGTTGGGTCGTTACGGACGCGGCGATACTAAATATGTGTACTTTTATTGTTTTTTTTTTTTGTTTTTTTTTTATTTAGCTAAAGAAATGTATTTATGGGAATAATAAATATTTTTTTTAATTTATTTAGGATTTTTTTTTTTTTTTTTACACACGTGGAGAATTTTTTTTTTTACTTTGTCCCAGGGGGGGACATTACAGATCGGTGATCTGACAGTGTGCACAGCACTCTGTCAGATCTGCGATCTGCTGTGCAGGGCTGCAGGCTTACCAGCGCCTGCTCTGAGCAGGCACTCGGTAAGCCACCTCCCTCCCTGCAGGACCCGGATGCCGCGGCCATCTTGGATCCGGGACCTGCGGCAAGGAGGGAGGTAGGAGACCCTCGAAGCAACGCGATCACATCGCGTTGCTCCGGGGGTCTCAGGGAAGCCCGCAGGGAGCCCCCTCCCTGCGCGATGCTTCCCTATACCGCCGGTACACTGCGATCATGTTTGATCGCGGTGTGCCGGGGGTTAATGTGCCGGGGGCGGTCCGTGACCGCTCCTGGCACATAGTGCCGGATGTCAGCTGCGATATGCAGCTGACACCCGGCCGCGATCGGCCGCGCTCCCCCCGAGAGCGCGGCCGATCGCGTATGACGTACTATCCCGTCGGTGGTCATACGGGCCCACCCCACCTCGACGGGATAGTACGTCTAATGTCAGAAAGGGGTTAAAAGGTATCAACCACTGAGGACTTTCAATTCTAAATATTTTTTATTAAATAAGAAATAGTAAAATAGCATTATTCATACATTACATTATTATGGTACTAGTCACCAGGCTGTCTCTGTATCTCCCATGTATGTCTCTGTCCTCCGTAAGGTTCCAGTCATCTTTTCTATCTTATACAGTCCAATGTATCTCAGTAAAAACTTTGATGGTCATTGTAATGCCAGGAAGAAACCCCCTTAACAACCGCCGATACGCCTTTTAACATCAGCAGTTAAGGGTACTTAAACCACAGCGCCGTTAATTAACGGCGCTGTGGAAACAGTGAATAGCACCCCCCAGAGTCGGATTTTCTCTGGGGTCTCGGTTACCGGGGGTAGCCGAGACCCCAGAGAACATGATTCGGGGGTTTTTTACCGACCCCCGAGTTGCGATCGCCGGTAATTAACCGTTTCCCATTTAATTTCTCTGTCCTCCGATGTGATCGCACATCAGAGGACAAAGAAATGGGGTCCCCGATTGCCCCCGATACTCACCTGTCTCCCCCGGTGCTCCTCGTGGCTCCCGATGGGCACCGCCATCTTTTTCCGGCAAAAAAATGGCGGGCGCAGTGCGCCCGCCGGCCGGCACCCGGGAGATCTTTGGGGTCTCGGCTGCTGGGGGTAGCCGAGACCCCAAAGAACATGATCGGGGTCGGTTTTTACCGACCCCTGTTTTGCGATCGCCGGTAATTACCGGCGACCGCAAAAAAAAAAAAAAAAAAGAGCGATGTGTAATTCTCTGTCCTCTGATGTGATCGCACATCAGAGGACAGAGAAATAGGGGGATTCGGGGACCCTATCATACTTACCGGTGTCCCTGGGTCCTCCTGCGTCCACTCCTGCCTGCCGGCTTCTTCCTATGGAAAGAAAATGGCGGGCGCATGCGCAGTGCGCCCGCTCTTTGCTGCCATCTGCCGGCCGGCAGGAGAGAGGAGTTGGGGCTAAAATTAGGGTTAGGGCTAGGGTTGGGGCTAAATTTAGGGTTAGGGTTGGGGCTAAATTTAGGGTTAGGGTTGTAAACCAGAAAGATGGAGGGCACCATCAATATCAATAGCTAAAGTTACAATTACAACAAGGGGGTCAACCCAAGCTTGACCTGAAAGTAGTACACGCATGCAAAAGAGGAAAAGCATCAAGCTATATAAAGAGGACCACCACTTAAATATAATGATATAAATTTTATTAAACAACTAGAAAAGCAGAAACACCACTCTATTAAAAACTATTAAAAACCAAAAAACCAAAGTGAGCCGTGGGTTCCATATTAGGAACCTACCCCCCTGGACAGGTGTGATGGAGCAAAATGAGTACACAGATAACCAAATGTACAAATGGTCTTATAATGATACATGTATTATTAACAATAATATGTTTGTCCTGGATGGATGAATCACTAATACAGCTAGGAGAACACCACCATAAGATATACAAAATTGGCACAACTTGCAGTATGAGTAGCACAAGCAGATGATAATGATGAATATTTACAAATAGCACATATCTAAACCATAGCTGCCAGAATATATGTTAAATAATATATAACAAAAAAATAATAATGTGACACTCACAAAAGGGAAAGGGGTACTATGCTGCACAAAAATAACAATATACAGATATACCACCCAAAAAGGGGAATGAGTAGCCTTCCCAAGATATTTGTGGATATGAACAGCCCGCTGTACTACAATTTGGCCACGCTGTATCTGGCTCCTTAGCACACAAAAGCGCACCTGGGACAGTCATGTACCATAATTAGATAAAGTATAAAATGCATGGACTAGATAAGCATAAAGTGCCTATAAGAGGGGGCCCAAGAGAAAATATAGCCCAGTAATAAATAATACAGACAAAGCCCAGGCTACCAGGTTGCAAGAGGATAGTCTTGCTGAACGAACATGACCATAATACCTATCACCACAAATGTCCAGGGGTACGGAGCTCAACGTGTGTCGCCACCAAAGTGGCTTCGTCAGGAGCAGGTTTTTACCGACCCCTGTTTTGCGATCACCGGTAATTAACTGTTTACCGGCGACCGCAAAAAAAAAAAAAGAGCGATGTGTAATTCTCTGTCCTCTGATGTGATCGCACATCAGAGGACAGAGAAATAGGGGGATTCGGGGACCCTATCATACTTACCGGTGTCCCTGGGTCCTCCTGCGTCCCCTCCTGCCCGCCGGCTTCTTCCTATGGAAAGAAAATGGCGGGCGCATGCGCAGTGCGCCCGCTCTCTGCTGCCATCTGCCGGCAGGAGAGAGGAGTTGGGGCTAAAATTAGGGTTGGGGCTAAAATTAGGGTTGGGGCTAAAATTAGGGTTGGGGCTAAAATTAGGGTTGGGGCTAAAATTAGGGTTGGGGCTAAAATTAGGGTTGGGGCTAAATTTAGGGTTGGGGCTAAATTTAGGGTTGGGGCTAAATTTAGGGTTGGGGCTAAATTTAGGGTTGGGGCTAAATTTAGGGTTGGGGCTAAATTTAGGGTTGGGGCTAAATTTAGGGTTGGGGCTAAATTTAGGGTTGGGGCTAAATTTAGGGTTGGGGCTAAATTTAGGGTTGGGGCTAAATTTAGGGTTAGGGTTGGGGCTAAATTTAGGGTTAGGGCTGGGGCTAAATTTAGGGTTAGGGCTGGGGCTAAATTTAGGGTTTAGGGTTGGGGCTAAAGTTAGAGTTTAGGGTTGGGGCTAAAGTTAGAGTTGGGATTAGGGTTTGGATTAGGGTTACGTTTAGGATTAGGGTTAGGGTTGGGATTAGGGGTGTGTTGGATTTAGGGTTCTGATTAGGGTTATGGTTGTTTTGGGGTTAGGGTTGCAATTATCCTTAGGGTTGTGATTAGGATTATGGATCGGGTTGGCATTAGGGTTAGGCCTCTTTCACACTTCAGTCTTTTGGCGTCAGTCTGAAACTGCCATTTTCGTCAAATAGCGGATCCGCCTTTTTTTTTTTTTTTTTTTTTTGCGGATCCGCTTTTTTCCCATAGACATGCATCAGCGACGGATTGTGGCGGATGGTCGTCCGTTCCATCCGCCATGCGACGGATCCGTCGAGATTTGGCAGACGTCATCTAGACATTGACGGCCATTGTAACGTTTTTTGTCTGCGCCGAAATGGCGGTTCGCGACGCATCCGTCTCGTTCGTCATTCCATAGAATGGCCGCCTATGGGCGACGGATCCGTCGTTACCGTCATTTCGGCGTATCCGTCGCCCCAATCCGCTTTTTCAATTGTGCATGCTCCAAAAAGTAGATACTTTTCCCAGACAACCCCCAATTAACGGATCCATCAAAAAAACAGATCCGTTAGAACCGTTTTCTCAACAATTGTGACGGAGCCGTCGATCCGTCACTGTCGGAGCTGACTGACGCCAAACAACTGAAGTGTGAAAGAAGCCTTAGGGGTGTGTTGGGGTTAGGGTTGGAGTTAGATTTGGGGGGTTTCCACTGTTTAGGTACATCAGGGGGTCTCTAAATGCCACAGCCAATTTTGCGCTCAAAAAGTCAAATGGTGCTCCCTCCCTTCCGAGCTCTGCCGTGCGCCCAAACAGTGGTTTACCCCCACATATGGGGCATCAGCGTACTTGGGATAAACTGGACAACAACTTTTGGGGTCCAATTTCTCTTGTACCCTTGTGAAAATAAAAACTTGGGGGCTAAAAAATCTTTTTTTGTGGAAAAAAAATATATATTTTTTATTTTCACGACTCTGCATTATAAACTTCTGTGAAGCAGTTGGGCATTCAAAGTTCTCACCACACATCTAGATAAGTTCCTTGGGGGGTCTAGTTTCCAAAATGGGGTCACTTGTGGGGGGTTTCTACTGTTTAGGTACATCAGGGGCTCTGCAAACGCAACATAACGCCCGCAGACCATTCTATCAAAGTCTGCATTCCAAAATGGCGCTCCTTCCCTTCCGAGCTCTGCCATGCGCCCAAACAGTGGTTTACGCCAACATATGGGGTATCAGCCTACTAAGCATAAATTGCACAATAAATTTGGGGGTCCAATTTCTCCTGTTACCCTTGAGAAAATAAAAAATTGCAGGCTAAAAAATCATTTTTGAGGAAAAAAATAAGGATTTTTTATTTTCACGGCTCTACTTTATAAATTTCTGTGAAGCACTTGGGGGTTTAAAGTGCTCACCACACATCTAGATAAGTTCCTTAAGTGGTCTAGTTTCCAAAATGGGGTCACTTGTGGGGGGTTTCTACTGTTTAGGCACATCAGGAGCTCTCCAAACGCGACATGGTGTCCGATCTCAATTCCAGCCAATTCTACATTGAAAAAGTAAAACGGCGCTCCTTCTCTTCCAAGCTCTGCGGTGCGCCCAAACAGTGGTTTACCACCCACATATGGGGTATCGACGTACTCAGGAGAAATTGCACAACAACTTTTATGGTCTAATTTCTCCTGTTACCCTTGTCAAAATAAAAATTTGGGGGCAAAAAATCATTTTTGTAGAAAAAATGCGACTTTTTATTTTCACGGCTCTACGCTATAAACTTCCATGAAGCACCTGGGGGTTTAAAGTGCTCACCACACATCTAGATAAGTTCCTTAAGGGGTCTAGTTTCCAAAATGGTGTCACTTGTGGGGGGTTTCTACTGTTTAGGCACATCAGGGGCTCTCCAAACGCGACATGGCATCCGATCTCAATTCCAGCCAATTCTGCATTGAAAAAGTAAAACGGCGCTCCTTCTCTTCCAAGCTCTGCGGTGCGCCCAAACAGTGGTTTACCCCTACATATGGGGTATTGGCGTATTCAGGAGAAATTGCACAACAACTTTTGTGGTCTAATTTCTTCTCTTACCCTTGGGGAAATAAAAAAATGGGGGCGAAAAGATCATTTTTGTGAAAAAATATGATTTTTTATTTTTACGGCTCTGCATTATAAACTTCTGTGAAGCACTTGGTGGGTCATTTATGGTTAAATTTCTGTTTTTACACTTGTGAAAATAAAAAAAAATGGTTCTGAAGTAAAATGTTTGCACAAAAAAGTTAAATGTTCATTTTTGCCTTCCACATTGTTTCAGTTCCTGTGAAGCACGTAAAGGGTTAATAAACTTCTTGAATGTGGTTTTGAGCACCTTGAGGGGTACAGTTTTTAGAATGGTGTCACACTTGGCTATTTTCTATCATATAGACCCCTCAACATGACTTCAAATGTGATGTGGTCCCTAAAAAAAAAAATGGTGTTATAATGAGAAATTGCTGGTCAACTTTTAACCCTTATAACTCCCTAACAAAAAAATTTTTTCGTTCCAAAATTGTGCTGATGTAAAGTAGACATGTGGGAAATGTTATTTATTAACTATTTTTTGTGACATATCTCTCTGATTTAAGGGCATAAAAATACAAAGTTTGAAAACTGCAAAATTTTAACATTTTTTGCCATATTTCCATTTTTTTCATAAATAATCGCAAGTAATATCGAAGAAATGTTACCACTAACATGAAGTACAATATGTCACGAAAAAACAGTCTCAGAATCAGCAGGATCCGTTGAAGCGTTCCAGAGTTATCTAATATATAAAGCTGTATGTGTGTATGTCCGGGATTGGCATCTGAACCGTCGCAGCTACAGCCACCAAATTTTGCACAGTCACACGTCTGGACCCCGAGAGCCTCATAGGCTATATTGTGAGGTGAAATTTTAACCCCGCGCTTTCCAATTCACCAAACAATTTTGCCCCTATCTACATAATCGGGAAAAAGTGAAAGGAAAAGTGTTGGAGGCGTCGCAGCTACAGGCACAAAATTTTGCACAGTCACACGTCTGGACCCCGAGAGCGTCAAAGCTATGTTGTGAGGTGAAATTTTAACCCCGCGCTTTCCAATTCACCAAACAATTTTGCCCCTATCTACATAATGGGGAAAAAATGAAAGGAAAAGTGTTGGAGGCAAATTAACAGCTGCCAGATGTGAACAAGGGGGACTTAAAGAATGAGAGCGATGGCGCCAAAGAGTATATACTGTACAGTTGCTAAGGTGGGGCCCCGACATGGGATAATCACCACACCACCACGGGGATATGAACACACACAAAATGCGCCACACACTACCACGTGCTCGAACACATATACCACCCTCAGCGCACATTTCACCACACATACACCAACCTCGCCACATAAAAGTCGAAACACAAAACTCTCCACGCGCAAAACTCTCCACGCGCAAAACTCGCCACACGTGCAAAACTCGCCACACGTGCAAAACTCGCCACACGTGCAAAACTCGCCACACGTGCAAAACTCGCCACACGTGCAAAACTCGCCACACGTGCAAAACTCGCCACACGTGCAAAACTCGCCACACGTGCAAAACTCGCCACACGTGCAAAACTCGCCACACGTGCAAAACTCGCCACACGTGCAAAACTCGCCACACGTGCAAAACTCGCCACACGTGCAAAACTCGCCACACGTGCAAAACTCGCCACACGTGCAAAACTCGCCACACGTGCAAAACTCGCCACACGTGCAAAACTCGCCACACGTGCAAAACTCGCCACACGTGCAAAACTCGCCACACGTGCAAAACTCGCCACACGTGCAAAACTCGCCACACGTGCAAAACTCGCCACACGCACAAAAGTTGCAACACATGCAAAAGTTGCCTCACACAAAACTTGCACATACTCAAAAGGCACCACACATAAAACTCGCCACGCGCAAAACTCGCCATGCGCAAAACTTGCTGCACACAACTTGCTACACTAACCTGTCACATGCAACTCAACACACAAAAAGTTGCTACACGCATGTCGCCACACGCAACTCAACACACACAACTTGACACACGAAACTCGCCCTAAAACACACACAAGTCTGGTATTATCCTTCAAAAATAAAAATCTGATTAATAAGCAGACAAACTACAAGAGCAACAATTGTACCATATAGGAAATACGGCAGCTGTCAGTCACATGACCTGTCTATTATGTGTATGTGTGAGCTAATATATACTGCCAGGGTGGAGGGCTTCCTGTTGGCTGGGGATTTATCAGGCTGCCAATAGCAACCAATCACAGCTCAGCTTCTATTTTGCTACAGTTAATTAATCTGAGCTCTGATTGGTTAATATAGGCAACAAAGACATTCTCAGTATAACAAAGCTAATATATGTTAAGAAATGCTTCTATTAGCTTAGTTTTTGCATTTTAATAATTACATTTCTATCTATTTGTTTTGTGGTTTTTGTGTGCAGAATAAATTTTTGTTAACCCATTCTATTTTGCTAACAGCAGTCATTAACCCGGGCGAAGCCGGGTAGTACAGCTAGTAACCTCATAAAGTGACAGTGGTCCGAATTGTAAAAATTGGCCTGGTCATTAAGTACCAAATTGTCTCTGTCACTAAGGGGTTAAACCGGTCAGTTACTGACAATAAATACATTTACTAATAACAAATAACTGCTCATTACCTAAACAACAAATGACCTGCTAGGTTGGGTCATCTGGTTGGCCACTTAAACTGCAGTGACCTTATGGAAACTCCATCAAAGTAAGGATATATATCTATCTGATTGAAACTATATCAATAAATTGGAGTGTTGAAACCGTTAAAGATAGCTTACTAAACACTGGGAAATCCCAATAAAGCCGAGCTCTTCACTAGTGTCCCTAGATACCATCTGCGTGGTCTCTGCTCACAGCTGGACCCCTCCGCTTGCTCTTCTGCACCAGATCTGGTTTCAGCCAGAGATTTCTCACTGCAGTCACTGGCTGTATAACGTGGGAAGTCGCCGTGTGCTGCATGGACGCTGTGACCAGCCAAGTGTGATCTGTCCTGTACCTGGCGTGTAGAGCTCGGCTTCTGCTAGAAAATTAAGTGACGGCTTTAGACTTTCATGAACACTTGTTGGGTGATTTTTGTGTTCCGCTGTAACATTGATTGCTACTTAACCCCTGTCTAATGTGACATCGAACACAGCACCAGGTAGACTCCAACCTGTGGTTTTCTAGTAACTGCAAAGCCACAAGTATTGAACTCTGCAGACAATATATAGGAGGAAAATTAATGCAAATTGCTCCCTAATTTCCATCACAAAAGCGACACACCATGCTGTGCGCAAAATACCTGTTTTCAGGCGAAGTTCCCATGATGGATATGCAGCACGCTGCACAAAAATCCACCATTTCCGGTAAGGCTTTGTCCACACGTTGACTATTTGGATGCAGACATTTCTGTACCTTTTCTGCATTTCTCGGAGGTACACAACACCTCTTAATGAATTTGCCGCCTTGTACTCCAGCAAGCTGCAAATTGGCGGATAAGAGACTCAAACTATTAAAAATGGCAATTAGCTAATTGTTGCAGAAATTCTGCAGCATCAAATACCCTGAGGCTGAGTTACCATAATAAGTGTACATGCCCTAACCCCATAAAATGAAGAGTGTGTGCAGCAATGTCAAAATGATAGCTGTACTCCTGTTCTGTCTTGTCATTATTCTACTTCAGGGTTCAGAAACATAGGAGCTGTTAAAAGCGACATCTTCACTTTTTAAGTGGCGTCCGCTAGGAGTTTTCTTGAAGCACTTTGCCTTGGAAGATTCAGTGGCTGAATGATGAAATCCTGGCTTCATTAGTGATCACTAGGTGGAGCTCTCTGCACATGAATTTTTGCAGTTCCTATTGAACTGTACTGGCAACCGTATAATCGTATGTAGGAGCTCCCTCTAGTGGTAGTTGCAGATTAACACTATTGTCATTACGCATCTGTCTGGCATTGTTTGATGGTAGATACAGCACTGACACTGATCACATGTCTATGAGGGCGACAGATATAGAACACATATGCTTTGTGGCTAATGTGTGACCTCTTGACATGTTTAGCAGACAGGATGGAACATGTCAGTAAATGGTGCATTGTTTTATTGCTTCTATATGTTGTGCAATTGATGCCATTTCTCTTCTTTCCATGTCAGCCGCACGCAGGTTCACAGACAAGCATGAGTGGATATCGGTGGAGGACGGCATTGGAACTGTTGGAATCAGCAAGTTTGCCCAGGTACAGACTTGTTTGTGGAATGTTCCAGGCTGTGAGCTTTGACATCTGCAAACACCGAGCTGCAGGATTCGCATTTATTTTTGCCTGAACTTTGACTGAGTGGTGTTTTCACACACGAGCCAATGACACGTGTTGTATTTGAATTTTTTTTTTGTAAGAAAAGGTGTCCCAACTATGTCAGGGGCTCCTTCCCTGTCCCTACCGCTAGGGGCACCCTAGCTTTCCCTGCTCTCTGGATTACTTCTGATGATGAAGATGCCGGGGCCATGTACCTTGCTGACCTCCTGAATCAGCCCTATATCTTTCCCCGTCCCCCACCCAGGGAATAGGGAAGCAGAAATGTATGTATATACACAACACAGACTAAGAAGGCAGGAGGTACAGGGATAAATGAAAATAACCAAAAATACAAATATGCACTTGCAGACAACAGAAGAGAACACTGGGGAGAAAAAGGAGGTAAACTAAATAGCAGAGAATCGCACACAGTAGAAACACCTAGCAACAATCGCAGATCAACACTCCAAACACCTTAACCAACCACTGACAACTCAACTTCCTCACCAGGCAGTACTAGGCAAATACTGGCAATCCAGATTGCTAGAGGGGAGTGGCCAACACTGAACAGCAGAGACCATCCAAGCAGGAGGCTTCAGAGACTGTAAGCTGAACAGGCTAACCACTGCACTGCTATCAGAAACCTGCACTGTTTAATATGAGGGGAGAAGTGTTTCTAATCAGTGCAGGAGTAGGTGAAATCAGACAGAGCAAACTTTTGCCCCCTCCATGTCATGGTAAACCTGTGACAAAAGGCTTCCATCTTATCTTACCCCACAGGCAAGACACAAAAAGAATACAGGAGATGTCATCACATGCAGTACAGAACCAGTACTTGCCAGAAATTCCTGCAGTTCTTTTAGGCTATGTGCACACGTTGCAGACTTGTTGCGGATTCTCAGCATTTTTTCCTCGCAGAATTGCACCAAATCCGCAAAGGAGTGCTCAAGCAATGATAATCAATGGGAATCCAGAATTGGTGTGCACATGCTGCGGAAATTTCTGCACTGATTTGCAGCGTTTTATTTTCCTCAGCATATCCATTCTTTTTGCAGATCTGCAGCGTTTCTGCACCCATTGACTTACATTGAGTCAGCCAAATCCGCAGCCAAACCGCAGGTGTAATAAGGTCTGCGGATTTGTATGCCAAAAACACGGGTGTCTGTGTGTGCAGCTGTGTGTGTACTACTCCTATCCGGCTATGTCTGCTGTCACATATAACAGTGACAGCATGAGCCGATGATGGGACAGTAGTCCCATCATCCAGTGACTGTGTTCAATTCTAAAACAAAACAAAAAAAATCATACTCACCAAACACCTAATCCCCTACGCCCACGTCTCCTGCAACAAATAAAATAATAAAACCAACATATACTTCATTTTCCACCGTAGTCCATTTAATAACGAGTGTCCCGCGGTGATCTCACGTATAGAACAGTCAGTCACATCAAGAGGTGTGACCGCTCTACACGGCCTCCGGCGATACACTGATAGGAGGTGATCCTCCCGCACTGTATCACTGCACCACTGTGAGAGGTCACCGGAGTTCATCAGCTGATCAGCTCCGGTTCTTACTTGCAGCACCGCTTCATGAGAAAACTCACGCTGTGGTGCCGTAAGTGAGAGCACGAAGTCTGGTGAACTCTGTGATACACTAACAGGAGGTAATACCTCCCGTAGTGTATCACCGGAGGCCGGGTAGAGCGGTCACATCTCCCGATGTGACTGGTCTACACGTGAGATTGACGTGGGACACTCGGTAAATGGACTATGACGGACAGGGAGTATTATATGTTCGTTTATTTTTGTTGCAGGAGATCGAGGGAGTCTGGAATTAGGCGATGCAATAAGTATGGTTATTTAAGATTCAATAAAGGAGTCTGTGTGATTATTTCAATTAAAGGACTTTATTCTGGCTGTGTCTATATACAGTTAGGTCCATAAATATTTGGACAGAGACAACATTTTTCTAATTTTGGTTATAGACATTACCACAATGAATTTTAAACAAAACAATTCAGATGCAGTTGAAGTTCAGACTTTCAGCTTTCATTTGAGGGTATCCACATTAAAATTGGATGAAGGGTTTAGGAGTTTCAACTCCTTAACAGGTGCCACCCTGTTTTTAAAGGGACCAAAAGTAATTGGACAGATTCAATAATTTTTAATGAAATGTTCATTTTTAGTACTTGGTTGAAAACCCTTTGTTGGCAATGACTGCCTGAAGTCTTGAACTCATGGACATCACCAGACGCTGTGTTTCCTCCTTTTTGATGCTCTGCCAGGCCTTCACTGCGGTGGTTTTCAGTTGCTGTTTGTTTGTGGGCCTTTCTGTCTGAAGTTTAGTCTTTAACAAGGGAAATGCATGCTCAATTGGGTTGAGATCAAGTGACTGACTTGGCCATTCAAGAATATTCCACTTCTTTGCTTTAATAAACTCCTGGGTTGCTTTAGCTTTATGTTTTGGGTCAGTGTCAATCTGTAGTATGAAACGACGACCAATCAGTTTTGCTGCATTTGGCTGGATCTGAGCACACAGTATGGCTCTGAAGACCTCAGAATTCATTTGGCTGCTTCTGTCCTGTGTCACATCATCAATAAACACTAGTGACCCAGTGCCACTGGCAGCCATGCATGCCCAAGCCATCACACTGCCTCCGCCGTGTTTTACAGATGATGTGGTATGCTTTGGACCGTGAGCTGTACCACGCCTTCGCCATACTTTTCTCTTTCCATCATTCTGGTAGAGGTTGATCTTGGTTTCATCTGTCCAAAAAATGTTCTTCCAGAACTGTGCTGGCTTTTTTAGATGTTTTTTAGCAAAGTCCAGTCTAGCCTTTTTATTCTTGATGCTTATGAGTGGCTTACACCGTGCAGTGAACCCTCTGCATTTACTTTCATGCAGTCTTCTCTTTATGGTAGATTTGGATATTGATACGCCGACCTCCTGGAGATTGTTGTTCACTTGGTTGGCTGTTGTGAAGGGGTTTCTCTTCACCATGGAGATTATTCTGCGATCATCCACCACTGTTGTCTTCTGTGGGTGCCCAGGTCTTTTTGCATTGATGAGTTCACCAGTGCTTTCTTTCTTTCTCAGGATGTACCAAACTGTAGATTTTGCCACTCCTAATAATGTAGCAATTTCTCGGATGGGTTTTTTCTGTTTTCGCAGCTTAAGAATGGCTTGTTTCAGCTGCATGGAGAGCTCCTTTGACCACATGTTTACTTAACAGCAAAACCTTTCAAATGCAAGCACCACACCTCAAATCAACTCCAGGCCTTTTATATGCTTAATTGAGAATTACATATTGAAGGGATTGCCCACACCTGTCCATGAAATAGCCTTGGAGTCAATTGTCCAATTACTTTTGGTCCCTTTAAAAACAGGGTGGCGCAGGTTAAGGAGCTGAAACTCCTAAACCCTTCATCCAATTTTAATGTGGATACCCTCAAATGAAAGCTGAAAGTCTGAACTTCAACTGCATCTGAATTGTTTTGTTTAAAATTCATTGTGGTAATGTCTATAACCAAAATGAGAAAAATGTTGTCTTTGTCCAAATATATATGGACCTAACTGTATTACTCTACTTGCCACTGCTACAGGGCAAGTGGGAAGAGAGGCTAAGTGCAAGAATTGACACATCTATAAGATGTGCCATTTCTGTGGCGCCTGAGGGGGTGCCAATATACACTGCTCAAAAAAATAAAGGGAACGCTAAAATACCACCTCCTAGATATCTATCTCTGGATGAAATATTTCAGTTGCAAGTCTTTAATCATTACATAGTGGAATGTGTTGAGAACAATAAAACATAAAAATGATCAATGTAAATCAAAATGAATATACCATGGAGGTCTGGATTTGGAATGATACCAAAATCAAAATGGAAAACAAATTACAGGCTGATCCAACTTCAGTGAAAATGTCTCAAGACAAGGAAATGATGTTCGTGTGTGTGTGTGTGTGTGTGTGTGTGTGTGTGTGTGTGTGTGTGTGTGTGTGTGTGCGCGTGCGTGCGTGGCCTCCACGTGCCTGTATGATCTCTGTACAATGCCTGGGCATGCTCCTGATGAGCCGGCGGATGGTCTCCTTAGGGATCTCCTCCCAGACCTTGGCTAAAGCATCCGCCAACTCCTGGACAGTCTGTGGTGCAACGTGACGTTGGTGGATGGAGCGAGACATGATGTCCAAGATGTGTTCAATCGGATTCAGGTCTGGGGAACAGGTGGGCCAGACCATAGCTTCAATGCCTTCATCTTGCAGGAACTGCTGACACACTCCAGCCACATGAGGTCTGGCATTGTCCTGCATTAGGAGAAACCCAGGGCCAACCGCACCAGCATATGGTCTCACAAGGGGTCTGAGGATCTCATCTCTGTACCTAACGGCAGTCAGGCTACCTCTGGTGAGCACATGGAGGGCTGTGCGGCCCGCCAAAGAAATGCCACCCAGCACCATTACTGACCCACTGCCAAACCGGTCATTCTGAAGGATACTAACAAAACTTCGATCCGCCACTAGGCAGCCGAAAAATACGAAGAGATCCAAATCATAATAAAACAAGGCTTTATTAGTGGAAAAACATATCCATTGCCATAGTGCACAGGCACCTAAACAAGAGGTGGGGAACCACCATATATATCATGCCAAATAGCACATCCTGCAGTATAGAACAGTAGCGCTGTATATATCTAAAGTGCATAGCACTAACTATTGCCTAAGCATATATAGTGCAACTAATAATATAAATATCAGTCTTATTCAGCAGTCACCATATCTACCTGTAGCAGGTTCGGCGTCCCACCTCACCCCAACGCGCGTTTCGCAAATAGCTTCTTCCGGGGGCGTGTCTGGGGAAGGGGAGTGCAGGGTTTTTATCGTGCATAGGCTCCAATAAGCTCCGAAATACAGGAACATGTGATCTAAAACGTCACCAGGTAACTGTAGGCATTTACCGGCGCATGCGTCTCTTCTTCCCTAGTCCCAGGCAAATGTCACTTCCGGACTTGCGCTCAGTGGAACGCTTGCTGGAACGCAAGCTATCCAGTATAGAACGCATTCTGAAGTGAGTGGGACAGTGAGAGGCGCATGCGCACTGCCCGGCACCACCAGTGCTGTCAGAATAGATGGTACGGTTCAGGGAAGTATAAAAGGGGAAGGGGGAATGGAGATTGCCACACTGAGGGGCCGTTATTCGCAGAAGCAGTGCATGACCATCATATGGGGATGTGTGATATCTTAACCCCATAAACAACACAGAAAAGTGCTATGTGCCATTGTAGGTGCAAGTGCAACAATATTAAGGGACTAAAGTGCTACAATAAGAAACTGACCACTACTGTTCTATACTGCAGGATGTGCTATTTGGCATGATATATATGGTGGTTCCCCACCTCTTGTTTAGGTGCCTGTGCACTATGGCAATGGATATGTTTTTCCACTAATAAAGCCTTGTTTTATTATGATTTGGATCTCTTCGTATTTTTCGGCTGCCTAGTGGCGGATCGAAGTTTTGTTAGTATGCGTTCTGGAAGTGCCAATTATATAGTGAGGACAATTGTTTAAATCATTCTGAAGGATGTTGCAGGCAGCCGATAGCTCTCCACGGCGTCTCCGGACTCTGTCACGTGCTCAGTGCGAACCTGCTTTCATCTGTGAAGCGCACAGGGCGCCAGTGGCGAATTTGCCAATCCTGGTGTTCTGTGGCAAATGCCAATTGTCTTGCATGGTGTTCAGCTGTGAGCACAACCTGATCTGTGGACGTCGGGCACTCAGACCATCCTCATGGAGTTGGTTTCTAACTGATTGTGCAGACACGTGCACATTTGTGGTCTGCTGGAGGTCATTTTGCAGGGCTTTGGCAGTGCTCCTGTTCCTCCTTTCACAAAGGCGGAGGTAGCGGTCCTGCTGCTCAGTTGTTGCCATCCTACGGCCCCCTCCATGTCTTCTGGTATACTGGCATGTCTCCTGATAGCTACTCCAGCCTCTGAACCCTACGCTGACACACGGCAACCTTCCTGCCACAGCTCGCACTGATGTGCCATCCTGGATGAGCTGCACTACCTGAGCCACTTGTGTGGGTTGTAGAGTCCGTCTCATGCTACCACGAATGTGAAAGCACAACCCACATTCAAGTGACCAAAACATCAGCCAGAAAGCATTGGCACTGAGATGTGGTCTGTGGTCCCCACCTGCAGAACCACTCCTTTGAGTGTGTCTTGATAATTGCCAATAATTTCCATCTGTTGTCTATTCCATTTGCACAGCAGCATGTGAAATTGATTGTCAATCAGTGTTGCTTCCTAAGTGGACAGTTTGATTTCACAGAAGTTTGATTTACTTGGAGTTATATTTTGTTTGTGTTCCCTTTATTTTTATTTTTTTTGAGCAGTGTACATGGCCCCTTCCCAGGCTATTAATATCAGCCTGCAGCTGTCTGCCTAGTCTTTGCTGGTTCGATTTTTTTTTTTTTTTTTTTTTTTTTTTTAAGGGGGACCCATGTCAATTTTTTTTCTGGGGTTCCCCTGTAAACTAGTCAATAAAGACTAAGAAAACAGCTGTGAGCTAATATTAATAGCCTGGGAACCGTTGACTATTGGCTCCCTCCCAGAATATTAACATCAGCCCTCAGCCGTTGGTTTTCCCTCTGCTGGTTATACAAAAAAAAAATTAGGCGGGAGCCCATGCAATTTTTTTAAACCCCTTCCCAACCTGTCACAGCATATGCGTCATAAAAGTCAGTGCCAATCCGACCTGTGACGCATATGCTGTGTCACAGAATGATCGCGTTCCTGCAGATTGGGTGAAAGGGTTAACTGTAATTTCACCCAACCTGCAGGGACAGGGGGAGTGGTACTTCAGCCCAGGGGGGAAGGCTTTCTCCTGTTACCCTTGTGAAAATAAAAAATTGTGGGCTAAAAAATAATTTTTGAGGAAAGAAAAATGATTTTTTATTTTCACGGCTCTGCGTTATAAACTTCTATGAAGCACTTGGGGGTTTAAAGTGGTCACCGCACATCTAGAATGGTTTCTTGGGAGGTCTAGTTTCCAAAATGGGGTCACTTGTGGGGGAGCTCCAATGTTTAGGCACACAGGGGCTCTCCAAACGCGACATGGTGTCCGCTGAAGATTGGATCCAATTTTTAATTCAAAAAGTCAAATGGCGCTCCTTCCCTTCCGAGCCCTGTCGTGCACCCAAACAGTTGTCCCCCCACCACATATGGGATATCGGCGTACTCAGGACAAATTCTACAATAACTTTCGGTGTCCAGTTTCTCCTTTTACCCTAATTTTAACCCTTATAACTTCCTAGCAAAAAAAAGTTGTTTCCAAAATTGTGCTGATGTAAAGTAGACATGTGGGAAATCATATTTATTAACTATTTTGTGTCACATAACTCTGGTTTAACAGAATAAAAATTTTCAAAATTTGAAAATTGCGAAATTGTCAATTTTCGCCAAATTTCCATTTTTTTTTTTTTCACAAATAAACGCAAAAATTATCGACCTAAATTTACCATTAACATGAAGCCCAATATGTCATGAAAAAACAATCTCAGAGCAGCAAGGATCCGTTGAAGCGTTCCTGAGTTATTACCTCATAAAGGGAGACTGGTCAGAATTGCAAAAAATGGCCAGGTCATTAAGGTCAAAATAGGCTGGGTCATGAATGAGTTAAATAAACTCTGTGGGTTAGACGCTGTGTACATCCACAGCGTCCAACCCCCAGCGGCCAGATGTTATAGCATAGTGGAAGGGATTTCAAGAAATCCCATCTCCACTATGCATGCATCGGCACCCGCGGCTTCTTCTTTCTTGTCCGCAGCATGTCTATTGCAGAGTCTCCAAGATAAATATCACCCGTCCAATGTATAGGGTGCGGTGATTCCGCCCGGTTCAGTGAACACCTGCGTTTAAAAGTCATAAGCGCTTTGGATGGAGCGGACATGTGCTGCGTCCAAAGCACTGCCGATTAGTGACCGCGGGGACGCAGCCTAATAACAGTTGCTGTTTTGTTAAAGCATATGTAGGTTAATTTTGTTCCTACATAGGCTGGTGTGTGTGTGTGTGTCTTTAATATTAATGAGGGTATCTGGCTGAAGAGGTTGAATAAGGAAATTACATCTTTTTTTTTTTTTAAATAATATATCTTTATTTAGCTTACAAATTCACATGAAAATCCATATTCCGCGTGGAATTTCAACTGCATTTTCTGCCAAGAGACAGAATCCGCGCAGAATTATACACAAGCAAATCTGCAACGTGCGCACATAGCCTTAATGTTGCTGTAGGCCTCTTGGTGGCTTCTGTTATCACTTGTCTAGTATTTTCATAAATTTTTGAGGCACGTCCACTTTCTTGATGACCTTCAAAGAGATCCCTTTGCTGTGTTGTCAGCTGTTTACAGACCATCACTTTGCTGTAAAATGCAATTAACAAAATATCAGGAAAATGCAACTAAAACTGCTAAATTTGTCAGGCCTGTGATATGTCAGGCCTTTTCTAATAATAATAAATAATAATAATAATTTTATTTATATAGCGCCAACATATTCCGCAGCGCTTTACAACTTATAGAGGGGACTTGTACAGACAATAGACATTACAGCATAACAGAAATCACAGTTCAAAACAGATACCAGGAGGAATGAGGGCCCTGCTCGCAAGCTTACAAACTATGAGGAAAAGGGGAGACACGAGAGGTGGATGGTAACAATTGCTTTAGTTATTTGGACCAGCCATAGTGTAAGGCTCGGGTGTTCATGTAAAGCTGCATGAACCAGTTAACAGCCGCCTAAGTATGTAGCAGTACAGACACAGAGGCTATTGACTGCATAAAGTGTATGAGAACATGATGCGAGGAACCTGATTGTTTTTTTTTTTGTTTGTTTTTTTTTAATTTTAATTAGGCCACACAGGGATAGTTAGGTTAATGCGTTGAGGCGGTAGGCCAGTCTGAACAAATGCGTTTTTAGGGCACGCTTAAAACTGGGGGGATTGGGGATTAATCGTATTAACCTGGGTAATGCATTCCAAAGAATCGGCGCAGCACGTGTAAAGTCTTGGAGACGGGAGTGGGAGGTTCTGATTATTGAGGATGCTAACCTGAGGTCATTAGCGGAGCGGAGGGCACGGGTAGGGTGGTAGACTGAGACCAGAGAGGAGATGTAGGGTGGTGCTGAGCCATGGAGTGCTTTGTGGATGAGGGTAGTAGTTTTGTACTGGATTCTGGAGTGGATGGGTAGCCAGTGTAATGACTGGCACAAGGTAGAGGCATCGGTGTAACGGTTGGTGAGGAATATGATCCTGGCAGCAGCATTCAGGACAGATTGGAGCGGGGAGAGTTTGGTAAGAGGGAGGCCGATTAGTAGAGAGTTACAAAAGTCCAGACGAGAATGAATAAGTGAGACAGTAAGAGTTTTTGCAGAGTCGAAAGTAAGAAAAGGGCGAATTCTAGAAATATTTTTGAGATGCAGATAAGAAGAGCGAGCCAGTGATCGGATGTGGGGGGTGAATGAAAGCTCGGAATCAAGGATGACCCCAAGGCAGCGAGCATGTTGCTTGGGAGTAATGGTGGAACCGCACACGGAGATGGCAATGTCAGGCAAAGGTAGGTTAGTAGAAGGAGAGAACACGAGGAGTTCAGTTTTTGACAGGTTAAGTTTCAGATAGAGGGAGGACATGATGTTAGAGACAGCGGTAAGACAATCACTGGTGTTTCTAAGAAGGTCGGAGTGAAAGCAGGAGAAGAGGTGTATAATTGGGTGTCGTCAGCATAGAGATGGTACTGAAACCAAATCTACTGATTGTTTGTCCAATAGGGGCAGTATACAAAGAGCAGTGGAGGGGGCCTAGGACTGATCCTTGAGGAACCTCAACAGTAAGGGGAAGGGGAGAGGAGGAGGAACCAGCAAAACATACAGTAAAGGATCGGTCAGAGAGATAGGAGGAGAACCAAGAGAGAACGGTGTCCTTGATGCCGATGGAGCGGAGCATAGTGAGGAGGAGCTGATGATCCACAGTGTCGAATGCTGCGGAAAGATCCAAGAGAATTAGCATGGAGTAGTGACCATTAGATTTAGCTGTTAGTAGGTCATTAGAGACTTTAGTGAGGGCAGTTTCAGTAGAGTGTAAAGAGCGGAAGCCAGATTGAAGAGGGTCGAGAAGAGTTATCTGAGAGATAGCGGGTAAGACGGGAGTGGACCAGGCGTTCCAGGAGTTTAGAGATGAAGGGAAGATTAGAGACAGGTCTATAATTAGCGGCACAGTTTTGGTCGAGGGAGGGTTTTTTAAGTAATGGATGTATGATGGCATGCTTAAATGAGGAGGGAAAAATACCAGAAGTGAGGGAAAGGTTGAATATTTTTGTTATGTGAGAGGTGACAGCCGGGGAAAGGGACTGGAGGAGATGTGACGGAATGGGGTCACTGGTGCAAGTGGTCGGGCGAGAAGATGCAAGGAGCCTGCTTACTTCTTCTTCTGTAACTGGTTCAAAGTCAGAGAGTGAACTAGATGCAGTGGGGGAGGGAGGACAGTGCCTGGTATGAAGAGATTGGGAGATGATTTCCTGTCGAATGTGGTTTTTACTTTGAAGTAATTGGCCAGATCGTCAGCGCGGAGATCTGTGGTTGGGGCCTGCTCTCTTGGGTTGAGTAGGGACTGGAAAGTGTCGAAGAGACGTTTAGGGTTATTGGACAGCGAGGTGATGAGGGTGTTGAAATAGGTTTGTTTGGAGAGGTGAAGGGCAGAGTTGTATGTTTTTAGCATGAACTTATAATGGATGAAATCTTCGGGTAGATTAGATTTTCTCCACAGACGTTCGGCGCACCTGGAGCACCGCTGCAGGAAACGTGTTTGCAGCGTGTGCCACGGTTGTCGCCGTCTGTGTCGAGTTGCTCTATGTGTAGGAGGAGCAGCTTCATCCAGGGCACTTTGCAGGGTTTCATTGTAATGCTTCAGAGCAGAATCAGGACATGAGATGGAGGAGATTGGGGCCAATGAGGACTGCAAGTTTTTCATAAGTTTCTGGGTGTTAATGGCCTGTATGTTTCTATAAGTGTGGAAAGTGGGGGTGACCTGAGCGGGGTGGCAGTTCTTGATAGAGAATGAAATCTAATCACACAAATTCCTGATATCACAGGCCGGGGACGTCACGAGTACCACCCGCTGTGATCTTTGGAGTGCGCAGCTCTCTGCTGCCTCCTTTTGTCCGGACAATTACACGATTGGCCGACGATAAATGGAGAAGGCCGCAGCATGTTCGCACCACTAGGCCGGTAATCAGAAAATTAACGGTGTACGTACATCATACACCTTCTGATTCCATCACATGGAATATGTGTACACACCCCGGTACGGTCACAGCTGACTTTTTGACACACCCCCCCCCCCCCCCCCCCCCCCCCCCAGACTAGTCGCTGCTGCCACCACTAATCTGTTTCGGTCGATTGTGCTGTAGCTATCATTTCGAGGTGTAAGTTACAGAACTATTAAATTTTATATTTAGTCAAAAGGGAGGCAGTGTTTATGAAAAATATACAAAATATTTTACAAGGGGGACAAAACAATACAGCAGAAACAGTTACCGGTACATAAAATTTAAAATAAAAGAAGAACTTACTACACCGATCGCAGAGACTATTCAGTTTTGCTGAAGGAGACGTCTTGGATTTGGCCGTCAATAATGGGGTCCCTACATACATGACATGTAACTCTCTGTATGAACGCTGATAATTGGGGTCTATCTTTTAACAGACCTGGATTCCCACCCACACACCCCTCTGATGACCTCACAAGGTCCCAGATGTGGGTTGGACTCAGCGCTTCATAATTTTTGGAATTCCCAATTTATGTAATAACTGCTCATAGACCAATCACAGAGGGTCGAGACTGATGTCATCTTTAATGTCGGGATTTTAGCTACCCTTAGAGACCAAACATGGCCTAGCTAATGGTGGCTATATGGCCCCTATGGATTTGGGGCTTTTTGGTGAGGGTTAGGATTATGAGAAAAATGTGTGTCTGGCCTAGTTATTCCAGTGCCAACAATGTATGTCTCATTAATATTGGATGTATAGAAAATCCAATATTCCATATTTTTCTCCTGGAGCCATACTGTCTGCTCTCTCATTGTACGGTCACCATGGCTATTTGGTAAGTGTGTCATTTCTTCTTTGTTCCGCTTCAGATCCTAGTAAGGTTTCCTGTCTCCTGTCTGTGTGGACAGTAGACATCTCATTCAGTCATCTGGACCTAAAGAGGAATCCTCCCATTTTAATTAATCTACTTCACATAGCTCTGTCACTTAAATAGACAGGTTTGATTGCTAGCTCCCAGCTCCTTAGGACAAATGGTGGATGAAAGAAAAAAGGGAGGGGGGATATGAGGGACCTCAAGGATTTTTAATATTTTCTATGAAAGGGTTAATCAGAATCCCTGTAAGTGATGGCGGCCGTGCTCTGATTACTATGTACCATCAGTGTAAATGTGATGGCTAATTCTGAACACCATTACATCTCCCAATTATAAGAGGGTGTTCACATTTATGCAAGGAGATTTTTTTATTTTCCTCCTAAAAATGATTTCCGTCTTTTCTTAATGAATTTGTACAGATTATGAGCTTCATTAAAAGTGGGAAGAGGTCTGAAATTATTCTTTATGAATTTTTGTTTTACGTAGCAGAAAATTGCATTTTAATATGGGTGTGTATATTTTTTAATATTCACTGTGCATTTTATTCCCCCCAATCTCACATGTACTTTGTTTTTGTTTTTTTTCTTCTAGGAGTCATTAGGAGATGTAGTTTACTGTAGTCTTCCTGAAATTGGTGCCAAGCTCAGTAAAATGGGTAGGTCCATTTATTTTATTTTTTGACTGCAGATTTTCGCCGTTGCTCAGAATATCTGGAGTGAGGAGTTGATTGGGCAAAAACTGAATATTTTTTTACACTGTTTTTTCACTACATAAATGAGCAGCTACTTTTAAGGGAGTTGATCAATCACTGCTGCTCCTGAGAGCGGAGCTCTGAAGTGATGGTCCCACGTGCGTGCCCTGCTCTGAGACACTGGTGGAGATGGCTACCTCCGGTCATGTGCAAACAGGGCGTTTAAGGACTTTAAAAACTTAATCAAAACTGAAAATGTGCATAAAAAAAGTAGATTTTTACACTTAGTGTTGTGTGAATGTACCCTTATGGTCCTGTACCCACTGCAGAAGCTTCCTTTATAGTGCTTGTGTGGGTCACCCAATGTATGAATCCTCTAACTCCTAGGCCACGTCCAGGATTGGATGGAAAAGTGGAGCACGAGTTCCACTACTGATTATTAGCTTATAAATACTGATCTAAAATACTGACTGAGATGTACAGAATGACTGTTCAAACCCAGCACAGGAGCACCCTTAGCATGGCTGATCAGTTGAGTGCATCTTCTTATCTACTTGTTTTCCATTTTTTTTTCCCACCTGTCTTACTCCTGTAAAGCCAGAGCTGTCAATCAAGAAAAAGTATGGGTAAGATGGGTTCAAATGAGTAGATGGCAACTGTATGACCATGCCAAGGGGGCAGCAAGTGTCTGTGCTTGGTTTGAACAGTCATTTTGTGCTGACAGATTCCCTTTCAGGCTGACGTCACTCTAACGTGTTTTCGTACCAGAGTACGGACCGGCCGCAGATCCTGACCTGATCTCAGACTCATCATATATTTCAATGAAGGCTTTGAGTTTTGTAAAGGAGACGCACAGGTGGTTCGTGCTCTTGTCATTGCGACTCGTATTTGTGAAATTTGTGTAACACACACTTTCCAAGCCAGGTATCAGCATTTCATGACGTAGGTGATCAATGTTGTACGACTCGGGGATCTCTACTGTAGTCTCTGGTTTATTTGGGGTTGTGCAATGCAGAGGTCTGGTTCTGATCTGCACACTTTGGTCTCTGAGTGACATGATTGATTGCTGTATTATGTAGTGACTTCTTCTCTCTGCCCTAGATGAGTTTGGTACATTGGAGAGTGTAAAGGCGGCTAGTGAGCTCTTCTCTCCCCTGACCGGAGAAGTTAAAGCAATCAACGAAGCACTGGCAGACAATCCGGGCTTAGTGAACAAATCCTGCTACGATGAAGGTGAATAATATCCTGTGCATAGCCTAGAATTGTCGCCTATAATGTGGCTGCAATTCCTGCTGTTCTACCAAACCTGGACCATTTCCGAGATTCAGTTTAGTAGAACTATGGGGGTCGAGTCTTGCAGGCAATGGTACAACTGCATGAGAACAGCTGAAGTGCAAAATTTCAAGGAACCTCCAGAAAAAATAATTTTTACACTTTTTTTTTTTTTTCCTTCTACTATTGCTGGGTCCTAAGAGTATATACAGTGTATTTTGTTTCTCCAAAGCTTCATCTTGCACTTTCTTCTCCTACAGGGTGGTTAATAAAGGTAACGGTGGATGTTCCCTCGGAGCTGGACGACCTGATGAGCGAGGACGCCTATGAGAAATATGTAAAATCGATTGAGGAGTGAACGCGGCTCAGCGACACGTCGTAGTCCTGTTTAGATTGAGTAGTGGCACAGGAGGGCACGTGCCCCCAGGTCGGTGGACTCGCATACTACAGGATAACCAGTCTTGCCCTCCTCGTAGCTTTAAGTTGAGCTGGTTGACAGTGAAGCGTCTTCAGGATCCTCTGTTTCGATGTCTTTGTCTTTTTATAAGAAGAATCTATCTGAAAATTTTACAGTGAATACAAATCTAATTAACAAAATGTTTTAGTCTTTTCCTATATTTTTTTCTGGTCCTATTTTGGCAGCGGCAGAAACACTAATGACACTTTCCAAAGACTGTTCTTAACTTTTTGATAAAAGAAAGTGATTTTTGTGTGATGGAGGTGGATGGCGTCTTCTCTAATCACTGGGACAGGAGCTGAGCCTCCTTACTACAGGTTTTACCAATAATGTGTCATAATAAAAAGGATAATCTGGAGTACTGAGCTGTTCTTACAACTTACATGTATGCAGCAGAATCCGTGTCATCCCTGGCTAAATTATCTGCTGCTTCCAAACTTGCTGGTACCATGATCATCCATCCAAGGTAAAAAGGGTCTTATTTCCCTTGCAAAATATCAACTATAATATTATATGTTACAAAATGATCAATTTTATTTCCTATTATAGTAGTGTTCCCAAGATCCTAACCCTGACACGCTATATGCCATGATATACACACTGCTGGTCCATCTTGACCCCATAAAATATCTTAAGCAGATCCGATGTTTACACCTTTGTAGCCACTGGGGTGTGGGGTGTGTCTCCTGCCGTTCCTTCCCAGGGGTCGGGGGTGCGTGGAGGCACACGCCAGACTTTATACTCCCTCTCTTGCAGTCTTCCTATGCAGGCAGGGTTTCTCCTTCTCTTGCTCTTTCTCTGAAGTCTTCGTGCACAGGCAGGATTTCTCCTCTTGAACCCTCCCTGCAGTCTTCCTATGCAGGCAGGCAGGGTTTCTTCTTCTTGCTCCCTCTCTGCAGTCTTCCTGGTCAAGCAGGCAGGGTTTCTCTTTCTTGCTCTCTCTCTGCAGTCATCCTGTGCAGGCAGGGTTTCTCCTTATTCTCATGCTCCCTCTCTGCAGTCTTACTGCGAAGCAGGCAGGGTTTCTCCTTCCTTCCTCCCTCTCTCTAGTCTTGTTGCGCAGGCAGGGTTTCACCTTCTTGCTCTCTCTGCAGTCTTTCTGCACAGGCAGGGTTTCTCCTTCTTGCTTGCTCTGTGCAGTCTTTCTGCGCAGGCAGGGTTTTTCCTTCTTCCTCCCTCTCTGCAGTCTTTCTGCGCAGGCAGAGAGTGAACAAGAAGGAAAAACCCTGCCTGTGCAGGAAGACTGCAGAGAGGGAGCAAGAAGGATAAACCGTGCCTGCGCAGAGAGGGAGCAAGGAGAAACCCTGCATGTCTACGCAGGAACAATGCAGAGAGGGAATATGAGAACAAGAGACCGTACCTGACTGCATAGGAAGACTGCAGAGAGGGAGCAAGAAGAAGAAAACCTGCCTGCGCAGGAAGACTGCAGTCTTCCTAAGCAGGTAGGGTTTCTAATTCTTGCTTACTGTCTGCAGTCTTCCTGCGCAGACAGGCAGGGTTTCTCCTTCTCGCTAGGTCTCTGCAGGCCTCCTGTGTAGGTAGGGTTTCTCCTTCTCATGCTCCCTCTCTGCAGTCTTCCTGCGCAGACAGGGTTTTTCCGTCAAATGCTCCCTCTTTGCAGTTTTCCTGCGCAGTCAGGATTTCTCCTTCTCTTGCACCCTCTCTGCAGTCTTTCTATGCAGGCAGGGTTTCTCCTCATGCACCCTCTCTGCAGTCTTCCTAGGCAGGCAGGGTTTCTCCTTCATGCTCTCTCTCTGCCTTCATCCTGTGCAGTCAGGCAGGGTTTCTCTTTCACATATTCCGTCTCTGTAGTCTTCCTACGCAGGCAGGGTTTCAACTTCTCATGTTTGCTCTCTGCAGTCTTCCTGCGCAGTCAGGGTTTCTCCTTCTCATGCTCTCTTTTTGCAGTCTTCCTGCGTAAGCAGGGTTTAAACTAATTGCTCCCTCTTTGTAGTCTTCCTGCACAGGCAGGGTTTCAACTAATTGCTCCCTCTTTGCAGTCTTCCTGCGCAGGCAGGCAGGGTTTCTCATTGCTCGCTCTCTGCAGTCTTGCTGCGCAGGCAGGGTTTCTCCTTCTCTTGCTTGCTCTCTGCAGTCTTCTTGCGAAGGCAGGCAGGGTTTCTCCTTTCTTCGCTTACTCCCTCTCTGGGCAGGCAGGGTTTTTCCTCATACTCCCTCTCTGCAGTCTTCCTGCACAAGCAGGGTTTCTCCTTCTCATGCTCCCTCTATGCGCAAGCAGGGTTTCTCCTTCTCATGCTCCCTCTCTGCAGTCTTCCTGTACAGGCAGGCAAGGTTTCTCCTTCTTGCTCTCTCTCTGCCGTCATCCTGTGCAGGCAGGGTTTCTCTTTCACATGTTCCGTGTCTGCAATCTTCCTGCGCAGGCAGGGTTTCTCCTTCTCATGCTCCCTCTCTGTAGTCTTCCTGAGCAGTCAGGGTTTCTTCTTCTCATTCTCTCTTTTTGCAGTCTTCCTGCGCAAGCAGGGTTTCAACTAATTGCTCCATCCTTTGCAGTCTTCCTGCGCAAGCAGGCAGGGTTTCTCCTTTCTTAGCTTACTCCCTCAATGCGCAGGCAGGGTTTCTCCTTCTTGCTCCCTCTGTGCAGTCTTCCTGTGCAGGCAGGGTTTCTCCTTGCTCGCTTTCTGCAGTTTTACTGCGCAGGCAGGGTTTCTCTTTCAAATGCTCCCTCTTTGCAGTCTTCCTGCTCAGGCAGGGTTTCTCCTTGTCATGTTCGCTCTCTGCAGTCTTCCTGTGCAGGCAGAGAGCTAACAAGAAGGAACCCTGCCTTCCTGTGCAGGAAGAGTGCAGAGTGGGAGCAAGAAAAAAAAAAAAAAAACCCTGCCTGCGCAGAGGGAGCAAGTAGAAACCCTGCCTGCATAGGAAGACCGC
This sequence comes from Ranitomeya variabilis, assembly GCF_051348905.1. Taxonomy (NCBI): domain Eukaryota; kingdom Metazoa; phylum Chordata; class Amphibia; order Anura; family Dendrobatidae; genus Ranitomeya; species Ranitomeya variabilis. The sequence goes on from NC_135233.1 coordinate 578,159,224, forward strand.
AGCGAGCTATCAAAAAGGAGAAGCCCTACCTACGCAGGAATATTGCAGCGAGGGTGCAGAAGGAGACACCTGCCTGCGCAGAGAGGGAGAAAGAGAAGCCCTGCCTGTGCAGGAAGACTGCAGGGTTTCTCCTTGATCGCTCTCTGCAGTCTTCCTGCGCAGACAGGGATTCTACTAATTGCTCCCTATCTGCACAGGCAGGGTTTCTTCTTCTTGCTCTCTTTCTGCAGTCATCCTGTGCAGGTACGCAGGGTTTCTCCTTCTCATGCTCCCTCTCTGCGCAGGCAGGGTTTCTCCTTCTTTCTTGCTCTGTGCAGATTTCTGCACAGGCAGGATTTCTTCTTCATTGTCATGGGATGAGCATGTATTCATGGGGGTTGTAGTTTCTGAGCACATTGCAAAACAGGTGCGGGGTACTTACATCAATTTCAGAAAATGTGTTTTTTTTTTTTTGTTTTTTTTTTTACCACCTTCTGTGTGATGACCAGAGTCATTCCACCCAACTCCATCTTCACGCGGACGTTTCAAAGTGAGAAACAGAAGAAAAAGAATGGAAGCAGCACTATCATACAACTATGAGGAGACATGGTGTTTCTGATGCACTTCACCATCCCGCAGTGACATCTCTCATCCAGAATCCACAGCCATGAGGTCGGGGTAATGCCTTTAATGAAAAATGGCATGTAGAGGGCTGTTCCTGATAATCTACTGAATCAAAAATTCACAATGTTGCCCCTCCTGACTTCTCCCAAAAAATAACACTAAAAGGGGAATAAATACTGTAAACCCCATAACTGTCAAACAAGGCATAGTCCCTTTAAAGGAGGAGACTTTTAAAGGGGTATTCCTATCCTAATCAATAATAATAGAAATGTATTATAATACTAAGTAGAGGTATTTGCTATTATTATATCAACTATAATCAAATATACTAAATTTCTACCTACTACATACTGTGATTCAGGCCTTTTTGAAGGTTTTTTCTGTAGAAAAAAAAAATAGCCCGCTTTTTGTAATACACTTTTCTGACATTATCAGCTATTTTAAAGGGGTTATCCTAGTTTTTGGCTAAGTGTTGGGAGGGGGGTGTGGAAGCAACCTGGGTAATATGCAGTTGTAAGTGTAATTACACACACACTCACATGTGCATGGTGTGTAACGGAAAAAAACACAATCCAAGCTCAATTTTTAAGTTGGTATACATGTGGCACAAACGCATGTTCACATTGGCCATAAAACATACACTGCCCATTACAGCAGGGGTTTTTGCTTATTTTGGTTCTTGTAGGGTTTAAGAGTAACCTGCAATTGGCATATTTCTGCTGTGTGTGTTGCACACTGAACAGAACATCTATTTACACCTACACATCAATCCTCCCCCAACAGCCTCCTGGTGTGTATGCAGAGCAATCTCTGTCCTGACCTATCGGGCTGGGACCCTGAAAGAGGACGGGGAGGTAGAGTCAACCACGGAGTTCAGAAAATTGAAGTTTTGTCATCATTCTGAGATGTTCGGAGATACAATTCTTACCAGATAAAGACTGATTTACTGACTGGGGTGAAGCTCCCCCACCCTCATGGCTATGTTTTCATTGTCACAATCTTGATTAAGCTGTCTAAAGGTACCTTCACACGAAGCGACGCTGCAGCGATAGCGACAACGATGCCGTTCGCTGCAGCGTCGCTGTTTGATCGCTGGAGAGCTGTCACACAGACCGCTCTCCAGCGACCAACGATGCCGAGGTCCCCGGGTAACCAGGGTAAACATCGGGTTACTAAGCGCAGGGCCGCGCTTAGTAACCCGATGTTTATCCTGGTTACCAGCGTAAAAGTAAAAAAAACAAACAGCACATACTTACATGCGTCCCCCAGCGTCTGCTTCCTGACACTGACTGAGCTCCGGCCCTAACAGCACAGCGGTGACGTCACCGCTGTGCTTTCACTTTTAGGGCCGGCGCTCAAGTAAGTGTCAGGAAGCAGACGCTGGGGGACGCATGTAAGTATGTGCTGTTTGTTTTTTTTACTTTTACGCTGGTAACCAGGGTAAACATCGGGTTACTAAGCGCGGCCCTGCGCTTGGTAACCCGATGTTTACCCTGGTTACCAGTGTAAAACATCGCTGGTATCGTTGCTTTTGCTTTCAAACACAACGATACACAGCGATCGGACGACCAAATAAAGTTCTGGACTTTATTCAGCGACATCACAGCAGGATCCTGATCGCTGCTGCGTGTCAAACGAAACGATATCGCTAGCCAGGACGCTGCAACGTCACGGATCGCTAGCGATGTCGTTTCGTGTGAAGGTACCTTAAGGCCGGTTTCACACGTCAGTGGCTCCGGTACGTGAGGTGACAGTTTCCTCACGTACCGGAGACACTGACACACGTAGACCCATAAAAATCAATGCATCTGTGCAGATGTCATTGATTTTTTGCGGACCGTGTGCCAAACACTGAGACATGTCAGTGTTCGTGGGAGCGCACGTATTACACGGACCCATTAAAGTCAATGGGTCCGTGTAAAACACGCACCTCACACGGACCTTCTCCGTTTGCAGTCCGTGTGGCGTGCAGGAGACAGCGCTACAGTAAGCGCTGTCCACCCCACATGGTGCTGAAGCCGCGATTCATATCTTCTGTGCAGCAGCGTTTGCTGCATAGATCTTTATTTTAAACACTATTATTCATATCTTCTATCTGTCCGCCGCCCTCCCACCCCCTGTGCGCCCCCCCGCTGTTCTGAAAATACTCACCCGCCTCCCTCGCTGTGTTCTGTGCTGGCCGCCCCTTCTACTGTATGCGGTCACGTGGGACCGACGATTAGAGTCATGAATATGTGGCTCCACCTCCCATAGGGGTGGAGCCGCCTATTCATGACTGTAAATGAGCGGCCCCACGTGACCGCATACAGTAGAAGGGGCGGCCAGCACAGGAAGCATCGACAGCCAACGAGGGACGCGGGTGAGTATTTTCAGAACAGCGGGGGGGGGGGCGCACAGGGGGTGGGAGGGCGGCGGACAGATAGATCTTTCTTTTAAACACTATTATTCATATCTTCTATGCAGCAAACGCTGCTGCACAGAAGATATGAATCGCGGCTTCAGCACGATGCTGGGTACCACACGCTCCGTGTGGTACCCACTCAGCACACGGGCAGCACACGTGTATTTTTCTCGCCCCCATAGACTTTCATTGGCGATTTTTTTTGCGCAATGCGCTGACAAACGCAGCATGCTGCGATTTTGTACAGCCGTAGAAAGCCGTATAATACTGAACCGTAATATACGGCAGATAGGAGCAGCCCCATTGAGAATAATTGTGCCGTTTATTTTGCGAGTTTTACGGACGTAATTTCTGCGCTCTTACGTCCGTAAAACTCGCCAGTGTGACGCCGGCCTTATAGAGCTTTTAAGACCAAGGAGAGGTCCCAACGGGCGATTCTCAGGACTGGAGGGACATACCACTGCTTTAAAGAATCTATTAAGTGAGTCCGGCAATTTTCTGGCAGTTTAGGTCTCCTAGCGCTGCAGCATGGGCTTTTTTTTTCAGCCCTTTCTCCCACCCTCTTTGTAAGAACTCTAAAATGGACACCCAAGGGACCTGGCTATTTCCTAGTGGTTCTGACCCCAAAATCTAGAATAAATATAATTTTGTGATTTTTTTTTTTTTTTTTTCCTGGATTTCAAAAGGCTGGAGATTCAATTTTCAGAGCATCCTCTAGCTGCTAGAAGTTTCCACTCAAATAGAGACCCCTCATGTTGGGATGTAGTATGGGTCCCTGGGATCTCCATTGATACCCATGGGTCCCACAGCCAGTCAATGTAGCCAGGTGAACTGAGCTCTCCTAGGCAGGACGGTGTTAGCCCTCAGGAAAATTTGCTGACCGATCAGAAGTGGTATATCACAATTATGAAAATTGAAGGGAAAGCACAAACTAGCTCCGCCAGCCATGTAAAGATTTCGGAAATATACTGTCTCCAGATTTTTTTTTTTTCTAAAACGGGATGAAAGGGGGTTTTTGGTTTTCAGAAAACCCCGGTCCCAGGCGCAATTTATTTAAAAAAAATAAACAACTGCCTGTGTCTACTAGCTCATTGTGATTGGCTGCAGCCAATCGCTGAAGAATACTTGTTCCTTCTGGACATGGCACCCCAGGCTTCACCTTCCTATTGCCAACCACTATAATGTGCAATAGACATGACACCTTTATGATGAGCTGAAAGGTATTTGCCCATTTTGGGGGGTTTTGTGTGTTATGTCCAATTTTGCCTTTTTTCTCATTTTTTTTTTGTTGTTGTTCCAATACACCCATGTTTTGTTATACACAGGTTTATTTCCTTTAATTGCAAAAAATTTCTGGAGCAATTTCCAGGGTGCCGACACTTTCCTGTATGTAAATAAGTGGTGGTTTATAGCGGAGACTCATTTAGTAAAATCTGTAGCAGTCGGCCCAGACTTATAACTCACAGGACGCTGCATCAGTGGCTGTAATAAATCACCGATCTCTGCTGTCTGCCGGTAATAGATGCCGTCGCCTCCTGGGAGACATTTACAGGTCGTCTTCCTGGTGGTTGTAATGATGGCGTCGATCAATATGGCATTTGTCATGGAGGTGAAATACCCTACTTCATATGTCTGTATGTATCAGGACATGTGTGTGATATAGCGCCCCCTGGGTCAGGGGTCACTGATGACACCATCGTCCAGTCCGAAATCATCACTACGACATGGAAGAGCAGATAATACATTTCTATTAGTCAAAGAAAAGTCAGAAATTGGGTTCCTGTGACTCAGTGGGTAGGGACACCACCACTATAGGTCATCAGGTCACCTAAAATGCAAGGATCAGCACTGGTAAATTGTCAAAATAATGAAAATACTCCAGCAAATGGAGGTGCACTTTCATATAATATCCACAAATGGAGATGGGAATATAAGATGATAGTCCTTGTAAAATAATAAGCATTTTTTCAATTTGCTGATTCTCCAAATGTTCAGCCGTTTGAGAGATATTAACACTTATTTACAGATCATTGTCTACACGTTAGCAGCAGTGGTCGATCTCCTAAACCCTGCGCTGATGCTGGCCAGGATTAGGAGGTAACAGCACATACCAGCGATCCTAGCCAGCTTCAAAGCTCTGCTTATAAGCGCCATAGATAAGAGCCCTGCGCATGTTCCACCGTGGAGCAGCAATGGTCGGTCTCCAAGGCAACGAGCTGTAAACTAAAGTTTTATTATCTCAAAAATGGGTGAAGCCTGCAAAATAATTTCTACATGAGGTTGCAGAGTACATATGGGGGGTGCAGGGACCATATGGGGGGCAGTCTATATATAGGGATGCAGTCTATATGTTGGGGTCGATATGGGGGAGCAGTCTATATATGGGGTGCAGTCTGTAGGAGTCCATATGGGGGTACAGTCTATATGTTGGGGTCCATATGGGGGAGCAGTCTATATATGGGGTGCAGTCTGTAGGAGTCCATATGGGGGTACAGTCTATATGTGGGGGTGCAGTCTATATGGGGTGCAGTGACCATATGGAGGTGCAGTCTATATGTGGGGGTGCAGGGATCATATGGGGGTGCAGTCTATATGTGGGGGTCCATATAGGGTGCAGGGACTATATGGAGATGCAGTCTGTGTGGGAGTGCAGGGACCATATGGAGATGCAGTCTGTGTGGGAGTGCAGGGACCATATGGAGATGCAGTCTGTGTGGGGGTGCAGAGACCATTTGGAGGTGGTCTATATGTGGGAAGGCAGGGACCATATGGGGGTGCATGTGGGGGGGTGCAGGGACCATATGGGGGTGCAGTCTATATGTGGGGACAGTCTGTATGTGGGGTGCAGTCTATCTGGGGGTATATTCTGGTGCAGTCTATATATGGGGGTGCAGAGACCATTTGGGGGTGCAGTCTATGTGGGGGTGCAGGGATCATATGGGGGTGCAGTCTGGGAGTGCAGAGACCATTTGGGGTGCAGTCTATGTGGGGGTGCAGGAATCATATGGGGGTACAGTCTATATGTAGGGGTGCAGAGACCATTTGGAGGTGCAGTCTATATGTGGGAAGGCAGGGACCATGTGGGGGTGCAGTCTATATATGGGGTGCAGGGACCTTATGGGGGTGCAGTCTATATGTGGGGGTATATTCTGGTGCAGAGACCATTTGGGGGTGCAGTCTATATATGGGGTGCAGGGACCATATGGGGGTGCAGTCTATATGTGGTGGTGCAGTCTGTGGGGGTCCATATGAGGGTGCAGTCTATATGTGAGGGTGAAGGGACCATATGGGGGTGCAGTCTATATGTGAGGGTGCAGTCTATATGCGGGGGTGCAGGGACCATATGGGGGTGCAATCTATATGTGGGGGTGCTGGGATCATATGGGGGTGCAGACGATATGTGGGCTGCAGGGGCCTATTTTGGGTGCAGTCTATATGTGGGGGTCCATATGGAGATGCAGTCTGTGTGGGGGTGCAGAGACCATTTGGAAGTGGTCTATATGTGGGAAGGCAGGGACCATATGGGGGTGCATGTGGGGGGTGCAGTCTATATGTGGGGACAGTCTGTATGTGGGGTGCAGTCTATCTGGGGGTATATTCTGGTGCAGTCTATATATAGGGATGCAGTCTATATGTTGGGGTCGATATGGGGGAGCAGTCTATATATGGGGTGCAGTCTGTAGGAGTCCATATGGGGGTACAGTCTATATGTTGGGGTCCATATGGGGGAGCAGTCTATATATGGGGTGCAGTCTGTAGGAGTCCATATGGGGGTACAGTCTATATGTGGGGGTGCAGTCTATATGGGGTGCAGTGACCATATGGAGGTGCAGTCTATATGTGGGGGTGCAGGGATCATATGGGGGTGCAGTCTATATGTGGGGGTCCATATAGGGTGCAGGGACTATATGGAGATGCAGTCTGTGTGGGGGTGCAGGGACCATATGGAGATGCAGTCTGTGTGGGGGTGCAGGGACCATATGGAGATGCAGTCTGTGTGGGAGTGCAGGGACCATATGGAGATGCAGTCTGTGTGGGAGTGCAGGGACCATTTGGAGGTGGTCTATATGTGGGAAGGCAGGGACCATATGGGGGTGCATGTGGGGGGGTGCAGGGACCATATGGGGGTGCAGTCTATATGTGGGGACAGTCTGTATGTGGGGTGCAGTCTATCTGGGGGTATATTCTGGTGCAGTCTATATATGGGGGTGCAGAGACCATTTGGGGGTGCAGTCTATGTGGGGGTGCAGGGATCATATGGGGGTGCAGTCTGGGAGTGCAGAGACCATTTGGGGTGCAGTCTATGTGGGGGTGCAGGGATCATATGGGGGTGCAGTCTATATATGGGGTGCAGGGACCTTATGGGGGTGCAGTCTATATGTGGGGGTATATTCTGGTGCAGAGACCATTTGGGGGTGCAGTCTATATATGGGGTGCAGGGACCATATGGGGGTGCAGTCTATATGTGGTGGTGCAGTCTGTGGGGGTCCATATGAGGGTGCAGTCTATATGTGAGGGTGAAGGGACCATATGGGGGTGCATGTGGGGGGTGCAGGGACCATATGGGGGTGCAGTCTATATGTGGGGGTATATTCTGGTGCAGAGACCATTTGGGGGTGCAGTCTATATATGGGGTGCAGGGACCATATGGGGGTGCAGTCTATATGTGGTGGTACAGTCTGTGGGGGTCCATATGAGGGTGCAGTCTATATGTGAGGGTGAAGGGACCATATGGGGGTGCAGTCTATATGTGAGGGTGCAGTCTATATCTGGGGGTATATTCTGGTGCAGTCTATATGCGGGGGTGCAGGGACCATATGGGGGTGCAATCTATATGTGGGGGTGCTGGGATCATATGGGGGTGCAGACGATATGTGGGCTGCAGGGGCCTATTTTGGGTGCAGTCTATATGTGGGGGTCCATATGGAGATGCAGTCTGTGTGGGGGTGCAGAGACCATTTGGAAGTGGTCTATATGTGGGAAGGCAGGGACCATATGGGGGTGCATGTGGGGGGGTGCAGTCTATATGTGGGGACAGTCTGTATGTGGGGTGCAGTCTATCTGGGGGTATATTCTGGTGCAGTCTATATGTGGGGGTGCAGGGATCATATGGGGGTGCAGTCTGGGAGTGCAGAGACCATTTGGGGTGCAGTCTATATGCGGGGGTGCAGGGATCATATGGGGGTACAGTCTATGTGGGGGTCCATATGGGGTGCAGTCTATATGTAGGGGTGCAGAGACCATTTGGAGGTGCAGTCTATATGTGGGAAGGCAGGGACTATGTGGGGGTGCAGTCTATATATGGGGTGCAGGGACCTTATGGGGGTGCAGTCTATATGTGGTGGTGCAGTCTGTGGGGGGTCTATATGTGGTGGTGCAGTCTGTGGGGGGTCCATATGAGGGTGCAGTCTATATGTGAGGGTGAAGGGACCATATGGGGGTGCAGTCTGTGAGGGTGCAGTCTATATCTGGGGGTATATTCTGGTGCAGTCTATATGTGGGGGTGCAGAGACCATTTGGGGTGCAGTCTATATGCGGGGGTGCAGGGACCATATGGGGGTGCAATCTGTATGTGGGGGTGCAGGGATCATATGGGGGTGCAGACGATATATGGGGTGCAGTCTATATGTGGGGTGCAGGGGCCTATTTTGGGTGTAGTCTATATGTGGGGGTCCATATGGAGATGCAGTCTGTGGGTGCAGAGACCATTTGGAGGTGCAGGCTATATGTTGGAAGGCAGGGACCATATGGGGGTGCATGTGGGGGGGTGCATGGACCATATGTGGGGTGCAGTCTATATATGGGGTGCAGCCTATATGTGGGGGTGCAGGGATCATATGGGGGTGCAGTCTATATATGGGGGTGCAGGGACCATGTGGGGGTGCAGAGACCATATGGGGGTGCAGTCTATATGTGGGGGTCCATATGGGGTGCAGGGACCATGTGGGTGCAGAGACCATATGGGGGTGCAGTCTATATGTGGGGGTCCATATGGGGTGCAGGGACCATGTGGGGGTGCAGAGACCATATGGGGGTGCAGTCTATATCTGGGGGTATATTCTGGTGCTGTCTATATGTGGGGGTGCAGTCTATATGTGGGGGTCCATATGAGGGTGCAGTCTATATGTGAGGGTGCAGGGACCATATGGGGGTGCAGTGACCATATGGAGGTGCAAAACAAAAGAAAGTCAAAACCGCACCCTTTCATATATAAATTGAAGGTCTCAGTGGACACAAGGGCGCACGTCCAAAACCAGGGAGCCCATCCCGGCCAGTATCAAGACCACAAAGAACAAAAAGACAGCGCCACAATGGATGGTGAAAAAATAGGAGCTTACATTTATTCTGCCTCCTGTAGCGACGTTTCGGTCAACAGACCTTTATCAAACACTTGAGTGCTTGATAAAGGTCTGTTGACCGAAACGTCGCTACAGGAGGCAGAATAAATGTAAGCTCCTAATTTTTCACCATCCATTGTGGCGCTGTCTTTTTGTTTCATATGGAGGTGCAGTCTATATGTGGGGGTCCATATGGAGATGCAGTCTGTGTGGAGGTGCAGGGACCATATGGGGATGCAGTCTGGGGGTGCAGTCTATGTGGGGGTGCAGAGACCATTTGGAGGTGCAGTCTATATGTGGGAAGGCAGGGACCATATGGGGGAGCATGTGGGGGGTGCAGTCTATATGTGGGGTGCAGTCTATATCTGGGGGTGCAGGGACCATGTGGGGGTGCAGACGATATATGGGGTGCAGGGATCATATGGGGGTGCAGACGATATATGGGGTGCAGACGATATATGGGGTGCAGGGGTCATATAGGGGTGCAGTCTGTATGTGGGGGTGCAGTCTATATGCGGGGGTGCAGGGACCATATGGGGGTGCAGTCTATATGTGGGGGTGCAGGGATCATATGGGGGTGCAGACGATATATGGGGTGCAGTCTATGTGGGGGTACAGAGACTATTTGGGGGTGCAGTCTATATGTGGGGGTGCAGGGATCATATGGAGGTGCAGTCTATATGTGGGGTGCAGGGGCCTATTTGGGGTGCAGTCTATATGTGGGGGTCCATATGGGGTGCAGGGTCCATATGGAGATGCAGTCTGTGAGGGTGCAGGGACCATGTGGGGGTGCATAAACCATTTGGAGGTGCAGTCTATATGTGGGAAGGCAGGGACCATATGGGGGTGCATGTGGGGGGTGCAGTCTATATATGGGGTGCAGGGACCATATGGGGGTGCAGTCTATATGTGGTGGTGCAGTCTGTGGGGGTCCATATGAGGGTGCAGTCTATATGTGGGGACAGTCTATATGTGGGGGTATATTCTGGTGCAGTCTATATGTGGGGGTGCAGAGACCATTTAGGGTTGCAGTCTGTGGGGGTGCAGGGACCATATGGGGGTGCAGTCTATATGTGGGGGTGCAGGGACCATATGGGGGTGCAGTCTATATGTGGGGGTGCAGGGATCATATGGAGGTGCAGTCTATAAGGGGTGCAGGGACCATATGGGGGTGCAGTCTATATGTGGGGTGCAGGGGCCTATTTGGGGTGCAGTCTATATGTGGGGGTCCATATGCGGTGCAGGGACCATATGGAGATGCAGTCTGTGTGGGGGTGCAGTCTATATGTGGGGGTGCAGAGACCATTTGGAGGTGCAGTCTATATGTGGGGACAGTCTATATCTGGGGGTATATTCTGGTGCAGTCTATATGTGGTGGTGCAGTCTGTGGGGGTCCATATGAGGGTGCAGTCTGTGGAGGTGCAGGGATCATAAGGGGTACAGTCTATGTGGGGGTGCAGTCTACATGTGGGGGTATAATAATAATAATTTTTATTTATATAGCGCCAACATATTCCGCAGCGCTTTACAACTTATAGAGGGGACTTGTACAGACAATAGACATTACAGCATAACAGAAATCACAGTTCAAAACAGATACCAGGAGGAATGAGGGCCCTGCTCGCAAACTTACAAACTATGAGGAAAAGGGGAGACACGAGAGGTGGATGGTAACAATTGCTTTAGTTATGTGGACCGGCCATAGTGTAAGGCTCGGGTGTTCATGTAAAGCTGCATGAACCAGTTAACTGCCTAAGTATGTAGCAGTACAGACACAGAGGCTATTAACTGCATAAAGTGTATGAGAACATGATGCAAGGAACCTGATTATGTGTTTTGTTTTTTTTCTATTTTTAGTAGGCCACACAGGGATAGTTAGGTTAATGCGTTGAGGCGGAAGGCCAGTCTGAACAAATGCGTTTTTAGGGCAAACTGTGGGGAATGGGGATTAATCGTATTAACCTAGGTAGTGCATTCCAAAGAATCGGCGCAGCACGTGTAAAGTCTTGGAGACGGGAGTGGGAGGTTCTGATTATTGAGGATGCCAACCTGAGGTCATTAGCGGAGCGGAGGGCACGGGTAGGGTGGTAGACTGAGACCAGAGAGGAGATGTAGGGTGGTGCTGAGCCATGGAGTGCTTTGTGGATGAGGGTAGTAGTTTTGTACTGGATTCTGGAGTGGATGGGTAGCCAGTGTAATGACTGGCACAAGGTAGAGGCATCGGTGTAACGGTTGGTGAGGAATATGATCCTGGCAGCAGCATTCAGGACAGATTGGAGCGGGGAGAGTTTGGTAAGAGGGAGGCCGATTAGTAGAGAGTTACAAAAGTCCAGACGAGAATGAATAAGTGAGACAGTAAGAGTTTTTGCAGAGTCGAAAGTAAGAAAAGGGCGAATTCTAGAAATATTTTTGAGATGCAGATAAGAAGAGCGAGCCAGTGATCGGATGTGGGGGGTGAATGAAAGCTCGGAATCAAGGATGACCCCAAGGCAGCGGGCATGTTGCTTTGGAGTAATGATTGAACCGCACACGGAGATGGCAATGTCAGGCAAAGGTAGGTTAGTAGAGGGAGAGAACACGAGGAGTTCAGTTTTTGACAGGTTCAGTTTCAGATAGAGGGAGGACATGATGTTAGAGACAGCGGTAATACAATCACTGGTGTTTTCTAAGAAGGTCGGAGTGAAAGCAGGAGAAGAGGTGTATAATTGGGTGTCATCAGCATAGAGATGGTACTGGAAACCAAATCTACTAATTGTTTGTCCAATAGGGGCAGTATACAAAGAGAAGAGGAGGGGGCTTCTGGTGCAGTCTATATGTGGGGTGCAGGGGCCTATTTGGGGAGCAGTCTATATGTGGGGGTGCAGAGACCATTTGGGGGTGCAGTCTTTTTGTGGGAAGGCAGGGACCATATCGGGGTGCAGGGAACATATGGGGGTGCAGTCTGTGGGGGTCCATATGAGGGTGTAGGGACCATATGGGGGTGCAGTCTATATGTGGGGGTGCAGAGACCATTTGGGGTACAGTCTATATGCGGGGGTGCAGTCTATATGTGGGGGTGCAGAGATCATATGGGGGTGCAGTCTATATGTGGGGGTACAGAGACCATTTGGGGGTGCAGAGATCATATGGAGGTGCAGTCTATGTGGGAAGGTAGGGACCATATGGGGGTGCATGTGGGGGGTGCAGGGACCATATGGGGTGCAGTCTATATGTGGGGACAGTATATATGTGGGGGTGCAGTCTATACGTGGGGGTATATTCTGGTGCAGTCTATATGTGGGGGTGCAAAGACCATTTGGGGGTGCAGTCTATATATGGGGTGCAGGGACCATATGGGGGTGCAGTCTATACATGGGGTGAAGGGACCATATGGGGGTGCAGTCTATATGTGAAGGTGCAGGGACCATATGGGGGGTGCAGGGAACATATGGGGGTGCAGTCTACATGTGGGGGTGCAGGGAACATGGGGATGTAATCTATATATGGGGTGCAGTCTATATGTGGGGTGCAGGGACTATATGGAGATGCAGTCTGTGGAGATGCATTGTGTGGGGGTGCAGGGACCATATGGAGATGCATTGTGTGGGGGTGCAGGGACCATATGGAGATGCAGTCTATATTTGGGGGTGCAGTCTATATGTGGGGGTGCAGTCTTTATGTGGGAAGGCAGGGACTATATGGGGGTGCATATGGGGGGTGCAGTCTGTGGGAACAGTCTATATGTGGGGTGCAGTCTGTGGGTGTCCATATGGGAGTGCAGTCTATATATGGGGTGCAGTCTATATATGGGGTGCAGGGACCATATGGGGTGCAGTCTATATGTGGGGGTACAGAGACCATTTGGGGTGCAGTCTATGTGGGGGTGCAGGGACCATATGGGGGTAAAGTCTATATGTGGAGGTGCAGGGGCCTATTTGGGGTGCAGTCTATATGTGGGGGTGCAGGGATCATATGGGGATGCAGTCTATATGTGGGGTGCAGGGACCATATGGGGATGAAGTCTATATGTGAAGGTGCAGGGATCCTATGGGGGTGCAGGGAACATATGAGGGTGCTATCTATATATGGGGTGCAGGCGCCTATTTGGGGTGCAGTCTATATGTGGGGGTGCAGGGACCATATGGGGGTGCAGTCTATATGTGGGGGTGCAGGGACCATTTTGGGATGCAGTCTATGTGGGGGTGCAGGGACCATTTGGGGATGCAGTCTATATGTGGGGGTGCAGTCTATATGTGGGGGTGCAGGGACTATATGGGGGTGCAGTCTATATGTGGGGGTGCATAGACCATATGGAGGTGCAGTCTATTTGTGGGGACAGTCTATATGTGGGGGTGCAGTCTATTTGTGGGGACAGTCTATATGTGGGGGTGCAGTCTATATCTGGGGGTATATTCTGGTGCAGTCTATATGTGGGGGTGCAGTCTATATATGGGGTGCAGGGACCTTATGGGGGTGCAGTCTATATGTGGTGGTGCAGTCTGTGGGGGTCCATATGAGGGTGCAGTCTATATGTGAGGGTGCAGGGACCATATGGGGGTGCAGTCTATATGTGGGGGTGCAGGGATCATATGGGGATGTATATAATATATATGAATTAAATGAAAATGTAGAGTCCCTGTGGGAGGAGATAAGGGGAGGGGGAAAAAATAATAAATTACTGATAGGGGTTTGTTATAAATCTTCAAAAATAATGGAAGCAATGGAGAATATCCTCGTAAAGCAAATAGATGAAGCTACGACTCACGGAGAAGTCATTATTATGGGGGACTTCAACTACCCTGAAATAGATTGGGGAACAGAAACCTGCAGTTCCAGCAAAGGTAATCGGTTTTTGACAACTATGAGAGACAATTACCTTTCACAACTGGTTCAGGACCCAACAAGAAGGGGGGCACTGCTAGACCTAATATTAACCAACATGCCAGACCGCATATCAAATATAAGGGTTGGGGGTCACTTGGGGAATAGTGATCACAAAATAATATGTTTTCATGTATCCTTTAATAAGATGGGTAGTAGGGGGGTTACACGGACACTAAACTTCAGGAGGGCAAATTTCCAACGGATGAGAGAGGATCTTGGTGGAATTAACTGGGACAATATCTTGAGACATAAAAATACACAAAGAAAATGGGAGACGTTTATGTGACGGGGTGTACGGCAGAGTAAGAAGGGACAACAGGCCAAGGGATGATTCAACAGATTTATTATCAAGAACGCTGGAACAACACATGCAGGTAGATCTACAGAGTCCACAATTAGTCCAACGGAACAGGTTCGGGGCACCTCCCGATAATCCTTGTGCCAGCTAACAAAGCAATAGTCCACACAAGTCCAAGGGATCCCAAAACTATCCCACGAACGACGAGATATGTCCTCAGCTCAAGTCTCGCCCCGTTTGCTTCCGCAGTCACAGATGGACGTGGGGTCTTGCCTCGGCTAAGAATCCCCACTCCTTCTCCTTCAAGGGTCAACTCACATCTGATCTCAAAAATAAGAATGGATTGTCTGAGCTCCTGGGATCCGCCCATGAAGGGGTTAGGGGTCACACCTTCTATTCAATGGTTGGGTCCACCAGAAGATTCTAGACTGGTCTGCTCCGCTTAAGGTACCTTCACACTGAGCGACTTAACAACGATAACGATAGCGATCCGTGATGTTGCAGCGTCCTGGATAGCGATATCGTTGTGTTTGACACGCAGCAGCGATCTGGATCCCGCTGTGATATCGCTGGTTGTTGCTGAAAGTCCAGAACTTTATTTGGTCGTCAGATCGGCGTGTATCGTCGTGTTTGACAGCAAAAGCAATGATGCCAGCAATGTTTTACAATGGTAACCAGAGTAAATATCGGGTTACTAAGCGCAGGGCCGCGCTTAGTAACCCGATGTTTACCCTGGTTACCATTGTAAAAGTTAAAAAAAAAAATACATACTCACCCTCTGATGTCTGTCACGTCCCCCGGCGTCCGCGCTGCTGCTCAGTGCTTCCTGCACTGACTGTGTCATTGCCGGCCGTAAAGCAAAGCACAGCGGTGACGTCACCGCTGTGCTTTAGGGCCGGCGCTTACACAGTGCAGGGAAGCTGAAGGCGAGGGACGCGACAGACATGGCAATGTAAGTATGTAGTGTTTTTTTTTTTACATTTACACTGGTAACCAGGGTAAACATCGGGTTACTAAGCGCGGCCCTGCGCTTAGTAACCCGATGGTTACCCGGGGACCTCGGCATCGTTGGTCGCTGGAGAGCTGTCTGTGTGACAGCTCTCCAGCGACCACACAGCGACGCTGCAGCGATCGGCATCGTTGTCGATATCGCTGCAGCGTCGCTTAATGTGACGGTACCTTAAGTCTATCCAGTATGTACATTTGACTAGCCACCTGCTGTGAGGAAGAATGGCTATTCCTTCACTAGTGGTGACAAAGCTTAATTACATTATAGCTCAGGGCTGCAAGTATTGGGGGAAGGAGACAGGTTAAGGGTACCGTCACACAGTGCCATTTTCATCGCTACGACGGCACGATTCGTGACGTTGCAGCGTCGTTTGATTATCGCTCCAGCGTCGTAGACTGCGGTCACACGTTGCAATACACGGCGCTGGAGCGATAATTTCATGACGTATTTGCGATGTAGAAGCCGTTGGTTACTGTGCGCACATCGTATACAACCTGTGTCACACGATGCAATCATGCCGCCACAGCGGGACACTAGACGACGAAAGAAAGTTTCAAACGATCTGCTACGACGTACGATTCTCAGCGGGGTTCCGGATCGCAGTAGCGTGTCAGACACTACGATATCGTAACGATATCGCTAGAACGTCACGAATCGTGCCGTCGTAGCGATGAAAATGGCACTGTGTGACGGTACCCTTAGTTACATACATCCCATGACATTGCAAAGTGTACAGTAAATACAACCAAAGAGAAGTCGCACCACATCATGACATATTATACAAAATACAGGACAGAGAAAAAAAAAATACATATCATGACAATCCCTTCCCCTCCCAATTTGTGTACGTACTAGGGACCTCTACAGGTCGCTGGTTAAGTACACACAGGCATGGCTGACCGGACTCAGGGCTCCTCTTGCCTGGACAGTCCATCTGCATTTTGGTGTTGGCTCCCTCTTCTGTATTGTATGGTGTAGCTGTAGACTTAAAGGCGGGCTCCATTTTACATCCTCTGACTTAAACTCTGCTACCGGCACCCACAAATCGACATTGTAGCTCTCCCACATCATTTCCTAAAACAATATCTGCAGGCAGGCCCCTCATCACCCCAACCACGCATTGCTTGACCCCAAAGCCAAAGTCCAGTTCTACGCTTGCTTTTGGGATATTCTTCCATTGGCCTCCAGCTAATTCAATGGTAATCCCAGGTCCATGCTGTATTGCCTCTGGCCGAACCACTCTGGGATCAGCTATGGTGAGAAATGCCCCAGAGTCACAAAAACCAAGAACTCTCTGACCGTCCAGCATGACCACCTGTACATGCTTTCTTTGAGGATTAAAGGAACTCGTGGCTGTGGCCCGCTCCCCATAAACCCCTAATGGTCGAACATGGGTTTCTGAGCTATTAGGCAAATCAATCTGTAGCGGTGGCACCTCTTCCCCCATTGTATATGGCTGTAAATAATTGATAGGCAGATTTGGTGCAGGGTCATTCCTCAATTGACCCTGAGGGCAGGCGTCTTGCAGATGCCCAGCCTGCCCACATCGGTAACATCTGCGCTGTATCGTACTCCTTCCCATGTGCACTCTGGGGACGGAGGTAAGGGAACCTGGAGGCTGATATCTATGTGACGGTGCATGCGGTGGTTGTTGGGGTTGAGACCGATTTCTCCACTGTATAGCTGGGCAGGTGGCCTGCAGATGCCCAGGATGCCCACATCCATAACACCTGCGCTCTACTACTTTCTCTCCTTGTAGCATTTCAGAGGAAGGGGTAGGACTAGCTGGAAGGTGAGTCACATGGGTATCAACATGAGGTGGTGGTCTAGTGGGACAGCAAACTTTGGGGACTGAAGGACAAGAGACCACTGGTGGTGGGGTGGTGGTATTTTTTACTCCATCCACCAGTAAATTTTTCCAATGAGGCTTGATAGTGAGAACCTCATCAGCTAAAGCAGCAGCTTGCTCCACTGTCACTGGTCTCCTCTCACGCACCCATTCCTGGATCTCAGCAGGGCACTTGAAGTAGAACTGTTCTTTTAGGATAACCTGGAGGAAGGTCTCCCAGGTTAAGGCCTCCTCTGCCTCCAGCCAGCGATGACATATTTGTTTTAGTCTGTGGGCATACATCTTGAAAGACACTTCCTCATCACAGGCGAAAGTATGGAACTGAGACCTGTAAATGTCTGGGGTAACAGCATAATGTTCTAGAATAGTCTGTTTAACCTCCGCATACTCACAGTTCCCCCGAGGGTCCATAGCTCCACCCTCTAAGAGCCCCACCAGATGTCGGACTCGCTCCCTTTCCGGGACTTCCATTAATCGACACTGATGCTCAAAGTCCTGGAAGAAGCCCTCAATGTCGCCTGCAGCCTTATTAAACGGCTTGAAGTCTTTGCGGGACACTCTGGGGAGTTCCCTCATGGTGGGTGCTGGGGTTACAGTCTGTCTGGAGCTTCTAGCTGCTTCCAAAGTGATCTGCCTCTCCAGCAATGCCATCTCCTGAGCTCTGTGAATGGCCTCCCTCTTATCGTCTATGGTGGCCTCTTCTCCCAGCAATGCCAACTCCTCCTCGTACCACACAACCCACTGACTTTTTGGGGTATTTACCTCCGGCTGCCATCTTTCCTCCGTTTGCTGTGGGGATCCTTCCTTAGCGTAATCTTGCAGGCGAACTCCTTCCAAAGCCTCAATTAGCTGCTCCTTGGAGAGTCCCTTGTAGCTGACTCCCAGTTCACGGGCCTTTGTTTGTAGGTTCACCGCAGTCCAGTTCTTGTACTCCGCGGTGCTGGTTCCCGATGTTGATGGGCCTTTGTCCTCCATTCCTTCTGCTCTGATCCCACTGCTTGCCACCAGTTTGTGACGGGGTGTACGGCAGGGCAAGAAGGGACAACAGGCCAAGGGATGATTCAACAGATTTATTACACTGGTCAACAGCATTTTTGGTGCCAAAGATATTTCATCGAATTTAGGGTATTTTTGGGGTGCTGATTCTGAATATGTCATCAGTTTTGCCAGATTGGCTCAAGTTTTTGAGATTTTTGGTATCTTATTTATAGCACTTGTTGGTAAATGCGACGCATCATCTCATTAATTTCTTTGGATTAGTACTTGAACTGAGCAGTTCTCAATATAGTTTTGTGTTAATTAGTGTTCTAAAAGTTTGTTCATAGCTTGATTTTTGCACTAACTTTATGTTGTTGTCTGTTTTCCAGTGAAAAGCATGAACTCATCAAGAAGAAGTTGTCTTAACGATCCAGACTCATTCTGTTACATTTGTGGTGAATACACACTGCCAAAACATAGAAGAAACATAACAGACTTCGTAAAAAAAAGTGTATTTTGCCTATTTTGGGGTTATGCTTGGGGACCAAGACAAGTTTTGGGCACCACACATAGTGTGCAAAGCATGTATCGAATTATTACGAAAATGGAGCAAAGGACAAAGAAAAAGCTTCAAATTTGGTGTTCCAATGGTGTGGAGAGAGCCAAAAAATCATCATGATGACTGTTATTTATGGTAAACACAGGTACAGGCACATCTTCACAATGAGGGACAGGCCTTCTTGCAGATTCCATGTTACTCCCATTTTCGTTTCTTATGCTTATTGAATCCTTGCACTTGCACTGCACAGAAATAACAGTCATCATGATGATTTTTTGGCTCTCTCCACACCATTGGAACACCAAATTTGAAGCTTTTTCTTTGTCCTTTGCTCCATTTTCGTAATAATTCGATACATGCTTTGCACACTATGTGTGGTGCCCAAAACTTGTCTTGGTCCCCAAGCATAACCCCAAAATAGGCAAAATACACTTTTTTTTACGAAGTCTGTTATGTTTCTTCTATGTTTTGGCAGTGTGTATTCACCACAAATGTAACAGAATGAGTCTGGATCGTTAAGACAACTTCTTCTTGATGAGTTCATGCTTTTCACTGGAAAACAGACAACAACATAAAGTTAGTGCAAAAATCAAGCTATGAACAAACTTTTAGAACACTAATTAACACAAAACTATATTGAGAACTGCTCAGTTCAAGTACTAATCCAAAGAAATTAATGAGATGATGCGTCGCATTTACCAACAAGTGCTATAAATAAGATACCAAAAATGTCAAAAACTTGAGCCAATCTGGCAAAACTGATAGCATATTCAGAATCAGCACCCCAAAAATACCCCAAATTCATTAAAATATTTTGGACACCAGAAAAATTTTTTTTTTTTGTTGACCTGTGTTATCAAGAACGCTGGAACAACACATGCAGGTAGATCTACAGCAGAGGTGTCAAACTGCATTCCTCGAGGGCCGCAAACAGGTCATGTTTTCAGGATTTCCTTGTATTGCACAGGTGATAATTTAATCACCTGCACAGAATGATTCCAGCACCTTGTGAAATGCTAAGGAAATCTTGAAAACACTCATGGTTTGCGGCCCTCGAGGAATGCAGTTTGACACCTCTGATCTACAGAGTCCACAATTAGTCCAACGGAACAGGTTCGGGGCACCTCCCGATAATCCTTGTGCCAGCTAACAAAGCAATAGTCCACACGAGTCCAAGGGATCCCAAAACAATCCCACGAACGACGAGATATGTCCTCAGCTCAAGTCTCGCCCCGTTCGCTTCCGCAGTCACAGATGGACGTGGGGTCTTGCCTCTGCTAAGAATCCCCACTCCTTCTCCTTCAAGGGTCAACTCACATCTGATCTCAAAAATAAGAATGGATTGTCTGAGCTCCTGGGATCCGCCCATGAAGGGGGTAGGGGTCACGACCAGCGATACGACCTGGCCGTGATCGCTGGTAAGTCGTTGTGTGGTCGCTGGGGAGCAGTCACACAGACAACTCTCTCCAGCGACCAACGATCAGGGGAACGACTTCGGCATCGTTGAAACTGTCTTCAACGATGCCGAAGTCCCCCTGCAGCGCCCGGGTAACCAGGGTAAACATCGGGTTACTAAGTGCAGGGCCGCGCTTAGTAACCCGATATTTACCCTGGTTACCATTGTAAAAGTTAAAAAAAAAAACCACTACATACTCACATTCTGATGTCTGTCACGTCCCCCGGCGTCCACAGGGTTAAAACTGCTTTCGGCAGGAGCGCAGGTAATGCACGCGCTGCTGCCGAGAGCTTCCCTGCACTGAATGTGTCAGCGCCGGCCGTAAAGCAGAGCACAGCGGTGACGTCACCGCTGTGCTCTGCTTTACGGCCGGCGCTATTGCAAAACAATGGGGAGACAAAAAGCGCAATAGGGTCTTATCCACGTTACATAGAGGAGAATATACACCAAATTTGCTCACCTGGTTAGGATGAGATTAGAGCATGTAGATAGCGGCTGCTGCAGATCCACAGGTCTTCACCGACCAGAGAAATTAATGTCTTCAAAAGGAGATTTGTAGTTAAATTTCCGCGCTGCCGCTAAGATGAATTTCAGGAGAGTATAGTTGATTCACAGTGGTTTTATTCAACGCGTTTCAGGGGTCTCATGCCCCCTTCATCAGGAAATACCACACAGAATATACAGGCATCACAGGTATAAATAGTTTTGCTAGGTTAAAAAAATGCGCTCCACTAGGTCAGATGACTCAGTGTCAAAGTTCAATGATAACACACCATTAACAATTCAAACGATTAGAGAGGTATATACAATGACAAAATACAATGACTTCTTTTATGTTTCTAGACAATAGTTCCAAATTTGCAACATTAAGGAGGAAATTTAAAATTAAAAAAAAAAAAAAAAAAAATCTCTACTTAAATGGACAAGAACCTGTAAGAAAAAGAGCTACTCCAGTTCAGAAGCGAATGCCTTACAGATGGACTACCGTGTGGAATCAACAAGTTGCTATTTTCTTATCGTGAATCCATTGGAATCGTTACACTAAATGTGGAATAAAATCATGTTTTATTATTTTCCATTAAAAAATATAAATATATATGAAAATTAATTTGTCGTGGTTTGGGGTGATCTAAAATTACGAAAATTATAATTAGTGAGTTTAAAATTGCGTCATGTACATAAGAGTAACAATTTAAGCAGCAAACCAGCGCTCGAAGTGAGCGCAGAAACAAAATGAAAGTGACACTTCACCTGTCCAAGGACCATTAATAGATATATTTAACAAGAGACAATATAACATTGCCAAGGGAGGGGAATGAATGAATACACAGCACTCGGTGACCTCAAAGAACAGCAGATAAACTGGGACGCCTGGCAGCAGAGAAAAGGATGATTGAGTTAAGTGCTCCTGTCGGGAGGGGTCATTACACCCTGTGAAGCTGCCACAATCAGCACCAGCTCCCTGGATTTAATCTCAAGAGTCAAAAACCATTATTCAGGACACAGTTGTGATGGAGACAATTTGTATGTAATAAAGGAGTGAAAACGCTCCTCTCCAGGGCAGACTCAGACTATGCCCACATGAGGAGTTTGAGGAAATTACAACTAAACATATCAATGAATGACTCCAAGATAATCCTAAATGAAAATGTAAATTTAAATCTTAAGTGGCTCAGCACAAAGGATTAAAAAATCAATCATAACTATACAAATAAAAATATAAATATAGATATATCAATAAAAATATAAATATAGATATATCAAATTCATAAAAAAGGGGGGAGGGCTACGCATTCAGATAAAACCTTGGTAGTTTCTTTAAATATATATAAATAAATAAAAAAATATAAAAGTGGGGGGGTGGAGAAGAAAAAAAAAAAAAAAAAATCTACTATTCAGATGAAAACCTCAGTTATTTCATTTAAGCCTTGTGGTTTTAGGCTCCCTAATTTGTAGATCCAATATACTTCTTTCCTATTTAGTTTCATGGATCTATTAGGTACATGCTTAGGTATGTGATCAATGGGGCTGATTTTTAATAGTTTAAAGTCCTTATTATGCACTAGGGCATAATGTCTGGACAGACCATGAGTGAGTAAGCCTTTTTTTATATTGTGACGATGGGAATTCAGTCTGAGGTGAAGGGGCTGTGTGGTTCTCCCCACATACTGTTTACCACAGGGACATTCAATAACATATATTACAAAGTCAGAATTGCAATTCAGAAAAAAAGGAATCATAAATTTTTCTTTAGTGGAGCAGGAAATTATACAATCAGATTTATGATTTATGCTGGAACAGCATAAGCAATTTTTTGTGCCACATTTAAAAATTACGGCCGGCGCTGACACAGTCAACCCTGTGGACGCCGGGGGACGTGACAGACATCAGAATGTGAGTATGTACTGGTTTTTTTTTTAACTTTTACAATGGTAACCAGGGTAAATATGCGGCCCTGCACTTAGTAACCCGATATTTACCCCCTGGTTACAAGTGAACACATCGCTGGATCGGCGTCACACACGCCGATCCAGCGATGACAGCGGGTGATCAGCGACCAAAAAAAGTCCTGATCATTCCCATCGACCAACGATCTCCCAGCAGGGGCCTGATCGTTGGTCACTGTCACACATAACGAGATCGTTAGCGGGATCGTTGCCTACTTCACCAAAAGCGTGACGTTGCAACGATATCGTTAACGATATCGTTATGTGTGACTCAGCCTTTAATCTATCCAGTATGTGCATTTGACTAGCCACCTGCTGTGAGGAAGAATGGCTATTCCTTCACTAGTGGTGTTGACAAAGCTTAATTACATTATAGCTCAGGGCTGCAAGTATTGGGGGAAGGAGACAGGTTAAGTTACATACATCCCATGACATTGCAAAGTGTACAGTAAGGGTACCGTCACACATTGAAATTTTCATCGCTGCGACGGCACGATCCGTGACGTCGCAGCGATCGTATGATCATCGCTCCAGCGTCGTAGACTGCGGTCACACGTTGCAATCACGGCGCTGGAGCGATGCCGAAGTCCCCGGGTAACCAGGGTAAACATCGGGTAACTAAGCGCAGGGCCGCGCTTAGTAACCCGATGTTTACCCTGGTTACAAGCGTAAACGTAAAAAAACAAACCGTACATACTCACCCGTCGGTGTCCTTCAGGTCCCTTGCAGTCTGCTTCCTGCTCTGAGTGCAGCCGTACAGTGAGAGCAGAGCGCAGCACCGCTGTGATCTGCTCTCTCACTTTCCGGCCGGCACTCAGAGCAGGAAGCAGACGGCAAGGGACCTGAAGGACACCGACGGGTGAGTATGTACGGTTTGTTTTTTTACGTTTACGCTTGTAACCAGGGTAAACATCGGGTTACTAAGCGCGGCCCTGCGCTTAGTTACCCGATGTTTACCCTGGTTACAAGCGAAGACATCGCTGGATCGCTGTCACACACAACGATCCAGCGATGTCAGCGGGTGATCAAGCGACGAAAGAAAGTTCCAAACGATCTGCTACGACGTACGATTCTCAGCAGGATCCCTGATCGCTGCTGCGTGTCAGACACTGCGATATCGTAACGATATCGCTAGAACGTCACGAATCGTAACGTCGTAGCGATGGAAATTTCAATGTGTGACGGTACCCTAAGGGTATGTGCACACGTCCGGATTTCTTGCAGAAATTTCCTGAAGAAAACCGGAAATTTTCTGCAAGAAATCCGCATTTTTTTTTTTTGCGTTTTTTTTCCGTTTTTTTAGCATTCTGCAAGCGTAATTAGCTTGCAGAATGCTAAAGTTTTCCAAGCGATCTGTAGCATCACTTGGAAAACTGACTGACAGGTTGGTCACACTTGTCAAACATACTGTTTGACAAGTGTGACCAACTTTTTACTATAGATGCAGCTTATGCAGCATCTATAGTAAAAGATAGAATGTTTAAAAATAATAAAAAAAATGGTTATACTCACCCAGACATCTCATCAGCGGCGTCCGTTCCTCTTCCTATAGCTGGTGTGTGCGCGCAGGACCTTCCATGACGTCACGGTCACGTGAGCGGTCATGTGACCAATCACAAGACAGTGACGTCATCGGCAAGGTCCTTCACCGCAAAGCAGCTATAGGAACCGAAGCGACAGCATGCAGTGGAGGCGGGAAGACATCGAGGGTGAGTATAGGACTATTTTTTATTTTAATTCTTTTTTTTTTTTACCAATTATATGGTGCCCAGTGCGTGGAGGAGAGTCTCCTCTCCTCCACCCTGGGTACCAACCGCACACAATCTGCTTACTTCCCGCATGGTGTGCACAGCCCCGTGCGGGAAGTAAGCAGATCAATGGACTCCTAGGTGTGCGGAATCCTCGCAATTCCGCATTTTTAATGAACATGTTGCTTTTTTTTCCGCGATGCGATTTTTTCGCGGAAAAAATCGCAACATTTGCACAAAAAATGCGGAATACACTGTAAATAATAGGAGGCATATGTTAGCGTTTTTTTCGCGTTTTTATCACGTTTTTATAGCGAAAAAACGCTAAAAATCCTGAACGTGTGCACATGGCCTCAATACAACCAAAGAGAAGTCGCACCACATCATGACATATTATACAAAATACAGGACAGAGAAAAAAAAATACATATCATGACAGTTTATTAGCATCCTGGATAGGACTTGTGCACAGTATATACCGTATGGGAATAAACATAATAGAAATAGGAGGAAACCAATATGGCTAAATAGAGCTGTAAGGGGCGCAATAAGTGACAAAAAGAAAGCATTTAGGCTACGTTCACATTTGCGTTGTGCGCCGCTGCGTCGGCGACGCAACGCACAACGCAAACAAAAACACAACAAAACGCACGCTAAAACGCTGCGTTTTGCGACGCATGCGTCCTTTTTCGCCGAAAGTTGGACGCAAAAAAAATGCAACTTGCTGCGTTCTCTGCGCCCAACGCTTGCGGCCAAAAAAACGCATGCGTCGCAAAACGCAGCACAACGCATGTCCATGCGCCCCCATGTTAAATATAGGGGCGCATGACGCATGCGGCGACGCTGCGGCGCCGAACGCTAATGTGAACGTAGACTTAGAGAACTAAAGGAAGTAGGTAGTGATGAGGCATTAACCCCTTCACCCCCGGAGCTTTTTCCGTTTTTTTATTTTTCGTTTTTTGCTCCCCTCCTTCCCAGAGCCATAACTTTTTTATTTTTCCGTCAATATGGCCATGTGAGGGCTTATTTTTTGCGGGACGAGATGTACTTTTGAACGATACCATTGGTTTTACCATGCCCTGTAACAGAAAACGGGAAAAAAATTCCAAGTGTGATGAAATTGCAAAAAAAGTGCAATCTCACACTTGTTTTTTGTTTGGTCTTTTTGCTAGGTTCACCATATGCTAAAACTAACCTGCCATTATGATTCTCCAGGTCATTACGAGTTCATAGACACCTAACATGTCTAGGTTATTTTTTATCTAAGTGGTGAAAAAAAATTCCAAGATTTGCTAAAAAAAAAAATAAAAATTGAGCGATTTTCCGATACCCGTAGCGTCTCCAATTTTCGTGATCTGGGGTCAGGTGAGGGCTTATTTTTTGCGTGCCAAGCTGGCATTTTTAATGATACCATTTTGGTGTAGATACGTTCTTTTGATCAGGTTAGTCCTTTGTTTTTATTGATATATCGGGCGATTCTGAACGCGGCGATACCAAATATGTGTATGTTTGATTTTTTTTTAATTATTTTATTTTGATTGGGGCGAAAGGGGGGTGATTTGAACTTTTATATATTTTTTATTTTTTTTATATTTTTAAATACTTTTTTTTTTTTATTTTGGCATGCTTCAATAGCCTCCATTGGAGGCTAGAATCATGCACAACTCGATCACCTCTATGTAGCAGAAATGCAGGTGTACTTTGAACGCCGACCACAGGGTGGCGATCAAAGCAATCGGCCATCAACAACCATAGAGGTCTCAAGGAGACCTCTGGTTGTTATGGCAATGCACCGATGACCCCCGATCATGTGACCGGGGTCAGAGGTGCGAGGACTTCCGGCCGCGCGGCCGGGAGCGCTAGTTAAATGCCGCTGTCAGCGCTTGACGGCGGCATTTAACTTGTTAATGGGCGCGGGCGGATCGCGATTCCGCTCGCGCTCATTGCGCGCACATGTCAGCTGTACAAAACAGCTGACATGTTGCGGCTTTGAGGTGGGCTCACCGCCGGAGCCCACCTCAAAGCAGGGGATCTGCCAGCTGACGTACTATTCCATCAGCTGGCAGAAAGGGGTTAAATAAATACAGAAAATTAAATAAATTCTGTAAAAAGCAAATCAAGGCAGCAAAAATTGAGACAGAGAGACTCATTGCCTGAGACAGTAAAAATAATCCCAAAATATTCTTTAACTACATAAATAGTAAGAAACTAAAAAATGAGAGTGTTGGCCCCCTTAAAAATAGTCTGGGTGAAATGGTGGATTAGGATGAGGAAAAAGCCAATATGCTAAATGACTTTTTTCATCAGTATTTACAAAAGAAAATCCCATGGCAGACAATATGATCAGTGATAACAAAAATTCCCCATTAAGTGTCACCTGCTTAATCCAGCAGGAAGTAAGGCGGCGTCTAAAAATAACTCAAATTGACAAATCTCCGGGCCCGGATGGGATACACCCCCGAGTACTGCAGGAACTAAGTACAGTGTCAGGACTCTGAACATTTTTTACCTTTTGTGCATTACTGCCCTTTTTCAAGATGGCGTCTTTGGTCTCATGTGCACTGTGTCTTCCTGCTATAAAACTCCACCCCAGCCTTCAGTCTGTGCTAGAGTATTCTGCCTTGCATCCAGCTCCTGACCTCTGATTACTCCCTGGCTATACACCTGCTCCTGTGAACCTGTGTGGTGATCCTCCTACTTAGCTCTGAGTTCCTGCTGCATACACAAGTTTCCAGTAATCCTCCTTCATCTGCTGTTCGTGTTTACTTCCATCTGCATTTGCTGGACATGTAAGCTGTTTCTGCTTTGCAATAACCTGAGACTATTAACCAGGCCTCCCTGGTTGAGCTAAGATATGATTTGAACTGCCTAATAAGCATATCTATCTGTGCCTGGACTAAGGCAAGGATTTATTCGTGTCAAGTATCCTCAAGATTAACTGTGCTTCATAGACTTTCTGCTTGATTGCATTTTCCTCTGAAGTTTCCTATAGACTGCTAAGCTGCGTGTATTATTTGCACCAAGTGTTGTGGATTTGAGTCTCTCTCTGCACCTGTTTGAATCACCGGGTGATAATATAGACTTTACCACTTATAAAACTGTGTCCTGTAGTTGTCTTGTTCCACGCAAAGAGTCTCCTGAGTTATCCCCTATAATTATTACATACAGTCATTGATAGACCATTACTTTTAATCTTTAAAGAGTCCATAATAACAGGGTCTGCACCACAGGACTGGCGTATAGCAAATGTGGTGGCAATATTCAAAAAGGGGACAAAAACTGAACTCGGAAATTATAGGCCAGTAAGCTTAACCTCTACTGTGGGTAAAATCCTGGAGGGCATTCTAAGGGATGCTATGCTGGAGTATCTGAAGAGCAATAACCTCATGACTAGTGTTGAGCGATACCTTCCGATACTCAAAGGTAGCGGATGGTATCGGCCGATATCCAAAAAATATCGGATATCGCCGATACCGATACCAATGCAAGTCAATGGGACACAAGTATCGGAAGGTATCCTGGATGGTTCCCAGGGTCTGAAGGAGAGGAAACTCTCCTTCAGGCCCTGGGATCCATATTCATGTAAAAAATAAAGAATTAAAATAAAAAATATGGATATACTCACCTGTCCGGCGGCCCCTGGACCTTACCGATGTAACCGGCAGCCTCCGTTCCTAAGAATGAGGAGTTTAGGACCTTCGATGACGTCGCGGCTTGTGATTGGTTGCGTGACCGCTCATGTGACCGCTCACGCGACCAATCACAAGCCGCGACGTCATCGCAGGTCCTAAACTCCTCATTCTTAGGAACGGAGGCTGACGGTTACATCGGTAAGGTCCAGGGGCCGCCGGACAGGTGAGTATATCCATATTTTTTATTTTAATTCTTTATTTTTTACATGAATATGGATCCCAGGGCCTGAAGGAGAGTCTCCTCTCCTCCAGACCCTGGGAACCATACTCTGGGAACTTCCGATTCCGATTTCCGATATCACAAAAATATCGGAACTCGGTATCGGAATTCCAATACAGCAAATATCGGCCGATACTTGCGGTATCGGAATGCTCAACACTACTCATGACCTAATATCAGCATGGGTTTACTAGGGACCGTTCCTGTCAGACTAATCTGATCAGCTTCTATGAAGAGGTAAGTTCCGGACTGGACCAAGGGAACCCAGTAGATGTGGTGTATATGGACTTTTCAAAAGCTTTTGATATGGTGCCACACAAAAGGTTGATACATAAAATGAGAATAATGGGGAGAGGGGAAAATATGTGTAAGTGGGTTGAGAGCTGGCTCAGGGATAGGAAACAAAGGGTGGTTATTAATGGAGCACACTCGGACTGGGTCGCGGTTAGCAGTGGGGTACCACAGGGGTCAGTATTGGGCCCTCTTCTTTTTAACATATTTATTAATGACCTTGTAGGGGGCATTCAGAGTAGAATTTCAATATTTGCAGATGACACTAAACTCTGCAGGTTAATCAATACAGGGGAGGACAATTTTATATTACAGGATGATTTATGTAAACTAGAAGCTTGGGCTGATAAATGGCAAATGAGCTTTAATGGGGATAAATGTAAGGTCATGCACTTGGGTAGAAGTAATAAGATGTATAATTATGGGCTTAATTCTAAAACTCTGGGCAAAACCGTCAATGAAAAAGACCTGGGTGTATGGGTGGATGACAAACTCATATTCAGTGGCCAGTGTCAGGCAGCTGCTACAAAGGCAAATAAAATAATGGGATGCATTAAAAGAGGAATAGATGCTCATGAGGAGAACATAATTTTACCTCTATACAAGAAGTCACTAGTCTGACCACACTTAGAATACTGTGCACAGTTCTGGTCTCCGGTGTATAAGAAAGACATAGCTGAACTGGAGCGGGTGCAGAGAAGAGCGACCAAGGTTATTAGAGGACTGGGGGGTCTGCAATACCAAGATAGGTTATTACACTTGGGGCTATTTAGTTTGGAAAAACGAAGACTAAGGGGTGATCTTATTTTAATGTATAAATATATGAGGGGACAGTACAAAGACCTTTCTGATGATCTTTTTAATCATAGACCTGAGGCAGGGACAAGGGGGCATCCTCTACGTCTGGAGGAAAGAAGGTTTAAGCATAATAACAGACGCGGATTCTTTACTGTAAGAGCAGTGAGACTATGGAACTCTCTGCCGTATGATGTTGTAATGAGTGATTCATTACTTAAATTTAAGAGGGGACTGGATACCTTTCTAGAAAAGTATAATGTTACAGGGTATATACACTAGATTCCTTGATAGGGCGTTGATCCAGGGAACTAGTCTGACTGCCGTATGTGGAGTCGGGAAGGAATTTTTTTCCCCAATGTGGAGCTTACTCTTTGCCACATGGGTTTTTTTTTGCCTTCCTCTGGATCAACATGTTAGGGCATGTTAGGTAAGGCTATGGGTTGAACTAGATGGACTTAAAGTCTTCTTTCAACCTCTATGTAACTATGTATGGGGGTGCAGGGATCATATGGGGGTGCAGACGATATATGGGGTGCAGGGATCATATGTGGTGCAGTCTATGTGTGGGGGTACAGAGACCATTTGGGGGTGCAGTCTATGTGGCGGTGCAGGGATCATATGGTGGTGCAGTCTATATGTGGGGTGCAGGGGCCTATTTGGGGTGCAGTCTATATGTGGGGGTCCATATGGGGTGCAGGGACCATATGGAGATGCAGTCTGTGTGGGGGTGCAGGGACCATATGGAGATGCAGTCTGTGTGGGGGTGCAGAGACATTTTGGAGGTGCAGTCTATATGTGGGAAGGCAGGGACCATATGGGGGTGCATGTGGGGGGTGCAGTCTATATGTTGGCACAGTCTATATGTGGGGGTGCAGAGACCATTTGGGGGTGCAAAGAATTCAAAGTGAAGGACAGCATCCAATCCAGGTGAAGATAACAAACGATTTATTGTGCCATAATGCAACGTTTCAACCCTTGTGGGTCTTTGTCAAGCATACATATCAATGAAACTGACGGCCTTAAATAGGAAGTAGACAACTACCCCTATTAAGGTCCGCCCATACAAATTTACATATTATACAACCGGTGATAAAAGATACAAAAAATTGTGAAAACATCTCATGTACATAATTTAAAAACACATCATGATGTCATTGGAAAGCATGGTATTTAATAACTCTCTTTATGATCAATGTAGTGAGCACATGGGTTCAGTTCTACATAAACAAACAACGTTGTCTTTACGCTACAGACCTATCAGAGTCATCCCCCATACTATTGAGACTGCCAATGGCTACCGCCGTTACACATCTCCACAATATCAACCATTAGAAAAAGCCAATCATTCATCACGTTATTAAAGTGTCAGAGTTAGTCAACGCCCAATACCTGTATATCAGCCAGCAATCCACAGTATCTGTTGTCCGAGTCTGCAGCTGTTCATTCCCCTGACCGGACCGGAAGCAAAGGGCCGGGCACACCCCTTGCACATGTCCACCGGCTCTATGGTAACGCTGTAAACAACACAGCGTCTATGATGTACGAGTCCGCAGCTATCCATTTACCGACCGGAAGCCGAGGGCCGGACATACCTACTGCGCATGCCTGTCGGCTCCATAGCAACGCTGTAAACAAACAGCGCCGGCGATGTATAACAACCTCCAAGGAAACTGACTATCTCAAACAACGGAGTTAATCCAAACTCCATCCAGCAGTAAAACACTATCGCTGGATCTATCATCCACGGAAAACAGCTGCTGATCGC
This sequence comes from Ranitomeya variabilis, assembly GCF_051348905.1. Taxonomy (NCBI): domain Eukaryota; kingdom Metazoa; phylum Chordata; class Amphibia; order Anura; family Dendrobatidae; genus Ranitomeya; species Ranitomeya variabilis. The sequence continues at coordinate 578,190,539 of NC_135233.1, forward strand.
TAAAAAGAATCTAAAAATTCTGTTGCATGTATACCGACTGTTATCATTACCGACTGCGCATGTCCACCCTCCCCATGACAACGCTGTAGGTAAACAATCAACAGCGCTGTGGCGTCACTGATGTAAACACCTAAATAGGGAGCTGACTGCTCCAGATAACGGTATCACTCCAAACTCCGTCCAAAGGCCAGGGAACTATGTCTCTGCAATCGTAGTCTGCGATCCAAAACCTCCGATCAATAAAAAAGGGGGGAGAGGGGGGGGGGGAAATCTAAAAAATCATTACAAATAGGGCGGTCCTCTGGCAATACATACATCATCACCACAGTTAACCCCAAAATACATCTGAACATGGGGCCTATGATATAAAAAGTAAAGAACGCATCATTAGCAACTGAATGGCCCACAATATACAAAAAGAATGGCCTAAACAGCCATAATTATTCGTGGGTCCCCTAAAAAAGCGGACGTATTTATTATTGTATATAGGAGAGGGGAAAAAACACAATACTGCATAAACTTGCCCAATGTGATCACAAAAGAAACACCATGTAGACAAAATGATAACCAACCACCCTTTAAAAACAAATAAATCCTATAGAATCCGAGCCGCACGAATCATAAAACGCCTTCTGACTATACCGATCAGGATACACACAACAAGAGGTTATAATCAATGTTTAACCCACCAGGCTGGCGAGAACCCAACTTGGAAATCCATTTAAGTTCCTTCTTCTTAAGTAATTTGACCCTATCACCTCCTCTGCGAAGAGGGGGTACATGATCAATCACTCTAAAACGCAACTGACTGACCGAATGCCCGCTCTCCACAAAATGTTTAGGTACAGGTAACTCTACCTTTTTAGTTCTGATGGTACTCTTGTGCTTCCCGATACGGGATTTAATTTCCATTGTGGTCTCACCTACATAGGTAAGGCCACAGGGGCAAACAATTAAATAAACAACGAAACTGGACGTGCATGTATATCTCTCTTTGATGTAAAACCTCTTTCCCGTATGTGGGTGACTAAATTGATCTCCCTTAATCATATTCCCACAACATGCACATCCCAAGCATGGGAAGTTACCAGGTCTCAAGGGGCCCAACAGCTTCTGTACACTACCAATTGTCGACCCTATATCAGATTTTACAAGCTGGTCCTTCAAGTTACGTCCCCTCCTATAGGATAGAATCGGAGGTAGGGCAAATTCTGCAATATCCGGAAATCCCTTACGCAAAATATGCCAATGTTTGTAAATCACATTTTTTACATACCCACTAGCCGTATTAAACGTAGATACAAAGGGAATTCGCTTTTGTTCCACCCTCACTTTCTTCTCCCTTAACGACACCCTCGGTGTCTCCTTGGCCCTATTCGAGAAACTTTTAACGCTAGTCTCCGGGTACCCCCTTCTCAAAAATTTGTTACACATCTCATCAAGTCTGATGTCAAGACGGGATTCATCCGAAACTATTTTCCTGACCCTGAGCATCTGACTCCAGGGTAATGACTCCAACATATTCCTCGGATGATGACTGCTAAATTGCAACAAACTATTCCTGTCTGTTGTCTTCACATATAGATCCGTTTTCAAGGAGGACCCCTCCTTGTACACCATTGTGTCTAAGAACTGTACCTGTTCCTGAGAGTATGTAATAGTAAAGCTAAGTTCTGGAAATATATTATTAAGCTCACTGTGGAAATCTATAAGTTCACTCAGTGACCCCTCCCAGACTACAAATACATCGTCGATGTAGCGCCACCAGGCCCGGACGAGGGGCCAAAACCGGGAGGCATACACGTACTGGTCCTCGAGCACCGCCATGTAGATGTTAGCATACGTAGCAGCTGTTTTCCGTGGATGATAGATCCAGCGATAGTGTTTTACTGCTGGATGGAGTTTGGATTAACTCCGTTGTTTGAGATAGTCAGTTTCCTTGGAGGTTGTTATACATCGCCGGCGCTGTTTGTTTACAGCGTTGCTATGGAGCCGACAGGCATGCGCAGTAGGTATGTCCGGCCCTCGGCTTCCGGTCGGTAAATGGATAGCTGCGGACTCGTACATCATAGACGCTGTGTTGTTTACAGCGTTACCATAGAGCCGGTGGACATGTGCAAGGGGTGTGCCCGGCCCTTTGCTTCCGGTCCGGTCAGGGGAATGAACAGCTGCAGACTCGGACAACAGATACTGTGGATTGCTGGCTGATATACAGGTATTGGGCGTTGACTAACTCTGACACTTTAATAACGTGATGAATGATTGGCTTTTTCTAATGGTTGATATTGTGGAGATGTGTAACGGCGGTAGCCATTGGCAGTCTCAATAGTATGGGGGATGACTCTGATAGGTCTGTAGCGTAAAGACAACGTTGTTTGTTTATGTAGAACTGAACCCATGTGCTCACTACATTGATCATAAAGAGAGTTATTAAATACCATGCTTTCCAATGACATCATGATGTGTTTTTAAATTATGTACATGAGATGTTTTCACAATTTTTTGTATCTTTTATCACCGGTTGTATAATATGTAAATTTGTATGGGCGGACCTTAATAGGGGTAGTTGTCTACTTCCTATTTAAGGCCGTCAGTTTCACTGATATGTATGCTTGACAAAGACCCACAAGGGTTGAAACGTTGCATTATGGCACAATAAATCGTTTGTTATCTTCACCTGGATTGGATGCTGTCCTTCACTTTGAATTCTTGGTATGTAAATCTCCACTTGGATCCTGTGGAGCTAGGACGTGCAGCCACAAGCTACGGTAGTGCTGTTAGCCGCCTTCTTTTCTAGTTTACATTTGGGGGTGCAGGGACCATATGGGGGTGCAGTCTATGGGGTGCAGGGACCATATGGAGGTGCAGTCTATATGTGGGGGTGCAGTCTATATGTGGGGATGCAGGGAACATATGGGGGTGCATGGACCATTTGGGGATGCAATGACCATATGGGGGTGCAGTCTATATGTGGGGGTGCAGGGATCATATGGGGGTGCAGTGACCATATGGGGGTGCAGGGAACATGGGGGTGCAATCTATATATAGGGTGCAGGGGCCCATTTGGGGTGCAGTCTGTATGTGGGGTGCAGGGACCATATGGAGATGCAGTCTGTGTGGAGATGCATTGTGTGGGGGTGCAGGGACCATATGGAGATGCAGTCTATATTCGGGGGTGCAGTCTTTGTGGGAAGGCAGGGACCATATGGGGGTGCATATAGGGGGTGCAGAGAACATATGGGGGTGCAGTCTATATGTGGGAACAGTCTATGTGGGGTGCAGACTGTGGGTGTCCATATGGGGGTGCAGGGATCATATGGGGGTGCAGTCTATATGTGGGGTGCAGCGACCATATGGGGGTGCAGTCTATATGTGGGGGTGCAGGGACCATATGGGGATGAAGTCTATATGTGGAGGTGCAGGGATCATATGGGGGTGCAGGGATCATATGGGGTGCAGGGAACATATGGGGGTGCAGTCTATATGTGGGGGTGCAGGGAACATATGGGGGTGCAATCTATATATGGGGTGCAGGTGCCTATTTGGGGTGAAGTCTATATGTGGGGGTGCAGTCTATATGTGGGGGTGCAGAGACCATTTGGGGGTGCAGTCTATATCTGGGGGTGCAGGGACCATATGGGGGTGCAGTCTATGTGGGGGTGCAGGGACCATTTGGGGGTGCAGTCTATATGTGGGGATGCAGGGACCATATGGGGGTGCATAGACCATATGGAGGTGCAGTGACCATATGGGGGTGCAGGGACCATTTGGGGTGCAGTCTATATGTGGGGGTGCAGGGATCATATGGGGGTGCAGGGGCCTATTTGGGGTACAGTATGTCGGGGTGCAGGGGCCTATTTGGGGGTGCACTCTGTGGGGGTCCATATGGGGGTGCAGTCTATATGTTAGGGTGCAGGGACCATATGGAGTCAAGTCTATATGTGGGGGTGCAGGGACCATATGGGGTGCAGTCTATATTTGGGGGTGCAGAGACCATTTGGGGGTGCAGTCTACATGTGGGGGTGCAGTCTGTATATGGGGTGCAGGGACCATATGGGGATGCAGTCTATATGTGGGGGTCCATATGGGGGTGCAGTCTATATATGGGGGTGCAGGGACCATATGGGGTGCAGTCTATATGTGGGGGGTGCAGGGATCATATGGGGTGCAGTCTATATGTGGGGGTGCAGGGATCATATGGGGGTGCAGTCTATATGTGGGGGTGCAGTCTATGTGGAGGTGCAGGGACCATATGGGGGTGCAGTCTATAAGGGGGTGCATATGGGGTACAATCTATATGTGGGGGTGCTGGCTATATGTGGGGGTGCAGGGAACATATGGGGGTGCAGTCTATATCTGGGGACAGTCTATATGTGGGGGTGCAGTCTGTGGGGGTCCATATGGGGATGGATGCAGTCTATATTCGGGGGTGCAGGGACCATATGGGGGTGCATTCTATATGTGCGGGTGCAGTCTATATGTGGGGGTGCAGGGACCATATGGGGTGCAGTGTATATGTGGGGGTGCAGAGACCATTTGGGGGTACAGTCTATATGTGGAGGTGCAGGGATCATATGGGGGTGCAGTCTATATGTGGGGGTGCAGTCTATATGTGGGGGTGCAGGGACTATATGGAGGTGCAGTCTATAAGGGGGTGTATATGAGGGGTGCAGGGAACATATGTGGGGACACTATGTGGGCGTGCAGTCTGTGGGGGTCCATATGGGGGTGCACTCTATATGTGGGGGTGCAGTATATATGTGGGGGTGCAGGGAACATATGGGGGTGCAGTCTATATGTGGGGGTGCAGGGACCATATGGGGGTGCAGTCTATAAGGGGGTGCATATGGGGGTGCAGGGACCATATGGGGGTGCTGGCTATATGTGGGGGTGCAGGGAACATATGGGGGTGCAGTCTATATCTGGGGACAGTCTATATGTGGGGGTGCAGTCTGTGGTGGTCCATATGGGGATGGATGCAGTCTATATGCGGGGGTGCAGGGACCATATGGGGTGCAGTCTATATGTGGAGGTCCATATGGCGGTGCAGTCTATATGTGGGGGTGCAGAGACCATTTGGGGGTGCAGTCTATATGTGGGGGTGCAGGGGCCTACTTGGGGTGCAGTCTATATATGGGGTGCAGGGACCATATGGGGGAGCAGTCTATATGTGGGGGTGCAGGGATCATATGGGGGTGCAGTCTATATGTGGGGGTGCAGGGACCATATGGGCGTGCAGTCTATAAGGGGGTGCATATGTGGGGGGTGCAGTCTATATGTGGAGGGGGGAAGGGACCATATGGGGGTGCACTCTATATATGGGGGAGCAGTCTATATGTGTAGGTACATATGGGCAGGGTCTGGCTGGCAAATTTTAGCCTGGGGGCAAGCACATAGCACTGGCCCATGAGTTTCATCAGACCATCTTTAAAGTGCTTACCTGAAACTGTTGCATAAAACGGCAGTGTTATACTATAGATATTACGGTGCTATAACTAGTCGTCTCTCAGACACGGATAATTATCAACCCCAATACACATCTAGCGAACTCGATACGTCGCACTCTGACACAATGATAAGAAAAATATATCTGCCAGCATTGTAAAACATAACACATCCATAGGTTTCATACTGTGCATGTCTGTAAGAAACCGAGATACAATAAGAATTGTGGCCAGAATCTAGAATAAGCGGGTCTCTACTTTACCACTGAGGCACAAAGACAAGTGAATATATTGGGAAAAATACACAAAACCGTATTGAAAGGTTGTGCTCTGCAGACGGAGCTGATCCCACCAATAACGCTTACGTCTTGCTGTCTTTATGTGAGGTATATTGGATTATTAGGAGTTTAGTAGATGATGTTTTTACTATACTTTTATAATTAAACATACATAACCGTGTGTGTATTATGTCTGACCATCAGTTAATGGCGCCTCGCTTTTCCTGGATTCTCCATCTGGATTTTTTCATGTTTGGCCAAAGTGAGATGATATAGAAAAGACTTTATTTTAGGAACAGACCAGTAGAATTAAATGAGACCCCACAGCTTCCATTTGTGCCAGTTAATGCCACTTGTCTGTTCCTATAACGAAAAAAATAAATGGAATTCCCTAAGGCGTCATTCACACGTCTGTGTTTAAACCCATACATGAAAAAAGGTCTGAGGCCTTAGGGTATGTGTCCACGATCAGGATGGCCGGCGGTATCGTCGGAGCGGCAAACCTGCTTGGCGCTAAGCCCCCTTCTGGGACGCGATGATGCCGGATGCGTTCATTGCATACATCCGGCATCATTGCACCCCTCGCATAGGGCCCTGTGTTATTCCTTGCGGCGGCGCAGCGGCGCCGCAAGGAACACGGACATGCTGCGATCTTAAAAGACGCACAGCATGTCCGGAGTCGCAGGGCCGACGGATGCGTGATTCCACGCATAGTGGAGACGGGATTTCAAAAAATCCCCTCCACTATGCTGGAACATCTGGACGCTGCGTGTTTGACACTGCGGCCCCACGCAGCGTCAAACACGCAGCGTTTCCTGACCGTGGACACGTACCCTTAGGCAGATACGGAAGAGACTTTACAGATTTAGTAAATCTGCCCCAAACATGTGAATATAATTTTACACTCACAGTGTTGTAACCGCACGTATCCTCACACCACAATGTATTATCACATACAGACGAACAGAGACAAACACAAACTGGTGCAGGCTGCATATGGGGGTAGCATATGGAGGTGCAGGCTGTGATCTCTGTGTTGTGCAGGTCGTTACGATTACATGGACACCACATACAAGTGCTTCTCACTAAATTAGAATATCATCAAAAAGTTACAGTGGTTTATTTCAGTTCTTCAATACAAAACTCATATATTATATAGAGTCATTACACACAAAGTGATCTATTTCACGTGTTAATTTCTGTTAATGACTTTTGGGTTTTCATTGGCTGTAAGCCATAATCATCAACATTATCTCAGTAAATTAGAATACTTTATAACACCAGCTTGAAAAATGATTTTAAAATCTGGAATGTTGGCTTACTGAAATGTGTGTTCAGTAAATGCACTCAGTACTTGGTCGGGGCTCCTTTTGCATCAATTACTGCATCAATGCGGCGTGGCATGGAGGCGATCAGCCTGTGGCACTGCTGAGGGGTTATGGAAGCCCAGGTTGCTTTGATGGCAGCCTTCAGCTCATCTTCATTGTTGGTCTGGTGTCTCTCATCTTCCTCTTGACAATACTCCATAGATTCTCTATGGGGTTAAGGTCAGGCGAGTTTGCTGGCCAATCAAGCACAGTGATACTGTTGTTTGAAAACCAGGTATTGGTACTTTTGGCAGTGTGGACAGGTGTCAAGTCCTACTGGAGAATGAAATGTCCATCTCCAATAAGCTTGTCAGCAAAGGGAAGCGTGAAGTGCTCTAAAATTTCCTGGTAGATGGCCGTGCTGACTTTGGTCTTGATGAAACACAGTGGACCTACATCAGCAGATGACATGGCTCCTCTAACCATCACTGATTGTGGAAACTTCACACTAGACCGCAAGCAGCTTCACTTTTCATTATTATTTTTTAATAATTTTGTAGGATTATAAAAATCTTATTCTCCCTCTAGACCAGAGGTCTCAAACACATGGCCCACATGCGGCCCCTGAGGCTGCTTCATGCAGGCCGGGCAGGCGCTAGGGGCTGACAAACCAAGCCACTATGGGGCCCAGCATCGCAGCACCTCCCCCACATTATCGGCATCATAGACACCCATTTAGTTGAAAGCAGTGATAGAGGAGAGTGTCAGATGATGCTCCCTCTCCAATCACTCCTCTGCTTCTGACTCAGTGGGAGTGATGACGTTACTTCATCTTGCCCCACGCTGTGCCAGCAGTGTAGCTGATGAGACGTGCTGCAGAAGCTAAAGCAGCAGGGGAGAGGTAAGTATTGTGCGTGTAATACTGCTGGACTGTGGAGATGAAATATTGTGTGTGTAGGAAGGGTTGCATTGCACTCTGAGGGGGCCATGCATACCAGGATGGGGATGAGGAGGCCATGCAGACCAGGATGGGGATGAGGAGGCCATGCAGACCAGGATGGGGATGAGGAGGCCATGCAGACCAGGATGGGGATGAGGAGGCCATGCAGACCAGGATGGGGATGAGGAGGCCATGCAGACCAGGATGGGGATGAGGAGGCCATGCAGACCAGGATGGGGATGAGGAGGCCATGCAGACCAGGATGGGGATGAGGAGGCCATGCAGACCAGGATGGGGATGAGGAGGCCATGCAGACCAGGATGGGGATGAGGAGGCCATGCAGACCAGGATGAGGATGAGGAGGCCATGCAGACCAGGATGGGGATGAGGAGGCCATGCAGACCAGGATGGGGATGAGGAGGCCATGCAGACCAGGATGGGGATGAGGAGGCCATGCAGACCAGGATGGGGATGAGGAGGCCATGCAGACCAGGATGGGGATGAGGAGGCCATGCAGACCAGGATGGGGATGAGGAGGCCATGCAGGCCAGGATGGGGATGAGGAGGCCATGCAGACCAGGATGGGGATGAGGAGGCCATGCAGACCAGGATGGGGATGAGGGGGTCATGCAGACCAGGATGGGGATGAGGAGGCCAAGCTGACCAGGATGGGGATGAGGAGGCCAAGCAGACCAGGATGGGGATGAGGAGGCCATGCAGACCAGAATGGGGATGAGGAGGCCATGCAGACCAGGATGGGGATGAGGAGGCCATGCAGACCAGGATGGGGATGAGGAGGCCATGCAGACCAGGATGGGGATGAGGAGGCCATGCAGACCAGGATGGGGATGAGGAGGCCATGCAGACCAGGATGGGGATGATGAGGCCATGCATACCAAGATAGGGATGAGGAGGCCAAGCATACCAGGAAGGGGATGAGGAGACCATGCATATCATAATGGGGATGAGGAGCCATGCAGACCAGGATGGGGATGAGGAGGCCCATGCAGACCAGAATAGCGATGAGGGGGTCATGCAGACCAGGATGGGGATGAGGAGCCATGCAGACCAGAATGGGGATGAGGAGCCATGCAGACCAGGATAGGGATGAGGGGGCCATGCAGACCAGGATGGGGATGAGGAGGCCATGCAGACCAGGATGGGGATGAGGAGGCCATGCAGACCAGGATGGGGATGAGGAGGCCATGCAGACCAGGATGGGGATGAGGGGAACATGCATACCAGGATGGGGATGAGGAGGCCATACAGACCAGGATAGGGATGAGGGGGCCATGCAGACCAGGATAGGGATGAGGGGGCCATGCAGATCAGGATGGGGATGAGGAGGCCATGCAGTCCAGGATGGGGATGAGGAGGCCAAGCATACCAGAATGGGGATGAGGAGGCCATGCAGACCAGGATGGGGATGAGGAGGCCATGCAGACCAGGATGGGGATGAGGAGGCCATGCAGACCAGGATGGGGATGAGGAGGCCATGCAGACCAGGATGGGGATGAGTGGGCCATGCAGACCAGGATGGGGATGAGGAGGCCATGCAGACCAGGATGGGGATGAGGAGGCCATGCAGACCAGGATGGGGATGAGGAGGCCATGCATACCAGGATGGGGATGAGGAGGCCAAGCATACCAGGAAGGGGATGAGGAGACCATGCATATCATAATGGGGATGAGGAGCCATGCAGACCAGGATGGGGATGAGGAGGCCATGCAGACCAGGATAGGGATGAGGAGGCCAAGCATACCAGGATGGGGATGAGGAGGCCATGCAGACCAGGATGGGGATGAGGAGGCCATGCAGACCAGGATGGGGATGAGTGGGCCATGCAGACCAGGATGGGGATGAGGAGGCCATGCAGACCAGGATGGGGATGAGGAGGCCATGCAGACCAGGATGGGGATGAGGAGGCCATGCATACCAGGATGGGGATGAGGAGGCCAAGCATACCAGGAAGGGGATGAGGATACCATGCATATCATAATGGGGATGAGGAGCCATGCAGACCAGGATGGCGATGAGGAGGCCATGCAGACCAGGATAGGGATGAGTGGGCCATGCAGACCAGGATGGGGATGAGGAGGCCCATGCAGACCAGAATAGCGATGAGGGGGTCATGCAGACCAGGATGGGGATGAGGAGCCATGCAGACCAGAATGGGGATGAGGAGCCATGCAGACCAGGATAGGGATGAGGGGGCCATGCAGACCAGGATAGGGATGAGGGGGCCATGCAGACCAGGATGGGGATGAGGAGGCCATGCAGACCAGGATAGGGATGAGGAGGCCAAGCATACCAGGATGGGGATGAGGAGGCCATGCAGACCAGGATGGGGATGAGGAGGCCATGCAGACCAGGATGGGGATGAGGGGAACATGCATACCAGGATAGGGATGAGGAGGCCATACAGACCAGGATAGGGATGAGGCGGCCATGCAGACCAGGATAGGGATGAGGGGGCCATGCAGACCAGGATGGGGATGAGGAGGCCATGCAGTCCAGGATGGGGATGAGGAGGCCAAGCATACCAGGATGGGGATGAGGAGGCCATGCAGACCAGGATGGGGATGAGGGGGCCATGCAGACTAGGATAGGGATGAGGGGGCCATGCAGACCAGGATGGGGATGAGGAGGCCATGCAGACCAGGATAGGGATGAGGGGGCCATGTATACCAGGATAGGGATGAGGAGGCCATGCATATCATGATGGGGGATGAGGGGACAATGCATATCAGGATGGGGATGAGGGGACCATGCATACCAGAATGGGAATGAAGAGGCTATGCAGACCAGGATGGGGATGAGGGGGCCATGCATTCCAGGATGGGGATGAGGGGACCATGCCTTCCAGGATCAGGATGAGAAGCCATGCAGACCAGGATAGGGATGAGGGGACCATGCATACCAGGATGGGAATGAGGGGACCATGCATACCAGAATGGGGATGAGGGGACAATGCATACCAGGATGGGGATGAGGGGACCATGCATACCAGGATAAGGATGAGAAGCCATGCAGTCCAGAATAAGAATGAGAAGCCATGCAGACCAGGATGGGGATGAGGGGACCATACATACCAGGATGGGGATGAGGGGACCATACATACCAGGATGGGGATGAGGGGACCATGCCTTCCAGGATCAGGATGAGAAGCCATGCAGACCAGGATAGGGATGAGGGGACCATGCATACCAGGATGGGAATGAGGGGACCATGCATACCAGAATGGGGATGAGGGGACAATGCATACCAGGATGGGGATGAGGGGACCATGCATACCAGGATAAGGATGAGAAGCCATGCAGTCCAGGATAGGGATGAGGAGACCATGCAGACCAGAATAGGGATGAGAAGCCATGCAGACCAGGATGGGGACCATGTATACCTGGATTGGAGACATACTGTATATACTCGAGAAGAAAAGCCGAGATTTTCAGCCCATTTTTTTAGGTTGAAAGTGCCCCTCTCGGCTTATACTCGAGTCATTGTCCCAGGGGGTCGGCGGGGGAGGGGGAACGGCGGCTGTCACATACTCACCTGGTCCTGGCGTGGTCCCTGCATGTCCGATGGTCTCCGGGCGCCGGCAGCTCTTCCTGTGTTCAGTGGTTACATTGGACGCATATTCATTACTTTAATGAGCGGTACGTGACTGCTGAACATAGGAAGAAGCTGCCGGCTCCCGGAGACCATCTGGCAGTGAGAAGCTGCCAGGGACCGCGCTGGGAGAAGGTGAGTATATCAGGGGAGGGTGAGCATAGCGCGATATTCACCTGACCCTGTTCCACCGCCGGGTGCCGCTCTGCCTTCCATGTCCTCTGCCTATGACTGTTCAGGTCAGAGGGCGCGATGACGTAGTTAGTGCGCGCCGTCCTCTGCCTGAACAGTCAGAGAGCCGGAAGACACGGTGGCACGCAGCAGTGGAACGGGGAAGGTGAATATCGCAAGTGCCGGGTGACTGAGCGACGAGAGGTGAGTATGTGATTTTTTTATTTTAATCGCAGCAACAGCATATGGGGCATAATCTATGGAGCATTTTATGGGGTCATCAACCTTTATGCAGCATTGTATGGGGCACATGTTTCTATGGAGCATCTTATATGGGGCAATGATTAACCTTTGTGCCGCATTATATGGGGCATATTTTAATATGGAGCATCTTTTGGGGCCCATCACAAACTTTATGGAGCATTATATGGGGCTCCTGATTCAATATGGATATTCAAAAACACTTAACCTACTGATATCTCAATTAATTTTACTTTTATTGGTATCTATTTTTATTTTTGAAATTTATCAGTAGCTGCTGCATTTCCCACCCTAGGCTTATACTCGAGTCATTAAGTTTTCTGTGGCAAAATTAGGGGTCTCTGCTTATACTCGGGTCGGCTTATACTCGAGTATATACGGTATATATACACCAGGATAGGGATATTAGTACAGAATTGACCTCATTTTTTGTTTCACTTTTTTTTTTCTATTTTTCTCCTCTCAAACCTAGGAACATAACTTCAATATGAGTGCACATTTGTTATCACCACATCCATAACGACCCAAGCTCTAAAAAAAAAAACAGAAAGAAACATGGCAAAAATGTTCAACAGGTGTATAGAAAAAAATGGTATTAATCACTAAAAATGTCACTTTATCCTTGAAAGAATGTGGCCCCCCCCCAACTTCAAATTTTTTCTATATGCGGCCCATATACCCAGCCGAGTTTGAGACCCCCTGCTCTAGACCTAGATCATTATAAGCTGTGACTCATTGGTAGAGCCCTGGGGAGTCCTGATCACAGGAAGTAGCAAATATTAATAAATAAAATATATAATTGAATGTATGATGCTCCCGGAGACGGGATCTACTGAGTGTTGAATAGTGGTGAGTAGAGAAGCTGTGATTAGATTTTGGACAGTCCCACTCAATCTTGGCCTGTTGGCAGCTATAAAGCTGTATGTGGGGGTACATATGGGCTTGCATGATATAGATTGGGGTATATGTGGAGGTACACATGGGGCTGTAGGTGGGGGTACATATGGGGTGCTGGCTATATGTGGGGGTACCATATGGAGGTGCAGGCTATATGTGGGGGTACATATGGGGTTGCTGGCTTTATGTGGGGGTACATATGGGGTTGCTGGCTATATGTGGGGGTACCATATGGAGGTGCAGGCTATATGTGGGGGTACTGTATAGAGGTGTAAACTATATATGGGGGTACCTCGAGAGGAAATCTCACATTGCTGTTCTCTTTTTTTCTCCGCAGTCTTCTGTCCTATAGGGGTCAAGTGTCTTCTGAGTAGGTGGTGTTCCTAGTGTGATTAGACGCATGTGGCGGAGAACACTGGAAATTCTTGGAAGGACAGAAGACTGTAGAGAAGAGTAATGTGCAGATGCAAGGTTTCCTTTCAAGCAACCGATGTCACAAGGATAGAATGACGATTATGGGAGGTGTGACATATGGACTTGAGGTGTAGAGATGAGTTATCTTCCGAGCAGCGTCCTCCCCATAACCTGGAGGAGGTATAAAGGGATACAAGATGATTTATAAACAACAAGGCATCTCGGCCAGACACCAAGGTTTTCTGTGTTCTCTATGATATGATAGCGCCGCTGTCAGACATCTCTGGCGGTGGCCTATCTCTTAGGCTGGGTGCCCACGATCCGTAAGCAGCAGCACATGTCTGCTACGTACAAAGCGCTGTCGGCTACTGAACGCAGGTGAATCATCTGTGTTCACTGAACTCTGTGGAGTCACCGCATCCAGTACATTTCTATTGGTGACTCGCATCTCTGCAAGAGAAATTGGCATGCTGCGGTCTGGAGAGATGTTCTGCATGTCCGTCTCCTCAGGACTCTGTGGATGCATAGTGGACATGGGATTTCCCATCCACTATGCTGTAACATCTGGACGCTAAGGGTGTGACACTGCGTAAGTACGCAGTGTGAAACCTGCAGCAACTCCGGATCGCGTGCACATACCCTTAGGGTACCGTCACACAGTACCATTTACATCGCTACGACGGCACGATTCGTGACGTCGCAGCGTCGTATGAGTATCGCTCCAGCGTCGTAGACTGCGGTCACACGTTGCAATCACGGCGCTGGAGCGATGCCGAAGTCCCCGGGTAACCAGGGTAAACATCGGGTTACTAAGCGCAGGGCCGCGCTTAGTAACCCGATGTTTACCGTGGTTACCAGCGTAAAAGTAAAAAAAAACAAACAGTACATACTCACCATCTGATGTCCGTCAGGTCCCTTGCCGTCTGCTTCCTGCTCTGACTGAGATCCGGCCGTACAGTGAGAGCAGAGCGCAGCGGCGACGTCACCGCTGTGATCTGCTCTCACTTTCCGGCCGGCAGACAGTCAGAGCGGGAAGCGGACGGCGAGGGACCTGACGGACATCAGATGGTGAGCATGTACGGTTTGTTTTTTTTTACTTTTACGCTGGTAACCACGGTAAACATCGGGTTACTAAGCGCGGCCCTGCGCTTAGTTACCCGATGTTTACCCTGGTTACCAGCGAACGCATCACTGGATCGCTGTCACACACAACGATCCAGCGATGACAGCGGGAGATCCAGCGACGAAAGAAAGTTTCAAACGATCTGCTACGATGTACGATTCTCAGCAGGGTCCCTGATCGCAGTAGCGTGTCAGACACTGCGAGATCGTAACTATATCGCTGCAACGTCACGAATCGTGCCGTCGTAGCGATCAAAATGCCACTGTGTGACGGTACCCTTAGACTATGAAAGGATCAACAATCTGATGGTAGACGTGCCCGATCCTTACCTCCCCCGATAATCATCTACCCCTTACATATTAGGTAAGTTACCCTGGTGAGCATTTGGTGGATGTGATCTCAGCCCACTGGCTTTTTTCTCACTGTGATGAGATTCTGAAATCTATAACACGTCAGTTTCTCTCTCTGTAAATATCTGTTTTATTTGCAGATTGTCAGTGGTGATCTCGGTATTATCTGTACACGGACACTATATACAGTGCCTTGAGAAAGTATTCGGCCCCCTGGAACTTTTCAACCTTTTCCCACATATCATGCTTCAAACATAAAGATACCAAATGTAAATTTTTGGTGAAGAATCAACAACAAGTGGAACACAATTGTGAAGTTGAATGAAATTTATTGGTTATTTTAAATTTTTGTGGAAATTCAAAAACTGAAAAATGGGGCGTGCAATATTATTCGGCCCCTTTAACCCTTTAGTGACAGAGCCAATTTGGTACTTAATGACCGAGCCAATTTTTACAATTCTGACCACTGTCACTTTGAGGTTATAACTCTGGAACGCTTTAACAGATCCTGCTGATTCTGAGATTGTTTTTTCGTGACATATTGTTCTTCATGTTAGTGGTAACATTTCTTCGATATTACTTGCGATTATTTATGAAAAAAACGGAAATATGGCAAAAAATTTTAAGATTTTGCAATTTTCAAACTTTGTATTTTTATTCCCTTAAATCAGAGAGATATGTCACAAAAAATAGCTAATAAATAACATTTCCCACATGTCTACTTTACATCAGCACAATTTTGGAAACAAAATTTTTTTTGTTAGGGAGTTATAAGGGTTAAAAGTTGACCAGTAATTTCTCATTTTTACAACACCATTTTATTTTAGGGACCACATCACATTTGAAGTCATTTTGAGGGGTCTATATGAGAGAAAATAACCAAGTGTGACACCATTCTAAAAACTGCACCCCTCAAGGTGCTCAAAACCACATTCAAGAAGTTTATTAACCCTTTACGTGCTTCACAGGAACTGAAACAATGTGGAAGGAAAAAATGAACATTTAACTTTTTTGTGCAAACATTTTACTTCAGAAACATTTTTTTTTATTTTCTCAAGTGTAAAAACAGAAATTTAACCATAAATTTTGTTGTGCAATTTCTCCTGAATACGCCAATACCCCATATGTAGGGGTAAACCACTGTTTGGGCGCACCGCAGAGCTTGGAAGAGAAGGAGCGCCGTTTGACTTTTTCAATGCAGAATTTGCTGGAATTGAGATCGGATGCCATGTCACATTTAGAGAGCCCCTGATGTGCCTAAACAGTGGAAACGCTGCATAAGTGACCCCATTTTGGAAACTAGACCCCTTAAGGAACTTATCTAGATGTGTGGTGAGTACTTTGAGCCCCCAAGTGCTTCACAGAAGTTTATAAAGTAGAGCTGTGAAAATAAAAAATCGCATTTGTTTGCACAAAAATGATCTTTTCGCCCACAAATTCTTAGTATCACAAGGGTAACAGGAGAAATTAGACCACAAAAGTTGTTGTGCAATTTCTCCTACGTCAATACTCCATATGTGGGGGTAAACCACTGTTTGGGCACACCGCAGAGCTTGGAAGAGAAGGAGTGCCGTTTTACTTTTTCAATGTAGAATTGGCTGGAATTGAGATCGGACACCATGTCGCGCTTGGAGAGCCCCTGATGTGCCTAAACAGTAGAAACCCCCCACAAGTGACCCCATTTTGGAAACTAGACCCCCCAAAGAGCTTATCTAGATGTGTGGTGAGCACTATGACCCCCCAACTGCTTCACAGAAGTTTATAATGTAGAGCCATGAAAATAAAAATCATATTTTTTCCACAAAAATGATCTTTTCACCCCCAAATTTTTACTTTCACAAGGGTAACAGGAGAAATTGGACCCCCAATTTTATTGTGCAATTTATGCTGAGTAGGCGGATACCCCATATGTGGGGGTAAACCACTGTTTTGGCGCATGGCAGAGCTCGGAAGTGAAAGAGCGCCGTTTTGGAATGCAGACTTTGATAGAATGGTCTGCGGGTGTTATGTTGCGTTTGCAGAGCCCCTGATGTACCTAAACAGTAGAAACCCCCCACAAGTGACCCCATTTTGGAAACTAGACCCCCCAAGGAACTTATCTAGATGTGTTGTGAGAACTTTGAATGCCCAAGTGCTTCACAGAAGTTTATAATGCAGAGTCGTGAAAATAAAAAAATATTTTTTTTTCCACAAAAAAGACTTTTTTAGCCCCCAAGTGTTTATTTTTACAAGGGTAACAGGAGAAATTGGACCCCAAAAGTTGTCCAATTTATCCCGAGTACGCTGATGCCCCATATGTGGGGGTAAACCACTGTTTGGGCGCACGGCAGAGCTCAGAAGGGAGGGAGCACCATTTTGACTTTTTGAGCGCAAAATTGGCTGTGGCGTTTAGAGACCCCCTGATGTACCTAAACAGTGGAAACCCCACAATTCTAACTCCAACCCTAACGCCAACACACCCCTAACCCTAATCCCAACCCGATCCATAATCCTAATCACAACCCTAACGATAATAACAACCCTAACCCCAAAACAACCATAACTCTAATCAGAATCCTAAATCCAACACACCCCTAATCCTAATCTCAACCCTAACCTCAAACCTAACCCTAATCCCAATACACCCCTAACCTTAATCCCAACCCTAACCTTAACCCTAATACCAAACCTAACCCTAATCCCAAACGTAACCTAATGCCAACCCTAATCCAAACCCTAATCCGAACTCTAACCCTAACTTTAGCCGCAACCCTAGTCATAAATTTAGCCCCAACCCTAGCCCTAACTTTAGCCCCAACCCTAACCCTAACTTTAGCCCCAACCCTAACCCTAAATTTAGCCCCAACCCTAACCCTAGCCCTAACTTTAGCCCCAACCCTAACCCTAAATTTAGCCCCAACCCTAAATTTAGCCCCAACCCTAACCCTAAATTTAGCCCCAACCCTAACCCTAACTTTAGCCCCAACCCTAACCCAAAATTTAGCCCCAACCCTAACCCTAACTTTAGCCCCAACCCTAACCCTAATTTTAGCCCCAACTCCTCTAGCTGCCGGCCAGCAGATCATGGCGGGCGCACTGCGCATGCGCCTGCCATTTTCTTACCGAAGGAAGAAGCCGGCGGCCAGGAGGGGACACAGGAGGACCCAGGGACACCGGTAAGTATAACAGGGTCCCCGAATCCCAGTATTTCTCTGTTCTCTGATGTGCGATCACATCAGAGGACAGATACTTACACATCGCTTTTTTTTTTTGCGGTCGCCGGTAAACAGTTAATTACCAGCGATCGCAAAACAGGGGTCGGTAAAAACCCCAAAGATCTTCCGGGTGCCGGCCGGAACAAGATGGCGGCGCCCATCGGGAGCCACGAGGAGCAACGGGGGAGACAGGTATCGGGGGGCGATCGGGGACCCTATTTCTCTGTCCTCTGATGTGCGATCACATCGGAGGACAGAGAAATTAAATGGGAAATCGTGTTTTTTTTTTGGCGACCGCCGGTAAACGCTTAATTACCGGCGATTGCAACCCAGGGGTCGGTAAAAAAACCCCGAATCATGTTCTCTGGGGTCTCGGCTACCCCCGGTAACCGAGACCCCAGAGAAAATCTGACTCTGGGGGGCGCTATTCACTTTTTCCACAGCGCCGTTAATTAACGGCGCTGTGGTTTAAGTACCCTTAACTGCTGATGTTAAAAGGCGTATCGGCGGTCGTCAAGGGGTTAACAATACTTTGTTGTGCCACCTTTTGCTGCGATTACAGCTGCAAGTCACTTGGGGTATGACTCTATCAGTTTTGTACATCGAGAGACTGAAATTCTTGCCCATTCTTCCTTGGCAAACAGCTCGAGCTCAGTGAGGTTGATGGAGATTGTTTGTGAACAGCAGTTTTCAGCTCTTTCCACAGATTCTTGATTGGATTGAGGTCTGGACTTTGACTTGGCCATTCTAACACCTGGATACGTTTATTTGTGAACCATTCCATTGTAGATTTTGCTATATGTTTGGGATCATTGTCTTGTTGGAAGACAAATCTCCGTCCCAGTCTCAGGTCTTTTGCAGACTCAAACAGGTTTTCTTCAAGAATGGTCCTGTATTTGGCTCCATCCATCTTCCCATCAATTTTAACCATCTTCCCTGTCTCTGCTGAAGAAAAGCAGGCCCAAACCATGATGCTACCACCACGTTTAACAGTGGGGATGGTATGTTCAGGGTGATGAGCTGTGTTGCCTTTACGCCAAACATATCGTTTGGCATTGTTGCCAAAAAGTTCGATTTTGGTTTCATCTGACCAGAGCACCTTCTTCCACGTTTGGTGTGTCTCCCAGGTGGCTTGTTGCAAACTTTAAACAACACTTTTTAAGGATATCTTTGAGAAATGGCTTTCTTCTTGCCACTCTTCCATAAAGGCCAGATTTGTGCAGTGTACGACTGATTGTTGTCCTATGGACAGACTGTCCCACCTCAGCTGTAGATCTCTGCAGTTCATCCAGAGTGATCATGGGCCTCTTGGCTGCATCTCTGATCAGTCTTTTCCTTTGAGATGAAAGTTTAGAGGGACGGCCGTGTCTTGGTAGATTTGCAGTGGTATGATACTCCTTCCATTTCAATATGATCGCTTGCACAGTGCTCCTTGGGATGTTTAAAGTTTTGGAAATCATTTTGTATTCAAATCAGGCTTTAAACTTCTCCACAACAGTATCACGGACCTGCCTGTTGTGTTCCTTGGTCTTCATGATGCTCTCTGTGCTTCAAACAGAACCCTGAGACTATCACAGAGCAGGTGCACTTATACGGAGACTTGATTATACACAGGTGGATTATATTTATCATCATTAGGCATTTAGGACAACATTCGATCATTCAGAGATCCACAATGAACTTCTGGAGTGAGTTTGCTGCACTGAAAGTAAAGGGGCTGAAAAATATTGCCCGCCCCACTTTTCAGTTTTTGAATTTCCACAAAAATTTAAAATAACCAATAAATTTTGTTCGTTCATACAGAGCTCCTGTATTTAATGTCACAGGTGATCACTGTATTACCTGTACATTGACACTATATACAAAGTTCCTCTGTATAATGTCACTAGTGATTAATGTATTACTGTACACTATACACTATATACAGAGCTCCTGTGTATAATGTCACTGGTGATCACTGTATTACCTGTACACTATGCACAGAGCTCTTGTGTATGACAGTGGTGATCATTATATTACCTGTACACTATAAACAATATACAGAGCTCTTGAGTATAATGTCACTGGTGATCACTACATTACATGTACACTGACACTGTATACCGAGGTCCTGGGTATAATGTCACTGGTGACCACTTTTTACACAGGAGCTCTGCATATAGTGTCAGTGTACATGTAATAATTTTGCTGGTTATTACTGTATTACTGTACACTATATACAGAGCTCCTGTGTATAATGACAGTGGTGATTATTGTATTACCTGTACACTATAAACAATATACAGAGCTCCTGTGTATAATGTCACTGGTGATCACTGTATTACATGTACACTGACACTATATACAGAGCTCCTTTATTTAATGTCACTGGTGATCATCGTTTTATTTGTACACTCACACTATATACAGAGCTCCTGTGTATTATGTTGCTGGTGATTATTATATTACTATACACTATATACAGAGCTCCTGTGTACAATGTGACTGGTGATCACTGTATTATTTGTACACTGATACTATACAGAGATCCTTTATTTAATGTCACAGGTGATCACTGTATTACCTGTACAATGACACTATATACAAAGCTCCTCTGTATAATGTCACTAGTGACTAATGTATTACTATACACTATACATTATATACAGCGCTCCTGTGTAAAATGTCACTGGTGATCACTGTATTACTTGTACACTATACACAGAGCCCCTGTGTATAATGACAGTGGTGATCATTATATTACCTGTACACTATAAACAATATACAGAGCTCTTGTGTATAATGTACTGGTGATCACTGTATTACATGTACACTGACACTGTATACCGAGGTCCTGGGTATAATGTCACTGGTGACCACTTTATACACAGGAGCTCTGCATATAGTGTCAGTGTACATGTAATAATTTTGCTGGTGATTACTGTATTACTGTACACTATATACAGAGCTCCTGTGTATAATGTCACTGGTGATCACTGTATTACATGTACACTGACACTGTATACAGAGCTCCTGTGTACAATGCCACTGGTGATCACTGTATTACCTATACACTATATACAGAGCTCCTGTGTATAATGTCACTGGTGATCACTGTATTACCTGTACACTGACACTATATACAGAGCTCCTTTATTTAATCTGACTGGTGATCACTGTTTTATTTGTACACTGACACTATATGCAGAGCTCCTGTGTATTATGTTGCTGGTGATTACTATATTACTATACACTATATACAGAGCTCCTGTGTACAATGTCACTGGTGATCACTGTATTATTTGTACACTGATACTATACACAGAGATCCTTTATTTAATGTCACTGGTGATCACTGTATTACCTGTACACTATACACTACATGCAGAGCTTCTGTGTATAAGGTCGCTGGTGATCACTGTATTATCTGTACACTGACACTATATACAGAGCTCCTGTGTATAAGGTCACTGGTGATCACTGTATTACCTGTACACCGACACTGTATACAGAGCTCCTGTATATAATGTAACTGGTGATCACTGTATTACCTGTATACTGACACTATATACAGAGCTTCTGTGTATAATGTTGCTGGTGATTACTGTATTACCTATACACTATATACAGAGCTCTTATGTATAATGGCACTTAGCATTGTGTTTTTTTTAAATTAATGATCAGTATTGTAGTATTTGGTCACTATGTGGTGATAATATGTGGTCTGGTCACGGTTTGACGGTATTTCTCCCTTGTATGTGGTATTATTGGTCATTTAAAAAAAATGTATGTGACACATTCACTTAAAGAAAAATATACTTAAACATTTCTTAAAATACCCAATACTCTTTTTAATAGGTTAGAGTAGATTAGGGACATGCCAAAAGAGCCTACCTTGTCGTGGTGGCAGCTTAAAAAATCTATTGGCAAAAACAAAAGCTGCTGGCTGTGTATGTGATCTGGTGTTAGATAGGAACCGTTAATGTGTGATTGGTGAGGACGTGGTGCAGAAGTGGAGCTTTTCCAAGAGTGGGTGGTGGGAGTGTGGAAGGTTCGAGGGGTGGAGGCAGAACTGGGGTGAAGCCTGGATGGAGTCTCACGGGGGCCCAAAAATTTTGCCAGTATGGGGCCCTGAAATTATTGGTGGCAGCCCTGGATGGTTATAGGAAGCGATTGATTGCAGTTATTTATTCCAAAGGGTGTGCAACCAAATATCTGCCCATTTTGGGGGTTTTGTGTGAAATTATGTCCAATTTGACTTTTTTCCTCAGTTTTTTTTTATGATGTTCCAATTCACACAAAGAAAATAAACATATGTATAACAAAACATGTGTAATTGTAATAATTTTCTGGGAGAAATACTTAAATTTTTGGTACAATTACAATACACACACATTTTTTACCTTCAAGCCCTACCACTATATACTGTACATCAGAGGTGTCAAACTGCATTCCTCGAGGGCCGCCAACAGGTCATGTTTTCAGAATTTCCTTAGCATTCCACAAGGTGCTGAAATCATTCTGTGCAGGTGATTAAATTATCACCTGTGCAATACAAGGAAATCCTGAAAACATGACCTGTTGGCGGCTGTCATGTCGGACACTGTTCAGACCAGGTCGTCTGACAGACAGCGGTAATTCCGCGTTTGACCACTGTTTGCTCATTGGCGTCGGCTAGTTTTCGTCTGGCTGCTCCGGGGTTAATTTATCTGATCCTCGGATTGGAAGCTGGGCCATGCCCATTTCCTTTAAATGGTTCTCCTGATCTTTGGGCGTCGCCGATTATAGCTTCTGTCTCATCCGTAGTTATCTCGGTCCGGAGTGGAGAGCTGGTTGTTGGAGAATCGTTGCTGGTGGTGTATTTTCCTTTGTCTCATTTACTCCTTCCTATATTTGTATTTATTTTGCCCTGCACCGTTATGGTGTATTCCTGATTGACTTCGGCGTGGTGTATATTTTCCTTTATCCTTGTTTGTTATAATTGTGGGTATTGGTCTTTTGCATTCACTGGGTGGTGGGCGGTGGTGTTCAGTCTAGGGCTGAATCAGGCTGAGGGTGGAGGCCTGAACATGCACACCTTCAGTGTAAACTTCAGGTAGAGGGTCAGACAGGGTTACCCTAGTCTGAGGGAAATTGCAGGGGCCCGGGTTATTAGCTCTCGCCCTCCTTGTATCCCCGTGACAGCGGCCCTCGAGGAATGCAGTTTAACACCTCTGCTGTACGTTATTTTTAAGCCTAATTCAGACATCACTTTTTTGTGTGTTTTTCACATATAGAACTTGTGCATACACATATATTTATACACACATTTTTTACTTTCAAACAGTACCACTACCTTAGCTTCAAGGCAAAAGTCACTCACTGACACATGAACAGATATGTAGGTCACGCTGACAGTTCATGCACAGTTCGTTTTACATAGAATATCCTCAGACATCTTTGGCGAGCCATTTACACCCAGGGCTCGGTTTGTGTGGGGGACGTCAACATGTATTATGTCAGTCTATGTCCCATGGACATTCATCTATCATATTCTTCTAGTAGAAAATGAAATTTCTATTTTCCAGTGTATCACTCCAGATGAGAAACGCAATTATTGGGGACAACACTTGCGTAGGTTTAAGGGGCCCAAACCTCAACGGGTCTCCACTTTGTGTTTTATTAACAATAGTGACATGACGTTCCTGACTATAAATCTAGCCTTGTTGGTCAAGTCGGTGGGGTCATCAACTCGACTCTGTGGGCAGCTTTTTGTAGACCACCCTCAGTTGACTAAAAAGAACAGATTTGTATACAGGAAAGAGAACAGTGGCACACAATAATGGCAAGTGACCGTTCCTCTTTAAAAAAATATAATTATCTTCCTTGTCCTGCAGCTGCATTCCCCATTATATCTCCCTTAAGGGTTGTATTCAATGATAGTTCCCCATGATTATAGCGCCTCTAGTGTTCAACTTTAAAACTGCTCTTTATATATTCTGGGAGAAACCCTTTAATAAAACAAATCATATTAACTCTATACCCTTCCATGATATATAGAATTTACACTAAGTTGTATCTATTAAAAGAGTAACTAAATTTTTTCTTTTTTCATAATTGTATCCATTATGGAAAGTTATGAAACTTTGCCAATCACTTTATTTGAGTATTTTCCTTCATTCCTGAAAAAAATGCATGTAAGAAGTGGCTTCCAAACCTCATCTTTTTCCCAGTCTATTTGCTGCCTTCAACTCATTTGGAGTACAGATGATGGCAGTGATGGGTCAGCTCCTGTGTCTCACTAACTCTGGGGCATAAGCTGATAAGCAAAACACGCAGAGGAGAACACAGGGACTGCACTGATACTATATTGTCCTCTTATGGAGTACAGATGATGGCAGCGATGGGTCAGCTCCTGTGTATCACTAACTGTGGGGATAAGTTGATAAGCAAAACACTCAGAGGAGAACACAGGGACTGCACTGATATTAGATCATCCTCATATGGAGTACAGATGATGGCAGTGATGGGTCAGCCCCTGTGTCTCACTAACTCTGGGAATAAGCTGATAAGCTCAGAGGAAGAGTCTGGAGCTGCACTGATATTAGATCATCCTCTTATGGAGTACAGATGATGGCAGTGATGCGTCAGCTCCTGTGTCTCACTAACTCTGAACTCTGGGGATAAGCTGATAAGCTCAGAGGAGGAGACAGGAGCTGCACTGATATCAGATCGTCCTCATATGGAGTACAGATGATGGCAGTGATGGGTCAGCTCCTGTGTCTCACTAACTTTGGGGATAAGTTGATAAGCAAAACACTCAGGGGAGAACACAGGGACTGCACTGATACTAGATCGTCCTCATATGGAGTACAGATGATGGCAGTGATGGGTCAGCTCCTGTGTCTCACTAAATCTGGGGATAAGCTGATAAGCTCAGAGGAAGAGTCTGGAGCTTCACTGATATCAGATCGTCCTCATATGGAGTACAGATGATGGCAGTGATGGGTCAGCTCCTGTGTCTCACTAACTCTGGGGATAAGCTGATAAGCAAAACACTCAGAGGAGAACACAGGGACTGCACTGATACTAGATCGTGCTCATATGGAGTACAGATGATGGCAGTGATGGGTCAGCTCCTGTGTCTTACTAACTCTGGGGATAAGCTGATAAGCAAAACACTGAGAGGAGAACACAGGGACTGCACTGATATTAGATCTTCCTCATATGGAGTACAGATGATGGCAGTGATGGGTCAGCTCTAGTGATGAGTGAAAGTACTCAGATAAGATGTTATATGAGCATGCTCATGTGCTAACCGAGTGTCTTCTGCGTGCTCCAAAAATATGTTCGAGTCTCCGCGGCTGCATGTCTCTTGGTTGTTTGACAGTCGCAACACATGCAAGGATTTGCCTGGGGCTCAAACATATTATTCGAGCACGCCGAAGACACTCTGTTAGCACACAAGCATGCAGATAACACCTTATCCCAGCAGGTTTGCTCATCCCTAGAGCTGACCCATCACTGCCATCATCTGTACTCCATACGAGGACGATCTGATATCAGTACAGCTGGTGAGTGAGGAAAAGCCGGAGTTTGGAAGCCACTTACGTGCATTTTTTTTTTTTACAGGAATGGAGACAAATCCCCTAGTAAAGTTGTTTGCAAAGTGTCATAACATTCCATGCCGGACAAAATTCTAAAAGAAATAAACAAATGAAAAGTTTAGCTATTCTTTAAATATTTAGTAGAGAAGATTCATAGACTCCAGATTGAGAAACAAATCTAGAACCCCGAATTTAACATTTTATTCTGCATTTTTTTTAAGAATTAAGAAACATTCTAATCAATGAAAACTCTTCTTTTATTAGGCAGATGCTCTGCTTTATGACACTGATGGAGGGAAGAAAGAAAACAACGAGAGGATCGGAGCATGACAACATCACTGAAACATTGTAACAGATTTATTTCAAAATGCGATGTTATTAGGACACAAATAGAAACATTATGTGACAATCTGGAACCGACTTGTGTGTTTTTATGTTACGTGACGGCCTTTTTAGTGTATGGTCCACGTTACTTGCTACTTTTGGCAAAGTGATGATACGGTTGAGGTGGCATTAGTGACTACCTGAGTGCAGAGATTGATTATTCCTGATAATTTTGCACAGATCTAATACACATATTGTAAGGCAGGAAACGACAGGACGCACGCACACGTGTGCACACATGGAGGAGAATCTGCTCTTGTCACGTTAATACACTAGTGCATAGATATGTTGAAGCCCGTGATATTGTGGCGCGCTCGCACTATATGTCCATATATATATTACACGTCAACCATAAAAAAAAACTCCAATTCACACAATACACAGAGACTCGATACAACGTGACTTCACGTCAGTCTAGCTGTCTGCAGGAGGATTACTAATGCATATTTTACCGTCTAATGTTTATACATGGAAGGAAGCAATTTTTACACTTGTTAACCCCTTTCTGACCTCGGACGGGATAGTACGTCCGAGGTCAGAAGCCCCGCTTTGATGCGGGCTCCGGCGGTGAGCCCGCATCAAAGCCGGGACATGTCAGCTGTTTTGAACAGCTGACATGTGCCCGCAATAGGCGCGGGCAGAATCGTGATCTGCCCGCGCCTATTAACTAGTTAAATGCCGCTGTCAAACGCAGACAGCGGCATTTAACCGGCGCTTCCGGGCAGGCGGCCGGAAATGAGCACATCGCCGACCCTGTCACATGATCGGAGGTCCGGGATGCTTGTACATTGTAACCATAGAGGTCCTTGAGACCTCTATGGTTACTGATCCCGAATAGCTGTGAGCGCCCCCCTGTGGTCGGCGCTCACAGCACACCTGCATTTCTGCTGCATAGCAGCGATCTGATGATCGCTGCTATGTAGCAGAGCCGATTGCGTTGTGCCAGCTTCTAGCTTCCCATGGAGGCTACTGAAGCATGGCAAAAGTAAAAACAAAAAGTAAAAAAAAATGTTAAAAAAAAATAAATAAATAAATCAATAAAAAAAAAATCAAACCTACACATATTTGGTATCACCGCGTTCAGAATCGCCCGATCTATCAATAAAAAAAAAAAGCATTAACCTGATCGCTAAATGGCGTAGCAATAAAAAAATTTGAAACGCCAGAATTATGTTTTTTTGGTCGCCGCGACATTGCATTAAAATGCAATAACGGGCGATCAAAAGAACGTATCTGCACCAAAATGGTATCATTAAAAATGCCAGCTTGGCGCGCAACAAATAAGCCCTCGACCGACCCCAGATCATGAAAAATGGAGACGCTACGAGTATCGGAAAATGGCGCAATTTTTTTTTTTTTAGCAAAGTTTGGAATTGTTTTTCACCACTTAGGTGAGAAATAACCTAGTCATGTTAGGTGTCTATGAACTCGTACTGACCTGGGGAATCATAATGGCAGGTCAGTTTTAGCATTTAGTGAACCTAGCAAAAAAGCCAAACAAAAAACAAGTGTGGGACTGCACTTTTTTTGCAATTTCGCCTCACTTGGAATTTTTTTCCCGTTTTCTAGTACACGACATGGTAAAACCAATAGAGTCGTTCAAAAGTACAACTCATCCCGCAAAAAATAAGCTCTGGGAAGGAGGGGAGCGAAAAACGAACACGGAAAAACGGAAAATCCCAAGGTCATGAAGGGGGTTAAAGGACTTTTCTTTTTACTTATTTGGCTAAAAATGTGCAATATTTAATTTCCATAGCTCCCATATACACGTATATACATGCACATATACACGTTTATTTTCTGAACGAGTTAACTGAGAATCTGTCAGTGAGCGGAAAAATTTGTAACTCCTATCAGGCCTTGTTCTGAACGTATTTATGACAACAGACCACATGGAAGTGAGATGTGGAGTGAACATTTTTAATAAATGCATTTGGAATCATTATTTTTAGCCCCTAATATATTCGTTTAGTTAAAAAAAAATGTCCAAGTAAAAAGTGGACATCCCCTTAAGGGTATGTGCACACGTTGCGGATTCTGCTGCGGATTTTTCCGCAGCGGATTTGGAAAATCCGCAGTGCAAAACCACTGCGGTTTTCACTGTGGATTTTCTTGCGGTTTCTACTGCGGATTCCTCTGCGGTTTTTCAACTGCACTTTCCTATTGGTGCAGGTTGAAAACCGCTGCGGAATCCGCACAAAGAATTGACATGCTGCGGAAAATAATCCGCTGCGTTTCCGCGTGGATTTTTCCGCAGCATGTGCACAGCGTTTTTTTTTTCCCATAGGTTTACATGGTACTGTAAACTTTGGGAAAACTGCTGTGGATCCGCAGCGTCAAATCCGCTGCGGATCCGCAGCAAAATCCGCAGCGTGTGCACATACCCTAAAGGGTCATTCTCATAACACCTAAGCCGAGTAAGTAAATGACAGCCAGACCGGTGGTGTCAGGTCAGGTGGCTCAAGGCTGAAAAATCCACGTCAAATTCAACGCTTACTTCGAATATTTAAGTTTTTTACTGTGCATCGAGAAATCACATTTTCAAGAATTGACATGTTGCTTATTTTCTATGTGAAAAAACAATCAGCGTGTGCACTATAGGTGTGCAGAAATCAATAAGAAGTTTGATAGATTATTAGAAGTGGTTTTTTATGTGTATTTTGGAGCAGAATTTGTTCCAAAATTCACATGTAAGTACTCGTGAACGCAACCTTAAAAAATTCCTACGTGTATATTGCAGAATTATATTTGCAGCCTTAATGAGAGGTTCACATCACACAATAAACAATTACACATAAAAAACTCCCATATTTAAGGAGTAACTAAACCTTTTGTATTTAATTATTGATCAGCCTTTATAAAGCTATGAATGTTTGTAATAAACTCTATCACTTTATTTTGCTTTCTTCTATCTTTAATATCAGGCTGAAAGTGCTGTTTTGTCTGCCTAATCCATGCTGTTTTAGCAGCTGATTTAATCAGTTCAAATCAGCTGCTGATACAGAAAGGAATAGGCAGTGTAAACAGCACTTACAGCCTGGTATTAAAGATAGAAGAAAGCAAAATAAAGTTTATTATAAAGATTCATACCTTTGCAAAGGGTGATCAAGTAATTATTAAAAAAAAAAAAGTTGTTACTTTTTAAGAAAAACAGTAATGATTTGCTGTCATCAGAAAACGGAAACACATATAATTGTATCATGCCCAAAGATTAAACAGAACTACGGTATAATTCCTAAACACTTGAAATACTGACATTTGCTTCCAGCACAAATGTGAGAGACTTCTGCAGAGTCTCTCCTTTTACAGGATGCTGTTATATACATTTTAATGACTGTACAATAATCCAGAATATTTGATGATCTGGAAATGATCAAGTCTAATAAATGCCGGACTGAGTGACGTGAAATATAACAGTATTTATGCAAAAAGTAACCCAACATCTCTGACCCACATGTATGTGCAGAGCATTCCCGTACTCTGCATACAATAAAAGTGTATAAAGTAACATTCGCCTCCTGAGGATCCTGTGGTCCCTGTCCTAGGGAGTTTTAGTTTGGGTCTGCCACTTAAGCTGCCCATATACCATAGACAGCTGTCTTCCCCATATACTGAACATATATGCTCGCCTTATACTTTTATTGAATAGAGATTAACATTGTTTTAGCAGGGTTTCATCTCTTGCGGAATCAAAAGATTGGGCATATTGAAAATCAACATGCCCAATCTTGCTCCTTGTCATTGGGATGAGTTGGGAATCGTACCCTACACCATTAGGATAGTTAGCTGGACTTTCTCTATAGTCTTCCATACACATTAGATTAAAGTATTTCACTGATGAAACGATCTTTTAATGACCTGTTCCATTGTCAAACATGGATCTTACATATCCAAAGTATAAAAATGAATAATAATAATAATAATCCAGTGACTGGGCATCAGGCAATCTGAATGAAACCTCATTCATGGATGAATGTTCTTCCTTTGAATGAAAGATCGCTTCTGCAACTTTCAGCTTAAGCAAAAATATATACGGTAAGTATTATATGTGCACTATATATATAGATAGATAGATAGATATATATAGATATATATCTATCACACAAAACTTCAATTCAAACTATGAAGCTCTGTGATAAGATAGCAAAAACAATCGCTTATCCTTAAGTTTTTACGCACCGAGTGATCATTTTGGCTGAAATCGTTCATTTTCAGCACCTTTAATCTAATGAGTATGGGGGGACTGTAGGCTCCTGATAAATTAGAACAGATGAAACCCTAAAACCTCTAATTAGTCAATTTCATCTTATGGAAAATCTACTATCATAAAATTAGTGTAATGATCAGCAGGGTATGACCTCCTAGTACAGCCCTTAAAGGGAATTTGTCATCAGGTTTTTACTATGTAATCTGAGAGCAGCATGATAATAGGGGCAGAGACCTTGATTCTAGTGATGTGTCACTTACTGGGCTGCTTGTTGTAGTTTCTATAAAATCATTGTTTTATCTGCAGGCGATTATCACTATAGGACTAGGTGTCTCATGCTCTGTAGTCCTCCTGCTGTGTATAACCCCACCCCCACCACTGATTGGCAGCTTTCTGTGAACACTGCACATAGGCAGAAAGTTATCATAAGTCAATAGAACTGCTAGTCATGCAGCAAAGAACACAGTGAAAACTACCCCCAGTAAGTGACACATCGCTGGACTCAGGGTCTCAGCCCTTACATCATGCTGCTTTCGGATTACAACAAAAATGGTGACAGATTCCCTTTAATAATAATCAATGATCAGTCCTTGCTGATGTATTTCTATCAGTGCGGTCAAATCTAAGAGAAACGTCCGTAACAACTGTTGGGGATGTCTGACACTTTCCATGTTTGCGTAGTAAAGATAAGCTATTAATCTGAAAGGCCTGTACACACCATATAAAAATAAAACACTATTTGAGGCAACTGTACATTAGTGAAGTAGGTATTTGTCAGCGGAAGAACATGATAGAAATTTGTCCTGAGGAATTTTACATGGATTATATACGTACTATCTGTAATAGAAGACTTGGAAAAGTAAGTGGATTTCCTACATCAAAAGTCCCTGACTAGACTAATCAGAAGTTTACAGCTAGTGATGACCTTAATGAAAAATATATGTATTCTGTTGAACGCTAAACACCATCATTTCTGAAGATATTAAAAAAAAAAACTAAAATGACCACACAAAAAAAACGGGACCTTTTTGAAAGTCTGCAAATGTGACATTCGCTCTGTCCAATCATATCCTTTCTTTTAAATTAAATAGAAAGGCAACGCCCCTGAAGAGCAAGTGGCTCCACCCCTGCTGAGCCTCCAGCTCATTTGGTCACACAGAATGAGAGGAGTATAGAGCTCTATAACAAAATAAATGCTACCAGAGCCTACCCCTTCCCAAGATGAATAGCTCTGTAAGAGGGGAGGAAGTAAAGTGCTGTGTAATGACCATTATCCAAGTACTGCTACCTTTTTTTACACCCTTTGATATAGGATGTGGCTATTTATGTTGCGCAATGGGGAGCCTAATCTAATTTAGACCCGTGCCCAAGTCAACGTACAAAAGTCTCGGTACTCAAACAAAGTGGACAAATGATGACCGGGATGCGCCAGACCCGTTTTGTGTTACGGCCAACTGCGGCTTATATGGCCGAAGATACTAAGACCTAAGGTACAACAATATGGCCGTCACGGTTGCACATCTTGTTGAACTGATCCAGCGAGATTATACAAGTCATGTCTACCGTATAGCCCACGGCAAGATATAAAGTATTCCTCACATCGATTTAACTCTTCGTAAGACGGTTACATCAATAATAGCTACATGTATCCCTAAAGAACTAACCCGTACATTAATAGTTTTCCCATTAAATCCCAGTCAAATATTCACAACCGAATACAAACTAATCTTATTCCTATATATCACGTCTTAGCAGCTTTTCATAAATATACTATATATAGCATTTGTTTATTATTAGTCCCCCAATAAAATAGACATTTTGCATGAGAGTAACCATGCAAGAAAAATTATTATATGCCCCCCCCCCCCCCCGACTGCCGAAACAATTACAAAACAAATGGATCAAACATCAAAAGACAGGCGACGGATACAATAAATTACCCGGCAGGGCTCACTAGCTAATACGTGGATCCAAAAAACATCCAAAGTAGCGGGTCATTTTGACCCCACGCAAGATAAAATCTGAGGAATACAACCCAATTGTCCAATTTCCGATTGTTCAGAAGTGGTTGCATTTCCGAGCAGTTACCAGGCTATCCTGACACAGACGGTTAGTATGAGCAAAGACTGCCCTGCTGTTATGTCTGGAAATATCTAGATACAGCGGGTGAAAAAAGTATTGAACACGTCACCAATTTTCTAAGTAAATCTATTTCTAAAGGTGCTATTGACATGAAATTCTCACCAGATGTCAGTAACAACCCATCCAATCCATACATGTAAAGAAATCAATCCGTATATGTCAATATATTAAGTGATGTGTAATAATGAGAAATGACACAGGGAAAAAGTAATGAAAACATGAAGAAAGAGAGATGCAAAACGCCATGGAAAGTCATGACACCATATGAAATCTATTAGTAATTAGAAAGCAATCCTGCCACTTAGTGACAAATAATATCAGCTGGTTCAAATGATGGTCTATAAAAAGGTGTCTCAAAACCAAGGTGCCACACAAGAAACATCTCATGATGGGTAAAACCAGTGAGCTGTCTCAAGACCTTCACAACCTTATTGTTGCAAAACATACTGATGGCATTAGTTACAGAAGAATTTCTAAACTACTGAAGGTTTCCGTGGGCACTGTTGGGGCCATAATCCAGAAGTGGAAAGAACATAATTTCGCCATAAACTGGCCACGACCAGATGCTCCTTGCAAGATTTCAGACAGAGGATTGAAAATAATTATTAGAAGAGTTGTCCAAGAGCAAAGGAACATCTGTGGAGAGCTACACAAAGACCTGGAATCAGCAGATATAGTTGTTTCAAAGAAAACAATAAGTAATACACTCAACCTCCATGGCCTGTATGCCCACTCACCAAGCAAGACTACATTGCTGAACAAAATGCATGTTCAAGCGCGTTTAGAATTTGCTCAGCAACAATTAGACAAGCCTGTGAAATACTGGGAGAGTATAGTCTGGTCAGATGAAACCAACATTGAACTCTTTGAATGCCATAATACACACCATGTTTGGAGGCCAAAAGGCGCTGCATATCACCCAAAAACACCATACCAACAGTGAAGTTTGGAGGTGGGAACATTATGGTGTAGGGCTGTTTTTCAGCATACAGCACTGACAAACTTCATGTAATTGAAAGAAGGATGAATAGACAAATGTACCAAGACATTCTTGAAAAAAATCTGCTGCCATCTATGAGGTTGAAGGTGTAACACAGCTGGACATTTCAGCAAGACAATGATCCCAAACCCACAGCCATGAAACCTAGAATGGCCGTGTCAGTCATCTGATTGAAGAATGGGCCAAAATCACACCTGAGCAATGCCTGCGACTAGTTTATCCATTCAGGATATGACTTGAATCTGCCATCACCAACAAAGGCTTTTATACAAAGTATTAAATACATTTCTGTAAGCGTGTTCAATAATTTTTCCCTGTGTCATTTCTCATTATTACACATAATTTATGGACATCTCTGGTTTATTTATTTACCTAAGTGGATTGGATAGGTTCTTACCGACATCTGGTGAGAATTTCATGTCAATAGCACCTTTAGAAATATATTTACTTAGAAAATTGGTGATGTGTTCAAAACTTATTTCACCAGCTGTATATATATTCAATGCTGGTAATAACTAGAATGCAAGGAATAATAGCTAAGATAAAACCTCTATCTCATACGCTATAATTCGAGTATCTCTTTCTATATCTCTTTATATATTTATCTCCAGCTTTAAAATAATAAAATAAAATATTACTTTTTCAGATTAGTATCTAGTAGTCGAATATCATATATATACTCTGGTGAAAAACTAACATTTACGTTCGTATTCACTAGTACATGCGATCTTGTCATTATTTTCCACATTTTCGCATCTCTAGGGAACATGTAATCAGAAAATAACCTATTGTTTTTGTGGTTTTTTTAGCTTGATATTTTTTTTATTGTTTTTTTCATATCCACCTGTATTGAAAAAAAAATATAAAGTCTTGCAATTTTCACTCTGACCACTGGGGCTATTCTAGCTTCCTACTTCCTGTTCTTCCAGGAAATCCACATGTACCTTAGCAGCAGTAGATTGTCTCAAATCTTATCTTTTGTATTAAATCAAGTTATGATAAATGTATTTTTTTAATGATAAAATAAATACTTTATTTTTCATCACGATTTAAATCGCGATGTGTATTTAAAAAAAAAAAAATATAGCAATTTTCACTCTGGCCACTAGGGCTACTTTAGACTCGCACTTCCTGTTCTGTCAGTAAATCCACATGTACATTAGCAGCAGTAGACTGACTCTAACCGTAACTTTTATATTAAATCAGATTGTTATGTTAAAAGTATTTTTTTCAGTTATAAAATATATTTTTTTTTCACATCATGATGTGTATTTAAAAAAAATAGCAATTTTCATACTGGCCACTGGGTTATTCTATCTTCTAATTTCCTGTTCTTTCAGGAAGCTGCAATAGACTGGTTCACATACTTTATTTTGTATTCAATCAAATTTTTCAATAAATGTATTTTTATATTTTTATTAAATATATATACATTTTATTTATATACATATATAATAAAAATGTAAAAATACATGTATTTACTTTATTTTTATATCTATTTTTACGTTTACTATATATAAAAATGTAAAAAATACATTTATTGTAAAAAAATAGATATACTTCTATTTTTTATAATAAATTTATTTTTACAATTTTATTATACATAGTAAATGTACAAATACATGTATTTTATTTTTATTACATATATATAATAAAATCAAAATAATACATTTTCACGTTTACTATATATATAAATTTAAAATATATATATATATATATACAGTGCCTACAAGTAGTATTCAACCCCCTGCAGATTTAGCAGGTTTACACATTTGGAATTAACTTGGCATTGTGACATTTGGACTGTAGATCAGCCTGGAAGTGTGAAATGCACTGCAGCAAAAAAGAATGTTATTTCTTTGTTTATTTTTTTTTTAAATTGTGAAAAGTCTTTTCAGAGGGTCATTTATTATTCAACCCCTCAACCCACCAGAATTCTGTTTGGTTCCCCTAAAGTATTAAGAAGTAGTTCAGGCACAAAGAACAATGAGCTTCACATGTTTGGATTAATTATCTCTTTTTCCAGCCTTTTCTGACTATTTAAGACCCTCCCCAAACTTGTGAACAGCACTCATACATGGTCAACATGGGAAAGACAAAGGAGCATTCCAAGGCCATCAGAGACAAGATCGTGGAGGGTCACAAGGCTGGCAAGGGGTACAAAACCCTTTCCAAGGAGTTGGGCCTACCTGTCTCCACTGTTGGGAGCATCATCCCGAAGTGGAAGGCTTATGGAACTACTGTTAGCCTTCCATGGCCTGGACAGCCTTTAAAAGTTTCCTCCCGTGCCAAAGCCAGGCTTGTCCGAAGGGTCAAGGCTAACCCAAGGACAACAAGGAAGGAGCTCCGGGAAGATCTCATGGCAGTGGGGACATTGGTTTCAGTCAATACCATAAGTAACGTACTCCACCGCAATGGTCTCCGTTCCAGACGAGCCCGTAAGGTACCTTTACTTTCAAAGCATCATGTCAAGGCTCGTCTACAGTTTGCTCATGATCACTTGGAGGACTCTGAGACTGACTGGTTCAAGGTTCTCTGGTCTGATGAGAACAAGATCGAGATCTTTGGTGCCAACCACACATGTGATGTTTGGAGACTGGATGGCACTGCATACGACCCCAAGAATACCATCCCTACAGTCAAGCATGGTGGTGGCAGCACCATGCTGTGGGGCTGTTTCTCAGCCAAGGGGCCTGGCCATCTGGTCCGCATCCAAGGGAAGATGGATGGCACGGCCTACCTGGAGATTTTGGCCAAGAACCTCCGCTCCTCCATCAAGGATCTTAAGATGGGTCGTCATTTCATCATCCAACAAGACAGCGACCCAAAGCACACAGCCAAGAAAACCAAGGCCTGGTTCAAGAGGCAAAAAATCAAGGTGTTGCAGTGGCCTAGTCAGTCTCCTGACCTTAACCCAATTGAAAACTTGTGGAAGGAGCTCAAGATTAAAGTCCACATGAGACACCCAAAGAACCTAGATAACTTGGAGAAGATCTGCATGGAGGAGTGGGCCAAGATAACTCCTGATCAGGTCTTATAAAGACGATTATTAGCTGTAATTGCAAACAAAGGTTATTCCACAAAATATTAAACCTAGGGGTTGAATAATAATTGACCCACACTTTTATGTTTAAAATTTATAAAAATTTAACTGAGCAACAAAACTTTTTGGTTTGTAAGATTTATGCATCTGTTAATAAATCCTGCTCTTGTTTGAAGTTTGAAGGCTCTAACTTATTTGCATCTTATTAAACCTGCTAAATCTGCAGGGGATTGAATACTACTTGTAGGCACTGTATATATATGTATATATATATATATATATATATATATATATATATATATATATATATATATATATATATATACAGTACAGACCAAAAGTTTGGACACACCTTCTCATTTAAAGATTTTTCTGTATTTTCATGACTATGAAAATTGTACATTCACACTGAAGGCATCAAAACTATGAATTAACATATGTGGAATTATATACTTAACAAAAAAGTGTGAAACAACTGAAATTATGTCTTACATTCTAGTTTCTTCACAGTATCCACCTGTTGCTTTGATGACTGCTTTGCACACTCTTGGCATTCTCTTGATGAGCTTCAAGAGGTAGTCACCAGGAATGGTTTTCACTTCACAGGTGTGCCCTGTCATATTTAATAAGTGGAATTTCTTGCCTTATAAATGGGGTTGGGACCATCAGTTGTGTTGTGCAGAAGTCTGGTGAATACACAGCTGATAGTCCTACTGAATAGACTTTTAGAATTTGTATTATGGCAAGAAAAAAGCAGCTAAGTAAAGAAAAACGAGTGGCCATCATTACTTTAAGAAATGAAGGTCAGTCAGTCCGAAAAATTGGGCAAACTTTGAAAGTGTCCCCAAGTGCAGTGGCAAAAAACATCAAGCGCTACAAAAAAACTGGCTCACATGAGGACCGCCCCAGGAAAGGAAGACCAAGAGTCACCTCTGCTTCTGAGGATAAGTTTATCCAAGTCACCAGCCTCAGAAATCGCAGGTTAACAGCAGCTCAGATTAGAGACCAGGTCAATGCCACACAGAGTTTAGCAGCAGACACATCTCTACAACTGTTAAGAGGAGACTTTGTGCAGCAGGCCTTCATGGTAAAATAGCTGCTAGGAAACCACTGCTAAGGACAGGCAACAAGCAGAAGAGACTTGTTTGGGCTAAAGAACACAGGGAATGGACATTAGACCAGTGGAAATCTGTGCTTTGGTCTGATGAGTCCAAATTTGACATCTTTGGTTCCAACCACCGTGTCTTTGTGCAACGCAGAAAAGGTGAACGGATGGACTCTACATGCCTGGTTCCCACCGTGAAGCATGGAGGAGGAGGTGTGATGGTGTGGGGGTGCTTTGCTGGAGACACTGTTGGGGATTTATTCAAAATTGAAGGCATACTGAACCAGCATGGCTACCACAGCATCTTGCAGCAGCATGCTATTCCATCCGGTTTGCGTTTAGTTGGACCGTCATTTATTTTTCAACAGGACAATAACCCCAAACACACCTCCAGGCTGTGTAAGGGCTATTTGACCAAGAAGGAGAGTGATGGGGTGCTACGCCAGATGACCTGGCCTCCACAGTCACCAGACCTGAACCCAATCGAGATGGTTTGGGGCGAGCTGGACCGCAGAGTGAAGGCAAAAGGGCCAACAAGTGCTAAGCATCTCTGGGAACTCCTTCAAGATTGTTGGAAGACCATTTCCGGTGACTACCTCTTGAAGCTCATCAAGAGAATGCCAAGAGTGTGCAAAGCAGTCATCAAAGCAAAAGGTGGCTACTTTGAAGAACCTAAAATATAAGACATAATTTCAGGTGTTTCACACTTTTTTGTTAAGTATATTATTCCACATGTGTTAATTCATAGTTTTGATGCCTTTAGTGTGAATTTACAATTTTCATAGTCATGAAAATACAGAAAAATCTTTAAATGAGAAGGTATGTCCAAACTTTTGGTCTGTACTGTATATATATATATATATATATATATATATATATATATATATATATATATATAAAAATTATCTGTATTTGAAAATCGAAATCTTGCAATTTCAACAATGGCCACTAAGGCTTCCTGTAGCTTCATATTCACTGTTCTTGGACATTAGCAGCAATAGACTGACTCAGAGCCTATATTTTGTACTGAAATATCTAATGAGGGTGTGCAAAGGTCATTTCGAAGTGAAGGGGAGCAGGGTCAGTTGTAATGCTACGTTCACATTTGCGTTGTGCGCCGCAGCGTCGGCGCCGCAGCGCACAACGCAAACATAAACGCAGCAAAACGCATGCACAACGCTGCGTTTTGCGCCGCATGCGTCCTTTTTTTAATTGTTTTTGGACGCAGCAAAAATGCAACTTGCTGCGTCCTCTGCGCCCCGACGCGGGCGCCGCAGCGACGCATGCGGCGCAAAACGCAAGTGCGACGCATGTCCATGCGCCCCCATGTTAAATATAGGGGCGCATGACGCATGCGGCGCCGCTGCGGCGCCCGCCGCTAATGTGAACGTAGCATTATATCACCTACTATGAATGGTAGATTGTATGTCATCAGCAGCACATAGAAGTTATAGTAATCCTGCCTGTGATGATAATGAGGCTGCTGAAAAGTATTCCGTAAAAATTTGGAATTATGAGTCTAAAACAGCCCAAGTGACCAGTGTGAAAAGATTGCAAGATTTATAATTATTTTTTGAATAGAGATTTTGATATGGGAGAGAAATACATTGCAATTTAAAAAAATTAAAATAAATAAATATATATATTTATTTTTATTTTTTTAAATTGCAATGTATTTCTTTCCCACATCAAAAAAAAAAAATAAATATATATATATATATATATATATATATATATATATATATATATATATATATATATATATATAAAACACAAAAATCCGATTTAAGCAATAGGTCATTTTTGATGACACATTCTCTTTAAATATATATTTTTTTAGTTTATTTCTATCTCCTATGTATACCCTACATGCGATTTTGTTAGATTAAAGCCATATAATGTGTATGCAATTGCTTAAATAGCAGTTCCTTTGAATGAATAGTTATTGGAAACACTGCATAAGCATTCTAAAAATATGGCTGGGGTCCAGAGGGTTTCTGAGTTCCAGAATCTTCCCTTCCAACCCAGGTAAGATGTTTCAGGTAGGTCAGGAGACTTATACGTCCCTTCAGTTACACAGAAGGCAGGTAAGTCATCTGGTCTCATTATAAGGGTCACGAGAGAAGCTAGTAAACAAGATAAAATAGGAATAAAATCGCCTGCTAGTGACCTGTCCGTCAGCCTGCACCATCACACCTGTCAGTATCTATCACTTACATCGGCTCTTTGGTCAAAGGACGACCTTCCCAAGCCTGGAAGAGGCTCAGCTCCTGGGAATCCTAACTAATCCACTAAGCAACAGGATGGAAAACTGAAGAATGAGTTTCTCCGTCACCACCAGAATCTTAATTAGATGTCATTGTGCCTTGCAACTTAGCACTGGAGATAATGAAGGAGGATTAAATTGCCGATTACTGTACAGAATATATATAGAATATTCAGAATTTTTTACATTTTTACAAATGCAGAAAAGTCAATAAACTATTAGGCCATGTTCACACGATCCTTTTTTTTATCCTTTTTTTTTCAGGTCCTGATTTGGAAAACCCGCAGTGCAAAACTGCACTGCTGATTTTCCTGCAGTTTCTTCTGCAGATTCCTCTGCGGGTTTTCAACAGCACTTTCCTATTGGTGCCTGTTGAAAACAGGAGCTGAATCCGCAGAAAGAAGTGACATGGTACTTCTTTTTTTCTGCAGGCAAATCCTCGCGGATTTGCCTGAGAAAAAAAGGATAGTGGGCACAGCGGTTTTTGTTTTCCATAGAGTAACATTGGACTGTACCCTGCATGGAAAAAGGACCTGAAAAAAAAAGGATAAAAAAAAAGGATAAAAAAAAGGATCGTGTGAACATAGCCTTAGAGTATGTGCACAGGATAAGTATTTGCAGCAGAATTTTCTGCACCATTTCTTAACAGAAAAAAACGCTGCTTAAAATACACGCACTTTTGCCGCTTTTTTTGTCGCTGATTTTTCCCCACTCGTGAAATCTGCAGCAAAATCGCTGAAAGAACTGACAAATCTGCAAGGAAAAAAAATAAGCAACGTGTGCATGAGACTTCAGACATCTCATTTCGTTTGCTGTCTTGGAAATCAGGTTCTGCGAATAAAGTGTGACAAAAACTACAGTGACTGACGCTGCCTTATGTGTTTCCTAGCTTTTGACTGACCCAGTTTAGAAGCCCAGTACAACCATTTTTAGAAATATATCCACCAGTAATCAGTAAATGCCATGTCGGCACAATAAAAAAAAAAAGGAAAATTGTGGGATATTGTTAAAGGGAATCTGTCAGCAGGTTTTGCCCATGTAATCTGATGACAGCATGAGGTAGGGGCTAAGAGCCTGATTCCAGGGATATGTCACTTATTAGGCTGTTTCAATACAATGAATGTGAGATTATCACTGCCCGGACTACAACTCAAGTAAGCCCTGGTCCAACCACGCCCCCTCCTCTGATAAGCAGCTCACTGTCAATAGACAATGTACACAAAAGCTGTGGTGTGGGTGGGGACAGCTTTCTGAGCTCTGCGGCATCTAAAAACTCTTATTGTGTCACAACCACTATTCCCAGTAAACTAAGTGATACATCGTTGGAATTAGGGTCCCTTTTCCTACACTTTACTGCTCTCAGATGACATAGCAAAAACCTGGCAACAGATTCCCTTTAATTTTAGTATGGCCTTCCACTGCAGATAGTGAGTTGTGCAGGTAGAAAAAGTTTAAGTAGCACAGGCTCTCCATTACACGGCCCCTCGACATTTCCTTTAACCCCCTCCTGCCTATACTGATCACATTAAAGAAGGATTAAAGTCTTAAAGAGCTCCCCCATAGGGACCAAAATATATGATATTACGCTCCATCATGTAATGACCATTATCAGCAGTGGCCACTTGGATTATCCTACAAGATTACAACTCCCAGTATGCGCGGAGAACAGCGGGAGAGGCACAGATTGGGCCTCCTTTTCTACACTGACTTGGAGGGTGAGCATATAAACTCTCCCTTACTCTCCGTATATAAAAATCCTGCCGAGAAAATAGAATCTGTGGGGTTTTTCTTTCATCCCGGCCCCACGCCGTGCTATTCACAAATACCCTTTATGATTTTACAGTAACGCACAGAGGCGACGAGCACAACGCCGCCCACACCCAACTGCTCCAATGTCACATATAGCACGAGATTATTAGAACGATTCCTGGAAAAATGATGAATGTCACTCCAGAAGGAAATTGAAATCCTGCCCATAATAGAATATGAAGGCACGTATGTGGGATGACGAATCTGGAGAACCTGCGGACGTGCGGAATCGAACACTGCTGGCAGAGAAGAAGCAGGAGGACGGCGTGATAGCTCAGCTGTCACCAGCCTCAATTACGTCGGAAGATAGCAAATGCAAGGTGGACGACGTGGCCCGCGGTGCGATCTGTACTTCTGCAGAGCAGCCTCGTAGACCCCAGGAACTAATGGAAATTAAATAGATAATAGCTTCTCCAGCCTCAGCTGCTGTGCTCAATTAAAGGGAAATATAGGGGGATTCCACATGCTTAAAGGGAATCTGACAGCAGGTTTGTGTTATGTAATCTGAAAGCAGCATGATGTAGGGGCAGAGACCCTGATTCTGGCAATATATCACTCAGATTACAGTTGTGATAGAATCTCAGTGTTATCAGAACGCTGAGCCCCATATAACCACACCCACACCACCGATTGGTACATTGTACACAGAAACCAGCCAATCAGTGTTGGGGGCGTGGTTGGACTAGGAGGCACTAGACACCTAGTCCTATAGTAATAATAACTGATTTTATTGAAACAGCAAAACGCAGGCCAGTAAGTGACACATCTCTG
Organism: Ranitomeya variabilis; assembly: GCF_051348905.1. Lineage (NCBI taxonomy): Eukaryota > Metazoa > Chordata > Amphibia > Anura > Dendrobatidae > Ranitomeya > Ranitomeya variabilis. The sequence continues at coordinate 578,232,820 of NC_135233.1, forward strand.
GAATCAGGATCTCTGCCCCTACATGACGCTGCGCTCAGACTACACAGCAAAAAACAACCCAGTAAGAGACACATCTCTTAAATCAGAATCTCTGCCCCTACATGACGCTGCTCTCAGATTACACAGCAAAAAACAACCCAGTAGGTGACACATCTCTGGAATCAGGATCTCTGCCCCTACATGACGCTGCTCTCAGATTACAAAGCAAAACACAACCCAGTAAGTGACATCTCTGGAATACGGATCTCTGCTCCTACATCGTGCTGCTTTTGGATTACACAGCAAAACACAAAACAGTAAGTGACATCTCTGAAATCCGGATCTCTGCCCCTACATCATGCTGCTTTTGGATTACACAGCAATACACAAACCGGTAAATGACACATCTCTGGAATCAGAGTATCAGTCACTACATCATGCTGCTTCCGGATTACACAGCAAAAACCTGCTAATTGATTTCCTTTAACAGTCTGTTTTCGCAAATATTTGATTACCTGTCAAATATAAATTCTGAAGCAACTGCATGTTATGCTGTTCCTCTGTTCTTCTTCCTGGAAATGTTTGTAAAATTGGAAACAGGGTGATAATATTCTCCTTGTCCATGGGGTGTCACTACACTCTGACAAATGAGTATGGGCACTGTCACACTGTTAGGGCACACCCTATTAGGAAGTAGAATGATTACACCCAGTTGTCAATTTATTCACAGATTTCATTGAGTAATTAAAGTAGTAAATACTAGTATTTATTATACAAGTATTTACATATTTACTAACACAGACATGGCAGGAGAATGGACAGGCCCTCCAAAAATGGATCAATATACTGACATATAATGTTACAATTATATATATATATATATATATATATATATATATATATATATATATACATATATATATATTTATATATATTTGTCTGTGGAAGTTCTCAGACGAGATTTTTTTCTCGTAAAGGAGACAGGCGTGCTGCCGCTAACGAAGGTTAATCCTGGTGGTAAGTATAAAAAACTTCCAATTTATTGCAACGCGTTTCAGAGCAAAATTTATCCCTGCCTCATACATCCTGCAGATTCTGCTCCGAAACGCGTTGCAATAAAGGACTTTTTTATATTTACTGCCTGGATTAACCTTTGTCGGCGGAAGCCCCCGGGATCCACCACACTCCTCTCTCCTTCATGTCCTCTCTTTTGGTGTGAGTACAGCGGCCAGAGAAGCAGCCATGATTGGATCATACATCACTCTTCACAATGTGATCAGGCGAGCGCCCAACCAACCCTCCGACCTGCCTTCACCTGTTGCCCACGGTGTTATACAGGGAGCGCCTCTTGCTTTCTTATCTCCCTCTGGACACCCCATCAGTCATCCCAATGTCCCAAAAGGCTGAGATCAGGGAACAATACATTGACGGTAAAAGAATAGAGGCTTCTTTTCCCTTTCCCAATTCTACCGATCTGCAAATACGGTGCAAAATCCTTGTAGAAATTACCATAATCTGGAGCGCCAAGAAGCCAATCATATTTCTAAATTGTTATTCTGACCTATCAAAAGCATGAAATCTGAAGTATCCATAATTAATGGTATCTCTCAAGCTTTGTTAAAAAGCTGTTTCAAAACCCAAAGAGAATAAACCTTTTTTTTTTGGAGGAGGGACATGTATTAAAAGCGTCATTGTAAAGAATAATACAAGACATACAAAAGTACTCCTACGCGTTTTGGGACTTCCTATGACTACTATTAGATGTCTTACATTTTTAGGCACTTTACTGATAAAAAAAAAAAAATCACATTGTGCATAAATGTTTAACGAGAAGCATGGAAATGTATCCATACCCACTGATGGGAAAATGAGCACTTTTCATACATGACCCCAGATTTAAAAAAAAATGATCACTTTGGTCCACAGCCCCTAACTACACCCGTGTAAGGACGTGAACAAACTTCAGCTACTAATATAGTAAATGCTGTAAAATGTGGGAGACATAAACCGGGCCTGTGGTATAACAATGCCGTAGTGAAAAGTGGCGGAGATAACACACGTCTGTCTACAGTCCATCTCCTCTGACCTCAGAGTCTAAATATAAAACCCTCTTTTACGGAAGTGCAGAGAGAAAAGAAAAATCGAGCCTACATATGGCAATGCACAGTGCAGGATCCATAAATTATTCAGAGGTGACCTGTTTAACACAGCTCCACGCTCAATGTGACTGCAGAAGCAGGCGTGCACCGAGCAAGTGCCACTGACAATCGCTAAATAAATACCTCAGGAAATAAAATAAAGAATAGGCATTGTTATGGCAAAACGTTATGGCGGATCCGGATAAAACGTCATACGTAAGGAACCTTAATGCACATAAGTGATCAGATGAACATAAGCACAAACGTGAAATGCAAAAATGGTGCAATTTTGCCAAGGCTGGCACAGTGGTGCGGGCAATCAGAAAATGGCCAGAGGCCAAATAAAAGAAACAAAAGCCGACCCATAAGGAGGACGAGCTAAAGCTGATGGAGCAGGACCTCATGCACATGGCAGAGCCTTTAAGGCAGCACCAAAGTCCATATGGCATCTGATGGAACATGGCACAATGTCTGATCTCTGTATGGAATAATGGGCACATACTGTAGACGTAACCTACAAGTTCCATAGATGCCATATTACAGCTCTGGAACCTGTACAGAACCATAAATCGCCCATGTGAGACATCACCAGCCCTAGTAATGGCCAACAGACACTCTAGGTCTGTCCTTTATGGGGTGGCTAAGAAATCAATATATTAATAAGCAATACTTAAAGAACAAATAACACAGGTGGTTAAAAATACAAAAAAAAAGCACCATCATACTACTATGCTACAAAAAGACTAAAGCTACCAACGCACAGTGGAGGCAAACACTTGGTGCACTGGACACGATTTAGGAGAACAGTCAGTGGCTATGGGAATATGTGATTTGGGATGAGGGAATGTTTGCTTCCACTGTATGTGGTTGCCGGGGCCGATTCTTAGGTGAGGTGCTGATCCAAAATGAATCACTATCAACAGCACTGAGGATCCGAAGCACATGAGAAATCCAGGCAGTTTCCTTCCATATAAGGTTGATGATGAAGACTGGTTTTTTCATAACAGTCTTAAAATTGGAAATAAAAGGGCTTTTATGGGTCGTTGTCCTTTCCACAAAGCCATCTCTGATGTCATCAGTGACCATGATGATAGGTTATCCAGAGTTGACTGATGTTCTTCATCTCCAGAATTTTTTCTTGGTGACAATGGAAGTATTCTAATTCTTGAAAGGCAATGTGGCATTTGACCATCCTGCTCCTCGCGACATACCACTTACCGAACGTTATTGCGTTTTGTTGAACTTGTATTTGGAATAAATTACGATCAAACTTGTATGAGCCGAATTATCGTTGTCTTCTACAGTAGCCTATGTTCCAATGGCGGCTCAGTAACGTAGACCTGGTGACCAGATATTCTAAGTTCCTTGCTAGACTACTAATTACCCAGTCCAGCAGCTTATATGAATCTTCCCGTGGAACCTCACCATCTCCACGCCTCAGTGACCTTGATGGGGGCCTCATCTTGGCTCTTCTAATATAGTGTAGTGATCTGAAGGCTTGCTCGCCCGGTGCCTTCCCCAACCCTAAATGAAGTGAATCCATGCACTTTCATACTCCTTTGGTGGAGACACGGTGGCCCTCTGACTCTTGACCTTGTAGTTTTGTCCATCGTTATTATCCCAGTATTCCGTCCCGCAAACCTTGTACCGAATGGCAAACTCCAACATCCCTTCCTTATTCAACAGGGTTGGGCAAAGCAGCTTGAATGAAAACCGGTCTGAGTACCTGTCACTATACCCTCGCTGGTAGGAGGCAATCACTTCGGATGAAGTATTCCAAGAGTCCACCGTGTATCTCACCATCACCTCCTTCTCGTAGGACAGATTGAGGACTCGGAGATCTCCACTCACACTGAATGGATCTGTTTGTACGGTCTCCAGGCACACTCTGCGCTGTCTCACCAAAGCTAGGAAGTCTGGCTTAGTGTAGGGGTTTTCAAATTGTGGCTCTAGCTGAGGAGTACCAGGAACAGGGCGGAGCAACAGTGTGCTAAGCTCCGCCCCCGCGGGACAGGCTTCCCTGCAGCGCAGCCCGGCAAGAACGTGGTAAGGAACTCTTGGCAACTCCGCATCGCTAAAATGCCGAACGGTGGTTAACTCCAGTCCCAGAGAGTCTGCAAAACGTACCTCCTTCTTTCTAGGAGCTGCAACCTCCAGGTGCCTCCGCTCAGCAGGTGTGGGTAAGGACGTGGCTCTCCTGCGGGCAGTTGGGCTCTGGGGCACCACACTGACCTCTCTTCCCCGAGTGATGGGTTTGCTGGGCTCCTTCGCCATCTCCACCTTCTCTTCTTCACCATCATTGACATCCTCATCCTCTGGGCTCTCCGGGCTTTCCCCATACAGCACTGCTGTGCAGCTGAAGTTGCGTGGCAGGAGGTGGCGATGGGTGGGCATGGTGTCCATGCACCCCAGGCAGGTGCTTTGAGCGCTTTCCTCGGTCTCCCCACTACATGAGAGGGGCAGTGTGTGGATTATAGAAGGAGGAAGATGCTGGGGCTGACGTGTCGTGACGCACACAACATCCCTGCAGGAACCACAAGCTGCACTGGAGGAGGAGGAGGCACTCAGCATCGTGCCAAGGATAGCAGGATGGCTGAGCAGGCGGTGGGGCGCTCTGCAGTTTCGGAGGGGTTAATCCTGGCTCTGGTGCTGGTCCAGCTCCATGGCTGAGCTCTGCAGGCTGTGCGTGCAGTGTAAGGGCTAATCCATCTCTGGTGCATTCCTCATTCATCCACAGACACCAGTGTCACCTCCCAGTCACTCCTCTCCCCACCATGCAGATCATTAACACTGACACTGCTGGCAGCCAGGCTCGGCTAATCAATGACTGCTGCAGATAGCCAGTGTGCATGTACAGGGATGTAATACCAGCTCGCCCATGGCTGCATACAATTCAATTTGCTCTTGGATTGCAATTAAACAGTGCCACTGTTCCAGTATTATGCACCCCCTGGATCAGTGAGTAGGTACACCTATTCTTTATCAGTATTCCCAAGCATGTACTTTGCTACAATGTTACGCAGGTTATTTGATAAATAAATGTGTCACATTGATCCACAACATACGAGATCTGAAGGGAGATCGCTCAAGATCTCCTTAGTAGTGGACTTCTGTTGCATAACATGGCATGAAATCATTATATTTCATTTTTTCAAGCAATAATGCCCCCTGCATGTTCCCCTTCAAACAATAATGCCCCCTGCACGTTCCCCTTCAAACAATAATACCCCCTGCATGTCCCCCTTCAAACAATAATGCCCCCTGCATGTTCCCCTTCAAACAATAATGCCCCCTGCATGATCCCCATCAAGCAATAATGCCCCCTGCATGTTCCCCTTCAAACAATAATGCCCCCTGCATGTTCCCCTTCAAACAATAATGCCCCCTGCATGTTCCCCTTCAAACAATAATGCCCCCTTCATGTCCCCCTTCAAACAATAATGCCCCCTGCATGTTCCCCTTCAAACAATAATGCCCCCTGCATGTCCCCCTTCAAACAATAATGCCCCCTGCATGTTCCCCTTCAAACAATAATGCCCCCTTCATGTCCCCCTTCAAACAATAATGCCCCCTGCATGTTCCCCTTCAAACAATAATGCCCCCTGCATGTCCCCCTTCAAACAATAATGCCCCCTTAATGTTCCCCTTCAAACAATAATGCCCCCTGCATGTTCCCCTTCAAACAATAATGCCCCCTGCATGTTCCCCTTCAAACAATAATGCCCCCTGCATGTTCCCCTTCAAACAATAATACCCCCTGCATGTCCCCCTTCAAACAATAATGCCCCCTGCATGTTCCCCTTCAAACAATAATGCCCCCTGCATGACCCCCATCAAGCAATAATGCCCCCTGCATGTTCCCCTTCAAACAATAATGCCCCCTGCATGTTCCCCTTCAAACAATAATGCCCCCTGCATGTTCCCCTTCAAACAATAATGCCCCCTGCATGTCCCACATCAAACAATAATGCCCCCTGCTTGTTCCCCTTCAAACAATAATGCCCCCTGCATGTCCCCCTTCAAACAATAATGCCCCCTGCATGTCCCCCTTCAAACAATGTCTCCTGCATGTACCCCTTCAAACAATAATGCCTCCTGCATGTTCCCCTTCAAACAATAATGCCCCCTGCATGCCCCCCTTCAAACAATAATGCCTCCTGCATGTTCCCCTGCAAACAATAATGCCCCCTGAATGTTCCCCTTCAAACAATAATGCCCCCTGCATGTTCCCCTTCAAACAATAATGCCCCCTGCATGTTCCCCTTCAAACAATAATGCCCCCTGCATGTCCCCCTTCAAACAATAATGCCCCCTGCATGTTCCCCTTCAAACAATAATGCCCCCTGCATGTCCCACATCAAACAATAATGCCCCCTGCTTGTTCCCCTTCAAACAATAATGCCCCCTGCATGTCCCCCTTCAAACAATGTCTCCTGCATGTCCCCCTTCAAACAATAATGCCTCCTGCATGTTCCCCTTCAAACAATAATGCCCCCTGCATGCCCCCCTTCAAACAATAATGCCTCCTGCATGTTCCCCTTCAAACAATAATGCCCCCTGAATGTTCCCCTTCAAACAATAATGCCCCCTGCATGTTCCAATTCAAAAAATAATGCCCCCTGCATGTCCCCCTTCAAACAATAATGCCTCCTGCATGTTCCCCTTCAAACAATGCCCCTTGCATGTTCCCCTTCAAACAATGTATATAGAAGCTAGGCTTAAATCCAAATAAATATAATGTAAGGATAGCAATTGGATTAAAACGTAACCTTTAATAGGTATATGTTAAAAAAAAACATACAACATATAAACCAGGGAAGGACACCCGTGTATATCAGTGACCCTAACCAACACAACAAGGGGGAAGAAACACAATTACAAAAAAACACATTAAAATACTGACAGTACTCTGGGCTCCAAATACTATTGAAATAGTGGTCAAAAGGCCGTTTGACTGTACGGCCAAACAATGGTATGCTTCAAGAACAAAATACCAAACTGCATATCAATAAATGCACTCATGTAAGGGCCACTGTGAACCATACATGGTAACCTCAATATGTATGTCCAATTATATCTTAGGTGTGTTATCGCACAAAAGAGGAAAAACAAGCACAACCATGTAAATGTAGACTCACTCTATTATTCCTCTATTACACCGAAGAAGTATCCTAATACTCTTATTCATATGTCATATGCAAGATATAATGTAACATGAAACTCATGAAAATCAAAAATGATCAAATAAGTGGCTATAACGGTGCAGTGTATATTGGACACCACCAGAGACTGCAGTGTCAGTAAACTAGCAGCATGTATCTAAGAGGCATATAATAGACCCGAAATCACCATATCAAATAGCACATACGGGACCCCAATGCCACATGAGCGCATTTTATGAGCATCCCCTTTGTGTATAGTGGTGCGGTCTCACTCTTTATGGCCCAAGCCTAGTTGTCCTAGGACGGCCTTTATTGTGCCACTTTTACTTGCGGTGCTTTAACATGAAAAGATCTCACCCGAAAATGGAGAAGGTCAACTCTTCCTTCAAAAAGTGAGCAAGCCTCTATCTGAGTCGGCGTCTCCCGACGCGTTTCGTCCGATGGGACTCATCAGGGGAGTCTGAGAACCTATGTCTGCCGCTTTACAGGTCTCCCCGCTTCTGTGTCATAAATAATCTCAAGCACGGAGGCGCGTACCTTAGGCCCCGCCCTCGGCGTGTGACGAGCCTCCTGTGCTTTGTCTGATACTTCCGGTTAAACGGAGCCTCCGTGCGGACTACAGCGTCAGTTACCATGGAGACAGGACGCTGAAAACTCCGCTCCACGGTATGGCGCCGTCCGACACGATATCTTTTGGGGCTCCATGTCGGAATATTGTATCGATATGACTCCAAAACAAATGGGTCACTATATATGCGAACACTGTAAGAACCGTGCCAAAGTATATAAAATGCACGATGTTCATGCGCCGCATATAAATGGATGGACAGGTTGTTCAAAAAATGTCCTATCCGCCCAATGATATGATCTGGTGTTAAATGGACTACTTATATAGACTCATACTACTGGGTTCAAAAAAGAACAGATGTATTATTCTATTGGAAACTCATGAATACTCAATTCAAACAGAAGAGATCATGATTGAGCTATGGTTGCGTCATATAACCTAATTGAGTGAAGTCAAAAGTACCTATACATGATGTATCGGACCCCTGATGGTGGGGCCCCCAATAGAAAACCATCGGAAAGGAGGAGAAGGAGAAAAAGGGGGGGGGGAAAAAAAAATTATTGATACCCGGGAGGGATATACACAAAGGCACGCCATTTATCATAAGAGAGTACCAGACACCACCTGACCCATGGATCAATGACTTAACAAGAAATGAAGGAAGGCTCCCTATTGTGCCCTATCCTAGTGACCTATCTTCCTGTAACCTGCCTATCGCGGAGGTTGGCACCCTAAAAAGATCCTGCGCATATGGCGCCCCCACTCGGCGGCGGCTGTCCCTAACTATCTGTCCCTATTGTCCCTATTTAGGACAGGCAGGGAGGAAGGCAATTATGTATGTTCAAATTTGATGCCTGATATATAGATAGCAGGAGGAAAAAAAATGTGCCTACAAAGGAATGAACATGTCTATGATCCTGCCTAGCGCGGGGGTTGGCACCCTAGAAAACCTTTCGCATTGGCGCCCCCACTCCTCGACGGCTCACCCTCCCTTGATGTCCCTATTGCCTCAATGGGAGGCTTGTTTAGTGCACAAAGGGGAGATAAGTGGGACTAGAGCTGAATGTAAAAGGGAGTTATAGAGCTTGTATGATGCAGAACGGGAGATGAAGGAGACTGGGACAGTCTATAAAAAGCAGTTGTAGGGCTGTAACTCGTTTAGTCCTGCTGGTTGGACCGTTTTTAGATAGAAAATCCATCTGCTTTCTTTCTGAAGAATTAACCTGTCCCAGTCCCCTCCTCGTACCGGGGGTACAATTTTATCTATACCCACAAACATAATCTTTTTCAGGTCTCCCTGATGAACGGAGTTCATATGGGTTGCAACTGGTGTTTCTCTCTTGTTTGCGATGTCTCGAAGGTGCTCACATACCCTTTTCCGAAATTCCCGTTTGGTTTTTCCCACATACTCCACACCACATTCACAGGTGGCTTTATATATGACGCCCTTTGTGCGGCAGTTAATGAAATGCCGAATGGAGTAAGTGGTACCCGTTACATTACCGGTGAATTTTTTAGTGGTCAGGATGGAAGCACAAGCCTTGCAGTTGCCACACCTGAAGCAGCCTATGACACGATCCAGGTGTGGATTCAAGTTAGTTTTAGAATCATAATGGCTGTGGACCAATCTGTCCCCCAGAGACTTCCCCTTTCGATACGTGATCTGTGGGTACAGGGACACGTGGCTCTTTATGTCTCTGTCCATCAAAAGAATTGGCCAATGCCTATGGAAAATGTCTCTGATATTATTGGCCCCGTTACAGTACGTTGTAATAAATCGGATCTGGGTGTCCTTATCTGGCTTCATTTTTGGTGTTAATAAATCCTTTCTTTCTTGTCTTATAGTTTCTTTATAGGCCTTTTTTAACACCTCCTCCGGATAACCCCTGTCTCGGAACCTGTCACGAAGATCATTGGCCTGTTCATGGAAAGAGCTGTCATCTGAGCAATTCCTCCGAATTCTCAGGTACTGGCCCTTGGGGATTCCTTTTTTCAGTGGGACCGGATGATTACTCTCCCAGCGAAGGAGAGAATTGGTGGCTGTCTCTTTCCTATGGGTTTTGGTAGTAATAGCTCCAGTCCTACTTCTTTCTATACATATATCTAAGAACGCCAATTTCGTTGGACTTGCCTCATAAGTGAAGTGAAGGCCCACATCATTTACATTCAGGCCCTCCACAAAGTTACCAAAATCAACAATGTCCCCTCTCCAAATGACCAGCACATCGTCAATGTACCTTAGCCACAATATTATCCTCTCATCAGAACTGAGGGTTGAGTCACCAAAGACCATCCTTTCCTCCCACCAGCCCAGGAGCAAATTTGCATACGAGGGTGCACAAGGGCTACCCATCGCAGTGCCCCTGAGCTGGTGGAAGTACTTGTGGTCAAAGACAAACACGTTTCTGGTAAGGCAAAATTCCAGTGCTTCCAGTACAAATTTATTGTGTCTGTCATATTGCATACCCCTGGTACTAAGGAAGTAATTGACTGCCAATAGCCCTTTGTCGTGTGGGATTGATGAATATAATGCCTCCACATCTATGCTGGCTAGTATCATATTATCTTCCAAGTAAACCCCGTCCAATTTACCCAAAAGGTCGGTGGTGTCCCGTACAAAGGAGTTCAATGCATAAACAAAAGGTTTGAGAATTTTGTCTACATATATCCCGAGTCTTTCTGTAAGACTGTTGTTACCCGAGACTATGGGCCTTCCTTTTAAAGGAGACGTGCCTTTGTGTATTTTAGGGAGACAATAAAAAGTGGGAATGACCGGATTTTTTGGTACCAGATACTCCTTCTCCTCCTTCCCCACCACTCCATCGACAAAGGCACCTTCAACCATGGCACTCAACTCCAAAACAAAAGAGCCCATCGGATTGTGACTCAAAACCCTGTATTCGTCCCTCCTGTTCAGAAGTGAGAGGCACATTGTACGGTAATCAGCAGTATTCATGATTACCACATTTCCCCCTTTATCAGAGGGTTTAATTGTGATACTGTGATCTTTTTCCAATTTGCAAAGACATGCCATTTCACTTCTGGACAGGTTAAAACGTCCTCTGCTCTTATTCTCTGATAATTTCATGATGTCTTCAGTCACCAAATTGAGGAAGATGTCAATTGAACCAAGGTCACCCATCGGTGGGGGCATCCTAGAACTCTTATTTCTTAAATCAGTAAAGGGGCCTGCACCGTCCTGATTGGGGATGGGATCACTCAAATGGAATAACATTTGCACATCCTGGAGCAAATCATCCGAGATGCCCAATTCCGTACACTGTTTCCTATCCTCCTTCAGGAAAAACTTTTTCCACTTTAATCGTCTCCCAAATAAGTTAAGATCTTTGACAACCTCAAATAAATCCATATCTGAAGTGGGGACAAATGACAGACCTTTACTCAATAGATGTATTTCTTCTGTATTAAGAGGTCTGGATGATAAATTAATGACCTGTAGGTTCATGTCGGAGGATTTGTGCGATTCCTGAGCGGGTAACTTAGTTCTAAAAAACTATTTCTTGGGGGGGATTTTTTGTTACTGCCACGACCCCAGCCACTGCCTCTACCCTTTCCCCTTCCCCTACCTCTCTGTCCGCCTGGCCGTGTGTCGCTGTCCGAAAATTCAGCTTCCGAGGAGGAGATATCTGTCTCCACTCTCCGATTAAATCTGGCTGTGGAAAAGGAGTATGCTTTGTTCTCTTTAAATTCCTGTAGATCTCTAATAAAGAATTTATGCTTTTTATCTTTTAGGTGATATTGAAATCTTTCAAGAGAGTTTTGTAATAATGGGTGCCAACCTCCGCGATAGGCAGGTTACAGGAAGATAGGTCACTAGGATAGGGCACAATAGGGAGCCTTCCTTCATTTCTTGTTAAGTCATTGATCCATGGGTCAGGTGGTGTCTGGTACTCTCTTATGATAAATGGCGTGCCTTTGTGTATATCCCTCCCGGGTATCAATAATTTTTTTTTTCCCCCCCCCTTTTTCTCCTTCTCCTCCTTTCCGATGGTTTTCTATTGGGGGCCCCACCATCAGGGATCCGATACATCATGTATAGGTACTTTTGACTTCACTCAATTAGGTTATATGACGCAACCATAGCTCAATCATGATCTCTTCTGTTTGAATTGAGTATTCATGAGTTTCCAATAGAATAATACATCTGTTCTTTTTTGAACCCAGTAGTATGAGTCTATATAAGTAGTCCATTTAACACCAGATCATATCATTGGGCGGATAGGACATTTTTTGAACAACCTGTCCATCCATTTATATGCGGCGCATGAACATCGTGCATTTTATATACTTTGGCACGGTTCTTACAGTGTTCGCATATATAGTGACCCATTTGTTTTGGAGTCATATCGATACAATATTCCGACATGGAGCCCCAAAAGATATCGTGTCGGACGGCGCCATACCGTGGAGCGGAGTTTTCAGCGTCCTGTCTCCATGGTAACTGACGCTGTAGTCCGCACGGAGGCTCCGTTTAACCGGAAGTATCAGACAAAGCACAGGAGGCTCGTCACACGCCGAGGGCGGGGCCTAAGGTACGCGCCTCCGTGCTTGAGATTATTTATGACACAGAAGCGGGGAGACCTGTAAAGCGGCAGACATAGGTTCTCAGACTCCCCTGATGAGTCCCATCGGACGAAACGCGTCGGGAGACGCCGACTCAGATAGAGGCTTGCTCACTTTTTGAAGGAAGAGTTGACCTTCTCCATTTTCGGGTGAGATCTTTTCATGTTAAAGCACCGCAAGTAAAAGTGGCACAATAAAGGCCGTCCTAGGACAACTAGGCTTGGGCCATAAAGAGTGAGACCGCACCACTATACACAAAGGGGATGCTCATAAAATGCGCTCATGTGGCATTGGGGTCCCGTATGTGCTATTTGATATGGTGATTTCGGGTCTATTATATGCCTCTTAGATACATGCTGCTAGTTTACTGACACTGCAGTCTCTGGTGGTGTCCAATATACACTGCACCGTTATAGCCACTTATTTGATCATTTTTGATTTTCATGAGTTTCATGTTACATTATATCTTGCATATGACATATGAATAAGAGTATTAGGATACTTCTTCGGTGTAATAGAGGAATAATAGAGTGAGTCTACATTTACATGGTTGTGCTTGTTTTTCCTCTTTTGTGCGATAACACACCTAAGATATAATTGGACATACATATTGAGGTTACCATGTATGGTTCACAGTGGCCCTTACATGAGTGCATTTATTGATATGCAGTTTGGTATTTTGTTCTTGAAGCATACCATTGTTTGGCCGTACAGTCAAACGGCCTTTTGACCACTATTTCAATAGTATTTGGAGCCCAGAGTACTGTCAGTATTTTAATGTGTTTTTTTGTAATTGTGTTTCTTCCCCCTTGTTGTGTTGGTTAGGGTCACTGATATACACGGGTGTCCTTCCCTGGTTTATATGTTGTATGTTTTTTTTTTTAACATATACCTATTAAAGGTTACGTTTTAATCCAATTGCTATCCTTACTTCCCCTTCAAACAATAATGCCCCCTGCATGTCCCCCTTCAAACAATAATGCCCCCTTAATGTTCCCCTTCAAACAATAATGGCCTCTGTATGTCCCCCTTCAAACAATAATGTCTCCTGCATGTTCCCCTTCAAACAATAATGCCCCCTGCCTGTTCCCCTTCAAACAATAATGCCCCCTGCATGTTCCCATTCGAACAATAATGCCCCCTGCATGTTCCACTTCAAACAATAATGCCCCCAGCATGTTCCCCTTCAAGCAATAATGCCCCCTGCATGTCCCCCATCAAACAATAATGCCCCCTGCATGTTCCCCTTCAAGCAATAATGCCCCCTGCATGTCCCCCTTCAAACAATTATGTCTCCTGCATGTTCCCCTTCAAACAATAATGCCCCCTGCATGCCCCCTTCAAACAATAATGCCACTGCATGTTCCCCTTCAAACAATAATGCCCCCTGCATGTCCCCCTTCAAGCAATAATGCCCCCTGCATGTTCCCCTTCAAACAATAATGCCTCCTGCATGTTCCCCTTCAAACAATAATGCCCCCTGAATGTTCCCCTTCAAACAATAATGCCCCCTGCATGTTCCACTTCAAAAGATAATGCCCCCTGCATGTCCCCCTTCAAACAATAATGCCTCCTGCATGTTCCCCTTCAAACAATGCCCCTTGCATGTTCCCCTTCAAACAATAATGCCCCCTTAATGTTCCCCTTCAAACAATAATGGCCTCTGTATGTCCCCCTTCAAACAATAATGTCTCCTGCATGTTCCCCTTCAAACAATAATGCCCCCTGCATGTCCCCCTTCAAACAATAATGCCCCCTGCATGTTCCCCTTTAAACAATAATGCCCCCTGCATGTTCCACTTCAAACAATAATGCCCCCTGCATGTCCCCTTCAAACAATAATGCCCCCTGCATGTCCCCCTTCAAACAATAATGCCCCCTGCATGTCCCCTTCAAACAATAATGCCCCCTGCATGTCCCCCTTCAAACAATAATGCCCCCTGCATGTTCCCCTTCAAACAATAATGTCTCCTGCATGTCCCCCTTCAAACAATAATGCCTCCTGCATGTTCCCCTTCAAACAATAATGCCCCCTGCATGTTCCCCTTCAAACAATAATGCCCCCTGCATGTCCCCCTTCAAACAATAATGCCCCCTGCATGTTCCCCTTCAAACAATAATGCCCCCTGCATGCCACCCTTCAAACAATAATGCCACTGCATGTTCCCCTTCAAACAATAATGCCACTGCTTGTTCCCCTTCAAACAATAATGCCCCCTGCATGTTCCCCTTCAAACAATAATGCCCCCTGCATGTTCCCCTTCAAACAATAATGCCCCCTGCCTGTTCCTCTTCAAACAATAATGCCCCCTGCATGTTCCCATTCGAACAATAATGCCCCCTGCATGTTCCACTTCAAACAATGCCCCTTGCATGTTCCCCTTCAAACAATAATGCCCCCTTAATGTTCCCCTTCAAACAATAATGGCCTCTGTATGTCCCCCTTCAAACAATAATGTCTCCTGCATGTTCCCCTTCAAACAATAATGCCCCCTGCATGTTCCCCTTTAAACAATAATGCCCCCTGCATGTTCCACTTCAAACAATAATGCCCCCTGCATGTCCCCTTCAAACAATAATGCCCCCTGCATGTCCCCCTTCAAACAATAATGCCCCCTGCATGTCCCCTTCAAACAATAATGCCCCCTGCATGTCCCCCTTCAAACAATAATGCCCCCTGCATGTTCCCCTTCAAACAATAATGTCTCCTGCATGTCCCCCTTCAAACAATAATGCCTCCTGCATGTTCCCCTTCAAACAATAATGCCCCCTGCATGTTCCCCTTCAAACAATAATGCCCCCTGCATGTCCCCCTTCAAACAGTAATGCCCCCTGCATGTTCCCCTTCAAACAATAATGCCCCCTGCATGCCACCCTTCAAACAATAATGCCACTGCATGTTCCCCTTCAAACAATAATGCCACTGCTTGTTCCCCTTCAAACAATAATGCCCCCTGCATGTTCCCCTTCAAACAATAATGCCCCCTGCATGTTCCCCTTCAAACAATAATGCCCCCTGCCTGTTCCTCTTCAAACAATAATGCCCCCTGCATGTTCCCATTCGAACAATAATGCCCCCTGCATGTTCCACTTCAAACAATAATGCCCCCAGCATGTTCCCCTTCAAGCAATAATGCCCCCTGCATGTCCCCCATCAAACAATAATGCCCCCTGCATGTTCCCCTTCAAGCAATAATGCCCCCTGCATGTCCCCCTTCAAACAATTATGTCTCCTGCATGTTCCCCTTCAAACAATAATGCCCCCTGCATGCCCCCTTCAAACAATAATGCCACTGCATGTTCCCCTTCAAACAATAATGCCCCCTGCATGTCCCCCTTCAAGCAATAATGCCCCCTGCATGTTCCCCTTCAAACAATAATGCCTCCTGCATGTTCCCCTTCAAACAATAATGCCCCCTGAATGTTCCCCTTCAAACAATAATGCCCCCTGCATGTTCCACTTCAAAAAATAATGCCCCCTGCATGTCCCCCTTCAAACAATAATGCCTCCTGCATGTTCCCCTTCAAACAATGCCCCTTGCATGTTCCCCTTCAAACAATAATGCCCCCTTAATGTTCCCCTTCAAACAATAATGGCCTCTGTATGTCCCCCTTCAAACAATAATGTCTCCTGCATGTTCCCCTGCAAACAATAATGCCCCCTGCATGTCCCCCTTCAAACAATAATGCCCCCTGCATGTTCCCCTTCAAACAATAATGCCCCCTGCATGTTCCACTTCAAACAATAATGCCCCCTGCATGTCCCCTTCAAACAATAATGCCCCCTGCATGTCCCCCTTCAAACAATAATGCCCCCTGCATGTTCCCCTTCAAACAATAATGTCTCCTGCATGTCCCCCTTCAAACAATAATGCCTCCTGCATGTTCCCCTTCAAACAATAATGCCCCCTGAATGTTCCCCTTCAAACAATAATGCCCTCTGCATGTTCCACTTCAAAAAAATAATGCCCCCTGCATGTCCCCCTTCAAACAATAATGCCTCCTGCATGTTCCCCTTCAAACAATGCCCCTTGCATGTTCCCCTTCAAACAATAATGCCCCCTGCATGTCCCCCTTCAAACAATAATGCCCCCTGCATGTTCCCCTTCAAACAATAATGCCCCTTGCATGTTCCACTTTAAACAATAATGCCCCCTGCATGTCCCCTTCAAACAATAATGCCCCCTGCATGTCCCCCTTCAAACAATAATGCCCCCTGCATGTTCCCCTTCAAACAATAATACCCCCTGCATGTTCCCCTTCAAACAATAATGCCCCCTGCATGTCCCCCTTCAAACAATGCCCCCTGCAGCATGCCACCCTTCAAACAATAATGCCCCCTGCATGTTCCCCTTCAAACAATAATGCCCCCTGCATGTCCCCCTTCAAACAATAATGCCCCCTGCATGTTCCCCTTCAAACAATAATGCCCCCTGCATGTCCCCCTTCAAACAATAATGCCCCCTGCATGTTCCCCTTCAAACAATAATGCCCCCTGCATGCCACCCTTCAAACAATAATGCCACTGCATGTTCCCCTTCAAACAATAATGCCACTGCTTGTTCCCCTTCAAACAATAATGCCCCCTGCATGTTCCCCTTCAAACAATAATGCCCCCTGCATGTTCCCCTTCAAACAATAATGCCCCCTGCCTGTTCCCCTTCAAACAATAATGCCCCCTGCATGTTCCACTTCAAACAATAATGCCCCCAGCATGTTCCCCTTCAAGCAATAATGCCCCCTGCATGTCCCCCATCAAACAATAATGCCCCCTGCATGTTCCCCTTCAAGAAATAATGCCCCCTGCATGTCCCCCTTCAAACAATTATGTCTCCTGCATGTTCCCCTTCAAACAATAATGCCCCCTGCATGCCCCCTTCAAACAATAATGCCACTGCATGTTCCCCTTCAAACAATAATGCCCCCTGCATGTCCCCCTTCAAGCAATAATGCCCCCTGCATGTTCCCCTTCAAACAATAATGCCTCCTGCATGTTCCCCTTCAAACAATAATGCCCCCTGAATGTTCCCCTTCAAACAATAATGCCCCCTGCATGTTCCACTTCAAAAAATAATGCCCCCTGCATGTCCCCCTTCAAACAATAATGCCTCCTGCATGTTCCCCTTCAAACAATGCCCCTTGCATGTTCCCCTTCAAACAATAATGCCCCCTTAATGTTCCCCTTCAAACAATAATGGCCTCTGTATGTCCCCCTTCAAACAATAATGTCTCCTGCATGTTCCCCTTCAAACAATAATGCCCCCTGCATTTCCCCCTTCAAACAATAATGCCCCCTGCATGTTCCCCTTCAAACAATAATGCCCCCTGCATGTTCCACTTCAAACAATAATGCCCCCTGCATGTCCCCTTCAAACAATAATGCCCCCTGCATGTCCCCCTTCAAACAATAATGCCCCCTGCATGTTCCCCTTCAAACAATAATGTCTCCTGCATGTCCCCCTTCAAACAATAATGCCTCCTGCATGTTCCCCTTCAAACAATAATGCCCCCTGCATGTTCCCCTTCAAACAATAATGCCCCCTGAATGTTCCCCTTCAAACAATAATGCCCTCTGCATGTTCCACTTCAAAAAATAATGCCCCCTGCATGTCCCCCTTCAAACAATAATGCCTCCTGCATGTTCCCCTTCAAACAATGCCCCTTGCATGTTCCCCTTCAAACAATAATGCCCCCTGCATGTCCCCCTTCAAACAATAATGCCCCCTTAATGTTCCCCTTCAAACAATAATGGCCTCTGTATGTCCCCCTTCAAACAATAATGTCTCCTGCATGTTCCCCTTCAAACAATAATGCCCCCTGCATGTCCCCCTTCAAACAATAATGCCCCCTGCATGTCCCCCTTCAAACAATAATGCCCCCTGCATGTTCCCCTTCAAACAATAATACCCCCTGCATGTTCCCCTTCAAACAATAATGCCCCCTGCATGTCCCCCTTCAAACAATGCCCCCTGCATGCCACCCTTCAAACAATAATGCCCCCTGCATGTTCCCTTTCAAACAATAATGCCCCCTGCATGTCCCCCTTCAAACAATAATGCCCCCTGCATGTTCCCCTTCAAACAATAATGCCCCCTGCATGCCACCCTTCAAACAATAATGCCACTGCATGTTCCCCTTCAAACAATAATGCCACTGCTTGTTCCCCTTCAAACAATAATGCCCCCTGCATGTTCCCCTTCAAACAATAATGCCCCCTGCATGTTCCCCTTCAAACAATAATGCCCCCTGCATGTCCCCCTTCAAACAATAATGCCCCCTGCATGTTCCCCTTCAAACAATAATGCCCCCTGCATGTCCTCCTTCAAACAATAATGCCCCCTGCTTGTTCCCCTTCAAACAATAATGCCCCCTGCATGTCCCCCTTCAAACAATAATGGCCCCTGTATGTCCCCCTTCAAACAATAATGTCTCCTGAATGTTCCCTTTCAAACAATAATGCCCCCTGCATGCCACCCTTCAAACAATAATGCCACTGCATGTTCCCCTTCAAACAATAATGCCCCCTGCATGTCCCCCTTCAAACAATAATGCCCCCTGCATGTCCCCCTTCAAACAATGCCCCCTGCATGTTCCCCTTCAAACATTAATGCCCCCTGCATGTTCCACTTCAAACAATAATGCCCCCTGCATGTTCCCCTTCAAACAATAATGCCCCCTGCATGTTCCCCTTCAAACAATAATGCCCCCTGCATGTCCCCCTTCAAACAATAATGTCTCCTGCATGTTCCCCTTCAAACAATAATGCCCCCTTCAAACAATAATGCCACTGCATATTCCCCTTCAAACAATAATGGCCTCTATATGTCCCCCTTCAAGCAATAATGCCCCCTGCATGTTCCCCTTCAAACAATAATGCCCCCTGCATGTTCCACTTCAAACAATAATGCCCTCTGCCTGTTCCCCTTCAAACAATAATGCCCCCTGCATGTCCCCCTTCAAACAATAATGCCCCCTTAATGTTCCCCTTCAAACAATAATGGCCTCTGTATGTCCCCCTTCAAACAATAATGCCCCCTGCATGTCCCCTTCAAACAATAATGCCCCCTGCATGTCCCCCTTCAAACAATAATGCCCCCTGCATGTTCCCCTTCAAACAATAATGTCTCCTGCATGTCCCCCTTCAAACAATAATGCCTCCTGCATGTTCCCCTTCAAACAATAATGCCCCCTGCATGTTCCCCTTCAAACAATAATGCCCCCTGAATGTTCCCCTTCAAACAATAATGCCCTCTGCATGTTCCACTTCAAAAAATAATGCCCCCTGCATGTCCCCCTTCAAACAATAATGCCTCCTGCATGTTCCCCTTCAAACAATGCCCCTTGCATGTTCCCCTTCAAACAATAATGCCCCCTGCATGTCCCCCTTCAAACAATAATGCCCCCTTAATGTTCCCCTTCAAACAATAATGGCCTCTGTATGTCCCCCTTCAAACAATAATGTCTCCTGCATGTTCCCCTTCAAACAATAATGCCCCCTGCATGTCCCCCTTCAAACAATAATGCCCCCTGCATGTCCCCCTTCAAACAATAATGCCCCCTGCATGTTCCCCTTCAAACAATAATACCCCCTGCATGTTCCCCTTCAAACAATAATGCCCCCTGCATGTCCCCCTTCAAACAATGCCCCCTGCATGCCACCCTTCAAACAATAATGCCCCCTGCATGTTCCCTTTCAAACAATAATGCCCCCTGCATGTCCCCCTTCAAACAATAATGCCCCCTGCATGTTCCCCTTCAAACAATAATGCCCCCTGCATGTCCCCCTTCAAACAATAATGCCCCCTGCATGTTCCCCTTCAAACAATAATGCCCCCTGCATGCCACCCTTCAAACAATAATGCCACTGCATGTTCCCCTTCAAACAATAATGCCACTGCTTGTTCCCCTTCAAACAATAATGCCCCCTGCATGTTCCCCTTCAAACAATAATGCCCCCTGCATGTTCCCCTTCAAACAATAATGCCCCCTGCATGTCCCCCTTCAAACAATAATGCCCCCTGCATGTTCCCCTTCAAACAATAATGCCCCCTGCATGTCCTCCTTCAAACAATAATGCCCCCTGCTTGTTCCCCTTCAAACAATAATGCCCCCTGCATGTCCCCCTTCAAACAATAATGGCCCCTGTATGTCCCCCTTCAAACAATAATGTCTCCTGAATGTTCCCTTTCAAACAATAATGCCCCCTGCATGCCACCCTTCAAACAATAATGCCACTGCATGTTCCCCTTCAAACAATAATGCCCCCTGCATGTCCCCCTTCAAACAATAATGCCCCCTGCATGTCCCCCTTCAAACAATGCCCCCTGCATGTTCCCCTTCAAACATTAATGCCCCCTGCATGTTCCACTTCAAACAATAATGCCCCCTGCATGTTCCCCTTCAAACAATAATGCCCCCTGCATGTTCCCCTTCAAACAATAATGCCCCCTGCATGTCCCCCTTCAAACAATAATGTCTCCTGCATGTTCCCCTTCAAACAATAATGCCCCCTTCAAACAATAATGCCACTGCATATTCCCCTTCAAACAATAATGGCCTCTATATGTCCCCCTTCAAGCAATAATGCCCCCTGCATGTTCCCCTTCAAACAATAATGCCCCCTGCATGTTCCCCTTCAAACAATAATGCCCCCTGCATGTTCCACTTCAAACAATAATGCCCCCTGCCTGTTCCCCTTCAAACAATAATGCCCCCTGCATGTTCCCATTCGAACAATAATGCCCCCTGCATGTTCCACTTCAAACAATAATGCCCCCAGCATGTTCCCCTTCAAGCAATAATGCCCCCTGCATGTCCCCCATCAAACAATAATGCCCCCTGCATGTTCCCCTTCAAGCAATAATGCCCCCTGCATGTCCCCCTTCAAACAATTATGTCTCCTGCATGTTCCCCTTCAAACAATAATGCCCCCTGCATGCCCCCTTCAAACAATAATGCCACTGCATGTTCCCCTTCAAACAATAATGCCCCCTGCATGTCCCCCTTCAAGCAATAATGCCCCCTGCATGTTCCCCTTCAAACAATAATGCCCCCTGCATGTTCCACTTCAAACAATAATGCCCCCGCCTGTTCCCCTTCAAACAATAATGCCCCCTGCATGTTCCCATTCGAACAATAATGCCCCCTGCATGATCCACTTCAAACAATAATGCCCCCAGCATGTTCCTCTTCAAATAATAATGCCCCCTGCATGTCCCCCATCAAACAATAATGCCCCCTGCATGTCCCCCATCAAACAATAATGCCCCCTGCATGTTCCCCTTCAAGCAATAATTCCCCCTGCATGTCCCCTTTTAAAACAATGTCTCCTGCATGCCCCCTTCAAACAATAATGCCACTGCATTTTCCCCTTCAAACAATAATGCCCCCTGCATGTCCCCCTTCAAACAATAATGCCCCCTGCATGTTCCCCTTCAAACAATAATGCCCCCTGCATGTTCCACTTCAAACAAAAATGCCCCCTGCCTGTTTCCCTTCAAACAATAATGCCCCCTGCATGTTCCCCTTCAAACAATAATGCCCCCTGCATGTTCCCCTTCAAACAATAATGCCCCCTGCATGTTCCCCTTCAAACAATAATGTCCCCTGCATGTTCCCCTTCAAGCAATAATGCCCCCTGCATGATCCCCTTCAAGCAATAATGCCCCCTCTGCATGTCCCCCTTCAAACAATAATGCCCCCTGCATGTTCCCCTTCAAACAATAATGCCCCCTGCATGTTCCCCTTCAAACAATAATGCCCCCTGCATGTTCCCCTTCAAAGAATAATGCCCCCTGCATGTCCCCCTTCAAACAATAATGCCCCCTGCATGTTCCCCTTCAAACAATAATGCCCCCTGCATGTCCCACATCAAACAATAATGCCACTTGTTTGTTCCCCTTCAAACAATAATGCCCCCTGCATGTTCCGCTTCAAACAATAATGCCCCCTGCATGTCTCACATCAAAAAATAATGCCCCCTGTTTGTTCCCCTTCAAACAATAATGCCCCCTGCATGTCCCCCTTCAAACAATAATGCCCCCTGCATGTTCCCCTTCAAACAATAATGCCTCCTGCATGTTCCCCTTCAAACAATAATGCCCCCTGCATGCCCCCTTCAAACAATAATGCCCCCTGCATGTTCCCCTTCAAACAATAATGCCCCCTGCATGTTCTTCTTCAAACCACAATGCCCCCTGCATGTCCCCCTTCAAACAATAATGCCCCCTGCATGTCCCCCTTCAAACAATAATGCCCCCTGCATGTCCCCCTTCAAACAATAATGCCCCCTGCATGCCACCCTTCAAACAATAATGCCACTGCATGTTCCCCTTCAAACAATAATGCCCCCTGCATGTTCCCCTTCAAACAATAATGCCCCCTGCATGTTCCCCTTCAAACAATAATGCCCCCTGCATGTCCCCCTTCAAACAATAATGCCCCCTGCATGTTCCCCTTCAAACAATAATGCCCCCTGCTTGTCCCCCTTCAAACAATAATGCCCCCTGCATGCCACCCTTCAAACAATAATGCCACTGCATGTTCCCCTTCAAACAATAATGCCACTGCATGTTCCCCTTCAAACAATAATGCCCCCTGCATGTTCCCCTTCAAACAATAATACCCCCTGCATGTTCCCCTTCAAACAATAATGCCCCCTGCATGTTCCCCCTCAAACAATAATGCCCCCTGCATGTTCCCCTTCAAACAATAATGCCCCCTGCATGTCCCCCTTCAAACAATAATGCCCCCTGCATGTCCCCCTTCAAACAATAATGCCCCCTGCTTGTTCCCCTTCAAACAATAATGCTCCCTGCCTGTTTCCCTTCAAACAATAATGCCCCCTGCATGTTCCCCTTCAAACAATAATGCCCCCTGCATGTTCCCCTTCAAACAATAATGCCCCCTGCATGTTCCCCTTCAAACAATAATGTCCCCTGCATGTTCCCCTTCAAGCAATAATGCCCCCTGCATGATCCCCTTCAAGCAATAATGCCCTTCTAAGCAATAATACCCCCTGCAAGTCTCCTACAAGCAATAATGACCTCTGTGTACCTTCTTCAAGAGATAATGCCCTCTGCATACCTTCTTAAAGTGCAAGGCCCGTGCCCCGAATCTTTGGAGCTAGGGACGTGACTGATTCTGACATACTGTATATGTATACCAGCCTCATTCTATATAAGACCTCTATAATTATCTACGCAGTTTGTATTGTGAAACTTCGTGACAGATCCACTTTATTGCGTTTCTAGCTTTACAGTTATGTCAGTATAATGGAGCTGGTATATGTAGATCTGCGAGTACAGTAACATCCCCATCAATGAAACACACCAGGATGGTAAGGGAGAAGTTTGTAACTAATAATAATAATAATCTTTATTTTTATATAGCGCTAACATATTCTGCAGCGCTTTACAGTTTGCACACATTTTCATTGCTGTCCCCGATGGGGCTCACAATCTAGATTCCCTATCAGTATGTCTTTGGAATGTGGGAGGAAACCGGAGAACCCAGAGGAAACCCACACGAACACGGAGAGAACATACAAACTCCTTGCAGATGTTGTCCTTGGTGGGACTTGAACCCAGGACTCCAGCGCTGCAGTGCTAACCACTGCGCCACTGTGCTGCCACACTCTAACTCTATATATGCCGACCGATACACCCCTGAGTCTCGTGGGTATGAACTTACAGGTCCATTTGGAGAAGTAACGATGTGCTGCACCCCATTAAAAAGTATATGGGAAACGCTGCAGATATCTACCAAAAACATCTGCTGTAACTGAGCGAGATAACTGCAAATCAGCTGCTATATGAAACCTTATGGGAACACAATGGCTATAGGCATGAGAGTGTTAATATCGTAGGTGCCATTTTTCATCCTCATGAGGTTAAGGCTAGGGTTTCTTTTTTCCATCTCCGGTTCTTTTTATGGAATTATATATATTTTATCTCCTGAGCATAAATATTTGCACATAGTGCTGGATATGGTGCCAAATCCTGCGTTATGAATGTATCCAAAATGTAGTCCAGCACTCAGCAGAACGTAAAGGTTTTATACTCAGACTGGTTTTTGTCTCTAAATGTGATGGTTTAGGATTTCTCTAGCTTAGATGGAACTAAAGGCCCCCAAACATATTAGACTAAAGTCAGCCAAATCCTCCGATATCGGCAGGGTCAGCCGACAGCAATGGGAATGGAGACCTCCTAACTCTTCCTCCACAGAGGACGTTGGGGGACAGAACGATTCAGCCTGCCGAATTTCAGAGGCCGATCCTTTTGATCTCTCCGATTAAATAAACCAATGCCAAAGTGAAAGTATTTAATGTTATTTCTAGACGTAGGAGAATGGATTCACAGGAAACCAGCCCCGGAGCCAAGTCAGTAATCTGTGACCGCAGGATTGGCCTGAGCTCTGCGTTTCACCTCTTAACTTCCTTCATCCCTAGCTCTTTGTGATTATCTGATATCATTTTCATATCTGATGGAATTCACTATCAGATACAGATTGGCCCAAAATACGTGCTCCCAAACTCAGCCCCCGCCTTTAGCATTCCCCCAGGCCAAAAGGGAAGTCAAATACACATCAAACACTGGGACCTCATTATACAGTGAAGGCACTTTCTTGGACAAGGCAGACCAATGTTTTGGTTTTTTTTATTAGCTTGAGCACAAAGGCCTTTGAAACTCTCCCCAGGGGGGTCAAAAGGCATAGACCCTGTGTCCCCCAGCACCAAGTCCAGCAATTATCACAGCGGTGTGAACTCTTTTGCAGTTACCAGCCAACTGGCTTCCTTTGTTGGACTCAGGCTGACACACAGACATATTGGCACCACAGATTCCAGGCTCAACAGCACTAGGCTCTGAGATATTGAATCTAGAAAATGACCTGTAATAAAAGAATGCATTATCTCTGAACGCAGACGAGCACATAATCGGAATCTGCATTCCTTCCCCCACAAGCCCATACCATGCAGCCACCTCTAGAACTTTGCGTAATTGAGTTATAAAGCATAGCTACCAGAAATTAAATACGGTAGTCGCATTTGGTCTCCCTGCACAGATAAAATCCAACAAAACCCAATGGCGCTGCCGCCGTCCCATTTAGAGCTTTGGGCACAAAGTTATGGGCATCCACTGCTCTGGACAGAAAACCATGCTCTCAGATATAGGAGGAGAGAGACTACACAGCCCAGGGGTTGGAGCAGCCTACGGGCTAATAGGCAGCTCCTCATTTTGTACTCAGTTTTTCTACTGGCAGGAGGCCTGTTAGCTGACGCGGCCAGAGAATCACGCAACAAAGATTTGGACCTGTGACTCATCAGCGCCTCCCTGTGGTCACATGCTACATAACACGGTAATTGTAATCTATCTGTATCCTACACTTGTACTACATTCCTGATTGTATACTTGTATACTGTTCTTGGATATCTGTATCTTTCTACTGCGCCTTTCGGCGATTAAATACAAAATTAATCTTGGACTGCTCTTTTATCTCGATTCATGAATCCCCACGTCCACAAACTAGGGTTGGTTATTATACACTACCCGGGTTGGTTTCTGACCCGGTATAAGCCTGATGGTGGACTGGGCTTATATTGAACGAGGAACTAGTGGCATTGCTTAGAAGGGCATTATTGCTTGAAGGGGATCATGCAGGGGGCATTATTGCTTGAAGGGGATCATGCAGGGGGCATTATTGCTTGAAGGGGAACATGCAGTGAAATAATTTGCAGTTACAATAGTTTGTGGCTGATGATGGGCGTAACTATAATAGGTACAGGGGTGACAATTGCACCCAAGCCCTGGAGATTTTTTTGACCCATCTGAAAAGACCAATGCTAATAAACATCAGTGATAATTAGGGGCTCTGTTGAAGGTTTTGCATTGGGGCACGCAATGGCTGGTAATAATATTTGGCTGTCATTATGAAGATGCTACTGTGACTTTTAAGAGGGTACTATGCCTGGCATTGTTAGAGGGTGCAGACTTAGGAATGCTCACATCGCGAGCCTGGATTCTCCAGTGCCAGCGCGATTTGCATATATGCAGTCATGTGCCGACTAGACGTGCAGACAAGTCTAGTCGGAATGTGGCTGGAAGTATGAAAATCACATACTTGCGGTCACATGACCGCCCGCTCCTGGCACCGGTGAGATGTGAGGATTCACACAAGTCTGCAATCATACAGAGTGACTGCAGACTTCTAGCCCAAGGCTGGACAACCTCTTTAATGGAGAGTTATGGCTGATACTGTGGCTAGCACAAATACGAGAGCACTGTCACTGCGATCTATATGCGTTGTGTGCCTACAGGATCTATAATTTACTACCTGACCACAGTATCGGTAATAAGCGTCTGATCAGTGGGACCCCCAGGAACAAACACTTAACATGTACCCTGTGGATAGGCGATAAATGACATTTTAGTGCATCCTTCTCCTTCCCCTATCTCTGCAGTTTTTCACTTGCCCCTTCCCAAACATCAATGTCACCCTACAACATCAGTGTTGTCCTCAAGCACAGAAAGCTCCACGCATTGCCCACGTGGCCCTTCCAAGGGCCTGATCGCCAATTCACTGCAAAACTGAGGACACCCTAGGTGAAACTGTTGCTAAGAATTTCTTTTTAAGACCGGAAAGACAAAAAAATAAATAAAATAGGTAATTAAACACAAAAATCTCAAGGGTATCTATAGCTATCCTGTTGCTTCAGGCAGGAAATAAAGCGGCGTCCTAATCGTCACGTGTGTGTATTACAGATTGTCAGCAGTGACGGATGCAGCTTATTAAGAGGTTTCTTTTTGCAATAATATTTTGATTTATTTCTCTCATTTTCCTACTTTCTTAGATCGCAATGGAACTTGCACAGAGTCAATATTATGGCGTAATTTTACTATAAAGATGCCAAAAGACTTAAGTGCCAGAATCCCAGTAGGGGTTGTGGTTGGCAATGCTAAACCATGTTCACACATTGGCATCAAATCGAACATGGATTTCCACAGCAAATATCCGAGGCTGGTCAGGATTCTGCCGTGGGTATGAGGATTTAAAGGGGTATCCCTTGAGGAGACTTTTTTTTCTTAAATGCATTTACTTGGCGATTAAATCATTTTTGCAATTTGCTTTCATTATAAGGCCGGGGACACACTTAACGTATAAAAAAACTGTCCGTTTTTCACGGCCGAGAATCGCACAAATGTTTCAAAAACAGTGATCCGTGTGCAGTGCGAGGATGCGATTTCCTCGCATCAAATGATCCGTGTGACATCCGTGTGACATCCGTATGGCATCCGTATGCCGATATTTTCTCGCAAGCTTGCAAAACCGACATCTAATGGATTTATGTGCTCAAATGTTCGGGAAAACATATATACAGTATATATATATATGTCATTGAGACACATATATATATATATTCTGTATTTCAATTTACATTGAGTTGCGTTGATGCGCCCTCTGGTGGATGAACTCATATGAACTCGAGCGTGGGAACTTTTCCAAGGCTGCAGTTCATGAGAACATCCACCAGAGGGCGCATCACCGCAACTCAATGTAAGTACAGATCACTCAGATTTCCTTCATTACCCGGGGATTACAGACAGGAGCGAGTGCATTAGCGCAGCTCATGGCTGTAAAATAATTAACCCCTTCAGATGGATTACCTCGTGGGACGTGACGGGTCATCTGAGGGTATGTATCTTGTGCGTTTATTATTTTGCCAAGCGAGGGTCTGCAGCTGGATTGAGAGAACAATAAAATACTAAAACAACCTGTGTGTTTATTTCATTAAAATAATTTTTAATAATGTGTGTGTGTTTTTTAACCCTTTCATACAATTGGATTAATAATGGATAGGTGTCATAATTGACGCCTCTCCATTATTAATCTGGCTTAATGCCACCTTACAATAGCAAGGTGGCATTAACCCTTCATTACCCCATATCCCACCGCTACACAGGAGTGGGAAGAGAGTGGCCAAGTGCCAGAATAGGCGCATCTTCCAGATGTGCCTTTTCTGGGGTGGCTGGGGGCAGATGTTTGTAGCCACGGGGGGGCCAATAACCATGGACCCTCTCCTGGCTATTAATATCTGCCCTCAGTCACTGGCTTTACCACTCTGGCGGAGAAAATTGCGCGGGAGCCCACGCCAATTTTTTCCGCCATTTAACCCTTTATTTGAGCAGCTACAGCGGCCAAATTTTGCACATACACACTACTAACAGTAGTGTGGAATATGCAAAAAAAAGGGGGATATGAGATGGTTTACTGTATGTAAACCATGTCTCATATCCTGTCGGGTTTGTGAAGGAGAAATGAGAAGCCGGCAATTGAATTACCGGCTTTTCTATAGAACACCGCTGCGTATTTCTCGCAATGCACACGCATGGTCCGTGTGTAATCCCATTTATTCTCGCCCCCATAGACTTTCATTGGTGAGTCTCGGCCGAGATACGCTGACAATCGCAGCCTGCTGCGAGTTCCCTCGGATCCGAAATACGGTGGAGAAAATATGGGATGATGGGAGCTGAACCATAGATTAACATTGGGCCGAGTGCTATGCGATTTTTTATCGCATAGCACTCGTCCGTATTACGGTCTAGTGTGACCCCGGCCTAAATGTTGCACCATTTGGCTTTTACAGGTTTTTTGCTTTGCTGCATATTCAACTTCGATGTGGTCATGAATCAGCTGAGAGGAGCTCAGAAAAAGACAGATACAAGAGTTAGAAAGTCTCCTGTCCAGTTGTCACTGCTCGCTGACAGATGCTCAGTTAGCTCCTTGCACTGCAGACGCTATAGACGGCAAACGCTGCAATTTTTTTATGAAATCCAATTAGAACAATGATTTCTACGAACAATTAACTAAGAATAAAAAATAGTCGCCGATGGTGGACGACGCCTCTAAGTTCCTTTGTCGTTGATGAGGAATGTGCAGGAATATCCGGCAGTTGTAAGAACATTTTCAGCGCATGTGGGTTGTAACCGGATTTGATGCAGATTTTGTACTGAAATCTGAGATGTGTGAACAGACTTGTATTGGGGTCCGGGGTCTCCTACTATTACTAGGGCATATTTTATTGTAAAGTGATTTATAAGGAGAGAATCTAATATAATTCTCGGATGTGTCCGAGCGTTGGAATAAGTAATAGGAGGTATTGGTTATGGGTTCTGACATTTTTCTACACGTGCCCCAATCGTCTCCGCTGATTTGCAGTTTGATATTCCTTTTATATATCGGTTTGGGGGATGGCTGTAAAGTGAGGACACATGCTGCGATGGCCTTCAGCCCGTTACCATAGACACAGGTATGAGCTTACCTTATATGAACATGCCCTTTTAATTCCTCCATCTATATGTTATACACGTCAGCTCACTCAGCCATAATCCCCTTGTGTATGACTCGTCCGTCATCATCACTACAGTAATAATCCGACAGTCGTACCTAGTGGTGTGTATCTAGCTGACATAGATCTGGGGGCTTCTTTTTTCCTTAACCCCCCCCCCCCCCAATGCTCAACAACCCATATTTATTTTGCCAGCTGCCGACCCTGACGTCACCCTTGATTGCCACCCCCAAGGGGCGACACCGGGCCTTCTCCATTGTGCTGCTCACCCGCATTCTACCCTACATGGGTCATCTTCAGACCCTCGTCTATGGTGTTCACTGACAGTTCTTACAGAACTGCTGGCCCAACTCGCTCATCAGCACCACAGTACCGGTCGCCCGAGAAGGATGTTTCCTCTCTTCTGCCCGGGGTGTCTCCAAGCCCCCCTGAAGTCATCGGCCTTGATACTGCTGCTACGACTAGAGTTCTGCCCGATATATGGCTATAAATTATTTTATCAGTGGGTTTTTACTAAAAGGGTTTTTGGCTATTAAACTGTGCAATCAGTGAGCTCAGCGACTCTAAGCGACATGTGCCGTCTTCTCCGGCAGAGACGCTGAGATCAGTTATTGACTGTAGAGATATCGATGTGACATCAGCGCTGCAGACAATAACAGAGACCGGGAGCAGCGGTAGAGACTCATCTATGGACCCGGGGAGGGTGAGTATGGCTCCATTTTTTTTTTTTTTTAAACAAACTGCACCTGGGAACATTTCAGATCATTCTAGGTCTCACAGCACATAGCAGACTGCAGAATAAATTGTGAGTGAATCCTTCAGTGAGCTCGTTCTAATAACTCATAACCGATATCTCTCCTCTACTGAACTCTAAACCGTATTATGATAACATCAAGGTTCAACTTTCAAATCACTATCAACTGTCTTAAAAGATAGTTCAGGACAAGAGGGATAAGCGATATGAGTGGATCCGTTAGTCTGCTCGGATAGGATTTATAACACATTCTGCTGCCAGCTAAGTACAATGATGCATAGAGGCTGTAGAAGCCAAATTGTCCAAAATCGCTGGTGAAACCATAGTGCAAAAATATTTTCACATAAGCGAATAAATAAATGTCCCCAGTGTCCAGAGGTGGTTTGGTTCAGCAGAACTGTGGGGACTTTGCAGTTGGAATCTGAAAAGCACAGAAAATCTTCAAAATACATGTCTGCCAATTTGGAGAACGCATTATAAATTCCACGAAAATGATCAAGTGTTAAGAAGTGGTCAATTACGCTGCACTTTCCTCTTGAGGCTCAGGCAGTCCTATGTCATCGATCTTCCCTGACTCTCCCATTAACCGGAGGGAACCTTTATAGGGGAGGGAGGATGTTAGGCAGTCAGACCTAGGACATGCCTCTTATCATGCTGTGGCAGACGCCGGTGGGTTCCATCGTGAACTTATGGATTTTTTGCAGATTAATTTTGCAAAGAGAAGGGATAGTTAAAGTGCATTTCCATCAACTGCAAAAAAATACAAAGGCGCAAAGCCGGAGTGCAGAAGTAAAATAGTTAATGGCTGTAATTTCCAGTAGCAAGATAACAAGGCGACTACTTGTTTTTTAGGGACTTTTTCATTTTAGATGTAAAAGGTCTCTGCATTAAAATCAGGGAAGCTCAACTTCCAGACCGAATAACTCCACGGACCGGAACGCTTATCTACTTTAGTGGCATCTCTGCCCAATCGGCCTGGAATCTTCCACCCCCGGGGTGTGTGACAAGTAAAAGCTTCACTTTTCTCCGTAGCTGTTAATGATTTAGTTACTAGAAAGGCAAAGCTTACACAACTGTTACTAAGCACAGCTCGCGGCTTGGAAGACAATACTGCGGTGACTTTGTAGCAGGGGCTGAGTAATGACTGAAGGTCACAGCCACATTGTCTATTCTTGTGGTGTGCACAGGGCGGACGTCACCGCTGCACGGTAACGATGACACGGCCCAGGGGTCTTATGCCGGGATTAGGAGACAATGCTCATCTTGCAGGTCACGGTCCGTTACGTAGAATAATCAGGAATCACAGTATGAAGGATTTATTTCCATAAATAGTGCTACAATGGAATGTAGGTGACTGTGTTCTAGCAGAAAGAATACAAATGGATGACAGCAGGCATCTAGGCAGATATTATCGGGGAGCACTAGAGCAAAATTCCCAAGGATTGTGACTAGTAAGGATCTTTTTATTTTTTGCTAGTGCTGAATTCTACCAATGGATCCCATGTACTGATGGTGAACCCCGATTCTGGTCTAAGAGTCAATTTACAGAATAGTGATGGCCGATCCCACCAAGACTGGCCAATACAGATGGTGTGGATGGATTAGCAGGACCCTGTCCACCGGACAGCAGCTCAGTCACGACTACCGCCACTTTACACATCGGCCACTTCAGTGACAGTGGCCGCCAGACGGGAGACCTGAGAGCTACCTCCCGGTATCCCTGGCTCACCTTTGGATTGGCCGACCTGGCACGATGTCATCTTTGCAGCATGATGTCACACCAAGCCAGCTAATCAAAAGACCAGCGGGTGCCCGGTTCTCAGGGCTCACATATTACTGGCCAACTATCTAATGTTGATGGACCCCTGACTGTTCCCCAACAGATTTCTTTGTGGACAAAAAAAGAATAAAAAATGCTGAATATCAATAACCAATGCTTTTGTTCCTCCCGGAATAGCCAGCCCTATTCTCTGTTACAGCCAATGCATACACAGAAAAGGTTGACTGCCACATTTCAGTAGTTAAAGGGGATGTCTGGGCCGAAATGAAAGTCTGCAGTTACTCTATGCGACTGCAGAATTGTGAATCTTCACAGCACGCACTGGGTGCACTGTCAGGATTCTCCGGTGTCAGCGTTGAGAGTGGGTAATCGTGATTAAAAGTATGCAATATGCCACATACCAACTAGACGTGTCAAGGCTGCCCACATCTAGTCGGCAGGTGACCGTATGTATGCAAATACATACTTGTGGTCATGCGCTCGCTATCTCTCGGTGCTTGATAGCATGATTAGATTACTTCCAAGTTACAGATTATGGATTCAAATAAATAGGGATTTAGATAAAATTTACTTTCGTCTTCGGTAACACCCCTTTCAGGATTTTTTTAGCTGGACATCCTCTTTTAATGATAGTTCCACATACATTCATATTGATGATATATACACATATGGATTGCTATATATATCACTTTGGATTACTTTTCCCTTTAATTATAAAGTTGGAAATATCAGTATACCTCAGGGGCGAACAGAAATTCATTCACATAAATTCAGTATTGATCGTTCTCCTCTCTGTATATATGTGATGTAATGAATAGAGAAATGGAGGAGGTCAATAAATTTCCCTTACCGCAGCAGCTTGTGGTTTCTTCCTAAGCTCTGCAGGTCCATGGCGCGCTTCTTCTCTGACCTTAGTGAAGATGGATTGCCGGACGGTTTACCTATGAATATGACATTATAAGCAACAGTACGTGATGTAATAGCATAAAATCTATACGATATGTATACTAAAGCCACGAAGAATGACAAATATGGTTAGTGATTTATGATAGGATTATGTTACCAGGTCAGACATATTGCTATTTATTACTAGTAATTAAAGAGTTCCAACCCCGGGTTGCCTGTTATCGGCAGCATTAGCATATTCACGGGTGGTCCACGCTCAGTGCATCCCCTCATTAGAAACAACACAAAGTGGTCATCTCCCTTAAAACGGACCTTTTTTGTATAATATATATACATATATATATATATATATATATATACTGCACATAAAAATAAAGGGAACACTCAAATAACACATCCTAGTTCTGAATGAATTAAATATTCTCATTGAATACTTTCTTCTGTACAAAGTTGAATATGCTGACAACAAAATCACACAAAAAAATCTTCAATGGAAATCAAATTTAATAACCAATGGAGGCCTGGATATGGAACGATACTCAAAATCAAAGTGGAAAATCAAATTACAGGCTGATCCAACTTTAGTGGAAATGTCTCAAAACAAGGAAATGATGCTCAGTAATGTGTGTGGCCTCCACGTGCCCTTATGATCTCTCTACAATGCCTGGGCATGCTCCTGATGAGGCGGCGGATGGTATCCTGAGGGATCTCCTCCCAGACCTGGACTAAAGCATCCGTCAACTCCTGGACAGTCTGTGGTGCAACGTGACGTTGGTGGATGGAGCGAGACCAGTCGGATTCAGGTCTGGGAAATGGGCGGGCCAGTCCATAGCTTCAATGCCTTCATCTTGCAGGAACTGCTGACACACTCCAGCCACATGAGGTCTGGCATTGTCCTGCATTAGGAGGAACCCAGGGCCACCAGCATATGGTCTCACGAGGGGCCTGAGGATCTCATCTCGGTACCTAATGGCAGTCAGGATACCTCTGGCGAGCACATGGAGTGTTGTGCGGCCCTCCAAAGAAATGCCACCCCACACCATTACTGACCCACTGCCAAACCGGTCATGCTGAAGGATGTTGCGTTCTGCACGGTGTTGGGCTGTGCACACAACCCCTATCTGTGGATGTCGGGCACTCAGACCACTCTCATGGAGTCGGTTTCTAGCCAGTTGTGCAGACACATGCACATTTGTGGCCTGCTGGAGGTCATTTTGCAGGGCTCTGGCAGCGCTCCTCCTTGCATAAAGGCTGAGGTAGCAGTCCTGCTGCTGGGTTGTTGCCCTCCTCCAGCCCCCTCCACGGTTCCTGGTGTACTGGCCTGTCTCCTGGTAGCGCCTCTAACCTCTGGACACTACGCTGATAGACACAGCAAACGTTTTTTCCACAGCTCACATTGATGTGCCATCCTGGATGAGCTGCACTACCTGAGCCACTTGTTTGGGTTGTAGAGTCCGTCTCATGCTACCACGAGTGTGAAAGCACAACCAACATTCAAAAGTGACCACAACATCAGCAAGAAAGCATTGGCACTGATATGTGGTCTGTGATCCCCACCTGCAGAACCACTCCTTTATTCAGTGTGTCTTGATAATTGCCAATAATTTCCATCTGTTGTCTATTCCATTTACACAACAGCATGTGAAATTGATTGACAATCAGTGTTGCTTCCTAAGTGGACAGTTTGATTTCACCAAAGTTTGATATACTTGCAGTTATATTCTGCTATTTAAGTGTTCCCTTTATTTTTTTGAGCAGTGTCTATCTATCTATCTATATATATATATATATATATATATATATATATATATATATATACTGCTCAAAAAAAATAAACGGAACACTAAAATACCACATCCTATATATCTCTGAATGAAATATTCTTGCATAGTGGAATGTGTTCAGAACAATAAAACATATCAATTATCAATGTAAATCAAAATGAATATCCCTTTATTCCTATCCTCCTATGTTCCCTCGCAATCCACTTTCACCGCCCAATCCCCCCTCCACCACGACTCATATACATAAGCTCCTCTCTCCTTCCCTCTCCCATGTACAGCTCCCATGCACTTCTCACCTTCCTGGAAAACCTCAGCCCATCTTGCCCAAACACACCGCACAAAAAAACTTCATACACTCCCAAAAACTACTTGCTTTTTATCTTCTTACTCCTACTGATTTCGGGGGACATCTCCCCCAACCCCGGTCCCCCATCCCCCAACTTCAACCGCTACCCTACCTCATATCAAAACCATACTAACCTTATTGATATTACTTGCACTCCCTCACCTCTCTCTTTCAATTGTGCCCTTTGGAATCCACAGTCTGTATGTAACAAGCTTCCTTTCCTGCACAACTACTTTGTGAACAACTCTCTGAATCTGTTGGCCCTCACTGAAACCTGGATCCAGGACTCTGACACTGTCTCCCCCGCTGCCATTTCTCATGGTGGCTTACAATTCTCCCATTCCCCGAGACCCACAAACAGACCTGGTGGTGGAGTCGGCATACTCCTGTCCCCACAATGCATGTTCCAGATTATACCCCCAGTTCCATCGCTCTTATTCCCTTCTTTTGAGGTCCACACCATCAGGCTCTTTCATCCCCTCTCCCTCAGAGTAGCGGTCATATACCGGCCCCCAGGCTCAACCACCCACTTCCTGGACCACTTCTCATCCTGGCTGCCGCACTTCATGTCCTCAGAACTTCCAACCCTTAACCTGGGAGACTTCAACATCCCCATTAACAGCCCCACTCCCACATTGGCATCCCAGCTTCTATCACTAACCACTTCTCTAGGCCTCTCACAGCTCTCAACCTCTGAAATACACAAAGACGATAATACCCTGGACCTGGTCTTTGTCCGGCTCTGTTCAGTCTCCTACCTAGATAACTCACCGCTTCCCCTCTCTGACCACAACATTCTATCCTTCACACTCAAAATTCCTCCCCCACCCCAGCACTCTCCTACCTACAACACATTCAGAAATCTACATGCCATTAACCCTCATACACTTTCAGTCTCCCTACACTCATCATTGTCCCCAATCTCTTCTTTTTCATGTCCTGATCTGGCTGTACATCACTACAACGACACTCTTAGAAGCACCCTTGAACAAGTAGCTTCCCTCACCCTCAGAACCTCCAAACACAGAGTGAAACAGCCCTGGCTCACATCGCAAATCCGATTTCTCCAGTGATGCTCTAGGAGTGCTGAACGCTTATGGAGGAAAACACGCACACCAGAAGACTTCACACACTTCAAATTTATGTTAAGAACCTATAACTCTGCCCTCCACCTCGCCAAACAGACCTACTACACCACCCTGATCTCCTCACTATCCAGCAACCCCAAGAAACTTTTTAACACCTTTCACTCCCTCCTCAGGCCAAAAGCACAAGCCCCTATGACAGACATTTGTGCTGATGACCTGGCCTCCCACTTTATAGAGAAAATAGACAATATCCGTCAGGAAATCCGCTCCCAGACACCAAGTGCAATGACTCCCATTCCTCCCTGCATCTCCCCTGGCTCACTCTCCACATTCGATCCCATCACAGAAGTCTCCAAGCTCCTCTCCTTTACTCGTCTGACTACATGCTCTACCGACCCCATTCCCTCACACCTCCTCCAGTCTCTCTCTCCAGTTGTCACAACTCACCTAACCACAATCTTTAATCTCTCCCTCTCCTCTGGCATTTTCCCCTCCTCCTTCAAACACTCTATCATTACTCCACTACTAAAAAAAACCCACCCTCGACCCATCCTGCACAAACAACTACAGACCGGTCTCCAATCTCCCCTTCATCTCTAAACTCTTGGAGCGCCTGATCTACTCCCGCCTTACCCGTTACCTCTCCACTCATTCCCTCCTAGACCCTTCACAGTCTGGTTTCCGCCCCCTACATTCGACAGCAACTGCACTCATCAAGGTGACCAATGACCTTCTGACAGCAAAATGTAACAGGGACCACTCTCTGCTCATTCTTCTCGACCTTTCTGCAGCTTTTGACACTGTTGACCACCCTCTCCTACTCTCTAGGCTCCAGTCACTAGGCATTAAGGACACTGCTCTCTCCTGGTTCTCCTCCTATCTTTCTGACCGCTCCTTCAGTGTTCTGTTCTCTGGTTCCACTTCA
Organism: Ranitomeya variabilis; assembly: GCF_051348905.1. Lineage (NCBI taxonomy): Eukaryota > Metazoa > Chordata > Amphibia > Anura > Dendrobatidae > Ranitomeya > Ranitomeya variabilis. Next base: position 578,270,178 of record NC_135233.1, read on the forward strand.
TCTCCTCTTCCTCTCACTGTCGGGGTACCCCAGGGCTCAGTCCTTGGCCCCCTTCTCTTCTCCCTCTACACAGCCCCAATTGGACAGACCATCAGCAGATTTGACTTTCAGTACCATCTTTATGCTGATGACACACAACTATACACGTCATCCCCTGACCTTACCCCCGCTGTACTACAGAACGCCACTGACTGTCTGTCCGCAGTCTCCAACATCATGTCCGCTCTCTATCTGAAACTCAACCTCTCCAAAACTGAACTTCTTCTGCTCCCCCCTTCTACTAACCGCCCTAAATCTGACATTTCCCTCTCCGTGGGTGGCACCATAATAACACCCCGGCAGCAGGTGCGCTGTCTGGGTGTTTTGTTTGACTCCGATCTCTCCTTCACATCCCATATACTGTACATTCTCTTGCCCGCTCGTGCCGCTTACACCTAAAGAACATCTCTAGAATCCGCCCTTTTCTTACCATGGAGACAACAAAAACCCTCACTGTCGCCCTGATCCACTCCCGCCTGGACTACTGCAATGCTCTATTAATTGGCCTCCCCCTTACTCGACTTTCCCCTCTCCAGTCCATCCTTAATGCAGCAGCCAGGGTTGTCCATCATTACAGGATACAATTCAAAGTTCTTGTTCTCACCCACAAAGCTCTCCACAGTGCGGCACCCCCATACATCTCCTCCCTCATTTCTGTCTATCGGCCTAACCGACCGCTGCGCTCTGCAAATGACTTTCAACTAACCTCGGCATTAATCCGTACCTCCCACTCCCGATGCCAAGACTTCTCCCGTGCTGCGCCAATCCTCTGGAATGCTCTACCACAAGATACTAGGACCATCCACAACTTGCATAGTTTTAGGCGTTCCCTCCAAACACATTTGTTCACAGCTGCCTACCACATTAACTAATCAAGGTCATTTTATGTTTGTGTGTGTGTGTGTAGCCCTTTCACTATCTCCATCTAACCCCCACCCCCTGAAGATGGCTAGACCATCATTGTAAATACATCATTGTAAATACACACCTGTGCTTTGTATCTCCCCCACCTCATTGTAGATTGTAAGCTCTCACGGGCAGGGTCATCTTATTTTGCTTTATTATTGTATTGCTAACATTGTTACCTATGATTGTTGTTTGAAACTGTTAAACTGTAAAGCGCTGCGGAATATGTTGGCGCTATATCAATAAAGATTATTATTATATCCCATGGAGGTCTGGATTTGGAATGATACTCAAAGTCAAAGTGGAAAATCAAATTACAGGCTGATCCAACTTCAGTGGAAATGCCTCATGACAAGGAAAAGATGCTCAATATTGTGTGTTGCCTCCACGTGTCTGTATGACCTCCCTACTACTCCTGGGCATGCTCCTGATGAGGCGGCGGATGGTCTCCTGAGGGATCTCCTCCCAGACCTGGACTAAAGCATCCGCCAACTCCTGGACAGTCTGCGGTGCAACGTGACGTTGGTGGATGGAGCGAGACATGATGTTCCAGATATGTTCAATCGGATTCAGGTCTGAGGAACGGGTGGGCCAGTCCATAGCTTCAATGCCTTCATCTTGCAGGAACTGCTGACACACTCCAGCCACATGAGGTCTGGCTTTGTCCTGCATTAGGAGGAACCTAGGGCCAACCGCACCAGCATATGGTCTCACAAGGGGTCTAAGGATCTCATCTCGGTACCTAATGGCAGTCAGGCTACCTCCGTGGAGCACATGGAGGGCTGTGCGGCCCTCCAAAGAAATGCCACCCCACACCATTACTGACCCACTGCCAAACCGGTCATGCTGAAGGAGGTTGCAGGCAGCCGATCGCTCTCCACGGCGTCTCCAGACTCTGTCATGTCTGTCACAGGTGCTCAGTGTGAACCTGCTTTCATCTGTGAAGAGCACAGGGCGCCAGTGGCGAATTTGCCAATCCTGGTGTTCTGTGGCAAATGCCAAGTGTCCTGCACGGTGTTGGGCTGTGAGCACAACCCCCATCTGTGGACGTCGGGCCCTCAGACCATCCTTATGGAGTCGGTTTCTAAGCATTTGTGCAGACACATGCAAATTTGTGGCCTGCTGGAGGTCATTTTGCAGGGCTCTGGCAGTGCTCCTCCTTGCACAAAGGCTGAGGTAGCGGTCCTGCTGCTGGGTTGTTGCCCTCCTACGGCCCCCTCCACGTCTCCTGGTGTACTGGCCGGTCTCCTAGTAGCACCTCTGGACACTACGCTGACAGACACAGGAAACCTTCTTGTTACAGCTTGCCTTGATGTGGAAAAACTAATATATCAAAAAACTTTAACCAATTTAGGATTAAAATACGACACAACACCCAGATCCCTATTGATGGGAATGGGTTAATAAAAACCTGGCCCGAAAAATATGAAGGGCAAAGGGAGAGGGGCAAAAAGAGGACGAAATATAACCACTAAACGTCCCTGAAGATGCTCCCTGCCTACATGCGGAGGTTGGCACCCTCTTGAGCGCAATGTGGCGCCCCCGCTCCTCGTCGACTCGCCCTTAAAGCCCTATGATTCCCTATGCCCGTGTGAAAATAATGTACCACTAACACACGTCTAATAACAAGCCAAAAGCATAGGAACCAACGATGGAACACAAAAACCAGGTAATGATTCACCAAAAAACAACTGGTCTGACCGTATAGACCCCTGATATAATTTGTATCCTATTTCTTAAGGCTGGTGCACCCTAAGGAATCCCTGGCCAGAATACCCTGCCTGTCAGCGGAGGTTGGCACCCTCTTGGACGCAAAGTGGCGCCCCCGCTCGTTGGCGGCTGACCCTTATGACCCTGGCTGAATCCCTACAAAATATTTTTTTGGGGATCCTAAATCTGGGCAGTGCCTTAGGGGCTACACTCGTGACCCATATAGAGGATACCTATAGCTCGGTCAGACCTTAAAGGATACCACTATAAATACTTTTAACCAGCCATAACCTATATGCACCTAATGACTGATGGTTACATAAAATGAAAAACTCACTTCAGCAACCACTGAAGATAAATACATTTAGTGACTAATAGATACTATTTAGATTACTGTCACAAATTAGCGTCACACATTGATATCACAAATAGTCTAATACCCATATGTATATGACATGGTTACAAATGCCCAAATGGTGAAAACAATAAATTTTAAAAAGCCTGAAACACTTATCTGTGTCCAGGTTTAGCCTCTACGCGTTTCCCCCCCATGATATGGTTCTTCAGGAGGCATATGGGAAAATGAAATTCCGTGTGGTTAAAGCACATCGGAGATGCATGCTGTGCCTGGTTGTAGGTGCGAGGATTACACTGACCAAACCACCATTAAATAGCCCCCACCCTAAGAATAAAGAATTAAGGGGCTAATCAATACCTTTATGTGTTGCTACAAAGATGTCCTAAACGTGGAGGACACGTTTAGGACATCTTTGTAGCAACACATAAAGGTATTGATTAGCCCCTTAATTCTTTATTCTTAGGGTGGGGGCTATTTAATGGTGGTTTGGTCAGTGTAATCCTCGCACCTACAACCAGGCACAGCATGCATCTCCGATGTGCTTTAACCACACGGAATTTCATTTTCCCATATGCCTCCTGAAGAACCATATCATGGGGGGGAAACGCGTAGAGGCTAAACCTGGACACAGATAAGTGTTTCAGGCTTTTTAAAATTTATTGTTTTCACCATTTGGGCATTTGTAACCATGTCATATACATATGGGTATTAGACTATTTGTGATATCAATGTGTGACGCTAATTTGTGACAGTAATCTAAATAGTATCTATTAGTCACTAAATGTATTTATCTTCAGTGGTTGCTGAAGTGAGTTTTTCATTATATGTAACCATCAGTCATTAGGTGCATATAGGTTATGGCTGGTTAAAAGTATTTATAGTGGTATCCTTTAAGGTCTGACCGAGCTATAGGTATCCTCTATATGGGTCACGAGTGTAGCCCCTAAGGCACTGCCCAGATTTAGGATCCCCAAAAAAATATTTTGTAGGGATTCAGCCAGGGTCATAAGGGTCAGCCGCCGACGAGCGGGGGCGCCACTTTGCGTCCAAGAGGGTGCCAACCTCCGCTGACAGGCAGGGTATTCTGGCCAGGGATTCCTTAGGGTGCACCAGCCTTAAGAAATAGGATACAAATTATATCAGGGGTCTATACGGTCAGACCAGTTGTTTTTTGGTGAATCATTACCTGGTTTTTGTGTTCCATCGTTGGTTCCTATGCTTTTGGCTTGTTATTAGACGTGTGTTAGTGGTACATTATTTTCACACGGGCATAGGGAATCATAGGGCTTTAAGGGCGAGTCGACGAGGAGCGGGGGCGCCACATTGCGCTCAAGAGGGTGCCAACCTCCGCATGTAGGCAGGGAGCATCTTCAGGGACGTTTAGTGGTTATATTTCGTCCTCTTTTTGCCCCTCTCCCTTTGCCCTTCATATTTTTCGGGCCAGGTTTTTATTAACCCATTCCCATCAATAGGGATCTGGGTGTTGTGTCGTATTTTAATCCTAAATTGGTTAAATAAAGTTTTTTGATATATTAGTTTTTTCATTCTTCTCTTTGAACACTAATTTTGGTTATCAGATAGTATACTTTTTTGCCTTGATGTGCCATCCTGGATGAGCTGCACTACCTGAGCCACTTGTGTGGGTTGTAGAGTCCGTCTCATGCTACCACAAGTGTGAATGCACAACCAACATTCAAATGTGACCAAAACATCAGACAAAAAGCATTGGTACGGAGATGTAGTCTGTGGTCCCCACCTGCAGAACCACTCCTTTATTGAGGGTGTCTTGATAATTGCCAATAATTTCCATCTGTTGTCTATTCCATTTGCCAAACGGCATGTGAAATTGATTGTCAATCAGTGTTGCTTCCTAAGTGGACAGTTTGATTTCACAGAAGTTTGATTTACGTGGAGTTATATTCTGTTGTTTAAGTGTTCCCTTTATTTTTTTGAGCAGTGTATATACATCACTAGTAAAGCAAGGTCATAGGCTGCCCTTTAGGGTGAAGTTATGGAAAATTCCTTTTAGAATGCCATTACAAATCCTAACGGGGTTGTTCTTCAGTTTTCCTGACTCTTCACAAAAAAATGCAAATATGTAGTAATATGGAATTACAGCAAGTATCACCGCATAAAGGAAAGTTTAGCTGCGTTCCAGCCCGATGAGAGATCACCCAGCTTTCCCACAACCAGAGATAATAATGAAAAAACAGCTGTCTGGAATTATTCACAAAACATTCAGGGACTAAAGTTTACTAGAAAATATAATCATTATTTACAGGGTCACTTTTATTTCGGACTTCCACTACAGGGCATGGAACAGTGACTAAGGCCCCTGTATAATACTGGTTGGCCTCACCATAATAATTTATCAAGTATCCAATCACTGACAGCGACATTTAACACACGCAAAGGCCGGTTTCACACGTCAGTGGCTCCGGTACGTGAGGTGACAGTTTCCTCCCGTACCGGAGACACTGACACACGTAGACCCATAAAAATCAATGCATCTGTTCAGATGTCATTGATTTTGTGCGGACCGTGTGCGGACCGTGTCTCCGTGTGCCAAACACGGAGACATGTCAGTGTTCGTGGGAGCGCACGTTTTACACGGACCCAATAGAGTCAATGGGTCCGCGTAAAACACGGACCTCACACGGACATTCTCCGCCTGGGGTCCGTGTGCGTGCCGGAGACAGCGCTACAGTAAGCGCTGTCCCCCCCACATGGTGCTGAAGCCGGTATTCATATCTTCCCTGTAGCAGCGTTTGCTATAGAGAAAATATGAAGAATAGTGTTAAAAATAAAGATTTAGGTGTCCGCCGCCCTCCCACCCCCTGTGCGCCCCCCCGCTGGTCAGAAAATACTTATCCGGCTGTCGCTCCTTCCTGGTCTGGCCGCGGCTTCTCTACTGTATGCGGCCGATTACACTCATGAATATGTGGCTCCACCTCCAATAGGGGCGGAGCCGCCTATTCATGACTGTAAATGATCGGGCCCACGTGACCGCATGCAGGAGAAGCCGCGGCCAGACCAGGAAGGAGCGACTGCCGACGGGGGATCCGGGTGAGTATTTTCTGACCAGCGGGGGGGGGCGCACAGGGGGTGGGGGGGCGGCGGACACATGGATCTTTATTTTAAACACTATTCTTCATATTTTCCCTGCAGCAAACGTTGCTACAGGGAACATATGAATCGCAGCTTCAGCACCATGCAGAGTGGGTACCACACGCTCCGTGTGGTACCCACTCGCCATACGGGCGGCACACGTGTGCCGCAGGTATGGCCTCCGTGAGTTCCCAGGCACACGGACACGGATAACTCCGGTACCGATTTATTCCGGTACCGGAATTATCTGGACGTGTGGGACAGCCCAAAGAGGAAGCACATCATTGATTGCACCCATTGGTGCCCCTTTTACGTGATCATGGGGCGCCGATGGGTTGTCATGACAGTCGGGGGTCTGCAGAAGACCCTGGTGCATGTTATTATCACGATCTGGCGTTCATAAGAGGTCATAATGTTTTCTATACATATCAGCCCTGCTATGCGTAGCACAAGTGATCGGACGATCGCAGCTTCAAGTCCCCTAAGGGGACTATTAAATAAAAAAAACAAAATGTTTAAAATATAGTAAAAAAAAGAAAAAAAACACAAAAAGTTCAAATCACCCTACTTCTGTCCCATTAAAAACAAATCAATAAAAAATTTACATATTTGGTATCGCCGCGGTCTGAAATGTCCAATCTATCAAAAAAATCAAAACACCAGAATTACGCAAACCCTCACCTAGCCCCAGTTCCTGAAAAATGAGAAAATTATTGATATCATAAAATGGCAATAATCCAAAACTTTTTTACATACAAGTTTTGGAATTTTTGTTCACCGCATAACCCCTTCATGACCCCAGCTTTTTTCAGTTTTGCGTTTTCGTTTTTCGCTCCCCTCCTTCCCAGAGCCATAACTTTTTTATTTTTCCATCAATATGGCCATGTGAGGGCTTGTTTTTTGCAGGATGAGTTGTACTTTTGAACGACACCATTGGTTTTACCATGTCATGTACTCAATAAAAAATTCCAGGTACGGTGAAATTGCAAAAAAAGTGCTATCCCACACTTGTTTTTTTGTTTGGCTTTTTTGCTAGGTTCACTAAATGCTAAAACTGACCTGCCATTATGATTCTCCAGGTAATTATGAGTTCATAGACACCTAACATGTCTAGGTTCTTTTTAAGGTAAGTGGTAAAAACAAATTCCAAAATTTGCTTTAAAAAAAAACTAAAAAAACAAACAAAAAAAAAAGAACCATTTTCTGATACCCGTAGTGTCTCCATTTTTCGTGATCTGAGGTCGGGTGAGGGCTTATTTGTTGCGCGCCAAGCTGATATTTTTATTGATACCATTTTGGTGCAGATACGTTCTTTTGATCGCCCGTTATTGCATTTTAATGCAATGTCGCGGTGACCAAAAAAACATAATTCTGGCGTTTTGAATTTTTTTCTTGCTACTCCGTTTAGCGATCGGGTTAATCCTTTTTTTATATTGATCGGGCGATTCTGAACGTAGTGATACCAAATATGTGTAGGTTTGAGGGTTTTTTTTTAAGTTTTATTTTGAATGGGGCAAAAAGGGGTTGATTTGAACTTTTATATATATTTTTATAAACATTTTTTTTCACTTTTGGCATGCTTCAATAGCCTCCATAGGAGGTTAGAAGCTGCCACAACTTGATCGGCTCTGCTACATAGAGGCGATGCTCAGATCGCCCCTATGTAGCAGAATTACTGCATTGCTATGAATGCTAACCACTGGGTTGGCGCTCATAGCAATCTGGCATCAACACCCATATAGGTCTTCATGACTCCTCTGATTGCCATGCTGACGCACCACTGACCCCCGATCACATGACGGGGGTCAGCGGTGAGCGTATTTCTGGCCCGATGCGTGCACTAAATGCTGCTGTCAGAGTTTGACAGCGGCATTTAACTAGTTAATAGGTGCGGGCGGATTGTGATTCCACCTGTGCCTATTGCGGGCACATGTCAGCTGTACAAAACAGTTATGGCTCTGGGAAGGGAGAGAAAAACGAAAACGCAAAACCGAAAACAGCTCCGGTCAGGAAGGGGTTAACACTGTAGATTTTGTAGACTTTAAAGGGGTTGTCCACTACTTTCAATTATCCCCCCAATGTATCCCCCCGGGGCCCCTGATGAATTGTGTAAATACCTTGCGTTGCCTTTTTCGCCTGTGAGCGGCACTATGCTGGTGGCTGAGTCCGGGTCACGTGATCCCCAGGCTGCAGCCACCGCTTATTTCCGCCGACGTCACATCAATTTCCAGACTCTGGAAATTGACGTGACGTCAGTAACAGGTGTGTCCAAGCCGCACAGTCAGCAGTCACTCAAGAGTGACTGGCCTGTGGGTGGGACTGTGGGCTGCCTGCGGGGCTGTGCTGGGGGCGGGCGGGGCTTTGCTGGGGGCGGGCGGGGCTGTGCTGGTGTCTGTGGTGCTGGGATCTGCTGGCCGAGATGACGTGCGGCGGCGGCGGCCGGTCCCGAGGCGGCGGCGGCCGGTCCCGCGGCGGCAGCCGCTGCCGTGGCGGCGGCAGCCGGTGCCGTGGCGGCGGCGGCCGGTGCGTCGGCGGCCGGTCCCGCGGCGGCGGCCGGTGCCGTGGCGGCCGGTGTGACGGCGGGGGTCTGCGTGGTGCTGAAGGTGCCGCCGAAGGTGCTGGAGTGTGGCTGTGCGGTGGTGGTGGCAGCGGCGTTGTCTCTGTGTGCAGGCATGTCCGATGGGACTACAAGTCCCATCGGGCTCTGCCTGCTACAGTGACAGTGAGTGACACATTAGCCAATGATGGGACAGTAGTAGTCCCATCATCCGGCTAATGTGTTGAATGTAAAAAAAAAACAAAAAACACACATACAGTACATACATACATAGAACACATACAGAACATGCGACATGCGACGACATGCAGCATGCGACAACATGCGCCATGCGACAACATGCACCATGCGACGACATGCGCCATGCGACGACATGCGCCATGCGACGACAAGCGCCATGCGACGACATGCAGAATGCGACGACATGCGCCATGCGATGACATGCAGAATGCGACGACATGCGCCATGCGACGACATGCAGCATGCGACAACATGCAGCATGCGACAACATGCGCCATGCGACGACATGCGCCATGCAGCATGCGACGACATGCACCATGCGACGACAAGCGCCATGCGACGACATGCAGAATGTGACGACATGCGCCATGCGATGACATGCAGAATGCGACGACATGCGCCATGCGACGACATGCAGCATGCGACGACATGCAGAATGCGACGACATGCAGCATGCGACGACATGCGCCATGCGACAACATGCAACATCATGCGACATGCCGCATACAGTACATACATACATACAGTACATGTAACAGAGTACATACTCACCATCACTTGTCACTTTGATCCCCGAAGCCATTGTCATCTGTAAAAAATATTAAAATAATAAACAAACACTATACTCCCTGATCCGCAGAAATCCAATTAAAACGAGTGTCCCTCGACGATCTCCCGTGGAGAGCAGGAGCATCAGCTGATGCAACCACTCTCCAGGGGCTCCAGGAACACAATGAGGGGAGGAAGGTATCCTTCCACAATGTATTCCCCACAATGTATTCCTACGCCCCTGTGAGAAAATAGTCCCTAGTCTCACTTTATGGCATTGCTGTATGAAAAAGTTCCCACGCAGCTTTTTGCCATAAAGTGAGACCAGTGAACTATAGTAACCTCTCAGTGATGCACTGCAGGAGCCATTGTCTCCTGTCAGTGTGTCACTGAAGGTCCTATAGAGCAGTGACATCACCCGATGTCACTGTTCTATAGGGGAGATTGTCGTGGGACACTCGTTATTAATTGGACTACGGCGGGCAGGTAGAATGTGGTTTATTTATGTTTTTGCAGGCGCTGAAATATGGTAAGTATGGTGAAATGAAGAATATTAAAATACTTTTTCCTAATGTGTGCGTGTTTTATTAACCCTTTCTTACTATTGGATTAATAACGGATAGGCGTCTTATTGACGCCTCTCCGTTATTAACCCGGCTTAATGTCACCTTACAATAGCAAGGTGACATTAACCCCTTATTACCCCATATCCTACCGCCACACGGGAGTGGGAAGAGAGGGGCTAAGTTCCGAAATTGGCGCATCTTACAGATGTGCCATTTCTGGGGCAGCTGCGGACTGGTATTTGTAGCCGGGGGGGGGGGGGGGACCAATATCCATGGCCCCTCTCTGGGCTATGAATATCAGCCCGCAGCTGTCTGCGTAGCCTATCTGGCTATAAAATATAGGGGGACCCCACGTCATTTTTTTTGGGGGGTCCCCCTATTTTAATAGCCAGTAAAGGCTACGCAGATAGCTGCTGGCTGATATTCATAGCAGGCTACAAATATTGGCCCCCGGTGTCGGCTTTCCCCCTCTGGCGCAGAAAATTGCGCGGGAGCCCATGCCGTTTTTTTCCGGTTTTTATTAAACTAAACGCTCATTAAGGCCTCTTTCACACTTGCGTCGGTACGGGTCCATCGCTATGCGTCGGGCCTACATACTGACGCACGTTGTGAAATTTGTGCACGTCGTGGGCAGCGGATGCAGTTTTTCAACGCATCCGCTGCCTATTCTGAAGTCCGGGGAGGAGGGGGCGGAGTTTTGGCCGTGCATGCGCGGTAGAAAATGGCAGACGCGATGGACGTGCCAACGGTCCACCAAAACACGACGCATCCGTTGCACGACGGACGTGACGTGTGGCCATCCGTCGCGATCCGTCACTAATACAAGTCTATGGGTAAAAAACGCATCCTGCGAGCACATTTGCAGGATCCGTTTTTTTCCCAAAAAGACGGATTGCTAAAAACGCAAGTGTGAAAGTAGCCTTAGGCTGCTTTCACACTACCATCGGTAAGGGTCCGTCGCGCTTCGTCGCTAATAAAAGTCTATGGAGAAAAAACGCATCCTGCAGACAACTTTGCAGGATGCGTTTTTTCTCCACAACGACGCATTGCGATGTGCAGTGTACGACGCTAGTGTGAAAGAGGCCTTAGAAACATCGGCCTTTCTATTATATATCTATGGATATATCTATCCATAGATATATTTATAGATAGATACATAGATGTATCTATCCATATATTTGGCTGCTTTCACACATCAGGTTTTTGCCGTGAGGCACAATTCGGCGAGTTTTGTAAAAAACGGATCCATTTTTTTCCGCTGGATCCGTTTTTTTCTCATAGAGTAGTATTAGCGACGGATTGCGCCTGATGGCCACACGTTTCATCCGTTTTTTGCCGGATCCATCAAAAAAGCTGTTTCCGCCGGATGGAAAACACAGAGGAACGTTTTTTCTGTCCGGCGAAAAAATGCACAGCGACGGATCCGGCAAAAAACCGTATGAAACTGAGCTGTGAAATGATGAATCCGGCCTTGGAATCCGATTTTTCATGCATGTTTCCATTCAAATCATGCACATTTTCCGTTTATTTCCAAAAACGGCATTAAAGCCGCGCATAAACAGCACCAAAAAAAGCATCAAAACTGCACCAAATCCTGCATCAAAACCTGGTGCAGTTTTGCAGTTATCTATTCATATATCTATCTGTAGATGTGTCTGGATAGATATATCTATTGATAGATGTATGGATAGCGTAGGGTGTGTGTCCACTGTCTAGATTACATCCGAATGAGCTGCAGATTGGATGCTGCGTACTTGTAGTCCCATCGGATGATGCATGCACACACACCCCAAAAGACCCCCCGCACAGCCCCGCACACACACGAACAGTCCCGCACAGGGCTGTACACACCTGAACAGTCCCAAACACATCCGAACAGCCCGCAGACCCCGCACACACCTGAACAGTCCCGCACAGCGCCGCACACATCCGAACAGCCCGCAGACCCCGCCCGCACACACATACACGCACACCGTCACCGCCCACACACTTCCATCCTCCCGAGCTGCAGCGTTTCTCGGACCCACATCCGCAGCAAAACTGCAGATCTTTTTTACATCTGCGGTTTTGCAGCGGATGTGCCCGACTCAATGAAAGTCTAAAGGTGCAGAAACGCTGCAGTTCCGCACAAAAGAAGTGACATGCTGCGGGAAAAAAAAGCTGCGTTTCGGTGTGGCTTTTTCCGCAGCATGGGCACAACAAGTCTGCGGCTCCCATAGACTTACATTGGTTGTGCACTACACTGCGGATTTGATGCAATTCAGTGCGGCAAAAAACGTTGCGGATCTGCAATCAGATCCGCAACGTGTGCACAAAGCCTTAGCATTTAGTGAACCTAGCAAAAAAGCCAAGCAAAAAACAAGTGTGGGATTGCACTTTTTTTGCCATTTCATTGCACTTTGAAGTTTTTTCACATTTTCTGTTACACGACATGGTAAAACCAATGGTGTTGTTCAAAAGTAGAACTTGTCCCGCAAAAGAAAAGCCCTCACATGGCCATATTGACGGACAAATGATGGCTCTGGAAAGAAGGGGAGCGATAAACGAAAACAAAAAAGCTCCAAGGGTGAAGGGGGTTAGAAACATGGATATGGACATATCTATGGAAATAGACATAGATATATAGATACAGTGCCTACAAGTAGTATTCAACCCTAGTATTCAACCCCCTGCAGATTTAGCAGGTTTACACATTTGGAATTAACTTGGCATTGTGACATTTGGACTGTAGATCAGCCTGGAAGTGTGAAATGCACTGCAGCAAAAAAGAATGTTATTTCTTTATTTTTTTTTTTAAATTGGGAAAAGTTTTTTCAGAGGGTCATTTATTATTCAACCCCTCAACCCCCCAGAATTCTGTTTGGTTCCCCTAAAGTATTAAGAAGTAGTTCAGGCACAAAGAACAATGAGCTTCACATGTTTGGATTAATTATCTCTTTTTCCAGCCTTTTCTGACTATTTAAGACCCTCCCCAAACTTGTGAACAGCACTCAAATATGGCCAACATGGGAAAGACAAAGGAGCATTCCAAGGCCATCAGAGACAAGATCGTGGAGGGTCACAAGGCTGGCAAGGGGTACAAAACCCTTTCCAAGGAGTTGGGCCTACCTGTCTCCACTGTTGGGAGCATCATCCGGAAGTGGAAGGCTTATGGAACTACTGTTAGCCTTCCACGGCCTGGACAGCCTTTGAAAGTTTCCTCCCGTGCCGAGGCCAGGCTTGTCCGAAGAGTCAAGGCTAACCCAAGGACAACAAGGAAGGAGCTCCGGGAAGATCTCATGGCAATGGAGACATTGGTTTCAGTCAATACCATAAGTAACGTACTCCACCGCAATGGTCTCCGTTCCAGACGAGCCCGTAAGGTACCTTTACTTTCAAAGCGTCATGTCAAGGCTCGTCTACAGTTTGCTCATGATCACTTGGAGGACTCTGAGACTGACTGGTTCAAGGTTCTCTGGTCTGATGAGACCAAGATCGAGATCTTTGGTGCCAACCACACACGTGACGTTTGGAGACTGGATGGCACTGCATACGACCCCAAGAATACCATCCCTACAGTCAAGCATGGTTTTGGCAGCATCATGCTGTGGGGCTGTTTCTCAGCCAAGGGGCCTGGCCATCTGGTCCGCATCCATGGGAAGATGGATAGCACGGCCTACCTGGAGATTTTAGCCAAGAAACGCCGCTCCTCCATCAAGGATCTTAAGATGGGTCGTCATTTCATCTTCCAACAAGACAACGACCCAAAGCACACAGCCAAGAAAACCAAGGCCTGGTTCAAGAGGCAAAAAATCAAGGTGTTGCAGTGACCTAGTCAGTCTCCTGACCTTAACCCAATTGAAAACTTGTGGAAGGAGCTCAAGATTAAAGTCCACATGAGACACCCAAAGAACCTAGATAACTTGGAGAAGATCTGCATGGAGGAGTGGGCCAAGATAACTCCAGAGACCTGTGCCGGCCTGATCAGGTCTTATAAAAGACGATTATTAGCTGTAATTGCAAACAAAGGTTATTCCACAAAATATTAAACCTAGGGGTTGAATAATTATTGACCCACACTTTTATGTTTAAAAGTTATAAAAATTTAACTGAGCAACAAAACTTTTTGGTTTGTAAGATTTATGCATCTGTTAATAAATCCTGCTCTTGTTTGAAGGCTCTAACTTATTTGCATCTTATTAAACCTGCTAAATCTGCAGGGGGTTGAATACTACTTGTAGGCACTGTATATCGGTATGTATCTGTCTATCTGTCTGTGTGTAATGGAGTGTGGGTTGGACAAGTGTAAAAGAGGACGTTGGACAGAAATGACATCACAAATCTTTTTGAAGATAGAGGAGGGAGGGGTTGGGTGTGTTTTGGAGGGGGTGTGGTAGGTTCGTGCTTAGTGGCAGTGCAATGCATCATGGAACTTGTAGTATTAGAGCACAGTAACTCAGGAGAAAGGAAGTTGTCGATTAACCCCATGAGAGCTGGATCCAGCACTGAAGATGTGCTGCTACAGCATGATAAAAGGTAATATTGCTAAAATAAACACAGTGGATGTTTTCAGTGGCACATAATAGCAAGATTTATGAAAAAAAAAAAGGTCATAGTAGTGGACAACTTCTTTAATGGGGGCCGCTCTGCACCGCCATGTAGGTGGGCTGCAGTGACGTCACTGCGCCCCCATATACAGTGCCAGGGGACCCCATTATGTGTCAGTTTTCAGGCCTGTCCTTACTTTTCTAGGGCTAAAAAAAATGATCAAAATGTTTTTTTGCCTCAATTTCTGGATATGATACGAAAGAAAAAAACTACTATCAGAAAACTTGAGCACAAAAGCCTCACTTGAGGGGTGAGGGGGCTGGGTGGTCACACTGTGCCCACCCCTCCGGCTATGGAGGCCGCACTGACTGGACACGACGACGACAAGGACACAGCGGTCTGTTCTCCCGCGTCAGAACCAAGGGCAGCGGCGCACGGCGGTCACGTGACACGCGACTTCCGCTGGAGAAGCCCCGCCCAAAGCACGCGACCCAAGCGTAACCCCTGACAACGGCTGCGGGAGGATGGAGGAGAGCGGAGCGGAGCGGTGATGTGTGCGGCTCCCGGCCGGGACTGCTGCTGACGGGTGTGTACTGGACCGGACCCGGCCTGCTGCGGGAGCCCCGCTGGGACTTGTGGTTCTGTGGCTTCTGCCTCATTTCAATGCTCATTTCTTAGTACTGACAGAGGAGAGAAGGGGATGCTTGGACTTGTAGTCAAAACAGGTGAATGCTGAGACCTGTAGTCCTACACCGATTGTGTCGGAACGCTGGGACTTGTAGTCCTACACCTATTGTACCTGTGGGTGAATGCTGGGACTCGTAGTCCTCCATCTATTATATTTGTGGATGATTGCTGGGACTTGTAGTCCTACACCTATGTTGTCTGCGGAAGGATGATGGGACTTGTAGTTCTTTTCCTCTTGTGTAATAATGCTGGGACTTCTAGTTCTACACCTTTTGTGTCTGGATAGTTATTCTGAGACCTGCAGTTCTACACTGCCGGTATCCTTGTAGTAATGCTGGGACTTGCAGTCCTCGGCCCCGTGTAATAATGCTGGGACTCGTAGTTCTGCATGTATTGTACCTGTGGGTGAACGCTGGGACTCGTAGTCCTATATCTATTGTACCTGCGGGCGAACGCCGGGACGCGTAGTCCTACATCTATTGTACCTGAGGGCGAACGCCGGGACGCGTAGTCCTACATCTATTGTACCTGAGGGCGAACGCCGGGACTCGTAGTCCTACATCTATTGTACCTGAGGGCGAACGCAGGGACACGTAGTCCTACATCTATTGTACCTGCGGGCGAACGCAGGGACGCGTAGTCCTACATCTATTGTACCTGAGGGCGAACGCAGGGACACGTAGTCCTACATCTATTGTACCTGAGGGCGAACGCAGGGACACGTAGTCCTACATCTATTGTACCTGCGGGCGAACGCCGGGACTCGTAGTCCTACATCTATTGTACCTGAGGGCGAACGCCGGGACTCGTAGTCCTACATCTATTGTACCTGCGGGTGAACGCAGGGACACGTAGTCCTACATCTATTGTACCTGCGGGTGAACGCAGGGACACGTAGTCCTACATCTATTGTACCTGCGGGTGAACGCAGGGACACGTAGTCCTACATCTATTGTACCTGCGGGCGAACGCCGGGACGCGTAGTCCTACATCTATTGTACCTGAGGGCGAACGCCGGGACTCGTAGTCCTACATCTATTGTACCTGAGGGCGAACGCAGGGACACGTAGTCCTACATCTATTGTACCTGCGGGCGAACGCCGGGACGCGTAGTCCTACATCTATTGTACCTGAGGGCGAACGCCGGGACGCGTAGTCCTACATCTCTTGTACCTGCGGGCGAACGCAGGGACACGTAGTCCTACATCTATTGTACCTGCGGGCGAACGCCGGGACGCGTAGTCCTACATCTATTGTACCTGAGGGCGAACGCCGGGACGCGTAGTCCTACATCTATTGTACCTGAGGGCGAACGCAGGGACACGTAGTCCTACATCTATTGTACCTGCGGGCGAACGCCGGGACGCGTAGTCCTACATCTATTGTACCTGAGGGCGAACGCCGGGACGCGTAGTCCTACATCTATTGTACCTGAGGGCGAACGCAGGGACACGTAGTCCTACATCTATTGTACCTGCGGGCGAACGCAGGGACGCGTAGTCCTACATCTATTGTACCTGAGGGCGAACGCAGGGACACGTAGTCCTACATCTATTGTACCTGCGGGCGAACGCAGGGACGCGTAGTCCTACATCTATTGTACCTGAGGGCGAACGCCGGGACTCGTAGTCCTACATCTATTGTACCTGAGGGCGAACGCAGGGACACGTAGTCCTACATCTATTGTACCTGAGGGCGAACGCAGGGACACGTAGTCCTACATCTATTGTACCTGCGGGCGAACGCAGGGACGCGTAGTCCTACATCTATTGTACCTGAGGGCGAACGCCGGGACGCGTAGTCCTACATCTATTGTACCTGAGGGCGAACGCAGGGACACGTAGTCCTACATCTATTGTACCTGCGGGCGAACGCAGGGACGCGTAGTCCTACATCTATTGTACCTGAGGGCGAACGCAGGGACACGTAGTCCTACATCTATTGTACCTGCGGGCGAACGCAGGGACGCGTAGTCCTACATCTATTGTACCTGAGGGCGAACGCCGGGACTCGTAGTCCTACATCTATTGTACCTGAGGGCGAACGCAGGGACACGTAGTCCTACATCTATTGTACCTGAGCGCGAACGCAGGGACACGTAGTCCTACATCTATTGTACCTGCGAGCGAACGCTGGGACTCGCAGTCCTACATCTCTTGTACCTGTGGGTGAACGCCGGGACTCGCAGTCCTACATCTATTGTACCTGCGGGCGAACGCCGGGACTCGCAGTCCTACATCTATTGTACCTGCGGGCGAACGCCGGGACTCGTAGTCCTACATCTCTTGTACCTGCGAGCGAACGCTGGGACTCGCAGTCCTACATCTCTTGTACCTGTGGGTGAACGCCGGGACTCGCAGTCCTACATCTATTGTACCTGCGGGCGAACGCCGGTACTCGTAGTCCCACATCTCTTGTACCTGCGAGCGAACGCCGGGACTCGCAGTCCTACATCTCTTGTACCTGTGGGCGAACGCCGGGACTCTTAGTCCTACATCTATTGTACCTGCGGGTGAACGCCGGGACTCGCAGTCCTACATCTATTGTACCTGCGGGTGAACGCCGGGACTCGTAGTCCTACATCTCTTGTACCTGTGGGTGAACGCCGTGAACCGTAGTCCTACATCTATTGTACCTGCGGGCGAACGCCGGGACTCTTAATCCTACATCTATTGTACCTGCGGGCGAACGCCGGGACTCGCAGTCCTACATCTATTGTACCTGCGGGCGAACGCCGGGACTCGTCCTACATCTCTTGTACCTGCGAGCGAACGCTGGGACTCGCAGTCCTACATCTCTTGTACCTGTGGGTGAACGCCGGGACTCGCAGTCCTACATCTATTGTACCTGCGGGTGAACGCCGGGACGCGTAGTCCTACATCTATTGTACCTGCGGGTGAACGCCGGGACTCGTAGTCCTACATCTATTGTACCTGTGGGTGAACGCCGGGACTCTTAGTCCTACATCTCTTGTACCTGCGGGCGAACGCCGGGACTCGCAGTCCTACATCTATTGTACCTGCAGGCGAACGCCGGGACTCGTAGTCCTACATCTATTGTACCTGTGGGTGAACGCTGGGACTCGCAGTCCTACATCTATTGTACCTGCGAGCGAACGCTGGGATTCGCAGTCCTACATCTCTTGTACCTGCGGGCGAACGCCGGGACTCTTAGTCCTACATCTATTGTACCTGTGGGTGAACGCCGGGACTCGTAGTCCTACATCTATTGTACCTGCGGGCGAACGCCGGGACTCACAGTCCTACATCTCTTGTACCTGCGGGCGAACACCGGGACGCGTAGTCCTACATCTCTTGTACCTGCGGGCGAACGCCGGGACTCTTAGTCCTACATTTATTGTACCTGTGGGTGAACGCTGGGACTCGCAGTCCTACATCTCTTGTACCTGCGTGCGAACGCCGGGACTCTTAGTCCTACATCTATTGTACCTGTGGGTGAACGCTGGGACTCGTAGTCCTACATCTATTGTACCTGCGGGCGAACGCCGGGACGCGCAGTCCTACATCTCTTGTACCTGCGGGCGAATGCCGGGACGCGTAGTCCTACATCTATTGTACCTGCGGGCGAACGCCGGGACTCGTAGTCCTACATCTCTTGTACCTGCGGGCGAACGCTGGGACTCGTAGTCCTACATCTCTTGTACCTGCGGGCGAACGCTGGGACTCGTAGTCCTACATCTCTTGTACCTGCGGGCGAACGCCGGGACTCGTAGTCCTACATCTATTGTACCTGCGGGTGAATGATGGGACTTTGTAGTTCTTTACCTCTTGTGTAATAATGCTGGGACTTCTAGTTCTACACCTTTTTTGTCTGGATAGTTATTCTGAGACCTGCAGTCCTCTGCCCAGTGTAATAATGCTGAGGCTTGTAGTTCTGGTACTTGCACTGTAGTGTTCACGTTCACACTTTTCTGATGCAGGTTTGCAGTTTGCTTTATGTCCTGAAAATCGATTCGCTCATCCATAGTTTGCACATCTACGATGTTGTGTCCCGTGACCTATATAGATACTTGCTAATATCCAGAGCTCCACTAGAAGTAGATGGGGAGCTCGGCGTACGGGCACCAACGCGACATTATCTATAGGACTGCCAGCTAATCGGACGCTGTACTTGGCTCTCTCCTGCAGTCCTCTAGACAGTGAATGGAGCGGTGGCACACATTGCTTGGCCCACACCACATTCATATGAGGCATTTTAGAGCCCTGTTCTCCACAATGATGGAGTCCTATCCTGTGATTAGGGGATACGTTGCAAAAATTGAAAAACTTATTACAAGTTTTCCAGGATTTGACAAATTTTGCTCAAAAGTCGAGAAAATGAAACAAGCGTTGCATTAGACTGTTAAGTAACTCCCTACCCTGATCTTGTAGACTCATTCATGTGACCACTGCAGACAATCACTGACTTCAGTGGTCCTCCTGTATATACAAATGTTACCACTGAGAGCTTTGATTGGCTGCAGTGATCACCTGATAGATGGATAGGGGAGATCTGGGCAGCTGAGGTGTCGCGATCGGGGCAGCAGAGGTGTCGCGATCGGGGCAGCAGAGGTGTCGCGATCGGGGCAGCAGAGGTGTCGCGATCGGGGCAGCAGAGGTGTCGCGAGCGGGGCAGCAGAGGTGTCGCGACCGGGGCAGCAGAGGTGTCGCGACCGGGGCAGCAGAGGTGTCGCGACCGGGGCAGCAGAGGTGACGCGACCGGGGCAGCAGAGGTGACGCGACCGGGGCAGCAGAGGTGACGCGACCGGGGCAGCAGATGTGTCGCGACCGGGGCAGCAGAGGTGTCGCGACCGGGGCAGCAGAGGTGACGCGACCGGGGCAGCAGATGTGTCGCGACCGGGGCAGCAGAGGTGTCGCGACCGGGGCAGCAGAGGTGTCGCGATCAGTGCAGCATCACAGCCACACTGCTGAGATTCAGGCCTTGCTCCTATGTGGGGGTCGCCAATATCTCATTTCTTCCACAATTTGTAGTTATACTTATTCTTGGACCTGATAATCTTCAGCTCCTGGATAATATCGTGGCCCTGTGCTGTAATCACATAGTCCCACGCTCTTCACCCCCATCAGTACTGACTGCAGTGACGGCACCTGCATGATTTATGGAGGGTTATCCGAGAAACATCAGTGTGAAGTACAAGTCCATGTCCTGTGTAATTATTTATTGGTACAGCCCGTGTTTCAGGTTGCCGCCATCACCATACTCCGCGCTCCAGTTGTGCCGCCCACGAGACTCATCTTCTAATTAAAACCCATTAATTGCAGGAGTCGCTTTAAAGTGGATTGCCATTTTAAAATTTAATTTACCACATGTAATCGACCTAATTATCTCATTGCCACTAAAAAAATACTTTGCACCATATTAATAACCTCATTGCCAGTAGAGAGCAAACAAGTGGCCAGGTGGGAATTGTTTGCTTGCTGCAAACAGATCAAAAACGTATTTTTAGCCCAAAATACAGTCATTTATGTAAGAAAAAAAATGTCTGTTAGTAATAGGATCGGCACAGACCGTAGTCTACGAGCCCGGCTGTCGTCCTAGATAATGACATTTGCCTTTTTATGAAATCTGACATTACGTAATAACTTTATTAATGTCCTCCAGCAAAGGCGCAGAAGATCAGAGGTCGTAATTCAATAAACCGCGAGATGCGACGTCTGGAACCTGAAGTAATACATTTATTGACAACCGCTGTCTGCTTACACTGGAAGACGCCCATTAATCAGAGGAGCCATCTGGCAAGACGGGCAGCTTCTCCATGTTAGCCAGACAGAACTTGTCGGCGAGCATTTATTGACACGTCGTGGGTTTGGTCTCCATTCTTCGGAAATCGCCCTATGCAGAAACCCTAGTTGTGGTCTAATATGTGATCTCCAATTTCATATTGCAGATGTAAAACTAAATCAATGGATATTCAAGATGATGATTCATTACGAGAAACGCTGCAAGAGCTAGAAGAGTTTCCACAAAAAGTCTGCTCCCCTCGAGAAGAGAAGGAGCTGACGGAAGCATTGGTGGAGATCAGCGAGAAGATTCTGGAGGATGATCACAAGTCCATAGAGTGGCTGATAGGCACGGGATGGGACGAAGCTGTGAGTACATCAGTCGCTCCTCTACCAGAGTTTAGATCAGGGTGGGATCCTCTAAGATCTGGAGATCTCCACTTGTAAATTAGATGGGTCAGGCGTAGAGATGAGCGAATTTGCTCGGGTTCCCTCTTATTTAGCAAGCTATAGCTTGCCAAATAAGAGGGAACCTGAGCAAATTTGCTCTTCTCTAGTCATGAGTAGCGACGAGCATTTCCTCGTTGTGGAATGACAACTTCTTTGCAGAAAAAATAAGGAATAAAATGTGAGGCTTGACCCGGTCAGCGATTGATTAGATCACAGAGCTCTGCATTTGGCTAAGTCAGTCCCATAGACTGTGAATGGAGTTGGTAGTGCACTTGCAATACCACCTCTCAATTACAACATGGGGCACAGGACCCCCTCCCAATCCCATGATCAGTTGGGTTCATACCTTTATCACCTATCCTAGACCTTCACGGAGCGTGGTGACGATCCCCGCTCTGTTCAGCTAGACAATAAAATACAGCCATATTACAGTAATGAGATAGCGGGATAAGGGGAAGAAACTTGTTGCTCTACCAAGCCCAATCCATTTATTTAGTGACAGGCCACATGCCAGTCTTGTTTCCATTTCCTGTGCCATCGTCTAGGTTCCCACCATGGATTTAGAGGTCATTTCAAGTTCTCTGTCTAATGCTACGTTCACATTAGCGGCGGGCGCCGCATGCGTCATGCGCCCCTATATTTAACATGGGGGCGCATGGACATGCGTCGCACTTGCGTTTTGCGGCGCCCGCGTCCGGGCGCAGAGGACGCAGCAAGTTGCATTTTTGCTGCGTCCAAAATCAATTAAAAAAAGGACGCATGCGGCGCAAAACGCAGCGTTGTGCATGCGTTTTGCTGCGTTTTTGTTTGCGTTGTGCGCTGCGGCGCCGACGCTGCGGCGCACAACGCAAATGTGAATGTATCTTTAGTGAGACTCGGAGCTGTATGGATGGTCTGCTTCGCTCTGTGAATGTCTGATCCGGTGTAGTGGTGAGAGATTAATACTTTGTTGTTTCTTATTTTCCAGGCTCGTGGCTGGGGTTCCGTTTCTGCAACGGCATGTCTGCACCTTCAGAAGAAACAGAAGAAGCCCAAGGCTGGAGAGGCCACAGATTGTATTTTATGTCTAGACCTGTGTTTTATACCTGAAAGTAAAGATACAACTGCAGAAACAAAACCCGGCACAGTCACCAACCACGAAAAGAAGTCAGCAACTGAGACGAACTCTGCGGATCACGGTCTAGCTGCCGCAGAGAAAGACTTTGCGTTTGGCTTTACAGGTCATTGCCCTTCTACAGAAACCGGTCATGACAAAGTATCTTCTGTAGAGGTATCTACTAGAGAACCAAGACCCAACAAGGAGAGGAACATACAAAGAAGCTCCTCACCGATCACTGGGAAAGCTTTTCCATTATGTACCGATTGTTACAATACAAAGGAGTCGCCAACGTTCAATGTGCCTTTGTTACTGCCACCATTGAAAGCTTCACTTGGAAACGGACATGCAGAGCAGATGGCACGGAGGAAAGAGGTTCTCCTCCATCAGATGGAAAAGCTTCCCTCAAAGGGATTTATGGGCAGCACCCTGGACGAACAAGTCCTCCACAACATGGATCTCAGGGTAGAGAAGAAACTTCTTGAAGTCATAAGTAATCTTCCTAAGGGGCAGCTCAGAGTGCCTCAGCCACTGTCCTTTGTCACCTCTTACGTTCCAAAAATACCAGCAAAGGACGTGGATCGTCTGCATTGGCAAAACTCGTTATTTGTCCAGAAGTCTCTTGGCGTGAATGCCAGCAATGTAAAACATGAAACCAGCTCTGCTCAGGTGGGCTTCCTCCATACCAGGACACTGCAAAACAAGCGCAACATGCGCCAAGAATCAAGATTCCTCAATGACGCTAAAGGTAGACGGGCAAAATCAGGCGGCAGCCCCGTAATCAGTAGCACACTATTACCTTCCTTAACTGTTACGAGGGTAGAAATACCGGTCAAAATCAAAATGTGCTAAATAGGCTACCTCTCTACTTTAGGTCATCCGGTTGCCAATAAACCCTATGAAGAACACTATGAAGTATTCAGATTTATTTTTTTTAAGGAGTAAAAAATGAATTCCAGAAGAAAGAAAACATGGTTTATAAAGTGCTGGTTGCTTTTTCCCATCTTAAGGAAAGATCAACCATGACTGGGTTCCTCCATGCAATTGTCCATTTGTGAACGGGTGCTGGGACTGCAATTTTTTTTACTCGTCAGTGTGCAAAAATTGCTCATGTGTACTCACACATTGACCAACAATGGTCAGCGTGCCATCTCATAAGCACACACAAACCAATCCAGATAGATAACGCGTTGATCTGAATGTATCCTAAAGAGATTTCTGATGGATTCCAATCAGAATTAGAACGCAGGTTTGATCGGTACTTTAGACGATTTAAGGGGGTTTCCGTGCTATTCTATAACTTTACAGAAAAAAGGCATAGTGTGATTAAAAAATAAAAATAGCATATTCTCCGCTATTGATCCTCCATCCCTGCGGGTAGTGCCATCCAACAGTCCTTTCTCCTTTTCCAGCATGTTGGAATAAAAGTTATTATTTGGCCGCTCTTGTTGGCTCCCCAAGATTAAACACGTTTATTTAGCGCTCACCTTTGTCTTTAAAAACAGAATCAAAATGTTCCCCAAATCTGAAGATGTATTTTTTTAAGACTGTTAACCCCTTACTGACCTCGGACGGGATAGTACGTCCGAGGTCAGATCCCCTGCTTTGATGCAGGGCTCCGGCGGTGAGCCCGCATCAAAGCCGGGACATGTCAGCTGTTTTGAACAGCTGACGTGCCCGCAATAGCGGCGGGTGAAGTCGCGTTTCACCTGCCGCTATTAACTAGTTAAATGCCGCTGTCAAACACAGACAGCGGCATTTAACTACTGCATCGGCCGGGCGGGCGGATATGAGCGCATCGCTGACCCCCGTCACATGATTGGAGGTCGGCGACGCTTCTCCATTGTAACCATAGAGGTCCTTGAGACCTCTATGGTTACTGATCGCCGGTAGCTGTGAGCGCCACCCTGTGGTCGGCGCTCACAGCACACCTGATTTTCTACTACATAGCAGCGAACAGCTATTGAAGCATGGCAAAACTTAAAAAAAGTTTAAAAAAAAAGTGAAAATAAAAACAAAAATATAAAAGTTTAAATCACCCCCCTTTCGCCCCAATCAAAATAAATCAATATAAAAAAAAAAATCAAACCTACACACATTTGGTATCGCCGCGTTCAGAATCGCCCGATCAATAAAAAAAAGCATTAACCTGATCGCTAAACGGCGTAACGAGAAAAAAATTTGAAACGCCAGAATTACATTTTTTTGGTCGCCGCGACATTGCATTAAAATGCAATAACGGGCGATCAAATGAACGTATCTGCACCAAAATGCTATCATTAAAAACGCCAGCTCGGCACGCAAAACATAAGCCCTCAACCGACCCCAGATCATGAAAAATAGAGACGCTACGAGTATCGGAAAATGGCGCTTTTTTTTTTTTTTTTTTTTTTTTTTTTAGCAAAGTTTGGAAATTTTTTTCACCACTTAGGTGTCTATGAACTCGTAGTGACCTGGAGAATCATAATGGCAGGTCAGTTTTAGCATTTAGTGAACCTAGCAAAAAAGCCAAACAAAACACAAGTGAGGGACTGCACTTTTTTTGCAATTTCACTACACTTGGAATTTTTTTCCCGTTTTCTGGTACACGACTTGATAAAACCAATGATGTCATACAAAGTACAACTCATACTGCAAAAAATAAGCCCTCACATGGCCAAATTGACGGAAAAATAAAAAAGTTATGGCTCTGGGAAGGAGGGGAGCGAAAAACGAACACGGAAAAACGGAAAATCCCAAGGTCATGAAGGGGTTAAAAAGAATGACCACCACGTAAGTCATCTAAATGACAAGACTGCAATGGCTCGCGTGTTCTCGTGACATGCGATCAGGTGATCATGTTCCAATGAGTACCTCACTACTCATCCAAGTAAGAAACTAATTATCCCTTCTGATGAACAGATTAAAAAGGGGTTATCTAGGGCTATATAATTTTTCACTTTAAGACCAAGATCGAATAAGCAGCTAAGGCTACTTTCACACTAGCGTCGGGCTCGGCCGAGGTTACCGACGCTAGCGTTCTCTGCGCCGCACAACGGGGGCAGCGGATGCATTTTTCCAGCGCATCCGCCGCCCCATTGTGAGGTGCGGGGAGGTGGGGGCGGACCGTCGGCAGCAAAAAACGCTACATGTAGCGGTTTTTGCAGCTGACTGTCCGCCACAACACGGCGCAACCGTCGCATGACGGTTGCGACGTGTGTCAATTCGTCGCAATGCGTCGTTAATGTTAGTCTATGGACAAAAAACGCATCCTGCAAGCACTTTTGCAGGATGCGTTTTTTGACCAAAATGACGCATTGCGACGGAGGACAAAAAACACCAGTGTGAAAGTAGCCTAAGTTGCTACCAGCGCTGATTTCTGCCGACACAGACTGCTCCTACTGGCGATTCAGCTGCTTCCACTGACATCACATCTGCTCTGCTGATGGGATGGGACTGCCCAAGTTCTGATTGAAAGCCAAATCCTTAGTGCAGGGAGCTGGCTGTCAATCAGCATGATGTGTGCAGTCAAAACCTGTCGACACAGCAGAGCGGAAGAGTAAGGCCGGGGTCACACTAGACCGTAATACGGACGAGTGCTATGTGATAAAACATCGCATAGCACTCGGCCCAATGTTAATCTATGGTGCAGCTCCCATCATCCGATATTTTCTCCACCGTATTCAGGATCCGAGTGAAATCGCAGCAGGCTGCGATTGTCAGCGTATCTTGGCCGAGACTCGCCAATGCAAGTCTATGGGTGCGAGAAAAAATCGGATTACACACGGACCATGCGTGTGCATTGCGAGAAATACGCAGCGGTGTTAGAGAAAAGCCGGTACTTCAATTGCCGGCTTTTCATTACTCCTGCCTAAACCCGACAGGATATGAGACATGGTTTACATACAGTAAACCATCTTATATCCCCCTTTTTTTTTTTGCATATTCCACACTACTAACGTTAGTAGTGTGTATGTGCAAAATGTGGGCGCTGTAGCGTGTAAAATAAAGGGTTAAATCGCGGAAAAAATTGGCGTGGGCTCCCGCGCAATTTTCTCCGCCAGAGTGGTAAAGCCAGTGACTGAGGGCAGATATTAATAGCCAGGAGAGGGCCCATGGTTATTGGCCCCCCCGTGGCTAAAAACATCTGCCCCCAGCCACCCCAGAAAAGGCACATCTGGAAGATGCGCCTATTCTGGCACTTGGCCACTCTCTTCCCACTCCCTGTAGCGGTGGGATATGGGGTAATGAAGGGTTAATGCCACCTTGCTATTGTAAGGTGACATTAAGCCAGATTAATAATGGAGAGGCGTCAATTATGACACCTATCCATCATTAATCCAATTGTATGAAAGGGTTAAAAAACACACACATTATTACAAAGTATTTTAATGAAATAAACACACAGGTTGGTTTAGTATTTTATTGTTCTCTCAATCCTCGCTTGGCAAAATAATAAACCCACAATATACATACCCTCTGATGTACTGTCAGGTCCCACGAGGTAATCCATCTGAAGGGGTTAATTATTTTACAGCCATGAGCTGCGCTAAAGCACTCGCTCGTGTCTGTAAGCCCCGGGTGATTAACCCCTTGACCCCCAAGGGTGGTTTGCACGTTAATGACCGGGCCAATTTTTACATTTCTGACCACTGTCTCTTTATGAGGTTATAACTCCGAAACGCTTCAACGGATCTTAGCGATTCTGAGACTGTTTTCTTGTAACATATTGTACTTCATGATAGTGGTAAAATTTCTTCGATATCACTTGCGTTTATTTGTGAAAAAAAAGGAAAATTGGCGAAAATTTTGAAAATTTCGCAATTTTCCAACTTTGAATTTTTATTCTGTTAAACCAGAGAGTTATGTGACACAAAATAGTTAATAAATAACATTTCCCACATGTCTACTTTACATCAGCGCAATTTTGGAAACAAAATTTTTTTTTTGCTTGGAAGTTATAAGGGTTAAAATTTGACCAGCAATTTCTCATTTTTACAACATAATTTACAAAACCATTTTTTTTAGGGACCACCTCACATTTGAAGTCATTTTGAGGGGTCTATATGGCAGAAAATACCAAAAAGTGACACCATTCTGAAAACTGCACCCCTCAAGCTGCTCAAAACCACATTCAAGAAGTTTATTAACCCTTCAGGTGTTTCACAGCAGCAGAAGCAACATGGAAGGAAAAAATTAACATTTTACTTTTTAGTCACAAAAATGATCTTTCAGCAATAATTTTTTTAATTTCCCAAGGGTAAAAAGAGAAAATGGACCTTAAAAGTTGTTGCCCAATTTGTCCTGAGTACGCTGATACCCCACATGTGAGGAAGAACCACTTTTTGGGCGCACGGCAGAGCTCAGAAGGAAAGGAGCGTCGTTTGACATTTTCAAGCTAAAATTGGCTGCAATTGAAATTGGACGCCATGTCGTGTTTCGCCAGCCCCTGATGTGCCTAAACAGTGGAAACCCCCCATAAGTGACCCCATTTTGGAAACTAGACCCCCTAAGGAACTTATCTAGATGTGTCGTGAGTACTTTTATCCCCCAAGTGCTTCACGAAAGTTTATAACGCTCGGGTGTGAAAATAAAAAATCCTATTTTTTCTACAAACATGATCGTTTAGTCCCCAATTTTTTATTTTCTCAAGGGTAGCAGGAGAAATTAGACCCCAAAAGTTGTTGTCCAATTTGTTCTGAGTACACCGATACCCCATATGTGGGGGGGAACCACTGTTTGGGCGCATGGCAGGGCTCAGAAGGAAAGGAGCGCCCTTTGACATTTTCAAGCTAAAATTGGCTGGAATTGAGATCGGATGCCATGTCGTGTTTGGCGAGCCCCTGATGTGCGTAAACAGTGGAAACCCCCCATAAGTGACCCCATTTTGGAAACTAGACCCCCTAAGGAACTTATCTAGATGTGTCGTGAGCACTTTTATCCCCCAAGTGCTTCACGAAAGTTTATAACGCCCGGGCGTGAAAATAAAAAATCCTATTTTTCCCCACAAAAATGATCTTTCAGTCCCCAATTTTTTATTTTCCCAAGGGTAACAAGAGAAATTGGACCCCAAAAGTTGCTGTCCATTTTGTTCTGAGTACGCTGGTACCCCATATGTGGGAAAAAACTGTTTGGGCACTTCGGGACTCAGAAGGGAAGCAGTGACGATTTGGAATGCAGACTTTGATGGACTGGTTCTGAGGGCGTCATGTTCCGTTTGCAGAGCCCCTGATGTGCCTAAACAGTAAAAAAAACCCACAAGTGACATCATTTTGGAACCTAGACCCCCATGGAACTTACTTAGATGTGCCCTCTCTTTGGAACTAATCTACTGGTTCCTAATTAGTAGTGCATGAAGGTGTGGTACAATTTGAAGCAGTCCATACACAGGCCAGGTTTGTCGGGGCAGGTGTCGCATTGGTAGATGGTGTCCTTGCGTACTCCTCGTTTGTAGCACACTCGGCACCTTTTTTGCGGCTTACCTTTTCTACCAGTTGGCGGGACCACCCCCGGAAAATGCTGACCTGGTACAATACGAGCACCCTCAGTTCCGGAAGTACTGGGGCCCGCTCCTTCCCTCGTGCCAAACATCAGGGCCTTAACCACTACCTCCTGGAACTGAAGGTACGTCGTATCGGTGTGGCGTGCACATCGTGACAGCAGGAAAGCGTTAAGCATTGCCATTTGTACGATGTACACCGACAGCTTTTTGTACCACACCTTGGCCTTCCTCAAAGCACTGTACGGTTGGAGGAGTTGATCGGAGAGATCAACGCCCCCCATGTTTTTGTTGTACCCCAGTACACAGTCCGGTTTGCAGACCTTTGTAGAGGTACCCCGTACAGTGCTGAGGGCGCTGCCATCACCGTGTATGGTGGTCAACAGAAGGACATCAGTCCTTGTACTTGACCACCAGCAGGTGGTCGCTACATTGGGCTTTGCTCTCACCTTTTCTGAGCATCTGCCCAAGTAGCGTCTTCGGGAGGCCTCTCTGATTTTTGCGGACAGTACCACAGGCTGCGGTACCTCGCGCAGAGAGGGATTTGTAGAGTGGGATGCTGGAATAAAAGTTATCGGTGTAGAGGTGATAACCTTTATCCAGCAGTGGGTGCACCAAATCCCACACTATTTTCCCACTCACTCCCAAGACAGGGGGACACTCAGGCGGTTCAATCCTGCTGTCCTTCCCTTCGTAAACTCTAAAGCTGTGGGTGTACCCTGAGGTACTCTCACACAGCTTGTAGAGTTTGATTCCGTACCTGGCCCTTTTGTTGGGCAGGTATTGACGGAATCTGAGCCGCCCCTTAAAATGAACCAAGGACTCATCCACACAGATGTCCCTTTTGGGCACGTACACTTCAGCAAACTTTTTGCTGAAGTGTTCGATGACCGGCCGAACTTTGAACAGACGGTCAAAATTGGGGTCATCTCGTGCGGGACACTGTGCATTATCGGAATAATGCAGGAATTTGTGGATGGCCTCAAAACGCGTCCGAGCCATGACCATTCGGCACACTGGAGTGTTATATAAAATATCCACACTCCAATATTGCCGAAGTTCTGGCTTCTTCACGATCCCCATGTGGAGGACCAGGCCCCAAAACTGCATCACTTCAACTGCGTCTACAGGAGACCAGTTAGAAAATGATGAACCGGGGTTTTGCTCCAAAAATTGCCAAGCATATAAATTAGTTTGCTCCACCATGAGGTTAACAAAATCCTCAGAGAAAAAGACTTTGAAAAAGTCTATTTCTGTGAGGCCGGTGGTGTCAAACCTGATTCCTGATTCTGCCACAAAATCAGGAATCAGTGGCTCGTAATTTTCGGGGGGCGAGGTCCATATGGGGTCCGAAGAAGGGCGCGCTGGTTCATCTTCAGGAGTGGGTGCTGCGTCATCTTCTCTCCTGGGGCGTCTGCGAGGCGGTTCCGCAGGACCCGAGGAGGAAGATGAGGAGGAGAAGGAGGGTGAAGAGGATGAAGAATCTGAAGAGTAAAGGAATGTGGGATCCTCTCCCTCGCTATCAGTGTCGGAGGCAAGAAAAGAATATGCCTCCTCTGCTGAATAGCGCTGTTGGGACGAACGGGACGGATGGGACATTTTTTGTGTGAGTATGGTGCTTGGGTGCAATTTATTGGAACTATGTGTACGTGTGGGGGGGGGGGGATAGTGTTTGGTGCAAACTTCTGAAAAGTAAAAGCTAAAAGAAAAAAAGCAAATAGGGAAAAAAAATACCTGTGAAAGGAAAAGTCTAAAACAGCAGGCCCTAGCTCTGAAAAGTGAACTGCGTCACTTATCAAAGTTCGGCGCCTGCTGGGTGTGTGAATGGGGATGTGGAAAAAACGCCAGGCACGAGAGCTCTGATAAGTGAACCGAGTCACTTATCAAAGTTCGTCGGCGGCGGCTGGGTGCGCGGACGGGGATGTGAAAAAAAAAAAAAAAGAAACGAAAGGCACGGGTTCAGACGCAGCGGCGGGGTGCGCGCAAGGGGATGTGGGAAAAAAAAACAAAAAACGAAAGGCACGGGTTCAGACGCAGCGGCGGGGTGCGCGCAAGGGGATGTGGAAAAAAAAAAAAGAAAAAGAAACGAAAGGCACGGGCTCAGACGCAGCGGCGGGGTGCGCGCAAGGGGATGTGGAAAAAAAAAAAAAGAAACGAAAGGCACGGGTTCAGACGCAGCGGCGGGGTGCGCGCAAGGGGATGTGGGAAAAAAAAAACAAAAACGAAAGGCACGGGTTCAGACGCAGCGGCGGGGTGCGCGCAAGGGGATGTGGGAAAAAAAAAAAAGAAACGAAAGGCACGGGCTCAGACGCAGCGGCGGGGTGCGCGCAAGGGGATGTGGAAAAAAAAAAAAAGAAACGAAAGGCACGGGCTCAGACGCAGCGGCGGAGTGAGCGCAAGGGGATGTGAAAAAAAAAAGAAGAAACGAAAGGCACGGGCTCAGATGCAGCGGCGGGGTGCGCGCAAGGGGATTTGAAAAAGAAAAAAAAGAAACGAAAGGCACGGGCTCAGACGCAGCGGCGGGGTGAGCGCAAGTGGATGTGGAAAAAAAAAAGAAACGAAAGGCACGGGTTCAGACGCAGCGGCGGGGTGCGCGCAAGGGGATGTGGGAAAAAAAAAGAAACGAAAGGCACGGGTTCAGACGCAGCGGCGGGGTGCGTGGACGGGGATGTGGAGGAGAAAAGTGAGCACCAGTGTTGATCGGTGAACTGCGTCACCAATCAACGCTCGGTGGCACTAAGGGGGGTGAAAAAGAAAAGCGAGCACGAGTGTTGATCGGTGAACTGCGTCACCAATCAACGCTCGGCGGCTGGTAAATTTGGGCACGGACGGACGCGGCGCAAAGTGAGGGTGGAGGGGGAATGGGGGGTAAGGGGGGATGGGGGGGTAAGGGGGGATGGGGGGGGTAAGGGGAGATGGGGGGGGGGTAAGAAAGATCGGGCCGGGATCGGGGTATCAACACTTACGGTTGTAGTCCCTCTTCTTTCTTCTGTCTTCTGTTTTTTTTAGCGAGAATTATTGGTGTCACAGGCTACTGTGGCTACAAGTCTCAGCACAGGAGGGGGATCTGACAGCGTGACCGCTCTGCAGGAACCCTCACCAAGTGTGAGGATTCCTGCAGAGCAGTCAGACAGGTCAGGGACAGGTGAGACAGGTCACAGAGCGGTCACACCGCTGCTGTGACCTGTGATTGGTGGGATCGATGATCACATCGATCCCACCAATCAGGGGAGGCCCTGGTGACGCCGGTGTTGCTAGGCACCAGCCTATGATCGGAGCTCACAGCTCCGGTCATAGGCAGGTTACCGGCAGGTCACCAGCAAGTGACCGGCAGGTGACCGGCAGGTCACCATCAGGGCACAGCACGGTCATACCGCTGCTGTGCCCTGTGATTGGCGCGATCGACGATCACATCGATCGCGCCAATCAGCAGGAGCAGGCAGAGGAGGCGAGGCAGGGCACCAGAGCGCAGTTAGAAGCAGGGCACAGCGCGGTAATATCGCCGCTGTGCCCTGCGATTGATGTGATCGTCGATCGCGCCAATCCGGGGGGTTTTGGCCGGTGCCTGGCGTTGCCAGGCACCGGCCCCAGGATCGAGTACATCGGTACTCGATCCTAGCCTGGGACCTCACTGTTTCAGCCAATCTGATTGGCTGAAACAGTGAGAAAGGCTGTGATTCGCTGTTCAGAATTGAACAGCCAATCACAGCGATCGGGAGGCCGGGGGGGGGGGCGGCGCCATACCCTGAA
This sequence comes from Ranitomeya variabilis, assembly GCF_051348905.1. Lineage (NCBI taxonomy): Eukaryota > Metazoa > Chordata > Amphibia > Anura > Dendrobatidae > Ranitomeya > Ranitomeya variabilis. The sequence continues at coordinate 578,302,940 of NC_135233.1, forward strand.
ATGCCGAGGCCATCTTCCGTAAGGTAAGGTGGCGTCGGAATTTTAATGCGATCACCGCGACTTTATTTCGCGGTGTCGCATTAAAGGGCATGACGTACTATCCCGTCGGCGGTCATACGGGCCCACCCCACCTCGACGGGATAGTACGTCCGATGTCAGGAAGGGGTTAAAGGAAAGCGGAGTGATCTGTACTTACATTGAGTTGCGGTGAGGCGCCCTCTGGTGGATGAACTCATATGAACTCGAGCGTGGGAACTTTTCTAAGGCTGCAGTTCATGAGAACATCCACCAGAGGGCGCCTCACCGCAACTCAATGTAAGTACAGATCACCCAGCTTTCCTTTCATCACCCGGGGCTTACAGACACGAGCGAGTGCTTTAGCGCAGCTCCTGCCTGTAAAATAATTAACCCCTTCAGATGGATTACCTCGTGGGACCTGACAGTTCATCAGAGAGGGTATGTATATTGTGGGTTTATTATTTTGCCAAGCGAGGGTGTTCCGGATGGATTGAGAGAACAATAAAACCGGTTTTTACGTACCGGTAATAGGATTTTACGGAGCCACGACAGCACCCCTACGAGAGGGGATCCGCCCACCTTCCGGACAGGAACCTACAGGATTTAAAGGGGAGGTCCCCCTCACCACTCCAGTTTGTGTTTCAGAGTATAAGGGACACCGCCCATTTGAGTTAGTACATAAACATATATACTTAAACATTACTAAATACCATCACCTCTAAAAGAGTGATAACTAACAGCACACCTTCCAATAGAGTGCAGGAAACCAGTGATTAACTACGGGGGGGAATGTGCGGGTGCTGTCGTGGCTCCGTAAAATCCTATTACCGGTACATAAAAAACGGTTTTCCTATCGCCACGACAGCACCCCTACGAGAGATTTTCAAAGATCAATCACCTGGGAGGGACTACAGTACTAAGTACTGAACGGCCAAAAGTTAAATTGGCCTCTGACAGGTCAAGACGGTAATGTCTATAAAAGGTGGAAGGAGATGACCACGTTGCCGCCTTACATATTACGTCTATGGAGACGTCTGCTCTTTCCGCCCAGGATGAGGCCATGGCTCGAGAGAGTGGGCTCTGATGCCATCTGGTGGTGTTTGGCCTTTGGCAATATAAGCAAGATATATGGCATCTCTTATCCATCTGGCGATAGAACCTTTCGTTACACTCGCCCTTTTTCTTGGATTCTGAAAGGAAACAAAGAGCCCTACTCTGCCTCCCTGGCTCTGTTTTGTGGAGGTATTCTAACAGCGTTCTTCTAACGTCTAGCATATGACATTTCTGCTCTTCAGCTGAAACCGGATTGTCACAAAATGATGGTAAAACTATCTCTTGGCTTCTATGAAACTTGGAAGCTACTTTTGGTAGATATGCTGGATCTGGTTTTAACACGATCCTATCCTGAAAGACCATTAAATAAGGGGGATCTACCGATAAAGCCTGTAAATCACTCACTCTCCTAGCAGAAGTTAGGGCCATTAGGAGGGCAGTTTTTAAAGTTAAATATTTAATGGAGACCGAATCTATTGGCTCAAAGGGGAGTTCAGTTAGGGCATCTAAAACTAAACTTAAGTCCCATGGTGGCAGACTGGGCACATACACTGGATTAGAACGTTCAGTGGCCTTAATAAATCTGGATACCCATCTGTTCCCTGCCACATCACTGCTATATAATGCCCCCAGAGCTGAAATTTGGACTCTAAGGGTATTTACTGCCAAGCCCAATTCTCGGCCTTTCTGTAAAAATTCCAGAATAGCCAGAATTGGAACCTTGCCTGAAAAGGGATGTTGGTAGAAGGCAAGGAACTTTTTCCAGGTCTTAGCATAGATCTTAGTAGTAACTTCTTTCCGGCTGTTTAACAGAGTAGAAATGAGAGCCTCTGAAAACCCTCTTCTCCTTAATAACTCCCTCTCAAATTCCACACCGTCAGATGCAGGGATTCCACATTGGGGTAACGGAATGGACCCTGAGAAAGAAGCTCCGGACTGACTGGCAATACCCAGGGATCGGTCACAGACATTGTTCTGAGTAACGAGAACCATGCCCTCCTGGGCCAAAAGGGGGCAATCAAGATCACTCTCGCCCTCTCCTCCCTCTTCGGGTCTGTTGGTTCCCAGTCTCGGTTCTGATAAGGTCTTCGGTATTGGAAGCGTCTCCTGAAGGTATTCCTAAAGGTAGGATTAAACACTTTAGGAAAGCCCTTTTTTCTATCCTGCCTTAGCTAGAATGTCATCCAATACCGGGCCAAACAGGTACTCACCCCTACATGGAATCGTACACAGTTTTGCTCTCGCCTGGGCATCTCCCTTCCAGGTCTTAAGCCATAGGGCTCGTCGAGCGGCGTTTGAAAGACCTGCTGATCTGGCTGCTAACTTTAGCGAATCCACAGATGCATCCGCTAAATACGCCACCCCTTCCCGTATTTGCGATAGGGAGTTTAGTATTTTGTCTCTGGGCACTTTGGATTTCAGCTGTTCCTCCAGCTGGGTTACCCAAACCATGACAGATCTAGCCGTACAAGTACTGGAGATTGCCGGTTTGAAAGCACCAGCAGACGACTCCCACACCTTCTTCAAAAACATGTCCGCTTTTCTATCTGACGGATCTTTCAGAAGGCCGACATCCTCAAGTGGTAGGGCTCCGGCTTTAGATGAAGAGGCCACCGCTGCGTCCACTTTTGGGACCTTCATCCATACCGTCAGATCATCATCGTCAAAGGGATCTTCTTTTTGCTGACGACGGTAGGAAACCTTTGTCTTGTTTATCCCATTCCCGTTTTATAAGGGTCTTAACTGTATCCACGACCGGGAATGACTTACGACTAGTGTTGAGCATTCCGATGCTGCAAGTATCGGGTATCGGCCGATACTTGCTGTATCGGAATTCCGATACCGGGATTCCGATACTCTTGTGGTATCGGGTATCGGAACAACATTAATGTTAAAATGTGTAAAATAGAGAATTAAAATAAAAAATATCGCTATACTCACCTGTCCGACGCAGCCGGGACCTCAGCGCAGGAACCGGCAGCGTTGTTTGTTTAAAATTCCCGCTTTTACATGGTTACGCGAAGTCCTGGCTTGTGATTGGTCAGGGCGGCCATGTTGCCGGGCCGCGGACCAATCACAGCAAGCCGTGACGAAAATACGTCACGGCTTGCTGTGATTGGTCCGCGTCCCGGCAACATGGCCGCCATTAACCAATCACAAGCCGTGACGTCACGGGAGGCTGGAAACGCGCTCATTTTAAAAAGGGCGCGTGTCCAGCCTCCCGTGACGTCACGGCTTGTGATTGGTTGCGTCGCGGTCAACCAATCACAAGCCGGGAGGCTGGACACGCGCCCATTTCAAAATGAGCGCGTCCAGCCTCCCGGCTTGTGATTGGTTGATCGCGGCGCAACCAATCACAAGCCGTGACGTCACGGGAGGCTGGACACGCGCCCTTTTTAAAATGAGCGCGTGTCCAGCCTCCCGTGACGTCCCAGCTTGTGATTGGTCAGGGCGGCCATATTGCCGGGACGCGGACCAATCACAGCAAGCCGTGACGTAATTTCGTCACGGCTTGCTGTGATTGGTCCGCGTCCCGGCAACATGGCCGACCTGACCAATCACAAGCCGGGAATTCACGTAACCAAGTAATAGCGCGATTTTTAAACAAACAACGCTGCCGGTTCCCTCGCTGAAGTCCCGGCTGCGTCGGACAGGTGAGTATAGCGATATTTTTTATTTTAATTCTTTCTTTTACACATTTATATGGTTCCCAGGGCCTGAAGGAGAGTTTCCTCTCCTTCAGACCCTGGGAACCATCAGGAATACCGTCCGATACTTGAGTCCCATTGACTTGTATTGGTATCGGGTATCGGTATCGGATTGGATTCCGATACTGTGACGGTATCGGCCGATACTTTCCGATACCGATACTTTCAAGTATCGGACGGTATCGCTCAACACTACTTACGACTCTTCTGGCACAAGCCCGCAAACATTAAGTCTTGTGCAGATTTTGGTTCCCTGTTCTCAGTAACCCCCATGGTTGCTCGGACTCCTTTAACCAATATATCCATGTTATCAACCGAAAAACATGGCCTTCCTTCTTCCTCTGAGGAGGATGGTGATAAGGAGCGGGAACATTCACCTTCTTGCAGGGACGGACTAGATCCTGGAGATATGTCCCTGCTTAACCTCCCATGGCGGCTGGTTCTAAGGGAATAGTTTATTTCTTCCCTGATGACCTCTCTAAGGTCTGAAGAACGAAGGGGAGCTTCCTCTTCTAAGGTCTGACAGATGCACGCCTGGCAAAGCCTTTTAGAATAACTGTCAGGCATTGGGGTCATGCATAACGCACATTGCTTGTGCTTAGATTTAGATGACTTTTTCCCCTAAAACAAAGCACAAAATAACAGACCATATCAGCACCAGGAGCAACACTCACCATGAGGCTGAATCTGTGAATACCGGTTTTGGAGGAGAACGATCCACTTGTGACTCTGGGGCGCTCGCACGCTGCTGCCCCCGTACCACGCTGCTGCTGCTTCTTGAGCGGCTACCGCTCTTGCTGCGCTGCTCCGATCCCTCTCCTTGAGGGTGCTCGGCGTCCCCTACTGAGGACATTGCTGCACGCTTTCCTGTACAGCCGCCGCTCTTTTTCAAACGCTGCAGCGCTCCTCCTCCAGCTTACCCCGGAAGTGTGAGAGCTACTTCCGGGTTCACCTGCGCCGGTGTGAGCGCTGAACACCGCGCCTGCACTGTGGACCAGGACGGCACTGCCCGACCCCTGGAGCGTGCTCCGTGTGGCCAGACGAGGGGGGGTCTGCACGCAGGACACCCCCGACGCTGCTTCCGGGCCCCCGATTCTGTCGTTCGCTACGGACACCGCACAGAGGCATGGCGGACCCTGGTAAGGTTCATTCCTGCAGGCTCCCGCCGTCCGGACAGGAACCCAAACTGGAGTGGTGAGGGGGACCGCCCCTTTAAATCCTGTAGGTTCCTGTCCAGAAGGTGGGCGGATCCCCTCTCGTAGGGGTGCTGTCGTGGCGATAGGAAAATACTAAACCAACCTGTGTGTTTATTTCATTAAAATACTTTTTAATAGTGTGTGGTTTTTTTTAACCCTTTCATACAATTGGATTAATAATGGATAGATGACATAATTGACGCCTCTCCATTATTAATCTGGCTTAATGTCACCTTACAATAGCAAGGTGACATTAACCCTTCATTACCCCATATCCCACCGCTACACGGGAGTGGGAAGAGAGTGGCCAAGTGCCAGAATAGGCGCATCTTCCAGATGTGCCTTTTCTGGGGTGGCTGGGGGCAGATGTTTGTAGCCAGGGGGGGCCAATAACCATGGACCCTCTCCTGGCTATTAATATCAGCCCTCAGTCACTGGCTTTACCACTCTGGCGGAGAAAATTGCGCGGGAGCCCACGCCAATTTTTTCCGCAATTTAACCCTTAAATTTAATAGCTACAGCACCGAAATTTTGCACATACACACTACTAACATTAGTAGTGTGGAATATGCAAAAAAAAAATGGGGATATGAGATGGTTTACTGTATGTAAACCATGTCTCATATCCTGTCGGGTTTGGGAAGGAGAAATGAGAAGCCGGCAATTGAATTACCGGCTTTTAACATATCTCGTGCTGAATTAAATATAAATACAGAATATATATATATATGTGGCTCAATTATATATATATATATATATATATATATATATATATATATATATATATATATATATATATATATATATATATATATACACACTGTATATCTGTTTTAACGAACATTTGAGCACATAAATCCATTAGATGTCGGTTTTGCAAGCCTGCGAGAATCTCGGCATACGGATGACACACGGATGTCAAAGGGATCATTTGATGTGAGGAAATCGCATCCTCGCACTGCACACGGATCACTGTTTTGGAAACATTTGTGCGATTCTCGTCCGTGAAAAACGGACCTTTTTTTATACGTTGTGTGTGTCCCCGGCCTAAGAGCTGCTCTGTTAAAACGGAGCAACTGGTGGCCGCTCTTTGCCAGGTAGATCAGGCAGATCATTTCCTCCATTAACAACCACCTGCCTTTTTTCTTTTTAAAGGAATGGTCAAGGTTTTTTTTGTTTTGTTTTTAACCTATGGCTCAAAATCTGTGTGTGATTACTTCTTGACAACTTTTTTTGGCGTACACATGACGTGTTCACAACTTTTGTTTTCGCTGCGATATAAAATTATTTGATCAATGCATTTTTTGGTGCGTTTTCCTAAATCAAGCCCGTCCTGCAATAATTTACATTTTTTACATATTTAGAATTGTCTGCGCTTAATGTAACATTAAAATCAAAAAGGCATCGAGTTTGGAGGCTGCATGGACCCAAAGACTGTCCTAAGTCGTGTCTGGACTATAGACACGTTAGAGCTTTCTTGAAGGAAGGAGGAAAAAAAAACAAAACGTAAATTTCTTGACAATCTGGATCAGTCTGTAGTGCTATTTACCTGTGATAAAGGTTAATATGCAGGCAAATATAATTAGCGCAGGCAAATATAATTGGCGCAGGAATAGCGAAGAACATGTTGCAAATTGAAAATACCTGCCCTTTCATTAGATTTTGTATACTTTCCCTGCATACACAAAAAAACAGAAAAGATTTCACAGATATTCTTTATCACAGTGTAAATAATTTACAATGAAAACCAAATGAATAAAGTGCTTTTCCGTGTGTCATCATCAATCTACAGAAGTAGCCGGCCGCCTACAAGTATGATGTACAATTACACATGCATTTCAGAATCACTGTAAAAATAGCATTGCATCATTCAGTAGGCTGTAGTAGTTTGTGTGCCATGCAGGTGCTGCCGCATTTCATGGTGGGTGCGGAACATAGGATGGCTTGTTTAGCAGGCTACATGAAGACGTGCATGGATAAACCAATAAATATAGGGAGTAGGGATGTAGTGTCCATTCGCTGCTATCGGCACAATTAGTTTGGGGGTCAAGTGCTCAGTTGTCAGATTTCCCCGAGAATAAAGAGAACCTCTCCTCACAAGTCTGTGTCTCCACCGAGCTGAACTGAGACTCCATTGTATTCCATGCCAGGTCAGCCAGGAGAAAGTCGTCCATTGCAGTCTGGGTCTCGTTACTAGTCAAGAAGAGACTTCCGAGAGTATCAAAGGAGCTGTCAGTAGTCTGTGTTTCGGCACAGTTCAGCTGCACATTACTCTCGAGGCTGGGGCAAGTCAGCGGTTTGCTGGTCGCATCTGTGTGGCTCTCAGCATCTGAAGAATCCGTGCTCATCGAGAAACTAGATTGCTTCAGGATGTTCCCTAGACGCAAATGAGAACTATTGTCAAGAAAGTAGTTGAGGTCAGTTTGGGTTTGCGTATCAAACATTTCCATGCCAAGAAGGTTGGAGTTTCCCTTGTTCGTGAAGGGCTGGACTGAATCGTTGGAAAACAAGAAGTCCGTCTGCGTTTCAATATCCAAGTATTCAGAATTGAGGTTGCCCAACACACTTTCGTCCGTCTGCGTCTGGATGTTTGAGGCTGAAAAGAACTCGTCTATGTCGAAATCTAGACTTGGGTTCTGGTTACAATTAGACGACAGGTTATGGTCTCCACCAGACATGGACTGGCCAGAAATGTTGTCCGACAAGATCTTTTCCAGATCGCTCAAAAGTTCCATGGTTTGGGTTTGGTTATCGATCATGTTTTGTGGTGGGAATGTCCCATTTTGAGTGTTAAAATTCATGAAAGAGGTTGGCTTAATCTCCTCCACCCTTAGGTCTTTGAGGTTACTGGTTTCCAGAAGGTTTTGTCCCAAGGCTCCTGAAATATAAGCTTGGCCCGCCTGGTTTGTTTGTGTAGATACGGTGTAAAGAGAGCTAGCACTGGTGAAGATACTGTCACACATGACAGACTGGTCCACCAGGAGTGGGTTGTCTCTCAACATAGTGTTAGTTTGGGTTTCCCGAGAAATTCCGTAAGCTCCACCAGGATTAATGGAGGCCTCCGACAGAGATTTGGTGGGAAAAGCAGCACTTTCATGAAGCGTCTGAGTCTCGACACTAATAGGTAGAGACATTTGGGCACTGATTGACAAGTCTGTCTGAGAAAAAGATGACACGCAAGATTCAGGAGAGGTCCAAGAATTATTTGACAACATATTAGGCGAGAAGAACGACAAGTCTGTTTGAACATCAGACGTCGTTCTGGTTTTTGTAATCACAGTGTTGGAAATAGGGGGCTGGGATGCTTCCATATTGACCTGCACATACGTATTTACAGAACTACTCGATAAGGAAGCGTCAGTATTGATGCCAGAAAGAACAGTCCCGTTATATGGAGGCAATATCTGTACTGTACTCATTACCGATCCTCGATTATTAACAGCCACCATCATGGGCTTCATTGAGCACTCTGCAGATGACACTAAGACAGGCAGATGGGTCAGTTGCACCACGGGTAGCTTAATTAAGGTCAGTTTTGGTAAAAGAAGCTTTTGTGCTTGGTTTGACTGGATGCAAGGGATGTCGGTCACATGGGAACTCTGGTATGTTTCATTTGTGGCAAGTGCCTTTATGTCGGCCACCTGCTGGCTGATGTGTGTGGTGGCTGTGGACACGGTGGGCTGCTCTATCACAGTTTTCTGATGTTGCTTAGATGCTTCAAGTTTACGCTTCTTTACAGGTGGATCTCTGCAAGCAAACCAGAAATAAATATGTAGTTACCTATATTTTTCAATCAGTGGCATGTCGATTTTGTCTGAATGTAATGCAGGTTCATTACAAATTTTTCTCAGTCAAGTATGGGTTGCTAAAATATTCAAAAGTAACACAATGGCATTGCAACATCAAGAAGGAAAAAAACAAACAAAAAAAAAAACGGGAAATTCTGGAAATCACAGGATGGAGATATTAATGATATACAGATTATGAGAAAAAAAAAATAGGAGTTTTCAAAAACAATTGGATTTATTCAGCAAAGGGTATGTGCACCACGAGCAGAAACCCCAGCACTTACAGCCTTGGTTGCCATTAATGAGGTTATTAATGGTTGTCTAAGGAAGGTTCTGCCACGCTGAATGCACTTGGGCAAATCATCAAGATCCGCTGCTGGCAGCTCCTGTGTAATCACCGACCAATGACGTCCCAGATGTGCTCGATGGGAGACAAGTCCAGAGACAATGCAAATGATAGTAGCACGTTTAAGCTGCTGGCTGCACACAGTAGCACAAGCAACACGGCAGTGTCATGCTGAAAAACAGCTACTGGGACACTTTGGATAAATGGCCATACAACGGATTCCATGACCAAATCCACATAATGCCGAGGTGTTGGTGTACCTGGTCTGAAGAAGGGGTCCAGCTATCGTATATTATGCCACCACCCTACACCATAATCATGGGAGCAGGACTGGTGCAATGTTCCATGGAGAAGGCATCTTAATGGAACTCGCACCACTGCTCTCAAAGGCTATCATGGTGCAGAGCACAATGGCAATGGAGGACTATTCTCACAAGTCCTGTTCTTGTCTTTGATGCGCTAATTAAACAGATATTGGTCTGGACATCATGTGTGCAACACCACGAAGAGGCCTTCTAGAGGGAGCGTCACACCGGTCCTACTCCCCAGGATTATGGTGTGGGATAATGTACGGTAGCCAGACATCTCTAATCCTCATTCCACGTACACTTGGCATTACATTGATCTGGGTAATGGGGAAAGCCAGTGGTACTGCCATTTTTCCAGATTTTTTTTCTTTTAACATTACAACACCAAGCCGCATGTAGCTCATTTTACTGTAAGTCTCCTGCATGACCTAAATGTGCAACCGTAACCTGCAAAGTCTCTGGACTTGTCTCCCATCTCTCACAGCATGGACTTTGATGATTTGCCCAAGTGCACTCAGCAAGGCAGAACTTCTCAATCATTAATAACCTCATTGATAGCAACCGAAGATATTAGTGCAGAGATTTCAGTAGGTGCCGCTAATACTGCATGAATCCAGATGTTTTGTTTCCATTTTTTCATCATTTGTAGATCACTAACATGTTTATACATTCTGCGATTTCCATAATTCCACCACTTAGGTCTGAACCTTTTTATAAATACGGCTCACATCCACAGGGACATTTGATCTGCCAACTTCCGGATTTGTTACGGAAAGTGTCTGCAACAAGTGTGAAATGTTTGAAGTTACCCAAATTTGAAAAAAAAAAAAAGTTTTAGTCTGGTCTTTTCTGTAGTAACATATGGATTCGAAACCTGGACGATAAAGAAAACAGAAGAAAAATCAACACCAACAAAATGTGATGCTGGAGAAGGATGTTATCAATACCATGGATGGAGAGAACAAACAAATCAATTTTGGAACAAATCGAGCTACGACTTGCCTACTTTGGACACATACGAAGAGCGCAATCACTGGAGAAGGACATCATGGTCAGAACAATAGAAGGAACAAGGAGAATACCAAGACTAACAACCCGATGGCTTCATACTATCAAGACCACAGATAAGATGGTGGACCTATCTAGGCTTGCATAAGATCGATCTTCCTACAAAGCGTTCATCCATCAAGTTGACGTGGCTCGAGATCGAGCTGAAGGCCCTTAAATAATAATCTTGCATACAAATCTTTTACCTGTGTTCGACAGGAATCTCGTGACCCATCCTGTGGGTATGTGATAACAGAGCCGTTCTGCTGGCATAAGGACAGCCACACGTGCACCTGAACGTCTTCCCACAGTAGCCAATATGCCGCTTCAGGTCCCACTCGGTGCCGTATGAATTTCCACATTTGTCACATTTGTGCTTCTTTTCCGCGTGCATTTTCATGAAGTGCTGTGATAAGTAAGGTTATGTTAAGATCAAACAAAGGGAAAAAAATATGAAATTCTAAAGAGCATCCCATCTGTGGTTTATTTTTTACATTATGGTGGAAGGAGGAGGATCTACTGTAGGATGGGACCCAAGGAATTCATGCTCTGATGACAAGGGGGGGGGAACAAATTTAACAATAAGGGGCGAGATTGCTTCATACTTCACCCTATCTTTTTTTTTTTTGTTTTGAGTGTTGAACATGCAAACCCTAAAAATGTGTGGTCCGATGCTTGCACATCTCAGATTTTGTGAGCAGAAAGCCTACCTGCTTTACACGGGAGAACTGTGAGAAAGGCCGGTTGGTTCCTCGCGGGCATCCCTCTATCGGACAGCAGTACAGCTTCTGGGAAGCCTTTAAATCTTTCCGTAATGTGGGATTTGTTATTCCATCCTGCAAAAGAAAAAAAAAAAAAAAAGTCATAAGAAACAGAACAACAGTTTAAAAAATAAAATGCATCTTGTTCAGCATGGCATAAAATGTCAGGCACATTATACGGTGTGCCGGAACAGATCTGATGGCACCAGGCAACGCCGTACACCTGCTCCGGAGGGGAACAGACTTAGGGGACTTCCGAAAGCACAAATTAAGAAACTCCCTAGATGAGAAGCAGCAGCAGATGGTGACCATCAATGAGCCGAGAATGTTCAAGGGTGTCAGAAGGACACTAAAGGTACCGTCACACTAGGCGATATCGCCAGCGATCCGTGACGTTGCAGCGACCTGGATAGCGATATCGCTGTATTTGACACGCAGCAGCGATCTGGATCCCGCTGTGAAATTGCTGGTCGCTGCTAGAAGGTCTGCACTTTATTTGGTCGCTAGGTCGCTGTGTATCGCCGTGTTTGACAGCAAAAGCAAGGATACCAGCGATATTTTACACTGGTAACCAGGGTAAACATCGGGTTACTAAGCGCAGGGCCGCGCTTAGTAACCCGATGTTTACCCTGGTTACCAGCGTAAAAGTTAAAAAAACAAACAGCACATACTCACCAGCGCGTCCCCCAGCATCTGCTTCCTGACACTGACTGAGCGCCGGCCCTAAACTGAAAGTGAAAGCACAGCGGTGACGTCACCGCTGTGCTGTTAGGGCCGGAGCTCAGTCAGTGTCAGGAAGCAGACGCTGGGGGACGCGCTGGTGAGTATGTGCTGTTTGTTTTTTTAACTTTTACGCTGGTAACCAGGGTAAACATCGGGTTACTAAGCGCGGCCCGCGCTTAGCAACCCGATGCTTACCCTGGTTACCCGGGGACCTCGGCATCGTTGGTCGCTGGAGAGCGGTCTGTGTGACAGCTCTCCAGCGACCAAACAGCGACGCTGCAGCGATCGGCATCGCTGTCGCTATCGCTGCAGCGTCGCTTAATGTGACGGTACCTTTACTATGCTGAGGGAAAAAGATAAAAGATATAATACTAAGTTTACAGGGGCTGTAAAGAGGACAACCTTTATTCACATGCAATTCCCACTCTAGCAAACCATGTTTAACCACAAACACTACCAGCTCATCTGGATGAGCGTCATGTAATAGGAGGGTCCTATAGCCAGACCCTTTAAATCAGGTTTCCAGGATCAGAATACCGATTGCCTATCCTAACGAAAAAGCCTAATACTTGGTTGCACAACCTTTAGCCAAAATAACTGCAACCAACCGCTTCCGGTAACCATCAATGAGTTTCTTACAATGCTCTGCTGGAATTTTAGACCACTCTTCTTTGGCAAACTGCTCCAGGTCCCTGATATTTGAAGGGTGCCTTCTCCAAACTGCCATTTTTAGATCTCTCCACAGGTGTTCTATGGGATTCAGGTCTGGACTCATTGCTGGCCACCTTAGAAGTCTCCAAGTGCTTTCTCTCAAACCATTTTCTAGTGCTTTTTGAAGTGCGTTTTGGGTCAATGTCCTGCTGGAAGACCTGTGGCCTCTGAGGGAGACCCAGCTTTCTCACACTGGGCCCTACATTATGCTGCAAAATTTGTTGGTAGTCTTCAGACTTCATAATGCCATGCACACGGTCAAGCAGTCCAGTGGCAACAAAGCAACCCCAAAACATCAGGGAACCTCCTCCATGTTTGACTGTAGGGACTGCTCTTTTCTTTGAATGCCTCTTTTTTTCTCCTGTAAACTCTATGTTGATGCTTTTGCCCAAAAAGCTCTACTTTTGTCTCATCTGACCAGAGAACATTCTTCCAAAACGTTTTAGGCTTTCAGGTAAGTTTTGGCAAACTCCAGCCTGGCTTTTTTATGTCTCGGGGTAAGAAGTGGGGTCTTCCTGGGTCTCCTACCATACAGTCCATTTTCATTCAGACGCCGACGGATAGTACGGGTTGACACAGTTGTACCCTCGGACTGCAGGGCAGCTTGAACTTGTTTGGATGTTAGTCGAGGTTCTTTATCCAACATCCGCACAATCTTGCGTTGAAATCTCTTGTCAATCTTTTCCGTCCACATCTAAGGAGGTTAGCCACAGTGCCATGGGCTTTAAACTTCTTGATGACACTGCGCATGTTAGACACAGGAACATTCAGGTCTTTGGAAATGGACTTGTAGCTTTGAGATTGCTCATGCTCCCTCACAATTTGGTTTCTCAAGTCCTCGGACAGTTCTTTGGTCTTCTTTCTTTTCTCCATGCTCAATGTGGTACACACAAGGACACAGGACAGAGGTTGAGTCAGCTTTAATCCATGTCAACTGGCTGCAAGTGTGATTTCCATGCTCAATGTGGTACACACAAGGACACAGGACAGAGGTTGAGTCAGCTTTAATCCATGTCAATTGGCTGCAAGTGTGATTTAGTTATTGCCAACACCTGTTAGGTGCCACAGGTAAGTTACAGGTGCTGAGAATTACACAAATTAGAGAAGCATCACATGATTTTTCGAACAGTGCCAATACTTTTGTCCACCCCATTTTTTATGTTTGGTGTGGAATTATATCCAATTTGGCTTTAGGACAATTCTTTGTGTTTTTTTTTTTTTATTTAAGACAAATTAAATGAAGATAATAACAAAGAATTTGTGTTTGCAATCATTTTCAGGAAGAAACGGAGTATTATCTGACAGAATTGCAGGGGTGTCAATACTTTTGGCCACAACTGTATTAAGTAAGACTGTTGGGGAATTTAAAGTGGCAACGGCACTAAAAGCGTATTCAGCTCCTCTCTACTTTTTCCTTAAAAAGGAACCTGTCATGTTGAAGATGACATCTAATCTGTAGGGGGAGCTGATCAGATTGAGACACTTTTGTTGGAAATGTTTTCAGTAAAACCTGTATTTTAGTCATTGACATCCCAGGTGCTTGTATTCACCTGAGTCCAGTGGGCGGTCCCTGAATGCATGAGTCCAGTGGGTGGTCCTTGAGCATGCAGAGGTAGCTGTCAATCACTTGTAGGATTGCCCACTGGACTCCTATGTATAAACACTAGGGACTTCAAATTAATAAAATATTTAATGTTCATCACACCTATATATAATTCTGCTCAGCTTCTGTCTCCATACCGTTCTGTCGACAGATCTGACTGATCAAAATCAGGAGGGGGAGGGGCGGGAGTCTTATAATCCGTATGTAGCTTGCCAGGGGAGTGGAGGTGGGTGGGTGCAGTTGAGCGGGGTCACTCCTGTAAGAAGTTGGTGGTGGTTGAGGAGGAAGTTGTTTGGCGGTGCAATGCTGCGGAGCGCTCTGGCCTTTCAGGAAATGTTGGGGGGGGGAGTCCCTGTTTGGGGGAGTCCCCACACTTCTCATCTTTTTCATTGTGATGCATTTGGGGAAAATGGCCATCAGAGACGGAACATGCGCAGATTGAGATCTTGGGAGCTGCTGGCAGCTTCTTACAGCAGCAACCCTGCTCCTGGGACCGTGCTCCACCGCAGCCGCCCTCCTGATAAGCTGCCGTAAAAGCGCACCACCATTAAAAAAAAAATCCCCCCCCCATTTTGCTCCTCAAAATTTGGTACTATAATGGGGGCTAATCTATGCCCCCTTTCAGAACCCGCTCTAATTTCCTCATGTCCCAAATTGCCATATGTGTGTCTTCTAATTCGCAAAATACAGTAATTTCAGCTAAATAATTTTGGGGGCATTGGGTTTCATTCAATATTTTGCACTGTTTGCCTTCTATAGCCTGCGTCTCGCACAGTCTATTGCCAGCTGCAGAATGAGATAACCGAGAATCTGTCCGAGCTCCTTTTGGATGGTCTGAAGGTGAGTTTGTAACTCATGTCTGTCTTTTTCTGAGCTCCTCTCAGTTAATTTATGACCACAGCAAAGTTGAAAGGGCAGCGAGACAAAAAGTCTTTAAAAGCAACCACACTTTTTAATGAAACCAAATTCCAAAAAAAGTGATTTTTAAACACCAAATACATGCAAGTAAAAATAAAGTCCCCAGAAGTGAACAACCCATATCTTTAGTCAGAATCTCTAACATCGTTCATCATGAGCACCATGCACTAGATCAAGAGTGCACAACATATTTTTTTGTCCAAAGGCCACATTGCCTTTCTGAACCAATAAGAGCAGCAACATTTTTTTTAAATGGCTAGTTACATGAATACATCACCAGAACCACCACCAGTACATTAATACATCACCAGAACCAAATGTTGAGTATTTGATAAGGATTTGGAGAGTTTCTGCTAAAAAAAAAAAAATAAATCTGTGTGAACATATGCCAACTTAAACTGAGGTTTTTTTGGACCAGAAAGCACCAAATCCTCTTCATAATCTCAAATCTCTACGCTT
Source organism: Ranitomeya variabilis (assembly GCF_051348905.1). Taxonomy (NCBI): domain Eukaryota; kingdom Metazoa; phylum Chordata; class Amphibia; order Anura; family Dendrobatidae; genus Ranitomeya; species Ranitomeya variabilis. The sequence goes on from NC_135233.1 coordinate 578,318,579, forward strand.
TGACACTAAGTTTTCACATGGCCAGGAAAGAAGTTATGGATTGATTGCTACATGTGTACAAGCTCAGAACCATCGTCAGTACATGAATGCAGAGACAAACAGTTAGTACATGAACGCAGCACCAGAAATATCCTCCGTATAGAATGCAGTGAAAGAACCTCTATCAGTACATGAGTGCAGTGCCAAGATCAGTACAGTGAACAATTGTAATCTAAGGTCAAACCCACGTACATCTGTATTGCTTGAAACCACAATTCCCAGCATGTCCTTAATAGTAAGGAGATGTTGGGAGTTGCAGTTCAGTCTGAAAGACGTGACTACATTTGAATATGGGAAGGAGTGGTGTCTCCAGGAGAACTCTGTGGGCTTCACATCATCTGACCAGCCATATGTTGTGGAGGCCTGCACTAGATTCACCCATGCATGCTGCCAACATCAGTACCAGACTGCCAAGGATTTCCAATATTTCTAGCACACACGAATAACATTTCCCAGCTTCATTTTCCTTGCTGGGGCCAGTGCATTATTCTGCATCTGCTCTCCAAAAGCTTTTATTACTACATACAGTCATGGCCAAAAGTATTGACACCTCTGCAACTCTGTCAGACAATACTCAGTTTCTTCCTGAAAATGATTGCAAACACAAATTCTTTCGTATTATCTTCATTTAATTTGTCTTAAATGAAAAAAAAAAAAAAAAACACAAAAAGAATTGTCCTAAAGCCAAATTGGCTATAATTCCACACCAAACATAAAAAAGGGGGTGGACAAAAGTATTGGCACTGTTGGAAAAATCATGTGATGCTTCTCTAATTTGTGTTATTAACAGCACCTGTAACTTACCTGTGGCACCTAACAGGTGTTGGCAATAACTAAATCACACTTGCAGCCAGTTGACATGGATTAAAGTTGACTCAACCTCTGTCCTGTGTCCTTGTGTGTACCACATTGGAGCATGGAGAAAAGAAAGAAGACCAAAGAACTGTCTGAGGACTTGAGAAACCAAATTGTGAGGAAGCATGAGCAATCTCAAGGCTACAAGTCCATCTCCAAAGACCTGAATGTTCCTGTGTCTACCGTGCACAGTGTCATCAAGAAGTTTAAAGCCCATGGCACTGTGGCTAACCTCCCTAGATGTGGACGGAAAAGAAAAATTGACAAGAGATTTCAACGCAAGATTGTGCGGATGTTGGATAAAGAACCTCGACTAACATCCAAACAAGTTCAAGCTGCCCTGCAGTCCGAGGGTACAGCAGTGTCAACCCGTACTATCCATCGGCGTCTGAATGAAAAGGGAATGTATGGTAGGAGACCCAGGAAGACCCCACTTCTTACCCCGAGACATAAAAAGGCCAGGCTGGAGTTTGCCAAAACTTACCTGAAAAAGCCTAAAATGTTTTGGAAGAATGTTCTCTGGTCAGATGAGACAAAAGTAGAGCTTTTTGGGCAAAGGCATCAACATAAAGTTTACAGGAGAAAAAAAAAGAGGCATTCAAAGAAAAGAACACGATCCCTACAGTCAAACATGGTGGAGGTTCCCTGATGTTTTGGGGTTGCTTTGCTGCCTCTGGCACTGGACTGCTTGACCATGTGCGTGGCATTATGAAGTCTGAAGACTACCAACAAATTTTGCAGCATGATGTATGGCCCAGTGTGAGAAAGCTGGGTCTCCCTCAGAGGTCATGGGTCTTCCAGCAGGACAATGACCCAAAACACACTTCAAAAAGCACTAGAAAATGGTTTGAGAGAAAGCACTGGAGACTTCTAAGGTGGCCAGCAATGAGTCCAGACCTGAATCCCATAGAACACCTGTGGAGAGATCTAAAAATGGCAGTTTGGAGAAGGCACCCTTCAAATATCAGGGACCTGGAGCAGTTTGCCAAAGAAGAATGGTCTAAAATTCCAGCAGAGCATTGTAAGAATCTCATTGATGGTTACCGGAAGCGGTTGGTCGCAGTTATTTTGGCTAAAGGTTGTGCAACCAAGTATTAGGCTGAGGGTGCCAATACTTTTGTCTGGCCCATTTTTGGAGTTTTGTGTGAAATGATCAATGTTTTGCTTTTTGCTTCATTCTCTTTTGTGTTTTTTCATTTAAGACAAATTAAATGAAGATAATAATACTAAAGAATTTGTGTTTGCAATCATTTTCAGGAAGAAACTGAGTATTATCTGACAGAATTGCAGGGGTGTCAATACTTTTGGCCATGACTGTATGTAACATTTAGGCTGAGTGAGCCAATATGTCTCTTCTTAGCAATTCATTCTGGTCACTGTACTACCAGTAAGGGATCTCTGGAGACACTGGAGCATTGAGCTTCATGATCATTAATTTCTGTGCCACCCCTTCTTCAGGTTTCTACAATAGTGGAGAATGCGAGTGAGGGGCAAATGAGAGAAGTGAGGTGCTGCTGCAGTATGAGGCTGTGTATAAAGGTCACATTCACAAGTCTGGCTGGCTGTGTGAAAGGGTTATCCTAGCTCCGAAAAATGATAGTGTCAACAAGATCAATATACAAATTTTTAGGGTATGTTTCTACGGTCAGTAGATGCTGTGGGTTTGATGCTGCGTACAGCCGCAGCATCAAACCCGCAGTGGCCAGATGTTACAGCATAGTGGATGGGATTTCAAGAAATCCCATCTCCACTATGCGTTCAGAGACTAAGTCTATTTAAGTTGCGGAGACGCTCCATCTCCACAACATACACTGTGTTCCAAATTATTATGCAAATAATATTTCCTCATATTTTCTCTAAATTACCTATCTGAATTGCAGTCAGTTATTTTCCAGTCATCTACTATTCTAGTATAATTGCAATGTTTTGGAACAAACTGCCTATGAAAACAGTATTTTTTTAAAAAAAATTAACACTCAAAATGCATGTTCCAAATTATTATGCACAGCAGAGTTTTCAACCTTTTTTTTTTATTTTGAACAAAAAATGGTCAATTGTGAAGTTATAAGCATTATCAGCTTATTACAAAATGAAATCAAACAGTTTTCAAGTGAAAACTTTATTCTAGGTGATGTTACATTTGCACATAGGACCCCTTGTTCGAAAGAAGCTTCTGAACTCTCTCGTCCATTGAATTTGTCAGTTTTTGGATGGTTTCTGCTTCAATTGTTTTGCATGTGGACAGAATACCCTCCCAGAGCTGTTGCTTAGATGTGAACTGCCTCCCGCCATCATAGACACTCCTTTTGATGATGCTCCAGAGGTTCTCAATGGGGTTGAGGTCAGGGGAAGATGGTGGCCACACCATAAGTTTGTCCTCTTTTATGCCCATAGCAGCCAGAGATGCAGATGTGTTTTTTGCAGCATGAGACGGTGCATTATCATGCATGAAAATGATCTTGCTGCGGAAAGCACGGTTCTTCCACTTGAACCATGGAAGGAAGTGTTGTTTTAGAAACTCCACATAGATTATGGAGTTCATCTTTACCCCTTCAGGGATCATAAAGGGGCCGACAATCTCTCTCCCCATGATTCCAGCCCAAAACATTACTCCACCTCCTCCTTGTTGGCGCCTTAGCCGCGTTTTCATGGGGTGTCCATCAACCAGCTATCCTCCACTCCATCCATCTGGACCATCGAGCGTTGCACGGCACTCATCTTGGAACAAAACAGTTTGGAAGTCAGTCTTCATGTATCGTTTGGCCCACTGGAGTCGTTTCTGCTTGTGTGCAGTGGATAGAGGTGGTCGACAGGATGGCTTACGCACCTCTGAAGGACCCTGCATCTTGTTGTTCTGGGGACATTGGAGGCACCAGCAGCTTCAAAAACTTGTCTGCTGCTATGACAAGGCATTTTTGCAGCTGCTCTTTTAACCTTACGCAATTGCCTGTTGGAAAGAGTCCTCAATTTTTCCTCATCAGCACGCACACGTGTGTGCTGGGAATCAGCTACATACTTCTTGATTGTGCGATGATCACGATGAAGTGTCTTGGCAATGTTGATTGTAGTCATGCCTTGACCTAAATACTCCACAATTTGTTGCTTCTCAGCAGTCGACACATCCTTTTTCTTTCCCATTTTGGCAAAAAATGTAGGCTGCTTAAAGCGAACCTGTCACCCCCAAAATCGATGGTGAGCTAAGCTCACCGTCATCAGGGGCTTATCTACAGCATTCTGTAATGCTGTAGATAAGCCGCCGATGTTACCTGAAAGAGAAGAAAAAGATGTTAGATTATACTCACCCAGGGGCGGTCCCGCTCCGATGGGTGTCTCAGGTCCGGTATAGCGCCTCTCATCTTCATTCCATGATGTCCTCTTCTGGTCTTCACACCGCGGCTTCGGCGCAGGCGTACTTTGTCTGCCCTGTTAAGGGCAGAGCAAAGTACTGCAGTGCACAGGCGCCGGTAAGGTCAGAGAGGCCCGGCGCCTGCGCACTGCAGTACTTTGCTCTCAACAGGGCAGACAAAGTACGCCTGCGCCGAAGCCGCGGTGTGAAGACCAGAAGAGGACATCATGGAATGAAGATGGGAGGCGCCGGAGCGGACCGGAGACACCCATTTGACCGCGAACCAGCAGCGGGACCGCCCCTGGGTGAGTATATTATAACCTCTTTTTTTCCCTCTTTCAGGTAACATCGGCGGCTTATCTACAGCATTACAGAATGCTGTAGATAAGCCCCTGATGCCGGTGAGCTTACCTCACCATCAATTTTGGGGGTGACAGGTTCGCTTTAATAATGTGGAACAGCCTTCTTAAGTAGTCTTGCCTTTATTTGGACACACCTGCCAAACTAATTTGCACAGGTATCTGCAATTGCTTTCAGTGATATAAAGAGCCCTGACACACATCACCATCAATGAGTTTAAATGACAAACAAAAAAATTCGAACCTTATCACTCCTAAACTCTTTGTGCATAATAATTTGGAACACAGTGTAAATTTCCCATAGACTATCATTAGATGCGGTAAAAGCGCATTATCTTTATACTCACAGGCGTAGTAAGTGCGGAAACGCAGCTTACTACACATGTGAACTAACTTACATAATGTCTTACCTTGTGCCACAGCTGGAAGTTAAGGCCCCGTCTCACACAGCGACGCTGCAGCGATACAGACAACGATGCTGATCGCTGCAGCGTCGCTGTGTGGTCGCTGGGGAGCTGTCACACAGACAGCTCTCTCCAGCGACCAACGATCAGGGGAATGACTTCGGCATCGTTGAAACTGTCTTCAACGATGCCGAAGTCCCCCTGCAGCAACCGGGTAACCAGGGTAAACATCGGGTTACTAAGCGCAGGGCCGCGCTTAGTAACCCGATGTTTACCCTGGTTACCAGCGTAAATGTAAAAAAAAACAAACACTACATACTCACCATCTGTTGCCCGTCAGGTCCCTTGGCGTCTGCTTCCTGCTCTGACTGAGCCGCCGTACAGTGAGAGCAGAGCGCAGCGGTGACGTCACTGCTGTGCTGTGCTCTCACTTTACGGCAGCAGTCAGAGCAGGAAGCAGACGGCAAGGGACCTGACGGGCAACAGATGGTGAGTATGTACTGTTTTTTTTTTTTTACATTTACGCTGGTAACCAGGGTAAACATCGGGTTACTAAGCGCGGCCCTGCGCTTAGTAACCCGATGTTTACCCTGGTTACCAGTGAAGACATCGCTGGATCGGTGTCACACACACCGATTCAGCGATGTCAGCGGACCTCAACGACCAAAAAAAGGTCCAGGCCATTCTGACACGACCAGCGATCTCGCAGCAGGGGCCTGATCGCTGGTACGTGTCACACATAGCGAGATCGCTACTGAGGTCGCTGTTGCGTCACAAAACTTGTGACTCAGCAGCGATCTCGCTAGCGATCTCGCTATGTGAGACGGGGCCTTTAGCGTCCACTGCAGTTCTCGCTATTTAATCAGCTGACCATGAGAACTGCAGTGCAGGTGACCGCCAGAGACAGTTATCTCCGGTGGTCATCTACAAGCTCTGCTGTGTCTGGATGTCAGGCTGGGTGGTGGTATTATGCCACCATTCAGCCACAGGCATCCAGATGTAGCAGAGCTGGACTCGTCATGGGACACTCGGTCATTGGACCATGTCGGACAGGGAGTATTTGTGTTTTTTTTTTTTGAAGGAGAAAGAGGGCTTCGGGGATTAGGCAATGCAGTATGGAAAATTAAGATTATTAAAGGACTTTATTCTGTCTGTGTGTTTATTGACCATAGAACTATAGGATTAGTAATGGATAGGTGGCTTATAGACGCTTCTCCATTACTAAGCTGTGGGCTTGAGGTCACAGTTTATTCCTTTGCTAAAAGATGCTCCCCTGCCACCCGCTGCTGAGGGGGTAACCAATCAGATAATCCATTTATCTCAAACAGGTGGGGATTCCAGATGTCGTACCCCCAGGAATCCTTAAGGGATTAACCCTTAAGCCCCTTTTTTTCAATAAAACTACACAACCCCTTTACATCCCAGCTGTCAATGTATTTCCAGGAGGAATAACACAGGAATGTAAAAAAAATGCAGTTTTTTTTTTTAATGAAACAATGTAGTCAGCTGGAAGGGAAAAGGTGCTTCAATGGTAAGTCACCAGATCTCTGCTGGCTGGTGATGGCAGGATGGATGGGCAATAGCTAATAGGCCACCCGTGTAGACAACGAGCAGCCATGAAATCACAATGTTATCTGCTGCTCCTCCATAGAATGCGTTGTTATTACGACCCCCCTTTTAAATGTTGATTTTTGGTACTTCCCAGAATTGTCTCACCTGCACTCCATGAGACTTCACCAAGTGCATGTTCAGAGCAGGGGGGTTAGGGAGCACTTTACCGCATCCATTCACTGTACACAGAATGTTTGTACGGACCTCCCGGGAGAGCTCACTCACCGACGGCTTCACAATCTCCCAGTGCTCGCAGGAGTACAGCGCCCGTACCCGGGGCCCTACGTGGGCCGCCATGGTACCGCTACAACGGCGGCGTACACACAACCGGCGTGCACCAAACACCGCCCTCCCCGCAGCCTAGTACACTACAAAATCTACTTCCGGGGACGGGACGAAGCGCGGGAGCCTAACGCCATTGGAAGAAGCATGTACATTTGCATATGTAGGCGGTGCTAACACTTGGGTGTGGCTATTCTGTCTTGGTCGTGTTATGTGTGAGGTGTTATGTGTGAGGTGTTACTCCGCCTGGCGTGCGGAACCTTCCGCGTGGTGTTACACTAGTTAAATAGTTCCAGCGCCAATATTGTTATGCGCTTATTATTATCCTCATTTACAGACATTCAGCATAATAGTTATATATGATGTGTCCTACATGATATCTGATATTATTAAGAATTAAACGGCATAGCTTACAAAAAAATGGATTTCCCCTTTAAGTGGTGTTACAAGTAGTTTATTGGGTGATTCAACAGTCCCTATTGCCCTAACACAAATGGTTAATGGAAAACCAAGTATCCCCTCAACGTGAGACCTGGGAGAGATCCGCCATAATGTTCAGTCCTATGATTGGCCCTTGCCATGGTCTTAATGGGGAAGTCACCACTACCCATCTCATCTATAGTGTACAGTTCCAACAAAAGACCAAGTATTGTGCCTCTTCTTGAGTACAACTCTTCTGGTGGAGGTCGTGTAAGCTTAACGCGGGCCTGGTCTTTCACACAAAACCTGTTCCAGACGCTCTCATCCCCTACCACAAGTTGACACTGCTTCTGGTGTTCAATATGTCCAGGAACGGTCCTGATTCCTGATTTTTTTTGTCCCTCATTTTCATCTCAATTAAAGTAGGGCGGTATGGTTTCGCCCATAGCTTCATCTGGGGGTGACGAGGTGTGAAGCGAGCGTGGAGGTCTGAGGGGCTGCAGGTCTGTCATTTTTGGTGGCGGCAGGATAGTTATGATTTACAAATAGAGTCATTAGCTATTGTTTTTGTGTTACATGCTATACATTTTAGGCATTCCATTGCCAGGGCCGGTTTTAGACAAAGTGGGGCCCTGGGCAAAAGTTTAAAGTGGGGCCCCAACTGCTATCGAGCATGCTATGCGATGGATTGAGCAAAATAGACAATATTGAAGTCGTTCGACACTTGTTTCCCGGCCTCTGTAGGGTATGTGCACACGTTCAGGAATCGGCAGCGCCTTGGATGCAGTACATGTCCGCTCTGTCCAAAGGACTGCCGGCTATTGAATGCAGGTGAATCCAGGTGTTCATTGAATCGTGCGGATTCACCGCATCCTATACATTGTACCAGGTAAAATTTATCTTGCAGAGGTTGGCGTCTTCGCAAGATAAACAGACATGCTGCGGTCTGGAAAGACGCGCCGCATGTCTGTCTCTGCGGGTGTCTGTGCAAGCATAGTGGCTATGGGATTTCTTGAAATCCCATTTACTATGCCATAACATCTGGACGCTGCACAGGTATGCAGCGTCTAACCCGCAGCGTTTACTGACCATGTGCACCTACCCTTACTCTGGCTGTGGAAGAATGATTGGTACAGATAGTCCTCGATACAGTATAATGCAGGTCCCATATAGTACATATAGTATAATGCACCCCCAATGGTCCTTGATAGAGTATAATGCAGCCCCTCAGAGTATAATGCACCCCCCCCACACACAGTATAATGCAGCTCTTCAGAGTATAATGCAGCCACCTCAGAGTATAATGCAGCCACACACAGTATAATGCAGCCCCCCCTCACACACAGTATAATGCAGTCTCCTCAGAGTATAAAGCAGCCCCCTCAGAGTATAATGCAGCCCTTCAGAGTATAATGCAGCCCCCCACACACAGTATAATGCAGTCCCCTCAGAGTATAAAGCAGCCCCCTCAGAGTATAATGCAGTCCCCTCAGAGTATAATGCAGCCCCACACACAGTATAATCCACAAACACACACACTGTATAGTGCAGCCACCCTACACACACAGTATAATGCACTGTAAAGCGCTGCGGAATATGTTAGCGCTATATAAAAATAATAATTATTATATTATGCAGCCCCCAACACACAGTATAATACAGCCCCCCACACAGTATAGTGTAGTCCCTCCACACACAGTATAATACAGCCCCCCCCACACACACACACACATAGTATGGTGCAGTTCCCCCCCCACACCCAGTACATTGCAGCAGACACACACAATACAGAATAATGCAGTCCCCCCACACACAGTATAGTGCAGCAAACACACAATACAGTATAGTGCAGTCTTCCCGCACACAGTATAGTGCAGCAGACACACACAATATAGAATAGTGCAGTCCCTCCACACAGTATAATACAGCCCCCCCACACACACAGTATAGTGCAGTCCCCCCACACCCAGTATAGTGCAGCAGACACACACACAATACAGAATGGTGCAGTCCCTCCACACACAGTATAGTGCAGCAAACACACAATACAGTATAGTGCAGTCCCCCCACACACAGTATAGTGCAGTACCCCCACACACAGTATAGTGCAGCAGACACACATAATACAGAATAGTGCAGTCCCCCCACACAGTATAGTGCAGCAAACACACACAATACAGTATAGTGCAGTACCCCCACACACACAGTATAGTGCAGCACACACAATACAGAATAGTGCAGTCCTCCCACACACAGTATAGTGCAGCAAACACATAATACAGTATAGTGCAGTCCCTCCACACACAGTATAATACAGCCCCCCCACACGCACAGTATAGTGCAGTCCCCCCACACACAGGATAGTGCAGCAGACACACACAATACAGAATGGTGCAGTCCCTCCACACACAGTATAGTGCAGCAAACACACACAATACAGTATAGTGCAGTCCCCCACACAGTATAATACAGCCCCCCCTGTTATGTTGGGCTGGTGGTTAGGAGCACTAGAAATGACCAGATGAGCAAACTAGCAATACAGGACGAGCTCTGGGAAGTGGAAGCTCTGCTGACCGCAACCGCTAATCCTATCACAACAACTAGAAATAGCCGTGGAGCGTTCCTGACTCTGCCTAGACGCCTCTTCACAGCCTAAGAGCTAACTACCCCTAAAGATAGAAAATACAGCCTACCTTGCCTCAGAGAAATTCCCCAAAGAAATAGGCAGCCCCCACATATATTGACTGTGAGTTAAGATGGAAGTCACAAACACAGGAATGAAATAAGTTTCAGCATAGGAGGTCAGACTGAGCTAAACAGACTGAGGATAGAAAAGGTATCTTTGCGGTCAGCATAAAAACTAACAAAAAAAACACGCAGAGTGTGCAAAAGGAACCACCGCACCGAGTGGTGCCACTCTGCATCCCAGAGCTTCCAGCTAACAAGATTAGATATAATAGCAAGCTGGACAAAAACACAGTGGTAACAAATAAGCTAGCAGGGACTTAGCTTTTGCTGAAGTAGACAGGTCATATGAAAGATCCAAGAGAACTGAACCAGTACTAGGACATTGACAGCTGGCATCAAGTAATGATCTGAGTGGAGTTAAATAGAGCAGCCAGCCAGGGACTGAACGAGATCAGCTGGAGAAGGAATCTCAGAACCAGCAGCTCCACTCACAGCCACCAGAGGGAGTCCATGAACAGAACTCGCCGAAGTACCATTCATAACCACAGGAGGGAGCTCGAGAACAGAATTCACAACAGTACCCCCCCTTGAGGAGGGGTCACCGAACCCTCACCAGAGCCCCCAGGCCGCTCCGGATGAGCCAAATGAAAGGCACGAACAAGATCGGCAGCATGAACATCAGAGGCAACTACCCAGGAATTATCCTCCTGACCATAACCTTTCCACTTGACTAGGTACTGAAGTTTCCGTCTCGAAATACGAGAATCCAAAATCTTCTCCACCACATACTCCAACTCCCCCTCAACCAACACCGGGGCAGGAGGATCAACGGAGGGAACCACAGGAGCCACATATCTCCGCAACAACGACCTATGGAACACATTATGGATGGCGAAAGAAACTGGAAGGTCCAAACGAAATTACACAGGATTAATAATTTCAGAAATCTTATAAGGACCAATGAAACGAGGCTTAAACTTAGGAGACGAAACCTTCATAGGAACAAAACGAGACGACAACCAAACCAAATCCCCAACACGAAGTCGGGGACCAACACAGCGACGGCGGTTAGCGAAACGTTGAGCCTTCTCCTGGGACAATGTCAAATTGTCCACTACGTGAGTCCAAATTTGCTGCAACCTGTCCACCACAGAATCCACACCAGGACAGTCCGAAGGCTCAACCTGCCCTGAAGAAAAACGAGGGTGGAAACCAGAATTACAGAAAAAAGGCGAAACCAAAGTGGCCGAGCTGGCCCGATTATTAAGGGCGAACTCAGCCAAAGGCAAGAAGGACACCCAATCATCCTGATCAGCAGAAACAAAGCATCTCAGATATGTTTCCAAAGTCTGATTGGTTCGTTCGGTTTGGCCATTTATCTGAGGATGGAAAGCTGAAGAAAAAGACAAATCAATGCCCATCTTAGCACAAAAGGACCGCCAAAATCTCGAAACAAACAGGGAACCTCTGTCCGACACGATGTTCTCCGGAATGCCATGTAAACGAACCACATGCTGGAAAAACAGTGGAACCAAATGAGAGGAGGAAGGCAATTTAGGCAAAGTTACCAAATGGACCATCTTAGAGAAGCGATCACAAACCACCCAGATAACTGACATCCTCTGAGAGACAGGGAGATCTGAAATAAAATCCATGGAAATATGCGTCCAGGGCCTTTTCGGGACCGGCAAGGGCAAAAGCAACCCACTGGCACGAGAACAGCAGGGCTTAGCCCGAGCACAAGTCCCACAGGACTGCACAAAAGAACGCACATCTCGTGACAAGGAAGGACACCAAAAGGACCTAGCCACCAAATCTCTGGTACCAAAGATTCCAGGATGACCAGCCAACACCGAACAATGAACCTCAGAGATAACTCTACTAGTCCATCTATCAGGAACAAACAGCTTCTCCGCTGGACAACGGTCAGGTCTATCAGCCTGAAACTCCTGCAGCACCCGCCGCAAATCAGGGGAGATGGCAGACAAAATTACCCCCTCTTTGAGAATACCAGCCGGCTCAGGAACTCCCGGAGAATCAGGTACAAAACTCCTTGAAAGGGCATCAGCCTTCACATTCTTAGAACCCGGAAGGTACGAAACCACAAAATTGAAGCGGGAGAAAAACAGCGACCATCGAGCCTGTCTAGGGTTCAACCGCTTGGCAGACTCGAGATAAGTCAGATTCTTGTGATCCGTCAAGACCACCACGCGATGTTTGGCTCCCTCAAGCCAATGTCGCCACTCCTCAAACGCCCACTTCATAGCCAACAACTCTCGATTACCCACATCATAATTGCGCTCAGCAGGCGAAAACTTTCTAGAAAAGAAAGCACATGGTTTCATCACAGAGCCATCAGAACCTCTTTGAGACAAAACAGCCCCTGCTCCAATCTCAGAAGCATCCACCTCGACCTGAAACGGAAGCGAAACATCTGGCTGACACAACACAGGGGCAGAAGAAAAACGACGCTTCAGCTCCTGAAAAGCCTCAACGGCCGCAGAGGACCAATTGACCACATCAGCACCTTTCTTGGTTAAATCAGTCAATGGTTTAACAACACTAGAAAAATTAGCGATGAAGCGACGGTAAAAATTAGCAAAGCCCAGAAATTATTGAAGGCTCTTCACAGAAGTAGGCTGAGTCCAATCATAAATGGCCTGAACTTTAACAGGGTCCATCTCGATAGTAGAAGGGGAAAAAATGAAGCCCAAAAATGAAACCTTCTGAACTCCAAAGAGACATTTAGACCTCTTCACAAACAAGGAATGAGCACGAAGGACCTGGAACACCATTCTGACCTGCTTCACATGAGACTCCCAATCGTCCGAAAAGACCAAAATATCATCCAAATATACAATCATGAATCTATCCAGGTACTTTCGGAAGATGTCATGCATAAAGGACTGAAACACAGATGGAGCATTAGAAAGCCCGAATGGCATCACCAAGTACTCAAAATGGCCCTCGGGCGTATTAAATGCTGTTTTCCATTCGTCGCCCCGTTTAATACGCACAAGATTATACGCCCCTCGAAGATCTATCTTGGTGAACCAGCTAGCTCCCTTAATCCGAGCAAACAAATCAGACAGTAGCGGCAAAGGGTACTGAAATTTGACGGTGATTTTATTAAGAAGGCGGTAATCTATACAAGGTCTCAGAGAACCATCCTTCTTGGCCACAAAAAAGAACCCTGCTCCCAACGGTGATGACGACGGGCGAATATGCCCTTTCTCCAAGGACTCCTTTATATAGCTCCGCATTGCAGCGTGTTCTGGCACAGATAAATTGAACAGTCGGCCCTTCGGAAACTTACTACCAGGAATCAAATTAATAGCACAATCGCAATCCCTATGAGGAGGTAGGGCACTGGATTTGGGCTCATCAAATACATCCCGGTAATCTGACAAGAACTCAGGGACTTCAGAAGGATGGGAAGACGAAATAGACAACAATGGGACATCCCCATGTACCCCTTGACAACCCCAACTGGATACAGACATTGATTTCCAATCCAATACAGGATTATGGACCTGTAGCCATGGCAAACCCAAAACGACCACATCATGCAGATTATGCAACACCAAAAAGCGAATATCCTCCTGATGTGCAGGAGCCATGCACATGGTCTATTGAGTCCAGTACTTAGGCTTATTCTTGGCCAAAGGTGTAGCATCAATTCCTCTCAATGGAATAGGATACTGCAAGGGCTCCAAGAAAAAAACACAGCGCCTGGCAAACTCCAAGTCCATCAAATTCAGGGCAGCGCCTGAATCCACAAATGCCATAACAGAATAGGACGACAAAGAGCAAATCAGAGTAACGGACAAAAGAAATTTTGGCTGTACCGTACCAATGGTGGCAGACCTAGCGAACCGTTTAGTTCGCTTAGGACAATCAGAGATAGCATGAGTGGAGTCACCACAGTAAAAACACAGCCCATTCTGACATCTGTATTCTTGCCGTTCAGCTCTGGTCAAGGTCCTATCACATTGCATAGGCTCAGGCTTCTGCTCAGAAAACACCGCCAAATGGTGCACATTTTTGCGCTCACGTAAGCGTCGATCGATCTGAATGGCCAAGGACATAGACTCATTCAGACCAGCAGGCGTGGGGAATCCCACCATAACATCCTTAAGGGCCTCAGAAAGACCCTTTCTGAAAATTGCCGCCAGGGCACACTCATTCCACTGAGTAAGGGTACTGTCACACAGTGCAATTTTGATCGCTACGACAGCACGATTCGTGACGTTCTAGCGATATCGTTACGATCTCGCAGTGTCTGACACGCTACTGCGATCAGGGACCCTGCTGAGAATCGTACGTCGTAGCAGATCGTTTGAAACTTTCTTTCGTCGCTGGATCTCCCGCTGTCATCGCTGGATCATTGTGTGTGACAGCGATCCAGCGATGCGTTCGCTGGTAACCAGGGTAAACATCGGGTTACTAAGCTCAGGGCCGCGCTTAGTAACCCGATGTTTACCGTGGTTACCAGTGTAAAAGTAAAAAAAAACAAACCGTACATACTCACCATCTGATGTCCGTCAGGTCCCTTGCCGTCTGCTTCCCGCTCTGACTGTCTGCCGGCCGGAAAGTGAGAGCAGATCACAGCGGTGACGTCACCGCTGCGCTCTGCTCTCACTGTACGGCCGGATCTCAGTCAGAGCAGGAAGCGGACGGCAAGGGACCTGACGGACATCAGATGGTGAGTATGTACGGTTTTTTTTTTTTTACTTTTACGCTGGTAACCACGGTAAACATCGGGTTACTAAGCGCGGCCCTGCGCTTAGTAACCCGATGTTTACCCTGGTTACCCGGGGACTTCGGCATCGCTCCAGCGCCGTGATTGCAACGTGTGACCGCAGTCTACGACGCTGGAGCGATAATCATACGACGCTGCAACGTCACGAATCGTGCCGTCGTAGCGATCAAAATTGCACTGTGTGACAGTACCCTAAGCACAGACCACTTTCTGAACTTCTGACAATATACCTCCGCTTCATCCTGACCCTGACACAAAGCCAGCAAAATTTTCTCTGCCTGATCCACTGAATCTGGTTCATCATAAAGCAATCCAAGCGCCAGAAAAAACGCATCTACATTACGCAATGCAGGATCTCCTGGCGCAAGAGAAAATGCCCAGTCTTGAGGGTCGCCACGTAGCAAAGAAATAATGATTTTTACTTGCTGAATGGGGTCACCAGAGGAGCGGGTTTCAAAGCAAAAAACAGTCTACAATTATTTTTGAAATTCAGGAACTTAGATCTATCCCCAGAAAACAAATCAGGAATTGGAATTCTGGGTTCCAACATCGGGTTCTGAACTACATAATCTTGAATGCTTTGTACCCTTGCAGTGAGTTGATCCACACAAGAGGGCAGACCTTGAATGTCCATATCCACACCTGTGTACTGAACCACCCAGAGGTTAAGGGGAAAAGAGATACAAAACACACTGCAGAGAAAAAAAAATGGTCTCAGAACATCTCTTATCCCTCTATTGAGATGCATTAACACTTTGCGGGCCAGCTGTACTGTTATGTTGGGCTGGTGGTTAGGAGCACTAGAAATGACCAGATGAGCAAACTAGCAATACAGGACGAGCTCTGGGAAGTGGAAGCTCTGCTGACCGCAACCGATAATCCTATCACAACAACTAGAAATAGCCGTGGAGCGTTCCTGACTCTGCCTAGACGCCTCTTCACAGCCTAAGAGCTAACTACCCCTAAAGATAGAAAATACAGCCTACCTTGCCTCAGAGAAATTCCCCAAAGAAAAAGGCAGCCCCCACATATATTGACTGTGAGTTAAGATGGAAGTCACAAACACAGGAATGAAATAAGTTTCAGCATAGGAGGCCAGACTGAACTAAACAGACTGAGGATAGAAAAGGTATCTTTGCGGTCAGCATAAAAACTAACAAAAAAACACGCAGAGTGTGCAAAAGGAACCACCGCACCGACTCACGGCGCGGTGGTGCCACTCTGCATCCCAGAGCTTCCAGCTAACAAGATTAGATATAATAGCAAGCTGGACAAAAACACAGTGGTAACAAATAAGCTAGCAGGGACTTTTGCTGAAGTAGACAGGTCATATGAAAGATCCAAGAGAACTGAACCAGTACTAGGACATTGACAGCTGGCATCAAGTAATGATCTGAGTGGAGTTAAATAGAGCAGCCAGCCAGGGACTGAACGAGATCAGCTGGAGAAGGAATCTCAGAACCAACAGCTCCACTCACAGCCACCAGAGGGAGTCCATGAACAGAACTCGCCGAAGTACCATTCATAACCACAGGAGGGAGCTCGAGAACAGAATTCACAACACCCCCCCCACACACAGTATAGTGCAGTCCCCCCACACACAGTATAGTGCAGCAGACACACACAATACAGAATAGTGCAGTCCCCCCACACACACAGTATAGTGCAGCAAACACACACAATACAGTATAGTGCAGTCCCCCCACACACAGTATAGTGCAGTCCCCCCACACACAGTATAGTGCAGCAGACACACACACATATACGGTAACTTACCTCTCCTTCTCATTCCCCCACTGCTCTGGCTTCTGCAGAGTGTCTCATCAGCTCCACTACTGGCAGAAACAGTCAGAGGCAGAGGGGTAGTGATGGGAGAGGGAGTGTCACATGATGTTCTCGCCACCATCACTGCTTTCAACTTTATCGTCGTCTCAGGGGCCCATAGCAGCAGCGTGGTGTGTTATTAGCGGCACACAACTGGCTGGGGGCCCCCGAAGGAAAGGGGACTCTAGGCAGCTGCCTGGTCTGCCTGCCCCTAACGTCGGCTCTGTCCATTGCACATATTTAACCCCTTAGTGACAGAGCCAATTTGGTACTTAATGACCGAGCCAATTTTTACAATTGACCACTGTCACTTTATGAGGTTATAACTCTGGAACGCTTTATCGGATCCCGCTGATTCTGAGATTGTTTTTTCGTGACATATTGTACTTCAAGTTAGTGGTAACATTTCTTCGATATTACTTGCAATTATTTATGATAAAAACGGAAATATGGCGAAAATTTTTAAAATTTTGCAATTTTCAAACTTTGTATTTTTATGCCCTTAAATCAGAGAGATATGTCACGAAAAATAGTTAATAAATAACATTTCCCACATGTCCACTTTACATCAGCACAATTTTTGAAACAAAATTTTTTTTTGTTAGGGAGTTATAAGGGTTAAAAGTTGACCAGCAATTTCTCATTTTTACAACACCATGTTTTTTTTAGGGACCACATCACCTTTGAAGTCATTTTGAGGGGTCTATATGATAGAAAATAACCAAGTGTGACACCATTCTAAAAACTGCACCCCTCAAGCTGCTCAAAACCACATTCAAGAAGTTTATTAACCCTTTAATTACTTCACAGGAACTGAAACAATGTGGAAGAAAAAATGAACATTTAACTTTTTTTTGCAAACATTTTACTTCAGAACCATTTTTTTAAATTTTCACAAGTGTAAAAACAGAAATTTAACCACAAATTTTGTTGTGCAATTTCTCCTGAGTACGCCGATACCCCATATGTGGAGGTAAACCACTGTTTGGGCGCACCGCAGAGCTTGGAAGTGAAGGAGCGCCGTTTGACTGTTTCAATGCAGAATTGGCTGGAATTGAGATCGGACGCCATGTCGCGTTTGGAAAGCCCCTAATGTGCCTAAACAGTGCAAACCCCCCACAAGTGACACCATTTTGGAAACTAGACCCCTTAAGGAACTTATCTAGATGTGTGGTGAGCACTTTGAACCCCCAAGTGCTTCACAGAAGTTTATAACGTAGAGCCGTGAAAATAAAAAATCGCATTTGTTTTCACAAAAATGATTTTTTCGCCCACAAATTCTTATTTTCACAAGGGTAACAGGAGAAATTAGACCACAAAAGTTGTTGTGCAATTTCTCCTGAGTACGTCGATACCCCATATGTGGGGGTAAACCACTGTTTGGGCCCACCGCAGAGCTTGGAAGTGAAGGAGCACCGTTTGACTTTTTCAATGCAGAATTGGCTGGAATTGAGATTGGATGCCATGTCGCGTTTGGAGAGCCCCTGATGTGCCTAAACAGTGGAAACCCCCCACAAGTGATACCATTTTGGAAACTAGACCCCTTAAGGAAATTATCTAGATGTGTGGTGAGCACTTTGAACCCCAAAGTGCTTCACAGAAGTTTATAACAGAGCCGTGAAAATAAAAAATCGCATTTTTTCTACAAAAATTATCTTTTTGCCCCCAAATTTTTATTTTCACAAGGGTAACAGGAGAAATTAGACCACAAAAGTTGTTGTGCAATTTCTCCTGAGTACGTCGATACCCCATATGTGGGGGTAAACCACTGTTTGGGCGCACCGCAGAGCTTGGAAGAGAAGGAGTGTCGTTTTACTTTTTCAATGTAGAATTGGCTGGAATTGAGATCGGACGCCATGTCACGTTTGGAGAGCCCCTGATGTGCCTAAACAGTAGAAACCCCCCACAAGTGACACCATTTTGGAAACTAGACCCTTTAAGTAACTTGTCTAGATGTGTGGTGAGCACTTTAAACCCCCAGGTGCTTCACAGAAGTTTATAACGTAGAGCCGTGAAAATAAAACAAATCGCATTTTTTCTACAAAAATGATCTTTTTGCCTCCAAATTTTTATTTTACCAAGGGTAACAGGAGAAAATGGACCCCAGAAGTTGTTGTACAATTTGTCCTGAGTACGCTGACACCCCATATGTGGGGGTAAACCACTGTTTGGGCGCATGGCTGAGCTCGGAAGCAAAGGAGCGCCATTTGACTTTTCAATGCAAAATTGACTGGAATTGAGATCGGACGCCATGTCGCGTTTGGAGAGCCCCTGATGTGCCTAAACAGTAGAAACCCCCCAAAAGTGACTCCATTTTGGAAACTAGACCCCCCATGGAACTTATCTAGATGTGTAGTGAGAACTTTGAATGCCCAAGTGCATCACAGAAGTTTATAATGCAGTCGTGAAAATAAAAAATATTTTTTTTTTTAACAAAAAAGATTTTTTAGCCCCCAAGTTTTTATTTTCACAAGGGTAACAAGAGAAATTGGACCCCAAAAGTTGTTGTCCAATTTGTCCTGAGTATGCTGGTACCCCATATGTGGGGGTAAACCACTGTTTGGGCGCATGGCTGAGCTCGGAAGGGAAGGAGCGCCGTTTTGGAATGCAGACTTTGATAGAATTGTCTGCTGGCGTTATGTTGCGTTTGCAGACCCCTAATGTACCTAAACAGTAGAAACCCCCAACAAGTGACCCTATTTTGGAAAATAGACCCCCCAAGGAACTTATCTAGATATGTGGTGAGAACTTTGAATGCCCAAGTGCTTCACAGAAGTTTATAATGCAGAGTAGTGAAAATAAAAAATATATTTTTTTCCCACAAAAAAGATTTTTTAGCCCCCAAATTTTTATTTTCACAAGGGTAACAAGAGAAATTGGACCCCAAAAGTTGTTGTCCAATTTGTCCTGAGTATGCTGGTACCCAATATGTGGGGGTAAACCACTGTTTGGGCACACGGCAGAGCTCGGAAGGGAAGGAGCGCCATTTTGGATTGCAGGCTTTGATAGAATGGTCTGCGGGCGTTATGTTGCGTTTACAGAGCCACTGATGTACCTAAACAGTAGAAACCCCCCACAAGTGACCAAATTTTGGAAACTAGACCCCCTAAGGAACTTATTTAGATATGTGGTGAGAACTTTGAATGCTCAAGTGCTTCACAGAAGTTTATAATGCAGAGTAGTGAAAATAAAAAATAGTAGTGAAAATAAAAAATATTTTTTTTCCCACAAAAAAGATTTTTAGCCCCCAAGTTTTTATTTTCACAAGGGTAACAGGAGAAATTGGACCCCAAAAGTTATTGTCCAATTTATCCCGAGTACGCTGATGCCCCATATGTGGGGGTAAACCACTGTTTGGGCGCACGGCAGAGCTCAGAAGGGAGGGAGCACCATTTGACTTTTTTAGCGCAAAATTGTCTGTCGTGTTTGGAGACCCCCTGATGTACCTAAACAGTGGAAACCCCCCAATTCTAACTCCAACCCTAACTCCAACACACCCCTAACCCTAATCTCAACCCGATCCATAATCCTAATCACAACCCTAACGATAATCACAACTCTAACCCCAAAACAGCCCTAATCTCAACTCTAACCATAACCCTAATCAAAACCCTAAATCCAACACACCCCTAACCCTAATCTCAACCCTAACCTCAAACCTAACCCTAATACCAATACACCCCTAACCCCAATCCCAACCCTAACCTTAACCCTAATCCCATCCCTAACCCTAATCCCAACCCTAATCCCAAACGTAACCCTAATCCCAACCGTAACCCTAATAACAACCCTAATCCAAACCCTAACCCTAATCCCAACTCTATCCCTAACTTTAGCCCCAACCCTAACCCTAACCCTAATTTTAGCCCCAACCCTAGCCCTAACCCTAACTTTAGCCCCAATCCTAACCCTAAATTTAACCCTAACCCTAGCCCTAACTTTAGCCCCAACCCTAACCCTAAGGCTACTTTCACACTTGCGTCGTGTGGCATCTGTCACAATCCGTCGTTTTGGACAAAAAACGGATCCTGCAAATGTGCCCACAGGGTGCCTTTTTTGCCCATAGACTTGTATTACCGACGGATAGCCACAAGTCGCGTCCATCGTGCACTGGATCCGTTGTGTTTTGGCGGACCGTCGTCACAAAAAAAGTTCAATGTAACCTTTTTTTTGTACTTCGCGTCCGCCATTTCCGCGCATGCGTGGCCGTAACTCTGCCCCCTCCTCCCCAAGACATAGACTGGGCAGCGGATGCGTTGAAAAACTGCATCCACTGCCCACGTTGTGCACAATTTTCACAACGTCCGTCGGTACGTCGGGCTGACACATTGCAACCGCCCCGTACCGACGCAAGTGTGAAAGAAGCCTAAGGCTACTTTCACACTAGCGTCGTACTCGGCCCATCGCAGTGTGTCGGGCCGACGTACCGACGCTAGCGTTGTAAGCGCCGCACAACGGGTGCAGAGGATGCTGTTTTTTCAACGCATCCGCTGCCCCATTGTGAGGTGCGGGGAGGCGGGGGCGGAGTTCCGGCCGCGCATGCACGGTCGGAACTGGCAGACACGTCGCACAAAAAAAGTTACATGTAGCTTTTTTTGTGCCGACGGTCCGCCAAAGCACGACGCATCCGTCGCACGACGGATGCGACGTGTGGCAATCCGTCGCAATGTGTCGCTAATGCAAGTCAATGGAGAAAAAAACGCATCCTGCAAGCACTTTTGCAGGATGCGTTTTTTCTCCAACGACGCATTGCGACGGAAGCCAAAAAACGCTAGTGTGAAAGTAGCCTAACCCTAACCCTAACCCTAGCTTGGGAAGATGGCAGCAGATGGCGGGTGCACTGCGCATGCGCCCGCCATTTTCTTTGCAGAGGAAGAAGCCGACCGGCAAGAGGAGACGCAGGAGGACCCGGGGACACCAGGTGAGTATGATAGGGTCCCCGAATCCCCCTATTTCTCTGTCCTCTGATGTGCGATCACATAAGAGGACAGAGAATTACAGATCGCTTTTTTTTTTTGCGTTCGCCGGTAAACAGTTAATTACCGGCGATCGCAAAACAGGGGTCGGTAAAAACCGATCATGTTCTTTGGGGTCTCGGCTACCCCCGGCAGCCGAGACCTCAAAGATCTTCCGGGTGCCGGGCGGCGGGCGCACTGCGCATGCGCCCGCCATTTTTTCCCGGAAAAAAGATGGCGGCGCCCATCGGGAGCCACGAGGAGCACCGGGGGAGATAGGTGAGTATTGGGGGGCTATTGGGGGCCATCGGGGACACTATTTCTCTGTCCTCCGATGTGCGATCACATCGGAGGACAGAGAAATTAAATGGCAAATCGCGTTTGTTTGTTTTTTGTTGCGACCGCCGGTAAACGGTTAATTACCGGCGATCGCAACTCGGGGGTCGGTAAAAACCCCCCGAATCATGTTCTCTGGGGTCTCGGCTACCCTCGGCAACCGAGACCCCAGAGAAAATCCGACTCTGGGGGGCGCTATTCACTTTTTCCACAGCGTAGTTAATTAACGGCGCTGTGGTTTAAGTACCCTTAGCGGCCGCTGTTAAAAGGCTAATTGGCGGTCGTTAAGGGGTTAATGGTATTTATATAACAAAATGTTAGTGTTTACATATATATATATAGTAACTAACATTTAACAATATCTTCTGATCTTTCTCTGCATGAACCAGCTATGGTGTCAGCAAGGCTATTTTAAAATGAATTTTTTTTTCACTTGCAGCCCCTAGTGGCACATAGTGTGTATTACACTCACATTGTGCTGTAATCCCACTGGTCATCTGGCACCATCTAGTGGCTCTTACTGGTATTGTTAGTACAACATCGGCTGGACTTGTTCTATCGTCATTAAAAGGTATCAACCACTGAGGACTCACAAATCTTTATATTTTTCTATCAACTGGCTAACACGGTACAAAGATATATATTTTTCTTCTATTATTCACGTCATCTTTGTATCTTTATCACTCTCTGAACATCGGCCTCCCTCCTCTGCTGATTTTTAATTAAATTTATGCAGTAATGTATTTTATTATTTCATTAAACTCTGCTATTTTGCTACATTTTTTTGTTTTTGTTTATTTTTTATTGACATGGTTGGCATTTGTAGATGATATTATAACACTGTGTGAAGAAGTGAGGAGGGTGCAGAAAAAGCGATCAGCCAAAGATGCAGAGACGAGCCACGGATGGAAGAAGAGGTCACGGAGGTCTGAAATAAGTTTGTTTTTTTGTGTGTTTTTTTTAGCCCAAATATAAATATTACATTTTTAACCATTCTGAGTTGAGCAAAATAAATCATCCCCAGAATTTTTTTTATCAAGTGCTGCAATAAATGACATGAGCGCCCTCCTGTGGACGCCAATACAGCCGAGAGTGGCGCTCACCTGGGCAGACAACCACAAGCCACTGGACTGGGACCCCCCAATACAGGCTGTAATTCAGGATCAGTACAAGAAAAGTAATAATTAAATATTAAATTAATGAAATATTAAATATAAGACTTCCATCACTTTTTACTCCGTCCACCATTACTGGAGTTTAAAGCAAAGGCAGCCATCTTGTGGATGGCCCTGGATACTGTTTATTTAAAGGATCATACACAAAGTCCACCTCTGTGGAGCTGGTGCAGATGCTTCTGTTATATGGAGCCGGACAGTCTCTATATACAGCTGTGTGTAATAATTATAGGGGATAACTCTATAACTAGTCTGATTGCCGTATGTGGGGTCGGGAAGGAATTTTTTTCCCCATGATGGAGCTTACTCTTACCACATGGGTTTTTTTTGCCTTCCCCTGGATCAACATGTTAGGGCATGCTAGGCTATGGGTTGAACTAGATGGACTTAAAGTCTTCCTTCAACCTTAATAACTATGTAACTCAGGAGACTCTTTGCGTGGAACAAGACAACTACAGGACACAGATTTATAAGTGGTAAAGTCTATATTATCACACGGTGATTCAAACAGGTGCAGAGAGAAACTCAAGTCCACAACACTTGGTGCAAATATCAACTGCAGCTCAGCAGTCTATAGGAAACTTCAGAGGAAAATGCAATCATGCAGAAAGTCTATGAAGCACAGTTATTCTTGAGGATACTTGACACGAATAAATCCTTGTCTTAGTCCAGGCACAGATAGATATGCTTATTAGGCAGTTCAAATCATATCTTAGTTCAACCAGGGAGGCCTGGTTAATAGTCTCAGGTTATTGCAGAGCAGCACAGCTTACATGTCCAGCAAATGCAGATGGAAGTAAACACGAACAGCAGATGAAGGAGGATTACTGGAAACTTGTGTATGCAGCAGGAACTCAGAGCAGAGTAGCAGGATCACCACACAGGTTCACAGGAGCAGGTGTATAGCCAGGGAGTAATCAGAGGTCAGGAGCTGGATGCAAGGCAGAATACTCTAGCACAGACTGAAGGCTGGGGTGGAGTTTTATAGCAGGAAGACACAATGCACATGAGACCAAAGACGCCATCTTGAAAAAGGGCAGTAATGCACAAAAGGTAAAAAATGGTCAGAGTCCTGACACTGTGCAGGCAAATCCTGTATGTATTGATAACTACAGGGAAACACTAGGCCTCAATTTTCTAAACGGTCTGTTGCCAGTAGCAACCAATCACAGCTCAGCTTTCATCTTTGAAACAGCTGTGGTAAAATAAAAGCTGCACTGTAATTGGTTGCTACAGAGAGACTTTCTTTAATACCCCTTTCCGACATCAGGCGTAATAGCACGTCGATGTGAGACTCCCTCCCTTTGATGTGGTGAGCCCACATCTTTCCAGGCACATGTCAGCTGTTTTGAACAGCTGACATGTGCCCGGAACAGCCGCGGGTGGAATCGCGATCCGCCCGCAGCTATTAACCCGTTAAATGCCACTTATTATACTGGTAATCCACCTGAAGACCCGGGAATTTTTCCCAGGCTCGAGTTCATATGAGGACATCCAGCAGGGGGCGCATCACCGCGACTCAAGGTAACTACAGGACATTCCCCTGCACTTCATTCATTCACAACATTTTACAGACAGGAGCGACTGCATTAGCACAGCTCCTGGCTGTAAAATGATTTATCCCCTTCAGATGGATTTACATCGTGGGACTGACAGAACGACGGAAGGTATGGGATATTGTTGATTTTTTATTTTACCTTTTTTACAGGACGAGGGTCTTCAGGTGGATTACCAGTATAATAAAATATTACAACACCCTGTGTCTTTATTTCATTAAAATACTTTTAAATAATGTATGTGTTTTTTTAACCATTTCGTACTATTGGATTAATAATGGATAGGTGTCATAATTGACGCCTCTCCATTATTAATCTGGCTTAATGTCACCTTACAATAGCAAGGTGACATTAACCCTTCATTACCCCATATCCCACCGCTACACGGGAGTGGGAAGAGAGTGGCCAAGTGCCAGAATAGGCGCATCTTCCAGATGTGCCTTTTCTGGGGTGGCTGGGGGCAGATGTTTTTAGCCAGGGGGGGGCCAATAACCATGGACCCTCTCTAGGCTAATAATATCTGCCCTCAGTCACTGGCTTTACCACTCTGGCGGAGAAAATTGCGGGAGCCCACACCAATTTTTTTTTATTTTACAAGCTACAGCGCCCAAAATTTTGCACATACACACTACTAACATTATTAGTGTGGAATATGCAAAAAAAAAGGGATATGAGATGGTTTACTGTATGTAAACCATGTCTCATATCCTGTCGGGTTTGTGAAGGAGAAAGAAAAAGCCGGCAATTGAATTACCGGCTTTTCTATAGAACACCGCTGCGTATTTCTCGCAAGTCACACTGCTGGTCCGTGTGTAATCTGTATTTTTCTCGCCCCCATAGACTTTCATTGGCGATTTTTTTGCGCAATACGGTGACAAATGCAGCATGCTGCGGCGATTTTCTACGGCCGTACAAGACCGTATAATACGGATCAGTAAAATACGGCAGATAGGAGCTGGGACATAGAGAATCATTGTACCGTATGCAATCCGTATTTTCTGCACCTCTCATACGTCCGTAAAACTCGCTAGTGTGACACCGGCCTAATTCTGCTCTATACAGGCGATCTGATCATCGCCTCTATGTAGCAGAGCTGATCGGTTTATGGCAGCTTCTAGTCTCCCATGGAGACTATTGAAGCATGCCAAAAGTAGAAAAAAAAATGTTTTTAAAAATATATAAAAAATATATATATATTAAAGTTCAAATCAGCCCCCTTTCGCCCCATTCAAAATAAAATTAAAAAAACAAACATAGACATATTTGGTATCGCCGCGTTCAGAATCCCCCAATCTATCAATAAAGGAAAGGATTAACCTGATCGCTAAATGGCGTAGCGAGAAAAAAGTCAGAACGCCAGAATTACGTTTTTTTCGTTGCTGTGACACAGCATTAAAATGCCATAACGGGCGATCAAAAGAACGTACCTGCACAAAAGTGGTATCATTAAAAACATCAGCTCAGCATGCAAAAAATAAGCCCTCACCCAACCCCATCACGAACATTTGGAGACGCTACAGGTATTGGAAAATGGCAAAAAATTTTACCTAGACATGTTTGGTGTCTATGAACTCGTAATGACCGAGAGAATCATAATGGCAGGTCAGTTTTAGCATTTAGTGAACCCAGTAAAAAAGCCAAACAAAAAACAAGTGTAGGATTGCTCTATTTTTGCAATTTCACCGCCCTTGAAATTTTTTTTCCCGTTTTGGTAATAACAATGGTGTTGTTCAAAAGTACAACTCATTCTGCAAAAAACAAGCCCTCAAATGGTCATTTTGACCAAAAAATAAAAAAAAATTACGGCTCTGGGAGGATAAGGAGCGAAAAACGAAAACGCAAAAACGAAAATATCCCCGGGGGTTAAAGCCAGGTTTGATATACCTGCCCCAAAATTGGAGGCAGATAGAGGTACATGAGTGTATAAATGGCCGATTTCATGGGGAACTGGATTATACCTGTATTCCTAGAATGAAAGTATTCCAGTCTCCATCTCTTATGGAGCGACAAAAGCTAGTGCTGGGTCCCTTTCATGGTCGAGTTGTTGTTTTTTACTGTTGTGTCACAAAAAAGAATTTTAATGATAAAAAATATTTGGTTTTAAAAAAAAGAATAAGCATCGAGTTATAAGAGACTAGATGACTGGGCAATAAGGGTGCATGCCAATACGTGGACCAGGGTCTAGAAGCAACACTCAATTTCGAAATGAGAGTGCAAGTTTATTATCCCTTTCAGTGAGTCCTAACAATTGAGGGATACATACAGTATACCTATTTGTTGTATTCATATAGATTGCCTTACTTGTGATGAATATTTAGTATATTTACCTGGTGTCATATATCAATGTGGGACGAATCAGGTTCCATGTACTCGGATAAGGCATAGTTATAGGTCATCAATATTTACAAATATATTTATTATACATGACAGTCTTGATTTTTCTGGTTTGGATTTAGATCTTCCAGTTTTCACAAGACAGCACACTTGGATGAAACAAGTTCTATCAGAGCTTGTATAATTGCTTTTTAACAGGCAAAAACAAACCGTGTGGAGATCAAACTGTCAGTACAATCATTCAGTCATATACAGTTTATTTATTAATATAATACTAATATATTCCAGAGAGCTGAACATTTTATAATAATGTCCCAAGTACCTCCCTGTACAGGTTCCCTAAATACAATATAATAGGTCCACAGCTCCCCTATACACAGTATGATGGGCCCACAGCTCACCTATGCACAGTATGATGGGCCCACAGCTCCCCTATACACAGTATGGTGGGCCCACATTTCCCTATACACAGTATGATGGGCCAACAGCTCCCCTATGCACAGTATGATGGGCCCACAGCTCCCCTCTACACAGTATGATGGGCCCACAGCTCACCAATATACAGTATGATGGGCCCACAGCTCCCCTCTACACAGGATAATGGGTCCACAGCTTCCCTATGTACAGTATGATGGGCCCACAGCTCCCCTCTCCACAGTATGATGGCCCCACAGCTCCCCCCTACACAGTATAATATGCCCACAGCTCCCCTCTACATAGTATGATGAGTCCACAGCTCCCTTATACACAGTATGATGGGCCCACAGCTCCCCTATACACAGTATGAGAGGCCCACAGCTCCCCTCTCCACAGTATGATGGGCCCACAGCTCCCCTCTACACAGTATAATATGCCCACAGCTCCCCTCTACATAGTATGATGAGTCCACAGCTCCCTTATACACAGTATGATGGGCCCACAGCTCCCCTATACACAGTATGAGAGGCCCACAGCTCCCCTCTACACAGTATGATGGGCCCACAGCTCCCCTCTACACAGTATGATGGGCCCACAGCTCCCCTCTACACAGTATGATGGGCCCAAAGCTCCCCTCTACACAGTATGATGGGCCCACAGCTCCCCTATACACAGTATGAGAGGCCCACAGCTCCCCTATACACAGTATGATGGGCCCACAGCTCCCCTATACACAGTATGATGAGTCCACAGCTCCCTTATACACAGTATGATGGGCCCACAGCTCCCTTATACACAGTATGATGGGTCTACAGCTTCCCTATACACAGTATGATAGTTGGAGCGCACGCTAGAGCCGTGGGGTACTTGGTACCGGGCCGGTTCTGTTTTTAAAGGGAGTGGTCACGATGGCAGTGACCCGGTCCGTGACCCTGGGCATCCAGTAAAAAGGGGATCAATGGAAATGGGAATAAAGTCTAATGTAGTAGTGTTCGTGATGCCACCTGTGGTACTCGGCCAGGGATGGCCAACGCTGCTTAAAGGGTTCCTCTGGGGATGATGTTATTGCAGCAGAGGTGGTATAGTTCCCCACAGGTAGAACTTGGTCCCCAGGGCTCCCGCTGCAGTTGATAGATGGTGAAGTGCAGGAAAGAATTAGTGGACACAAGGTTGCAGTCTCTTTACCTTTTACTGGTAGAATGCAGGCACAGTCCAGGATACCGGTAACAGGTGATGGTGAGGTCCGGACAGCCTGGAAGCGATTCGGAATCTCCTTAACCAGGTGGGGTTGGAAGCCTTCCTTACTGTGTGTTCGAAGTTCCTTGCTGTCTGAGACTTCACACATGGTCTTTTCTTTCTCTCTGTCCAGGGGCGGACATACCGCCGGTTCAACCGGTGCAACCGCACTGGGGCCCAGAGCGGGAGGGGGCCCCCGACGGCGATGGACATACACGGCATTGTTGTGATACACTGTGTGGATCCTGTAATGAGCGGTATCCAGTGACCGCTGGTGAAGAAGCTGCCGTGCCCGGAGTCTGCGGAGACCATTTGTCCACAGTCCGGGAGAAGGAGCCAGGGATGCCGGGAGCAGGTGAGTATCATATTTACCTGTCCACGATCCACACGCCGGGCGCTGCTCTGTCTTCCGCGTCCTCTGCTGTGACTGTGCAGGTGAGAGGGCGCAATGACGTATAGTGTGCGCGCCGCCCTCTGCCTGAACAGTCAGTGCGGAGAGACGAGACGGTGAGGACCAGCGGGCAGAGATGAGAGGTGAGTATGTCATTTTTTTTTTTTATTGCAGCAGCATTTATATGTGGCACAGCGTTATATGGAGCATCTATGGGGCAATATTCAATAAGGAATTGTATGGAGCATTTATATGTGGCACAGCGTTATATGGAGCATCTATGGGGCCATAATGAATTGTATGGAGCATTATATGTGGCGGCACAGCTTTATATGGAGCATCTATGGGGCAATATTCAATAATGAATTGTATGGAGCATTATATGTGGCGGCACAGCTTTATATGGAGCATCTATGGGGCAATATTCAATAATGAATTGTATGGAGCATTATATGTGGTGGCACAGCCTTATATGGAGCATCTATGGGGCAATATTCAATAATGAATTGTATGGAGCATTATATGTGGCGGCACAGCTTTATATGGAGCATCTATGGGGCAATATTCAATAATGAATTGTATGGAGCATTATATGTGGCAGCACAGCTTTATATGGAGCATCTATGGGGCAATAATGAATTGTATGGAGCATTATATGTGGCACAGCTTTATATGGAGCATTTATGGGGCCATAATGAACAGTATGGAGCATTATATGGGGGGAGGGGTGAGGTGGGAAGCTGGGCCAGTTACAGGTAGATATGGCGGTTGCTCTTGTACATTTAATATATTGATGTCACTATATGTATGCTTATGCAATGTTAAGTGGTGTGTACCTGATTTATATTTAGCGCGCTGCCTCCTGTCTTATTGAAAAAAGTGCTTTTTAGCATAATATTCGTGGTAGCTTCCCATTTCTTGTTTAGGTGCTTGTGCACTATGGCATTGGATATATTTTCTATTAATAAAGCCTTATTTTAATAGTATCTTGGATCTCTTCATTTTTTTCGGCTATCTAATGAGATAGACCGTTAGTTTTGAGCATATGTTTGGAAGTGCCAGTCTACTAATGAGGACAGATGGTTTTAAGCTTTTAAGCACCTACATGCATCTGACATACCTGTTGATATGTTGTGGTGTTTATGTCCCTTTTTATTCTTTATAATACAATAATATATCTGTTTAATAGTCTGTAATGTTACAACCTACATGTTTACATAACTTTGTTGCGGTATGGAGGGGGGGGGGGCAGGAAGATTTCTTGCACAGGGGCCCTCTGCAGTCTGTGTCCGCCCCTGTCTCTGTCCCTTTTAGGTTGACACTACCCTCATCCCTCATGGCAGGCAACACGAGCCTTTTTACAGGGGTCCCTCTCTCGTGGTGACTCCGGGCTCTATCTGCTGCTGTGCCTTCAGGTGTAATGGTGGCCAGGAGACTTGGAATCTCCTGCCCGCCAGTTTCTGCTGTGGGGCATACAGTTACCCCCACAACCTCGGAATTCTGGCCTCCGGTTTCTTGCGCTTGAACCTGGAGTGAGCCCAGTTGCAGCTCCACTCCTGTTTCTCTGTCCTCCTTTACTTCTTCTCCCCTTACAGTCTCCTACAGACTGCTCTGTCAGAAGCTGCAGAACCTCATGTCTGCTCAGCTTCAGCTCTCCTTTTGACTGACTAGCTAACTCCTCCTCCAGCCAGAATATATAGGGAAGCCTGTTATGATCCCAATGGCAGAGGATCTCTGATATTCCGGCAAGATAGCAAAAATATAAATACTGCTCTAGGGAGGTGGAAACTGGGCTAACCGCATACCTGATCCTGACACAAACAACTAAAAGTAGCCGGTGAACGTGCCTACGTTGGTTCTAGACGTCTCGAGCCAGCCGGAGAACTGACTACCCCTAGAGGGAAAAAATAAGACCTCGCTTGCCTCCAGAGAAATTGAACCCCAAAGATATAGAAAGCCCCCAACAAATAATAACGGTGAGGCAAGAGGAAAACACAAACGTAGAGATGAACTAGATTCAGCAAAGTGAGGCCCAATAGTCTAGATAGCAGAAAATAGATAGTGGACTATGCGGTTAGCAGAAAACCCTACAAAACATCCACGCTGAACATTCAAGAACCCCCACACCGACTGACGGTGTGGAGGGAGAATATCAGCCCCCTAGAGCTTCCAGCGAGTCAAAAATCAAATGTAAAGCAAGCTGGACAAAAACACTGAATAATGCAAACGATCCAAATTGTACAAAACAGACTTAGCTTTTCTTGCATGAGGCAGACTGAAAGGAATCCGGAGGAGACCAAATAGGTCTGGATACAACGATGCCAGGCAAGAGACTGAGTCCAGAGGAGACTCAAATAGGAAACACCCGCTGCTTAACGACACAGCTGGAGCTCAGGCCTGCAACAAGACATACCTGACACAATACCGTTAGTGACCACCAGAGGGAGCCCAGAAACACAGTTCACAACAGTACCCCCCCCTTGAGGAGGTGTCACCTAACCCTCACCAAGACCCCCAGGGCGATCAGGATGAGCAGCGTGAAAGGCATGAACCAAATCAGCCGCATGAACATCAGAGGCGACAACCCAGGAATTATCCTCCTGACCATAGCCTTTCCACTTAACTAAATACTGGAGTTTCCGTCTAGAGATACGAGAATCCAGAATCTTCTCCACCACGTACTCCAACTCGCCCTCAACCAAAACTGGGGCAGGAGGCTCAACAGCAGGAACCATAGGTACCACGTACCGCCGCAACAAGGACCTATGGAACACATTATGAATAGCAAAAGACGCTGGAAGGTCCAAGCGAAAAGACACCGGGTTAAGGATTTCCAAAATCTTATAAGGACCGATAAAGCGAGGCTTGAACTTAGGAGAGGAGACTTTCAAAGGAACATGCCGAGAAGACAACCAAACCAAATCCCCAACACGAAGTCGGGGACCCACACCGCGGCGGTTGGCAAACCGCTGGGCCTTGTCTTGTGACAATTTCAAATTTTCCACCACATGGTTCCAAATCCGCTGCAACCTATCCACCACAGAATCAACCCCAGGACAGTCAGAAGGTTCAACCTGACCCGAGGAGAAACGAGGATGAAAACCAGAGTTGCAGAAAAAGGGTGAAACCAAGGTGGCAGAACTAGCCCGATTATTAAGGGCAAACTCGGCCAGTGGCAAAAAGGTAACCCAGTCGTCCTGATCAGCAGAAACAAAACATCTCAAATAAGTCTCTAACGTCTGATTAGTTCGCTCGGTCTGGCCATTAGTCTGAGGATGAAAAGCCGACGAAAAAGACAAATCAATACCCATCTTAGCACAAAAGGATCGCCAGAATCTGGACACAAACTTGGATCCTCTGTCAGATACAATATTCTCAGGGATGCCATGCAAACGAACCACATTCTGAAAGAACAAAGGAACCAAATCAGAGGAGGAAGGCAACTTAGGCAAGGGCACCAAATGGACCATTTTAGAAAAACGATCGCACACCACCCAGATGACAGACATCTTCCGAGACACCGGAAGATCCGAAATGAAATCCATGGAAATGTGCGTCCAAGGCCTCTTTGGGATAGGCAAGGGCAAAAGCAACCCGCTGGCACGAGAACAGCAAGGCTTAGCCCGAGCACAAATCCCACAGGACTGCACAAAAGAACGCACATCCCGCGACAAGGAAGGCCACCAAAAGGACCTGGCCACCAAATCTCTGGTACCAAAAATCCCAGGATGTCCCGCCAACACCGAAGAATGAACCTCAGAAATAACTCTGTTGGTCCATCCATCAGGGACAAACAATCTCTCTGGTGGACAACGATCAGGCCTATCAGCCTGAAATTTTTGCAGCCCTCGTCGCAAATCTGGGGAAATGGCAGACAAAATTACTCCCTCTCTGAGAATACCAGCCGGCTCAGAGACTCCGGGAGAATCAGGCACAAAACTCCTAGAAAGTGCATCAGCCTTCACGTTCTTCGAACCAGGCAGGTACGAGACCACAAAGTCAAAACGGGAGAAAAACAACGACCAACGGGCCTGTCTAGGATTCAGGCGCTTGGCAGACTCGAGGTAAATCAGATTTTTATGATCAGTCAAGACCACCACACGATGTCTAGCTCCCTCGAGCCAATGTCGCCACTCCTCAAATGCCCACTTCATGGCCAACAACTCCCGATTACCAACATCGTAGTTCCGCTCAGCAGGCGAAAATTTCCTAGAAAAGAAGGCGCATGGCTTCATCACGGAGCCATCAGAACTTTTTTGCGACAAAACAGCCCCTGCACCAATTTCAGAAGCATCAACTTCAACCTGGAAGGGAAGAGAGACATCCGGCTGGCACAAGACTGGCGCTGAAGTAAACCGACGCTTCAGCTCCCGAAAGGCCTCCACGGCCGCAGGAGACCAATTCGCAACATCAGAACCCTTCTTGGTCATATCCGTCAAAGGTTTAACCACGCTGGAGAAATTAGCGATAAAACGACGGTAAAAATTAGCAAAGCCCAAGAACTTCTGCAGGCTCTTAACAGACGTGGGCTGAGTCCAGTCATGAATGGCACGGACCTTAACTGGGTCCATCTCCACAGTAGAAGGGGAAAAAATAAAACCCAAAAAAGAAACCTTCTGTACCCCAAAGATACATTTTGAGCCCTTCACAAATAGAGCATTCTCCCGCAAAACCTGAAACACCATCCTGACCTGGTTCACATGGGACTCCCAATCATCAGAAAAAAACAAAATATCATCCAGATAAATAATCATAAATTTATCCAGATATTTCCGGAAGATGTCATGCATGAAGGACTGAAACACAAAAGGAGCATTAGATAATCCGAAAGGCATCACCAGGTACTCAAAATGACCCTCAGGCGTATTAAATGCCGTTTTCCATTCATCTCCCTGCTTTATGCGCACAAGGTTATACGCACCACGAAGATCTATCTTGGTGAACCAACTGGATCCCTTAATCCGAGCAAACAAATCAGACAACAATGGCAAAGGATACTGAAATTTAACAGTGATCTTATTCAGAAGACGATAATCAATACAAGGTCTCAGAGACCCGTCTTTCTTGCCCACAAAAAAGAATCCTGCACCAAGAGGGGACGAGGATGGGCGAATATGTCCCTTCTCCAAAGACTCCTTTATATAACTCCGCATCGCGGCATGCTCTGGCACAGATAAATTAAAGAGTCGTCCCTTAGGAAACTTACTACTAGGAATCAAATCTATAGCACAATCACAGTCCCTATGAGGAGGAAGGGCACTGGACCTGGTCTCATTAAATACATCCTGAAAGTCTGACAAAAACTCAGGGATCTCAGAAGGAGTAGAAGAAGCAATAGACACCAATGGAGAATCGCCATGAATCCCCTGACACCCCCAACTAGACACAGTCATAGCTTTCCAATCTAAAACTGGATTATGGGCCTGTAACCATGGCAGACCCAAAACGACAACATCATGCATTTTATGCAGTACCAAAAAACGAATCACCTCCTGATGTACAGGAGTCATGCACATGGTCACCTGCGTCCAATACTGCGGTTTATTCTCTGCCAATAGCGTAGAATCAATTCCTCTAAGAGGAATAGGATTTTCCAAAGGCTCCAGGACAAAACCGCAGCGCTTGGCAAACGAAAAATCCATCAGACTTAAAGCAGCACCAGAATCCACAAAAGCCATAACTGAGTAAGAAGATAATGAACAAATTAAAGTCACAGACAAAATAAACTTAGGCTGAAAAGTACCAATGGCGACAGGATTAACTTTTTTCTTTAAACGTTTAGAGCATGCTGAGATAACATGTGTTGAATCACCACAGTAGAAACACAACCCATTTTGACGTCTATGATTTTGTCGCTCGGCTCTGGTCAGAATTCTGTCACATTGCATAGAATCAGGTGACCGTTCAGACAGCACCGCCAAAGGATTATCAGATTTGCGCTCCCGCAAACGTCGATCAATTTGGATGGCTAGAGCCATTGAATCATTTAGACCTGTAGGGATAGGAAACCCCACCATCACATCTTTAATGGCTTCAGAAAGACCTTTTCTGAAATTTGCGGCCAGTGCACACTCATTCCATTGAGTAAGCACGGACCATTTCCGAAATTTTTGGCAATATACCTCAGCTTCGTCCTGACCCTGAGAGATAACCAGCAACATTTTTTCAGCCTGATTTTCAAGATTAGGCTCCTCATAAAGCAAACCAAGTGCCAGAAAAAACGCATCAACATTCACCAATGCAGGATCTCCTGGCGCCAGAGAGAAGGCCCAATCCTGAGGGTCGCCGCGCAAGAAGGAAATAACAATCTTAACTTGCTGAGCGGAATCACCAGAGGAACGAGGTTTCAGAGACAGAAACAATTTACAATTATTCCTAAAATTCAAGAATTTAGATCTATCTCCAAAAAACGGCTCAGGAATAGGTATTTTTGGTTCAGACATAGGGCTATGGATAACAAAATCCTGAATGCTTTGCACCCTAGCAGCAAGCTGATCCACACTAGAAGTCAGAGTCTGGACATTCATATCTGCAGCAGAGTTTCAGCCACTCAGAGAAAAAGGGGATGGAAGAAGCTAGGCAAACTGCAGCAAAAAAACCCAAAAAACTCAGAACTTCTTTTTAATCCCGCTTCTGCGATGCATTAAACATTTTCTTTTGGCCTGGCATTCTGTTATGATCCCAATGGCAGAGGATCTCTGATATTCCGGCAAGATAGCAAAAATATAAATACTGCTCTAGGGAGGTGGAAACTGGGCTAACCGCATACCTGATCCTGACACAAACAACTAAAAGTAGCCGGTGAACGTGCCTACGTTGGTTCTAGACGTCTCGAGCCAGCCGGAGAACTGACTACCCCTAGAGGGAAAAAATAAGACCTCGCTTGCCTCCAGAGAAATTGAACCCCAAAGATATAGAAAGCCCCCAACAAATAATAACGGTGAGGCAAGAGGAAAACACAAACGTAGAGATGAACTAGATTCAGCAAAGTGAGGCCCAATAGTCTAGATAGCAGAAAATAGATAGTGGACTATGCGGTTAGCAGAAAACCCTACAAAACATCCACGCTGAACATTCAAGAACCCCCACACCGACTGACGGTGTGGAGGGAGAATATCAGTCCCCTAGAGCTTCCAGCGAGTCAAAAATCAAATGTAAAGCAAGCTGGACAAAAACACTGAATAATGCAAACGATCCAAATTGTACAAAACAGACTTAGCTTTTCTTGCATGAGGCAGACTGAAAGGAATCCGGAGGAGACCAAATAGGTCTGGATACAACGATGCCAGGCAAGAGACTGAGTCCAGAGGAGACTCAAATAGGAAACACCCGCTGCTTAACGACACAGCTGGAGCTCAGGCCTGCAACAAGACATATCTGACACAATACCGTTAGTGACCACCAGAGGGAGCCCAGAAACACAGTTCACAACAGAAGCCACCCTCAAACTGGGTCAGAGCTCCCCCTTCTGGCCTGGAATCAGAACAGTGTTGTACATACATGTTACCTGTCAAAGGGATCATCCTCGCTTCCAAGCATGGCATCACCCTCCACGTAAGGAAGGCAATACCACTGTAACAACCGGCTTGCGCTGTGTTTTAAGTTCCTTGCTGTCTGAGACTTCACACAAGGTCTTCTCTTTCTCTCTCCCTTTTAGGTGGACACTACCCGCATGGCAGGCAACTCGAACCTTTTTACAGGTGTCCCTTCTCATGGTGACTCCAGGCTCTATCTGCTGCTGTGCCTTCGGGTGTAATGGTGGCCAGGAGACTTGGAATCTCCTGCCAGCCGGTTTCTGCTGTGGGGCATACAGTTACCTCCCCAACCTTGGAATTCCGGACTCCAGTTTCTGCGCTTGAACCTGGAGTGAGCCCAGTTGCAGCTCCACTCCAGCTTCTCTCTCCTCCTTTACTTCTTCTCCCCTCACAGTCTCCTACAGACTTCTCTGTCAGGAGCTGCAGAACCACATGTCTGCTCAGCTTCAGCTCTCCTTTTGACTGACTAGCTAACTCCTCCTCCAGCCAGAATATATAGGGAAGTCACCCTCAAACTGGGTCAGAGCTCCCCCTTCTTGCCTGGAGTCAGAACAGTGTTGTACATACATGTTACCTGTCAAAGGGATCATCCTCGCTTCCAAGCATGGCATCACCCTCCACGTAAGGAAGGCAATACCACTGTAACAACCGGCTTCCTGGGGTGTTACGTCCCCCTCCCCCCCTTCCCCGTTAAATCCAGTACTCCCGGACTGGGAAAACATAAACAATAAGTGGGTTAGGACATGCAAAATTTTCAAAATGCATTACAACAGGCAAAAATAACTTTTCTTCCCTTTTTGGAGGTTGCTTTCTTGACCGTTGCATAACTATGATACACGGTGAAAAATAGCATATGTTGAACAGTCTACAACATAAAATACAATTCCCCTTTACAGGTAAACTTTCTCTGGCTACATGAAATACTAACACTTTTAATAAAGTGCAAGAAAATCAACATTTTCTGGAACTGAGGTAGTGCAAACATTTAAAGGTGGAAACAGCTTTCAAGTGTCTCAACAAGTTGTGAGATCCCGTACCAGGATGTCCTTCTCACCAAGTACAGTAGTATGGGGGACCCGTTCCAAACCCCCAAGGTAGGAATTGGGCGGGCTGCAAGGCATAACTATTCAGAACATTCAGCGATTCGGAATCCCCCTAGCCAGGTGGAGTTGGAAGCCTTCCTTATTGCGCTTCCTTGCTGTCTGAGACTTTGCACAAGGTCTTCTCTTTCTCTCTCCTTTTTAGGTGAACACTACCCGCATGGCAGGCAACCCGAACCTTTTTACAGGTGTCCCTTCTCATGGTGACTCCAGGCTCTATCTGCTGCTGTGCCTTCGGGTGTAATGGTGGCCAGGAGACTTGGAATCTCCTGCCAGCCGGTTTCTGCTGTGGGGCATACAGTTATCCCCCCAACCTTGGAATTCTGGCCTCCCGTTTCTGCGCTTGAACCTGGAGTGAGCCCAGTTGCAGCTCCTCTCCAGCTTCTCTCTCCTCCTTTACTTCTTCTCCCCTCACAGTCTCCTACAGACTTCTCTGTCAGGAGCTGCAGAACCACATGTCTGCTCAGCTCCAGCTCTCTTCTTGACTGGCTCGCTAACTCCTCCTCCAGCCAGAATATATATAGGGAAGCTACCCTGAAACTGGATCTAGAGCTCCCCCTTCAGGCCTGGAGTCAGAACAGTTATGTATGTACGTGTTACCTGTTAAAGGGATCTTCCTCGCTTCCAGGCATGGCATCTCCCTCC
The DNA here is from genome assembly GCF_051348905.1 of Ranitomeya variabilis. NCBI lineage: Eukaryota > Metazoa > Chordata > Amphibia > Anura > Dendrobatidae > Ranitomeya > Ranitomeya variabilis. The sequence goes on from NC_135233.1 coordinate 578,356,849, forward strand.
CCGTGAGGAAGGCAATACCACTGTAACAACCGGCTTCCTGGGGTGTTACAACAGCTCCCCTATACACAGTATGATGGGCTCACAGTTCCACTCTACACAGTATTACAGGCCCACAGCTCCCCTCTACACAGTATGATGGGCCCATAGCTACCCTCTACACAGTATGATGCTCCCCTTTACACAGTGTAATGCCCCCAAACTGTTTCATGCCCCTGCAGTAACCCGCACACTGTATATTGGCCTCTTAGTAGTCCCCACACTGTTTGATGGCCCCAAATTGTAAAAAGCCCCACTGTAGCCCCCACACTGTATAATGGCCCCTTTGTAGCCCCCACACTGTATTATGGCCATTTATTAGCCCACACACTGTATCATGGCCCCTTTAGTAGCCCAACAGTGCATCAATTCTGCCTTAGTAGCCCACCTCTGTAAAATGGCCCCCTTATTAGCCCCCACACACTATGATGGCCCCCTTGATAGCCCATACACTATTATTGACCCCATAGTAGCCCCCACTATGTATGATGGCATTCCGTAATAGTTCCCACTGTTGTGGCCTCTCCTTAGTAGCCCACAATATGTATGAGGGGCCCCCTCAGTAGCCCCCACTATTTATGCAGGCCCCCTTATTAGCCCCCACCCATAATGGCCATCACACAATATTACAATAAAAAAAACCTTAATTTATTCACCTAACCTGGCGAGTCCAGCAGAAGAAAGTGGCATGTCCCAGGCAGACTGACATGGTGACGCTATCGCGGCGGGACTCTGATGTCCAGTGCATGTTTCAGCGTAATTACATCATCGTGTCGCTCAACCTGGGACCTGCAGTTCTGTAGCAACTTGCGGTCTGCAAAATGGAGTAGTAGCGCATTTCTCCCTGTGCTGCCACAGTACGCAATACAGCTAAGGCCGGCGTCACACTAGCGAGTTTTACGGACGTATGAGAGGTGCAGAAAATACGGATTGCATACGGTACAATGATTCTCTATGGCCCAGCTCCTATCTGCCGTATTTTACTGATCCGTATTATACGGTCTTGTACGGCTGTAGAAAATCGCAGCATGCTGCGTTTGTCACCGTATTGCGCAAAAAAATCGCCAATGAAAGTCTATGGGGGCGAGAAGAATACGGATTACACAAGGACCATGCGTGTGACTTGTGAGAAATACGTACCAGTGTTCTCTAGAAAAGCCGGTAATTCAGTGCGGTGTACAGTAAAATCACACTGACAGGTTAGAATAGAATAGGTAGAATAAATGTCTACACATAGAATAGGTATATATATATAAATTCCCAGGCTCGAGTTCATATGAGGACATCCAGCAGAGGGCGCATCACCGCGACTCAAGGTAACTACAGGACATTCCCCTGCACTCCATTCATTCCCCGTATTTTTACAACCACAAGCACAGCTGCTTTAGCAGAGCTCCTGGGTGTAAAATGATTTAACCCCTTCAGATGGATTTACATCGGGGACGTGACCTGAACGACGGAAGGTATGGGATATTGTTGTTTTTTTATTTTTCCTTTTTTACAGAACGAGGGTCTTCAGTTGGATTAAGAGAATAATAAAATATTACAACACCTTGTGTCTTTATTTCATAAAAGTACTTTGTAATAATGTGTGTGTGTGTTTTATTAACCATTTCGTACTATTGAATTAATAATGGATAGGTGTCATAATTGACGCCTCTCCAATATTAATCTGGCTTAATGTCACCTTACAATAGCAAGGTGACATTAACCCTTCATTACCCCATATCCCACCGCTACACGGGAGTGGGAAGAGAGTGGCCAAGTGCCAGAATAGGCGCATCTTCCAGATGTGCCTTTTCTGGGGTGGCTGGGGGCAGATGTTTTTAGCCAGGGGGGGCCAATAACCATGGTCCCACTCTAGGCTATTAATATCTGCCCTCAGTCACTGGCTTTACCACTCTGGCGGAGAAAATTGCGCGGGAGCCCACGCCAATGTTTTCCGCGATTTAACCCTTTAATTTAATAGCTAGAGGGCCCAAATTTTGCACATACACATTACTAACATTAGTAGTGTGGAATATGCAAAAAAAAAAGGGATATGAGATGGTTTACTGTATGTAAACCATGTCTCATATCCTGTCGGGTTTGTGAAGGAGAAAGAAAAAGCCGGCAATTGAATTACCGGCTTATATGCTATCTAGCGCTGAATTAAATATAAATAAATATATATATATATATATATATATATATATATATATATATATATATATATGTGTGTGTGTGTGTGTGTCTCAATGACATATATATATATATATATATATATATATATATATATATATATATATATACTGTGTATATATATATATATATATATATATATATATATATATATACACTGTATATATGTTTTAACGAACATTTGAGCACATAAATCCATTAGATGTCGGTTTTGCAATCCTGCGAGAAAATATCGCAGTACGGATGCCATACGGATTACATACGGAGGATGCCATGCGCAAAATACGCTGCCACACCCTGCCTACGGATGACATACGGACCACTATTTTGGGAACATTTCTGCGTATTACAGCCGTAAAAAACGGACCGTATTTTCATACGCTGAGTGTGACGCCGGCCTAAGGGTAGCAGTAGCTCGGGTCCGCACACAATGCTGCGAATGTATAACACAGTGGATTGTACTGCATAAATGCCTCAATCTTATCTGCTCAAGGCAGATTTTGTAGCAAAACTGCAGAAAATGAATGCCATAACCTACACCTGTTGCATTCCACCACAGATTTGCTTTGCTAATGGTGACATCAGCAATGATCTCAAGTCAAAAATAATAATAAAATGGTATGGATTTCCGCAACATGTACCGTAGATATGACTAATAGAACCGTATCTACAGTACATAGTGTGCATGCAACATAACTCTTAATACCAATATATGGACAGCCTCGGAGCATTTGCTTTAAATAATACATTCCAGAAACCCTGTTTTTCAGGAAACCATTGTGACTGTTGATCTTCAGCTCCCTAATTTGGATTTCAGACCTTACAGTGGTGTCTCCTGTACCTGACTTACCCTCATCTCTGCCGCTCCAGGTAATAGAAATCTTCATTTATTCAACCACTATATTATTAATATAGGAATAGAGCTTGTAATATTAAGAGTATTCTGGTGGGAAGAAGATATCACCATCTACAGGAGCTCCATAGTTGTAGATCGGTTGGGTCTGAGCATTCTTGGACTGGCCCATGGGAGAACAGGAGAATCCTCCGGTGGGCTCCCTCTTATATGAGCAGTGCTTGGCACAATATACTTGTATCCCTTTGCACAGCAAAGGCAGCATCTTATTCATTACCAATCTACCCTGTTCATTGTTATATACATTTGTGATTGAGGAAATTGTCACATTTGCATGTAGCTGAAAAGTGGGGTCCTGGAGTTGGTTACTGGTGGATCCTTGGATGCTGAGTCCCACAGCGATCTCCCGAAAGGGGCACTTTTATCCTTTTAAGAATGTAACAGCAGGTCATAGGATTAAATGCCCCAAATGGGGACAGTGATAATTTCTGCAGAATATCATGGCCTTTTATAAGTAAAATAGTAAACTGTATAGGGACAGATTGATTGTATCAATAGGTCGGTCCCCATATGTTTTGTACTGGTCTTCTTTATTATTCCCTATGGGACTAAAGGAGAAAGTCAACTATGGTGCACGGCAGTCCCATAGAGATTGAATTCAGCGGTGGTAGAGCATACGCAGTGTCGCACCATTCTAACAGGAATAAAAGGGTTGTATCCTGGTGACCGATGCTGGTCCTATTCTTCGGACCCTCACTGATCTTGATCCAGAAGTTATCACCTATCACGTGAGTAAGTGATAACATCTTCCAATTGGAATACCCTTTTAACTGATGGAACAAGTTTGAAGGGGGCCTAAGCCCCCCATACACTTCAGAAAGCTCTTAGCTAAATGATGGTCCAGTAAAACGTTTGGCTATATCTCCCAACATTTCAGCACACAGAAGCACTCGTTCTGCCAAGCGCTTCTGTGTTTTCTATGACAAAGCCGCTGCCAGACTCCTCTGGCAGTGGCTCATCTTGCCTAGAGGAAAATAATCTGCAGTTCTAAATTGGACATACCAGATCCTTCTGTCTCTCAACATTACCTGTATGGGGAGAGTCTACATTACAGTATTAGCCAAACTTGTCGATATTGGGTGGTCCAGCTGACATTAGCCTAATTATATTTAATGGAGTTCTCTAATCTGGACAATCCATTTTTAGCGCTCCCTTGTACTGTATGTGGTAATTAGCAAATTTTAGTAGGTTTGGCTTTTCTAACATATGGTGATCAGCTGATATCACTCAAGAATCTCCATGTGGTCGCTTATTTCCCCATCAAAAAAATGTTCTATTCCTCCTCTCTACATTTGTGATTGAACAGAGTAGCATGGTTGCACATGCAGACAGCCACTTCCACTTAGGGTGCAGTCAGATATATAACATGGACGACGATCGTCGCAATGCATGGACTGGCTAGCAGCTCTCCTGACCCAAGCGAGACAGCTACATAGAAATACATGCTGTCACGCTCAGGTCAGGAGAGCTGCCGGCCAGTCCGAGCATTACGGTCAGATGTAGCTGAGTCCAGTGCTTCGCTAGTTCCATCAGTCCAATAGACAGTAATTGTAAGGGCACCGCTCATGTCAGTCATGCAAAACCATTCAATATGGGCCCCAGAGAGGAGGAATTGGGAGCCCGTGAGCCCAACAGTGGCCGCTATACATGCGATGAAAACACAAGAATTATATATTGTGCATGGTACAAGGGCACCTTGTTGCAGATTTTAAGATCAGGCCCCGGAGCTCCAAATTATACCTTTGTTGATAAAGCAACATGATTTGCAGTTACAATTGAGTCTCTACGTCTTGTCTACCCAAATACATGAAGGACCACCTCCGTCAGTCTGTTTATTTTAGTAGCTCCTAAAGCCCCCCATGCACATTAGTCTACTGTCAGCCAAACCCATCAATGTTGCCGGGATTGGACAACAGTCTAATGTGTATGGGGGCCCCCAACAGGTGATGTTGGAAGACTGGAGATGATAAGGATCCAGCTTGTCCGATTTTGGCTCTTGGAGGGATAAGTCTGACGGTGGCTCTCTCATGGAGAACACAGGAAAGTTGGGGGTGATAGCTGCTGGATGAAGCATAATTTGGCTGACATATCTAAAGTGCATGGGGGACTGTAGGAGCCAAAATTATGTTAATTATGGCAGTAGCTTATCTAGAAGGAGGATAAAAGGATGTGGCGTTTTAATTTTGACTACCTGATCCATCTCTCTCTATGTCATCTGTTGCCTCAATACACATTTTGTGGTTGGCCGATCGCACCTATGTTGGTAGGTTTGTCCTACTTTAATACGTATGGGGGCTATTTATAAGGCATTCTAAAAGGAACATCTAAAGGTAAAGTGATACTAATGCATGGTCTGACGGTCGTGCATGGAAACTTGATTGATCAATATTATTTTTTTGTTCTACAGGAATCAAAGATCTAAAACAATGAGAAGATCCCTTGTGTTATTTTGCATCATTGCCACATTGATTGCCCTCCAAACAATTCACCCTTTTCTCAAGTATCTGAGGACCAAATTTATTGCCACAAGCTCAGAACAAAGGCCAAATAAAAATCATCTCATCATTCTTTCCACCTGGAGGTCTGGATCATCTCTGGTGGGTCAGTTCTTCAATCAACATCCAGATGTCTTTTATTTGAAAGAGCCATCTTGGCACGTATGGAAAACCATGCATCAAAATGATGCACACACTCTTCATATGTCAGTAAGGGATTTGGTTCGATCAGTCTTTATGTGTGACATGTCTGTATTTGATGTCTACATACAAAACAAAAGGAACCTGTCAAACCTGTTTCATTGGGAGGTTAGCAGAGCGCTCTGTTCTCCTCCCGCATGTAGCTTCTTCTCCCGTACAGATATTGTGGACGAAGCTGCTTGTAAGAAGACTTGCGGCCAATGCCCATTTCAAAAAGTTGAAGACACCTGCATTACCTACAGTCATATTGTTCTACAAGAGTTTCGAATATTCGATTTGTCCGTACTTTATCCACTTTTAAATGATCCATCCATGAACCTAAAAATCCTACATGTTGTGCGTGATCCTCGAGCCATTGCCAGATCTCGGAAGGAGCTAAAGGTTGATCTGACCTTTGACAATAGCATTGTACTCAAATCCGAGAAGTCCCCAACTAATGACTTGAAAGTGTTGAAAAAAATCTGTGAAAGTCAAGTTCAAATATACAAGACGAGCAATTTTGCCGCACTACCGTTTCCTCAAGAACGATACATGTTCCTTAGGTATGAAGATCTTGTCAGAGAACCTCTCAAAATGGTCAGAGAGATATATTCATTTGCTAATCTTGAACTACCTAAAAACCTAGAGCCTTGGATTGATAAAATGACTCGTGGACCAGAGCAAAACGCGAGGAAACTTTACATTATTAACCCAAGGAATGGTCCGTACATGGCTCGAGCTTGGAGGACTGTGCTATCCCTTAAGATGATAAAGGAAGTACAAGCTGTATGTAAAGAAGCCATGGAAATTTTCAAATACCAAACTGTAGACTCAGAAAAGGAATTGAGAAATTTGACCGTGGATATTGTGCTACCAAGACGTAGAGATGATTTCATGTGGGATATTAAATAGGGGATGGTGCCATGCCCTTCTAGAATCAACAATTGCAACTGGAGCTTACAATACTTTCACTTCTCCACTGACCAAGTAATCAGAAGGTTCTACTAATTTGTTAAATAATGCCCCCTAATGTTTTCAAAATTTGGCTAGATGGTTTTCAAAACATCTTGATTTACACATGAAATCAACCAAGTAAACAGCTAATACCACTGATGGAAAAGTGCCCTACTAGAAGAGTGCCCAATCGGAAAAGTGGTCTGTCAAAAGAGTGCGCCATTAGAAGACTGTCCCGTGAGAAGAGTGCCCCAACAGAAGAGTACCCTATCAGAAGAATGTCCTATGAGAAGCGTATCCCATCGGAAGAGTGCTCCATCAGAAGAGTGTCCTATGAAAAGAGTGCCCTGTCAAAAAAGTGCCCAATCACAAAATTGCCCTGTCAAAAGAGTGCGCCATTAGAAGTGTGTCCTGTGAGAAGAGTGCCTCATCAGAAGAGTGCCCTGTTGGAAGAGTGCCCTATCAGGACAGTGCCCTGTCGTAAGAGTGTCCCATCAGAAGAGTGCACTGTAGGCAGAGTACCCTGTCAGAAGTGTGCCACATCAAACAAGACCTATAAGAAGGGTGCCCCATCAGAAGAGTGCCTTGTTGGCAGAGTACTCTCTCAGAAGTGTGCCCCATCAAACAAGGCCTATAAGATGGGTGCCCCATCAGAAGAGTGCCTTGTTGGCAGAGTACCCTCTCAGAAGTGTGCCCCATCAAACAAGACCTATAAAAAGAATGCCCCATCAGAAGAGTGCCCTGGCAGGACACACATTCATTGTCTATGGGACTGGTGGAGATAACCAAGCACTCTGCTTTAACCATAAATCACAAAAACAATGAACAAAGTGATGGCAGAGATCCATTCATTGGTGGCATTTATCAGCCCAGTTCCTGGGATTAGTAGGGTTCCCAGTAGTCAGACCACAACCAATTCACAAATTATCCCCTATCTTTTTAATGGTTGGACTAAAGGCCCCGTCACACTTAGCGACGCTGCAGCGATACAGACAACGATGCCGATCGCTGCAGCGTCGCTGTTTAGTCGCTGTGTGGTCGCTGGGGAGCTGTCACACAGACAGCTCTCCAGCGACCAACGATGCCGAAGTCCCCTGGTAACCAGGGTAAACATCGGGTTGCTAAGCGCAGGGCCGCCCTTAGTAACCCGATGTTTACCCTGGTTACCAGTGTAAAATGTAAAAAAACAAACAGTACATACTCACCTTCGCGTCCCCCGGCGTCCGCTTCCTGCACTGACTGAGCGCCGGCCCTAACAGCAGAGCGGTGACGTCACCGCTGTGCTGTGCTTTCACTTTACGGCCGGCAGTCAGTCAGTGCGGGAAGCAGACGGCAAGGGACCTGACGGACACCGGAATGTGAGTATGTAGTGTTTGGTTTTTTTTACATTTACGATGGTAACCAGGGTAAACATCGGGTTACTAAGCCCGGACCTGCGCTTAGTAACCCGATGTTTACCCTGGTTACCAGTGAAGACATCGCTGAATCCGTGTCACACACACCGATTCAGCGATGTCAGCGGGACCTCAACGATCAAAAATAGGTCCAGGCCATTCTGACACGACCAGCGATCTCACAGCAGGAGCCTGGTCGCTGGTACGTGTCAAACATAGCGAGATCGCTACTGAGGTCGCTGTTGCGTCACAAAACTTGTGACTCAGCAGCGATCTCGCTAGCGACCTCGCTTAGTGTGACGGGGGCTTAACTCTCTAAGACCTTGGAGTGCTCCCACCTCTTTATTTTTTCTTATCTTCCAACATATTAAAATGTAAAATAGTACAACCATCCACCATGTAAAATGTTAAAGGGCAAGTAAAAATTCTGTCCTTTTGCAAATGAAATCAATTTTAAAGATGGGTATTCCAGTCTACAAATATTATCTACTGGATATGTGCTTATTGTTAGATCAGTCAGAGTTCTCTACTAGCTGCAAGCCTGTGACCAGAAGTAATTGAATGGAGTAGACCCAGATATGTGCATTTAATTTAAAAAAACAGCTCCAAAGGTGAACCATTCTTTAACCCCTTTTTTCTCCCTTCTTCCCAGAACCATAACTTTTTTAGTTTTCGGTCAATATGGCCATTGCTTTTGGTGGGATGAGTTGTACTTTTGAATGATACCATTGGTTTTAACATATCGTGTACTGAAAAACGGGAAAAAAAATTCCAAGTGCGGTGAAATTGCAGAAAAAGTGCAATCCACAGTTGTTTTTTACAATGTTCACTAAATGCTAAAACTGACCTGCCATTATGGTTCTCCAGGTCATTATGAATTCATAGACATCAAACATGTCTAAGTCTTTTTTTTTATCTAAGTGGTGAAAAAAATGTCAAAGTTTGTTAAAAAAAATTTGCGCCATTTTCCGATGCCCATAGCGTCTCCATTTTTCGTGATCTTGAGTTGGGTGAGGGCTTATTTTTTTGTACGTTTTTAATGATACCATTTTGGTGCAGATACGTTCTTTTGATCGCACCTTATTGCATTTCAATGCGTTTTCACTTTAATTCTCGTTACACCGTTTAGTGATCGGGTTAATTCTGTTTTTATATTGATAGATCGGGTGATTCTGAAAGTGGCGATACCAAATATGTCTATATTTGATTTTGTTTTATTTTTAATAGGGAGAAAGGGGGGTGATTTGAACTTTTATTTTTTTTTATTTTTTTCAATATTTGTACAAACTTTTTTATTACTTTTGGCATACTTCAATAGTCTCCATGGGAGACTAGAAGCTGCAGTTTTCTGAAAGGCTCTGCTACATACAGGCGATGATCAGATCACCTGTATGTAGCAGAATTGCTCACTTGCTATGAGCACCGACCACCGGGCGGTGCTCATAGCAATCCGGCAGTGACAACCATAGAGGTCTGCTGGAGACCTATGGTTCTCATGCCAACCCCTCGGCATCCCACGGTCATGTGACACGGGCACAGATGGGTGGGATTTCCGACACGCTTGCCGGAAGCACGTGATTGAAAGCGGTATTTAACTAGTTAATAGTCGCGGGTGGATCGTGATTCCACCCACGGCTGTTAGAGGTATATGTCAGCTGTTTAAAACAGCTGACTTGTGCCGTAATCTATGTGGGCTCAACGCCAGAGCCCACATCAAAGAGAGGGAGTCCAACATTGGCATATTATTACACCCGATGTCAGAAAGGGGTTGACTGAACACGTATATTTTATCTAGTCCGCCATTTTAGATTTATTGTTCCATTTTCATTAGTCCCTGTAATAATTAATGTACCCAAACCTTCCTGCATAGTATCACCACAGAGCCTGGGTTCCCATCCCTTCTACACCTCAAGCTTACTTTCCATCTTTGAGCCTGCCACAGAAGAAGAATTGACCAGGCTCCTCACTTCTTCTTGCCCTGCAACCTGCTCCAGTGACCCTATCCCCTCACATCTCCTCCAGTCCCTTTACCCAGCTGTCACTTCCTACCTAACTAAAATGTTTAACGGCTCTCTTTCATCTGGTATCTTTTCATCTTCATTCAAATACGCTGTCAAAACCCTTATTTATTATAATGATTGCCGGATCATATATAACAGAACATCCTACCTATTGCGTCCCCCCTATTTCCTTATAGATTGTAAGCTTGTGAGCAAGACCCTCACTCCTCCTGTAACTGGTGAAATATGTGTTACTTTTTTTGATGTCTTTATTGTATGTAGATGTCCCCACTTAATTGTAAAGTGCTGTGGAATATGTTGGTGCTATAGAATAAAATTATTATTATAGCATGGCTGTATACCCTTCCCAACTCATTTTCTGATGGCACATAGTCCAGAATCAGAGATTTTGATATGTCCAGTGTAATCTAGGAAGACATTACCAGGCTTAAATACATCTTCCATAAATATCTACGTTTTACCTGGTGTAAATGCTGCTGTTCTCCTGAATCCGGCGCTGTTTTTCTTTTGTTCCTGTGCCTCTCCATTCCTGAGATATGGCGTCCTATTCACTATATATATAAATCTGGTCTTTTTATCAAATTGGGTGTGGTCAACAAGAACACGCCCACAGAGAGGAGCTGAGGACCACTCCCACTTAGACTAAATTTAAATACAGGGAAGAAGGGGCCATATATCAGTAACGGAGAGGTGCAAGAACAAAGGATAAATATCGCCGATTTCAGGAGAACCGCGGCATCTACACGAGGTAAAAAAATAAATACAGAATTATGAAAAGTGACATGTCCTCTAAATTGTCACTGGAGAGAGAAACATTGTAAACTTACTGTATAATATGGCAATTAGATAAAACTATTTCACATAGAATAGATGGAGACACAAACGCTGATTCCAAAGATCTGTCATTTACTGGGCTGCTTGCTGTAGTTTTGATATAATCAAAGATTTATCAGCAGGAGATTATCATTAGAGGACTAGTCATGTAGACAAACATATTCATGAGCTCAGTATAACATCGACCCCAACATTGATTGGCAGCTTTCTGTGTAAACTGTGCATAGGCAGAAAGCTGCCAATCAGGGTTGTGGGCAGGGTTATACCGAGCTCTGCATTCTGAGTTATGAGTGATGTCATGATTAAGGGAGCTTAGTCTCCAGAAACGCGTTGAGATTCTTACCCATATGGTTTGTGCTGAAGTTTCTATCCTCCATGTTTAAGTTTGTGAATAAAGAAAACTTTTTTTCACGGATGAAGCTGGATATTCTCTTCTCTTGGATTCTGAGTTCTGCTTGGTCTGCAGCAGAGAAAACTGTGATTTTATCAAAATGAAATCAAACAGCCCAGTAAATGACACATTGTTGGAATCAGGGTCTGCTCTCCTACATCATGCTGCTCTCAGGTGGGCTATGAAAAATCGGGAGGCAGATTCCCTATAATAATCAAAAAAATCAATGCATTGCAACTAGTTCTGCTGAAGGGAATAGGGCTGAGTGCCATACCACACTCAGCTTGTGTGGTGCTGTTTTTAGAGACAAGATCTGTTGTTTTCTAATTCTGTACGACCCCTGTATTATATGGACAAGAGACATCCCTTAGTTACTGTACATGTGCACTTACATTATATGGGCAAAAGTATTGGAACTCCTCCACATCACACCTACAGGAGCTTTTATGACCTCCCTTTTACACCCATAGACATTAATATGGAGCTGGTTCTCCCTTTGCAGCTATAACAGCTTCCACAAAGTTTGACTGTTGCAAAGAACTTGGTGTCCCATGCATTGTGACAGCTTGGGGCCCCTGTGCAAGAAATGTGACTGGGCCCCCCTCGTTCTATGGTGACAAAGCTACATATATGTAGCCACACATATATACCGTATATCTTACATACAGTAGTCTCCTTCATTATGTATATTGTCGTCCCTTATCACACAGTGCCCTCTCTTGTTATATACAGCTCCGCCCCTATATATCGGACTATTTAGAGGGGTTTTTTATTACATACCGTCCTCTCTTGTTAGAGATATAATGTAATGGCAGCTGATGGAGCATGGGAAAGCTTTGTTTCTAATGGAGAAGCTGATGGACTGGTCTTTTGGTCACCGGCTGCTCCATCAGCGTCATTTTATATCTAAGAAGAGAGGACTATGTAATAAAAGAGGGCGCTGTGAATAACAAAAATAACAAGAATACACTATGTAAGGGATGGCGCTAGTTATAACAGCAGAGGAAGCTATCTGATAATAAGGGATGGCACTACGTAATAAGGGACGGTGTTATACATAATAAAAGGGGAAGCTATATACTAAGGGCCTGTGCAATACATAAGTGAGTACACTATATTCTAAGGGACTATGCTATACATAATAAGTGAGTAAATTGTATACTAAGGGACTGAGCTATACATAATAAGTGAGTACACTGTATACTAAGGGACTATGCTATATGTAATAAGGCTACATTCCTGTATCTCTGCGCAGTGTCGGTGTGCTGCACGCTTTTACAGATGCATTGAGCATGGGGTATTCTGATCCTGAAAATCGGATCAGAGCAGAATATTCTCTGATCCTCACGGATGTCATTTTCAGATCCGGGATTTTCAAGTCAAACCGATAAAAAAATCAGACACAAATGTGAGAATGTGGCCTAAGAGATTGTACAGATAACATAATCACTCCACGTCACACAGTGCATACACAGAATAATATCTACATCCAGGCTCTTACTGCTGACATCTCGTCTGATTAGAGCCACTTTCTCCTGTTTCTTCTCCATCTGGTCAGACCTTCATGTCGACATCTCCCACCCACGACTCGTCTTGTCAGGATGATCGTCACAGCCATGAAAATAACAAGGCCACATACATTGGATACATACATGTGTCTCCCCCGCACTGCGCCCCTGAATACAGATATGTACCCCACCATTAAAACACTATTAGCCAGGTGAGTGCTGAATGCTGACACCATCAAGATGCGCGCTCCTGTGTCAGACAGAAAGCGCCGGGCAGGAAGCTGAGGACAGGCACTGGCTGCATCGGCGGTATGTCCGCCTCTGCACTGAACACCCTACAGCACACTGGGACTGGGACACCCCTTCTCTGTAAAGTGCCAGAGCACAAATGGACAGCAGCTCGGTCACGACTATCGCTCTCGGCCACTTTACAATCAGCTACTGCCTGGTCACATTAATACACAGGGAAATGAGTAATCACCTTATACAATGCCTGGAGAAGGGACTTTTTACTGTTTGCTGACAGATTACCATATCTGGAAAAAGTGAATGGAATACAAAGAAGCAGGATTATCTTTACCAACAACTTACTGACAACAACCATTTGAAGGCAAGTCCTCCCAAAAGTATCACAAGCCGCGGATCCAGCGCTATCATGGTACGTCCAAGTCAATGGTTTCCATTTTCCAACACTAACATAGATATTTTTTTTTTTTTAAATAAAGGTGACTACAATATTAAAATTCTTTAATGACTGCCACCATTGGAGTTTTTTCTTTCGCAGGGAATCACAGAATTGTATTTTAAATGCTATGGACACCTTTGACATGGAAAAGATTATTTTTACATATGTTCGTTTCAGTCTATAAACTTTTTTCTGTCATTCATTTTCATGTGCAATTTGCCGTCTAAACTCTGAAACCCATTTTCAGATTTTTCTATTACGGGAGCTTCCCTGCCTGTAATACATGCTGGATGTGAGGTCCGTGTCTATCCAGGGAATGTCTCTCCTCATTTGCTTTTATGTATCAGCACAGCTCTAATAATACACTCTGCTTTCCCCTATAGCCGGTTTTCTCTGCTGTCCATAAAACTATAGATGCTTTCTCCTCTCTCTACTACAGATCTGTGTATAACAGCCTCAGGCTCCCTCCAGCTTTACCTGAAGGCAGCTGCAGACGACTGTGTATTGTCTCATCAGAGAGATTCGGGACAATTGTGCAAATCCCACTCTGATCAGAGGATGATCCAATTCTCTCAGATGAGAAGATGGAGAAAAAATTGGGGTAAAAGAGGCAAAAAAAATTCCACAACAGTTCCAAAGTCGACACATTATTTTTTATATAACATTATTTTGCTTTTTTTTTTGCGGGACAATTTGTACTTTTGAATGACACTATTGTGTATGGGAAAATGGGAAATTGTGAAAAAACAAAACAAAACAGCAATTCTAATTGTTTTTTTGGGAATTGTTTTTCTAGTGTACATTTTTTGGTAAAAAAATGACCTCGCAATGTGATTCTTTTCATCGATACGATTGCGGCGATTCCCAACATGTCCAACGTTTTTATTATTTTAGTGGTGAAAAATATTTGAAAACGTTTTTGGGTTGTGTCACCATTTTACGAAACCCGTAATGTTTTTAGTTTTCGGTCGATGGAGCTGTGTGACGGCTTATTTTTCGCGGCAAGGAGATGGAGATTTTAGTGATACCATTTCGGGATAGATATGATGTTTTGATCAATTGTTAGAACATTTTTTGTGTAACTGCAGAGACCAGAAAAACTGTAAAATAGCAAAATTGTATTTTTGATTTTTTTTGTGTGTTTACCAATTGGGGTAATTCTTTTGCAGCCCGGCCATGTCATTACACTTTCTCCTAATTGTACCCGGCATTGTCCTCTGTTCTCGCTCCGCTCCCTCTTCTCCATTTATTTCTGTTCATTCCCTTTCAGTTTCGCTTTCCAGAAAATGCTTCCACAGAGAGGTAAGACTGCGCTGCTTGTCATGTATGATGGGTCCCTATGGGCGCTGCACTGTATATGGGGAAATCATGAGATATTAACCCTTACAGGTCGTCAGACCCTCTTTCCCCCTAAAGCAGCACTGTGTGACTGTCGCCTCCTATCCATTCCCCTCCTGGAGGATCTGTACATTTTGCAGCCCTCATGGCTCCGTCACTGTCTCATAGCAGATTTATAGAGAATGCTGCCATATAAAACTATAAAGGGAAACTCTACCAGAGCGTGTGAATTTGGGAGTAAAAATCTACACGAACTTCTGAAAAACATTATCTCGAGTTACACAATTCTTTTTTTTATACGTAGGTGTCTAAAGTTAATGCATTAATGGCATCTGCACCCCTGAGAATCGCACCTATCACAAGAATGGGGTCTTCATCAGAAAGGGAAGAACTCTTTAGGCATTATGACAATGCATTTAAGAAAAAAAAAAAGCTTATTTTTTTGTAACATTTGTAACCATTTTTTTGCGATAGGAAAATAATAAATACAATACACACCTATTATTTTTTTCATGACATTTCTTACACTTTACAGTCACCAAACCCAGACTCCTCCATCATATAGAGAAGTGTGATCCATCACTGCACAGAACATGTTTCCTCCAGTGGTGGCAGCTTTACACCACTCCATCCGACGCTCAGCATTGTGCCTGGTGGTGTACGGCTGCATGAAGCTCCTGGTGGTGGCGCAGTGTTTGTGCCGATGTTAATACCAGAGGAGGTCTGGACTCTGTAACTATGGTGTCAGCAGAATATTGGTGACTTTTCTGCTCCTCAGCACTCAGTGACCCCACCCTGTAACATTACGGGGTCTCCACTTTGTGGCTGAGTTGCTGCGGTTCCTTCAGCTTCTCAATAATATCACTCACAGGTGATGGGGGAAGAAACGTCCTGAACAGACTTGTTACACCCGTGAGTCCTATTACAGGATCAGTGAGCTCTTTACTGTTGGTGCTGGGTCTCCTGGCGGTCATGTAACATTGCTACCGCTGCAACCTATCAGCAGCCACTGATGGGCTGCAGCCTTCACAGTTCCCTCAGATATAAGAGTGAAGGCTACAGCCGAACAGCAGCTACTAATTGGCTGCAGCGATCACGTGGTATAACATTGTTACATGACTGCGGGGAGACACAGCACCGACATTGCTAGAACAGTATCAGTCCTTGAAGTGTGTATGGGTCTTTTTATCTGGGGCACTTTGGCATCTAAGACAACATTGTCCAGTGGTGCATAATCCCTTTAACATTTTGCGAATTACCGCAATCGATCTTTTAATTGCTCACGTCATGCAATCAATGTCTAGTAGATGCCCTCAATGATATCCCAGGGTTCTTCCTCCTTCGCGTTCCCCTCATTATGGCCATGACTCCCAGGAGCTGAAAATGCAAACCCATGTGTCTATTCAAGAAGCAAAAATGTGATTTAAAGGGAAACGGTCATCAATATTTACACCCAAACCATGTACATGTCTGTGTAGACCTTTAAAAGACAAGGCAGTCAATCCATTTATGACCCCAAAACTGCTCCAAGAGTGAGAAATCTCACTTTGAACTTCAGCCTGTAAGTGCATTGCGGCATGATGACGATGCACTTACAGCTTCTCAGCCTCACGCTATATTTCCAAACTAGTAGCACCGTTGCCTGTTTGTTTATGGGCGGCACGGTGGCGCAGTGGTTAGCACTACAGCCTTGCAGCGCTGGAGTCCTGGGTTCAAACCCCACTAAGGACAACATCTGCAAAGAGTTTGTATGTTCTCTCTGTGTTTGCGTGGGTTTCCTCCGGGCACTCCGGTTTCCTCCCACATTCCAAAGACATACTGATAGGGAATTTAGATTGTGAGCCCCATCGGGGACAGTGATGATAATGTGTGGAATCTGTAAAGCGCTGCGGAATATGTTAGCGCTATATAAAAAAATAAAGATTATTATTGACAGTGTGCCAAATCTAATGACCTATCAATCAGCCAAATGAGGATGCTACTAGATCAGGAATACAGCAAAGACTGAGAAGCTGTAAGTGCATTGGTGCGTGCAGTGTGCCAAATCTAACGACTAGTGATGAGCGAGTGTACTCGTTCCTCAGGTTTTCCCGAGCACGCTCGGGTGGTCTCCGAGTATTTGTTAGTGTTCGGATATTAAGTTTTCATCGCGGCAGCTGAATGATTTACAGCTATTAGCCAGCTTGAATACATGTGGGGATTCCCTAGCAACCAGGCAACCCCCACATGTACTTATGCTGGCTAACAGATGTAAATCATTCAGCTGAGGCAATGAAAACTTAATCTCCGAACACTAACAAATACTCGGAGACCACCCATGCGTGCTCGGGAAAACCCGAGCAACGAGTATATTCGCTCAGCACTACTAACGACCTATCAATCAGCCACATGAGGATGCTACTAGATCAGGAATACAGCAAAGACTGAGAAGCTGTAAGTGCATCGTCACGCCCCAATGCACTTACAGACTGAAGTTCAAAACCTGATTTCTCAATGCTAGAACCAAACTTTGGGGCCATAAAGGGATCGACCGGCTTGTCGACAGGTGCCCTTTAAAGGGGATAAAGTCTCTGTACAGACAAGTCTTTATAAAACATCCAAGATACAATAAAGGCACATGGCATTTATTCACCTTTGCATATTCAGCACTGTGGAATATGTTGGCGCTATATAAATAAAGATTATTATTATTGTTATATGTTTAGGTACGTTTATATCCATTACGTAACTATTATTTCCTGGTCAGAAACACTTTGCGTAAAGATTGCGTCAGATATAAAATAATAGAGATCCGCACGTCAGCCAACTTCCTGCAGCGCGCACCGTAAATGATTTCTACTTATAGAGGGCGAGTCTTAAAGGAGCAGAACGTTTTTGTTTCTGAATTAAGCTTGGTTTAGAAGAGAAGGGGCATGTAAGCACCTAGGATCGGAGATCTGCGGGGTAAGTAGGTAACGTTGTATCTACTAGTGCTGTAGTCATTCGTACCCGTTCTGTGAATATCTGGCACCATCAATGGCGGCCTTGACACAATCGGCACAATCAATAGTGGGACTTTGACAATGTTTATGCGCCCCCTGATTGCCATTATTTAGAGGGTACGCTCCTAGTTACTTTGTCACTGTAAATTATGACTGTCTAGGACATTGCATCCATGCAGATATCTGAATCCCAGGCAAAATCAGATGATTTTTTTGGCAAATTTTGATGCAGATCTCCTAGGAAAATCCTGTGCATTATAAAGGGTTAATTCCTATTTAAAAAAAAAAATTCAGCATAAACCCATATGCTGCCGTTTTAGAATCAGAGCAATAGGTTAAGACAGAGGAGGCAGAGACAATGAGACTCCTCCGTCTCCTTTGTTGTGTGCTCGGCCATTTCTGATACCTGTGCCATCGCTTACACTGGCACGACTTGATATTTCGATAAATTGCAGCATAAAGTTACCGCATCCAGAAGTGAACCAGTTAACTATATTTATACTTACACAACTAAACGTCTAAGTGAAACCGAAAATGCACCGAGTCTGGCACATTGCCTGCAAACGCCGGGGCCACCATTTATCTCTTTATATTTTAGGAAGAAACTGCAACAACAAAAAACATAGAATAGAATAATAAATGAAAAACTTTTTCTCGTTGTTGATTTTATGAGACTGGATTTTTGCCTCTCGGATCCAACCGAAGGGCACAGCCTTTATGACCAGGAAGGGGCTTTCCATCTGTAACTTACTTTCTCTTTACTTGTGATATCAATCTGGCAGCATAGATAGAGACGGAGTTCATAGACTTCATAAGAATGTAACAGTAAGTAAATATTCTGTATAAATATGATATATTTATATTTATGTATGCATATAGTATATGCAGGTATGTGTGTACATATACATGTACAATGTGCGGGTATATATGTATAATGTGTATATATGTGCATGTGTGTATGTATGTACAATATGTATGTGTATATTTATGCATGTGTGTGTAATATGTGTGCATGTATTCATGTACTGTATATATGTGTGTGTACACACACACACACAGTGGGGAGAATTACAGACCTCTCCATTCTTTGTAGGTGGTAAAACTTGCAAAATCGGCAGTGTATCAAATACTTATTTTCCCCACTGTATGTGTGTATATATTTTTAAGTGGAGAACTTGCACAATTGGGGGCTAACTAAATACTTTTTCCCTATATATATATATATATATATATATATATATATATATATATATACTGCGTTCATATGAAATATTAAAAAAGACAACAGCAGAAGGGTCTTTCAAAATGTAAAAAGTCTGACTTTATTACCGCCACATAACAATCTCAGAGAAACATATCTCCCCTCCAGAACTCTACCAGTGACCTTGTCACACAGTGTAATGGGCAGTACTGGCAGTTAGGACATTAATCAACCATAATATTCCATAACTGTCTTTCTGACATGGATACTATCTCTTGAATCTGTAGCGCCCCCACTGCCGCAGGGCCGAGGGGTACCCGGTACCGGGCCTCTGAGTCTCTGCTCTGGGGTTGTCACGGTGGCTAGTCCCGGTCCGTGACCCTGCTGAGGGGCGTACAGTAAATGATATGATGGATGTGGATGGTGGTGGTGGTGCGGTGCAGTAAATAACGAGGACACCAGGTTGCAGTCTCTTTACCTCTTTACTGAAGGTCTCTGGGTCCTCAGTCCGGAATACGGTTCACCAGGCTGCACAAGTCCGGCCGGTCCAATGGCACCTCCAGAGTTCTCTTTGCAGGTGGAAATCTGTGCCTTCCTGCTAGCGCTATGTGTTGTGGTCCTCCCCTGCTGTGCTTACGGGATAGTCCCCACAACTGTTGTGTCTGTTTCTCGTGTTCCCTCACAACAACTCGATTAGATGATGTCCTGCTAATCCTCCGTCCCTCCCGGTGTTATGGTTGGGACGCACCCGTATGACGGGTAGGCTCGGAGCTCTTCCGGGACCCTAGAGTCGCCCCTCTCCACAGGTTGCCCCCCAAGTCTGCATAGGTGATTTAGGTGAGACAGCCCGCCTGTGACTGACTGTCCTGCCGTTGGTTTGAAGTATTGCTTGGAGCTAGATATATGAATACTTCCTCGGCGTTCCGGCCGCCGGTTGTGCGCCTCAGTAGGATGTTGCCTCGGTCTTACAGCACGACTCCTACTGGTATTCTCCTTCTTGCTTTGATCTCGTTTCTCACTCAGCACAATATATCTCGCTTCTGATCCTCTCTTAGGGTACCGCCGCTATGCTGAGCAGGCACGGTCCCGTGACGTTCTTTCCTGTAGCCAGGCCTCTGTCAGGGTCCCAAACCTGACAGGGACCCTACCGAATCTTCCCCACAACACCCCCTGCCACAAGGTGTTGTCTGGTTCCAACCCAGTCAGCTTTCTGTCTAACTTCCTGCCTGACCCCCAGTTTACCCACACGGTGAGGAGTGGCCTAATAAATAGCACCCTTAGCTCCCCCTGGAGGCCAGACTGTGAAATGTATTGGTGTATGTGATACCTGGTCAGATGAACTCCTTCAGTGCCATCAGACGTACCATAGCCCCCCTTAGCGGCGGAGCCACAGTACTGCAACGACCAGGACTCTGGGGCGCTGCAAATCTCAACTTATTGTGGTTGTGAGAGAAGTTTCCTATATCCAGGTGGAGATCCAATGAGGAGATAGTCTTGCATGTCTATATGCATATTAAAATTCATAGAAGTTTTGAAAACACCAAATCAATTAATTAACCTGGAGGTGGCAGGCTACAGGCCTCTTATCTGGCAGAATTGGGGTCAAGTGACTCTCATTCACCGATATTTATTAGCCTTATCTGGAAAACCTTTATGTTTTATACTTCAGACAGAAAAATCCAAATAATGTGTCCTAGCCCAGGATGAAGAACATTCTTACTGGAAGGGGCACTGGATGTCGGAAATTACTACGGTAAGGCCGAGTTCACATTGCGTCAATGGCAGCGAGCTGATGGCATCCGTTACACAGCGGCACTAACGCTATGTAACGGATGCTTCAGCACACCCATTGACTGCCATTATGTAGCACATCGCTAACGCATGTCATAATCGGCATGCGTTAGCGATGTGCTGTCATTCTCTGACGGACCCTAGGACGTGGGCTGCAGCGTTTCCGGGTCCGTCACCGATAGCGTAGGTGGAGTATCTGCGCTATCGCGATCGCATAACGCGTTCTTTAAAAGGCACTAGCGTTGGTGCAGTCCATTTAACGCATGCGTTGAACGGACTGCAGCAATGCAATGTGAACCCTACCTTAGGCTGGTTTCAGACTTGCGTTCAGCAGGGCTGCGGACGGCAGCATTCTTCCTCCGTTAAGCCCGACCCTCTTCCTTCAGCTCCACCTAAGTCTGCATGCATCCTGCGTACCTATCTTTAACATTGGGTAGGGTACGCAGGCCATGCAGACGCCTGTGTTGTTTTAATGCTGCGCTGACCTGCGCCGATCGCAACATGTTGCATTTTGTTGCGGTTGGCACAGCGTCAAAAAGACGCATGCAGAGGCATCCGCATACATCCGCATGGCCTGCGTACCCAATATTAAAGAAAGGTACAGCAGGACGCATGCGACGTAGGTGGAGCGGAAGGAAGAGGAGCGGCAGTGGGCAGGGCTTAACATTTTTTACTAGAAGGGGCACAGAATGGGGGACATTATTACTGGAAGGGGCCCAGGATGGACTACATTAAGCCAGGAAGGGGCCCAGGAGAGGTGACATTAATACAGGATGGGGGACATTATTATGGGGGAGCCAGGTCCAATTTAGCATCGGGTCACATTGGACTCTAGTTATGTCACTACCGACCACTGGTGATAAA
Source organism: Ranitomeya variabilis (assembly GCF_051348905.1). Taxonomy (NCBI): domain Eukaryota; kingdom Metazoa; phylum Chordata; class Amphibia; order Anura; family Dendrobatidae; genus Ranitomeya; species Ranitomeya variabilis. The sequence continues at coordinate 578,378,616 of NC_135233.1, forward strand.
TTGCAGTGGTTGATAGTCTCCTATTAAAGGAGTGCAGTACTTGCAAGCTCTTTGCTAAAGAGTTGGGCAGTGCTGCTGTAAAGCTGGCTAGATTGCTCGATCTAGCCAACTTCAGCACCCCTGCATTCCTCCGGCATTGGAGCACGCACAGTTCGGGTCATGAGGAATAAACTGCTCCCCAGATAGCAGGAAGCCTGGAGGTTGTGTAGTGGTACACTCCTGAAGATAGACTATGCAACAACAGCTTTACCTATGTATAGAACAAACAAATCACTCTTTGTCTTAAATTCTTCATACCCATTGAATAAAAGTTAACCAAACTCCCCCGACCCTTGATGGTCCCAACCCTAAAAAACAATGCAGACCCTCCACATTTTTTTTACTCTTCCTTTCTTTCACTTTCTCCATTGTTTACTGGTTCAGTGTCAACTAAAGAAACTAGGTTCTCTCATATATCGATTTAAATTTTGCCACATAGAATTTGTGACAACTTTATTGGATAACTAAATCATTAAAAGCATAAAAATAGAAAAGTCCGACATATAAAATACCAAAGGTAAGTGCAGCGCCCCAGAGTCCTGGTCGTTGCAGTAATGTCGCTCTTCCACCAGGGGAGTGATATTAAATCTGATGGTACTAAACGAGTTCACCTGACCAGGTATCACAAGTCACACACTACACTTCACACTCCAGTCCACCAGGGGGAGCCTTGCTTCTATCTATTAGGGCACTCCTCACACACGGGTAAAACTGGTGGGTTGGATAGGAAGTGAGTGAGAAGCTACCTGGGTTCGACCCAGAGAGGACCTGTCAGGCAGACAGGGGGAGAAGGAGGAATATCTGAGCTGCAGACAGAGGGTCGCTGTCAGGGGTGGGATCCTGACAGAGGCCAAGCCCGAGATAGAATGTTACGGAGCTGCGCCTGCACCCATTGCGGCAGCATCCTAAGAAAGGACAGGAAAGGAATTGTATTGTGGAGAGTGAGAAATGAAGTCACAGCACAAGGAGATAATACCGGGAGGAGTTCTGCCCCAAGATCGGCAACATCCTTCTGAGGCGCGTAGCCGGTGGCCGGAACACCGAGGGAGTAATTGACTCTACGTATTACTTCAGAGACCAGCAGGACAGTCAATTACAAGTTGGTTGCCCGACCTTAATACCTAAGAAGACACGGAGGCAAATTGTGGGAGAGGGGAGTCTCTAGGGTCCCTATAAATAAGCTCCAGGCCTACCCCGTCATACGGGTTGTCCTATCCATACCATCTGGGGGACAGAGAGAAAGAACATCAGAAACATCCACGAAAGTTGTGAGCACTATCCCGTGGTGCTCAGCAGGGAGGTACTACAACACACAGGCGCTAGTAGGAAGGCTACTGATTTCCACCTGCAAAGGGAACTCTGGATGTGCCTTCGGACCGGCCGGATTCTGCCTGCCCTGTGAACGGTACTCTGGACTGTGGATGCTGAAGTCTTCAGTAAAAGGTAAAGAGACTGCAACCTTTGTGTCCTCGTTATTCGCTGCACCTCACATCGTCCACCATCACCACCTACACATCTGGAAAGCCCTGGGGACATACTTCACCTGTGGGAAGGTATACCATCTAGCTGCCATTCCATCACCCCAGCGGACCCCTAAGCAGCGTCGGTCACCCTGACCAAATACCACAGGTGGCATCACGAACACCAGACAAACTTCACCTTTAATCGGACGCCCCTCAGAAGGGCCACGGACCGGGTCGGGCCACCGTGACATCCCCAGAACCGAGAGAGATAGACCCGGTACCGAGTACCCCATTGCCCTACATGTGGGGGCGCTCCATAAGGTATATACAGATAAACACAAACGTTCACATACAGTTGTGGCCAAAAGTATTGACACCCCTGCAATTCTGTCAGATAATACTCAGTTTCTCCCTGAAAGTGACTGCAAACACAAATTCTTTGTTATTATTATCTTCATTTAATTTGTCTTAAATGAAAAAACACAAAAAGAATTGTCCTAAAGCCAAATTGGATATAATTCCACACCAAACATAAAAAAGGGGGTGGACAAAAGTATTGGCACTGTTCGAAAAATCATGTGATGCTTCTCTAATTTGTGTTATTAACAGCACCTGTAACTTACCTGTGGCACCTAACAGGTGTTGGCAATAACTAAATCACACTTGCAGCCAGTTGACATAGATTAAAGTTGATTCAACCTCTGTCCTGTGTCCTTGTGTGTACCACATTGAGCATGGAGAAAAGAAAGAAGACCAAAGAACTGTCTGAGGACTTGAGAAACCAAATTGTGAGGAAGCATGAGCAATCTCAAGGCTACAAGTCCATCTCCAAAGACCTGAATGTTCCTGTGTCTACCGTGCGCAGTGTCATCAAGAAGTTTAAAGCCCATGGCACTGTGGCTAACCTCCCTAGATGTGGACGGAAAATATTGGATGTTGGACAAAGAACCTCGACTAACATCCAAACAAGTTCAAGCTGCCCTGCAGTCCGAGGGTACAACAGTGTCAACCCGTACTATCCATCGGATTCTGAATGAAAAGGGACTGTATGGTAGGAGACCCAGGAAGACCCCACTTCTTACCCCAAGACATAAAAAAGCCAGGCTGGAGTTTGCCAAAACTTACCTGAACAAGCCTAAAACATTTTGGAAGAATGTTCTCTGGTCAGATGAGACAAAAGTAGAGTTTTTTGGGCAAAGGCATTAACATAGAGTTTACAGGAGAAAAAAAGAGGCATTCAAAGAAAAGAACACGGTCCCTACAGTCAAACATGGCGGAGGTTCCCTGATGTTTTGGGGTTGCTTTGCTGCCTCTAGCACTGGACTGCTTGACCGTGTGCATGGCATTATGAAGTCTGAAGACTACCAACAAATTTTGCAGCATAATGTAGGGCCCAGTGTGAGAAAGCTGGGTCTCCCTCAGAGGTCATGGGTCTTCCAGCAGGACAATGACCCAAAACACACTTCAAAAAGCACTAGAAAATGGTTTGAGAGAAAGCACTGGAGACTTCTAAGGTGGCCAGCAATGAGTCTAGACCTGAATCCCATAGAACACCTGTGGAGAGATCTAAAAATGGCAGTTTGGAGAGGGCACCCTTCAAATATCAGGGACCTGGAGCAGTTGGCCAAAGAAGAATGGTCTAAAATTCCAGCAGAGCATTGTAAGAAGCTCACTGATGGTTACCGGAAGTGGTTGGTTGCAGTTATTTTGGCTAAAGGTTGTGCAACCAAGTATTAGGCTGAGGGTGCCAATACTTTTGTCTGGCCCATTTTTGGAGTTTTGTGTGAAATGATCAATGTTTTACTTTTTGCTTCATTCTCTTTTGTGTTTTTTCATTTAAGACAAATTAAATGAAGGTAATAATACTAAAGAATTTGTGATTGCAATCATTTTCAGGAAGAAACTAAGTATTATCTGACAGAATTGCAGGGGTGTCAATACTTTTGGCCACAACTGTAATGATCGTAATGCACAGCAGCATGGAGTACACTTTACTAATCAAAGAAAACACGTTTCGCATCAAGCGGCATCAGGGGGAGTTTTGGTATTATTACCTACCTTTAGTATTTTATGTCTGACTTTTGTATGTCTATTTTTATGCTTTTAATTATTTTGTTGTCCGATAAAGAACACTTTTTTATTGATTTTGAGTCTATATAGTTATTCTTGAATTTATTGGTGTATTTTTGCCCCATATATAGCTCCTTATACTCAGGGCTGTGGAGTCGGAGTCGTGGAGTCGGAGTTAGTTTTGGTTGGAGTCGGAGTCGGTAGAAATGTACCGACTCCAGCTTTAAAAAAAAAGTATTAATATTTCATAATTGAACTTTCATATGAATTTTATAAATGTTACTCAAATATATATGTTCTATCAAACTATGAACAACAGTGATAAGCAGTTCTGCTGGAGATAGAGACATTTCTTACTTCTTGCGTGTCAGGGTATGTGCACACGTCAGGATTTCTTGCAGAAATTTCCTGAAGAAAACCGGAAATTTTCTGCAAGAAATTTTTTTTTTTTTTTTTTGCGTTTTTTTCCCGGTCTTTTCGCGTTTTTTTTAGCATTTTGCAAGCGAAATTAGCTTGCAGAATGCTAAAGTTTTCCAAGCGATCTGTAGCATCGCTTGGAAAACTGACTGACAGGTTGGTCACACTTGTCAAACATAGTGTTTGACAAGTGTGACCAACTTTTACTATAGATGCTGCTTATGCAGCATCAATAGTAAAAAGATATCATGTTAAAAATAATAAAATAAAAAAATGGTTATACTCACCCTCTGTAGATAGCCGATCTCCTCAGCGGCGTCTGTTCCTATAGATGGTGTGGTGCAGGACCTTCGATGACGTCGCGGTAACGTGACCGCGATATCATCGCGGTCATGTGACCGCGACGTCATCGCAGGTCCTTCACCACACCATCTATAGGAACAGAAGCGGCAGCGTGCACCTGAGAGGCGGGAAGACTCCGGGGGCCATCGAAGGTGAGTATATGACTATTTTTTATTTTAATTCTTTTTTTTTTTTACCAATTATATGGTGCCCAGTCCGTGGAGGAGAGTCTCCTCTCCTCCACCCTGGGTACCAACCGCACATGATCTGCTTACTTCCCGCATAGTGGGCACAGCCACATGCGGAAAGTAAGCAGATCAATGCATTCCTAGATGTGCGGAATCCCCGCAATTCCGCAAATTTAATGAACATGTTGCTTTTATTTCCGCGATGCGATTTTTTCGCGGAAAAAAATGCAACATTTGCACAAGAAATGCGGAATACACTTAAAATAATGGGAGGCATATGTAAGCGTTTTTTTCGCGTTTTATCACGTTTTTATTGCGAAAAAACGTGAAAAAAACGCGAAAAATACTGAACGTGTGCACATGGCCTCACTGTTCTCCACTGCCCTTATCTAATCTTATACTTGGTTAACCTCATGGTGCCCCAACCCCCCTACTTACAATGTATGAAACTGAAAGTGAAAATGTGTTGCAAATTCTTAGTAGTAAAGCTCCTCCTCTAGACTAGATGTTTACTAGGTGTGCGTCTTCCAAGCATCTCACAGCTGCTACTCAGAAGAGGAAGACTGTAAGAAGTATTATCCTTTCAACAAACTTTGCATCAGTTAACTGTGAGCACATGAGGAATAACAGTATTACTGAGCACTATATCAGTTGTACGACCTGGCAATAATTTTGTACAATTGTTTTTAGGAAAAACAATTGTCATTTGGATTGTGAATGCAGAATTAAAAACCTGAGAATGTCAAAGAAGCGTCACATTAAATCAGCTGTATTTGAACATTTCACCATCACTCAAGATAGAAAACATTATGTCTGTCAGTGTATGAAAAATGATCCAGACGAAAACAAATGCTGTGAAGCCAAGATCAGTGCATATTCAGGCAAAGATAAAAATGATCCCACCAGAGCTTCTAATCTAAAGAGACATTTACAGCGCTTTCATCCAGAAGTACTGAAAGCAGTGGATGAGAAAGACTGCATCCAAACCAATGAACCAGTGCCCAGCTCTTCCAGCCAAACAAAGGAGCAGAGAAGTTTGCAGCCTTCAGTTGCAAGATATTTTGTCAGTGACAAAGTCACTGTGACAATGACAGTAGATACATTTAAAAAACAGATCATAGAGCTTGTTGTAAAGGATAGTGTGCCTATTTCATTATTTTCACGACCAGCTTTTATGTGTCTGAATGGGGAAATGGCCCGCAAGCTTGGTGTTTCTCTGGAGAGAGAGAGTATTAGAAAATTAGTAATCGAAGAAGCTTTTAAACAAAAAGAAGAACTTAAAAAAATTCTCAAGGGACGCTTTCTGTTTCTTAAAATGGATGCCTGCACACGTCACAGAGTGAACTATTTTGCCATCAATGTCCGATTTGTTTGTGAGAAAAATGAAATAGTTACCAAGACATTGGCAGTAAAAGACACCAAAGCTCATCACACCAGTGAGTTTCGCCAGGTCTTGGTGGAAAAGGTTCTGCAAGACTATGAACTTAAAAAAGAGCAAGTTCTTTCTGTCGTAACTGACAATGCTTCAAATATGATAAGCACTATTAAGCTAATGAATGAGAGTAATGATGGCGACCAACAGCTAGAAGAACATTCTGGGTCCACAGACACAGAAATGTTTGAAATAGAGGAACACAGTATTGTAACTGAGGAGCAAACTGAAGTTGCTTCAGATGAACAGCAACATGATAGTTTAGATGATCTTGTTGAAACTGTGTCAATACGTTCTTTCATTCATCACATGCACTGTGTTGTGCATACGCTACAGCTGGCTATAAGAGACAGTCTGCAAGAAGGACATCCTGCTGCACTGATTGGCTAGGTGAGAAAATTGGCTACTGTTGCCAGAACCCCTAAAGTTGACTCAATTTTGAAGAGACGTGCTGGAAAAGGGGCAATTATTGATCAAGCCACACGATGGGGCAGTACTTACTTAATGATTCAGCGCTTGGTTGAACTGAAAACCTTTCTTGTAGACATGGCTAACCCTCAACTGACACTAAATGAAAGTCAGTGGAATCAGGTGACTGAGCTGGAAAAATTGCTAGAGCACCCATTTACAGTGACTAAAAAATTACAAGCAGAGGACTTAACTCCAGGTATTTTCTTTAAGGAGTGGAAGAACCTGATGTTTCGCCTGTCCCAAAGAGGAGGGTTAATTGCAAGTGGCATTGCTACATCAATGAAACGGAGAGAGGAGCTACTATTACAAAATAACATTCTTTTGGCAGCTGTTTATGTAGACCCAATGCATCGGATTCTTCTAGATGATCAACAGCTAACTAAAGGAAAAGAAGCTCTGTTTGAAATAGCAGTAAGGATGAAAGGGTTGCAGAACAGTCAGGAGGAACAAGAAGAATTTGGTCGTCCTGCCACATCTTCACCCTCATCAACTGATGAAGAATTTAATTTTGAAAAATATTTGGATCACAAGGACCGTGCAAAGCGTTCCCGCATAGAAGAAGAGTCATCCCCATCAAAGAACACAGCCAGTACATTTCAGCAGAATTTTTCATGTGCACTAAAAGAAATTGAGAAATTTGACCGTTCATCAAAAATAACAGTGCAACAAGCGATTCCTCTGTATCCTGACATTGTCAGAGATGTTGCCCGAGTGGTTACTGCTTTGCCACCAACCCAAGTTAGTGTAGAGAGGTGTTCTCTGCTCTCAAAATAATTAGATCAGATTTGAGGGCATCCATGAAGGAGGATCTGACAGAGGCAATACTTTTTCTGAGGACACATTTATAGATTTCTTCTTATTAACCGCATAACAGTGTTTATTGCATATTTACTTACAAGAGTTTAGAAAAGTTTATAAAAGTTATTTGCTATATTCTAATTGTATTCTAATAAATATAGTTTTTGCTCTAAGTGGTCTGATTACTTATATGATGGTGAGAAACTGAATAAGCACGATGTTAATATTTTACAACAGTAAATTTATTGTTGCGAATTGGCCATTTATGAAGGAGTCGGAGCCGGAGTCGGAGTCGGAGCCGGAGTCGGAACCTGATAAAATCCAGGAGTCGGAGTCGCAACTGTGGCTTACCGACTCCACAGCCTTGCTTATACTCATGTAGCCATTTTAAACTTGTATATTCATTTAGAGTATATAATCTGGGGTTGGGTGAGATGCCTATATACTTGGACATGTGAGAAGGTTCTTGGTCTAGTGTTATACTATTTAACACTTTACATATGTCACTTTTTACTAGAAATGAAGATAAAATAAGGTTAAAATCCTTAAAATTCTATCTTTTTTCTTATAGTATCAGGATGGAAGACCCAAATGCACAAGATGAAATAGATAACATCATGCCGCAGCTGGTGGACTTTCTTTGCCAAGATGTAGACTGGTTGATCGGCAAGGTACAGACCTTGGTGCCTAAAGTGGACCTTAATCAACATATGCCAATAACCAACAATGACAAAGAAAGAGTCTCTGCAATTATTCAGATGCTACGGAAATCTCACCATGCTGCATGGAGGACACTTATAGAGGCCATTTGCATGGAGTGTGCACTTCCTATGGATCTTGAGGTTCCATTACTTAGTCTAACAGGACAAGGTTAGCAGCTAAAGCTTATGTTTTATTAAATATGATCTGCTGGCTCTCCTGACTTTTGTGGTGTACTAATTTCTTGTATTCTTTATAAAATAGCAATTCTGGATAATCTTTTCTTAGAACTTTGCTTTGTACCGATCCTGTTATTCTTCTTAGAAGTATCTGAATAAATTGACAACCAGGTGTGGCCATTTCCCTTATCAAGGGGGATGGGGTGTCCAGACACTCCTACTGTTCCAGAACTGATTGGACAGTGCCAGACTGGGTAAGGACACATCCTCTTTGACAAGGAGAATAAAACACACTTTTTAAAAAATTTCTATGCAAAATAATAGTGGAACGGCACAATGAAGAGTTATAAGATTTACTATTTCATGGAAATTATCTAATTATTTTCTAAAACATACTATAGTAGATCCAGATATGACAGGGTTAAGTCCTAGCTTTGCAGGATTTGATTACATGCCCCTGCCTAGCTTTTTAACTAGAACCAGCGCCTGTGTTCACTAGGTGTGTCAGTCTGCTGGATGGAGCAGAATCGAGTGTGCTGCTGGGGAGTGAGCAGCCAAAATGTGAGCAATAACTTTGAGAGAGACAAGCCAGAGTGGAGACTGCATGGATTAGCTAGGAAAGCTGAGCAGTCTGTGTGTTGGAGCTGCATAGAACCGTGTGGAAACTGCAGCCTGTTCAGTGTGAATTGGTCACCGAGTTGAATACTTCTGTTTGGCACTGGAAGTTGCTGGAGCTCAGGCTGAAGAGGCTTCCGAGGCTAGTGGGATCGTACCTCCTCTGTGTATGAAGTTTGCTCACCTCACTTCATAATAACCCTTCATTAGATGCTTTAATACAAAACATAGGGTCTCATTCATTCTATCGCTGCTAAAGTACATGTGAAGAGTGTGAAACACAGGAAGTGTGAGTCTAGAGTAGCCCCGGTGGCCAGTTTGAGAATGGCAATATTTCAATTTTCTTTTTTTTTATTATAGATCGTAATACAACAAATTACAAAAAAAAGCAAAACATTACCAAAAAGATTAAAAAAATAAATTTAACACACAAAACAGTTCATCATTTTCTGATAAAGCATTCACTTTAAGCTAAGTGGATGTAAAGATATACAAATACCAATATACTTGCGTAGGGCACCTAATGAAAGCTTTGAAATGGGAACAATCCATTAGAAGTCACACATGCATCATACAGAAGATACAGTTTTATTGTAAATCGTCAATGTAACCTTCATACTTTCCATCCATCCTTCAGGGTCAAGCGAAGTGACTTGGAAAAGCTGTTTGTCACGGGAAGAAAGCAGTCAAAGGAGACGTCAAGGTAATTTTTGAACATCTAGGTGCCACCAGCTCAAGGCAATTTAGATGATTTACTCAAGCTCAATGTTTATAAATATATATATTTTTTTTACCTTTAGACTCGGCAGAACGTTACAAAAAGCAAATACAAGATTCCTTGTTGGAAAAGTATGGGTTTAAAGACGTAAAAGATCCTCGAGGACAGTGCAACCCAATGTTTGTTGAGCCATTGATCAAAGGAGCAAAAATGGGCAAGGAGAAACATAAAAGTAGAGGTGACCAAGAAAAAAACTCAGTTATGGTGGAAATCTTTGACACAATTAAGACAAACAACCTCTTCAGGAGAACCAGTTTAGTGAAGACACATGTTATTCTACTGGTGGGAATGCCTGGCACTGGCAAGACAATGTTGACTCGTAGGATCTGCTATGACTGGGCACAAGGAACGTTCAGCCAGTTTATGTTGACTTTTCTATTCGAGTTTCGACAGCTAAACCTTATCAACAGAAATTTTACTCTCAAGGAACTTCTTTTTGATTTATTTCTAATGCCTGACCTATACCCAGATGAAGTATATGATTACATCATCAAGAACCCCATGAAGGTCCTTATCCTTTTCGATGGCTTGGATGAGTTTTTAGGTTATTTTACAGCCACTTCCCCAACTACTAAACAAGACATTTCTCAAATTTCTTCCATCTCTCAACTGTTCACAAATATCTTTCACGGCACAGTTCTAGAAGGATGTACCGTTGTGGTCACTTGCAGGTCAAAAGTAATATCCAGCCTCCCGACAGATTCTGTAGAATACATGGCCGAAGTTCTAGGCTTCGACAAGGAGAGAGTCGAACAATACATCGATGGCTATTTCTACTTGAATCCCATGAAAGACAAAGTCTTATCTTATGTAAGAGAAAATACTAAGTTAATGCACATGTGTTTTGTTCCTGCCTTGTGTCACATTATATGCGTCTGCTTGGAACACTTACAAAACCCATTGTCCAAGACGTCCCAACTTCCGCAGACGATGACGCAGTTCTACGTGAAAATGTTGATTGTTTTCATTCAGAAAAAGATGCCCCAATTTACGGAGGAAGCTACCATATTGAAAACATTCAGACCTCTCATCCTTGAGTTGTCTTCTGTTGCCCATTCCGGACTTGATAATAACAAGTCTGTTTTTTACACTGGAGAAATTTCGGTAGATCTTCAGCATTTTGCTGCAAATCACGGACTTCTGTCAATTTTTGATGTCAAAAAGTTCGACAGCTGCACTGATGTTGGCTATTCCTTTGTACACCTTAGTTCCCAGGAGTTTTTTGCTGCATTACATTTGATGATTAGCGAGACAATCACAGAGGAAAAACTACAAAAAAGGTTGTCTCTAAAGTCAAAGTGGTCTTCGAAGCTAAACACTAAGGATGAGCTCGCGGAAAATCTTCATATATTCCTTTCTGGGCTTTCATCCAGGGATTGTCAAATGTTTCTGTCTGACTTAGGTGGCCCTAAAAATCTGATAGTAAAGAAACAAAACACCATCATAGAATCTCTCAAGAGGATGGCAGACACTCAACTCACCGGGCCCAAGGTGATCGAGCTCTGCCATTGCACGTATGAAACTCAGAATGAGAATTTAGCACAAGAAGTTGGAAAGTTTACAGCTATGAAATATGAGCTCAAAAATTTTAGGATTTCTCCGGTTGATATGACTGCTTTGATATTTATTGTTAAACATGGATCGTGTTTAGTTTCATTAGATTTTGCTGGATGTCCAATGGAGCCAGAATGCTTAGATATTCTGGGAACATGTGAGCATATACAAACTTTAAGGTAAGGAGACAAGTGGAGATCAAAGGAAAAGTGTCTGAAATTAAAGAGACCATCTAAGTATGAGGTCTTATTGGCAATACTCTTAGCGATAATATGCAAATTAGCGCTTCCCCAGAAGGAAAAAAATATATAACTAACGCCACCTATTGGAGGTTGCTTTCCTGTAACTCAATGACTGAGACCTGCAATATATATAACCCAAGCTGATATGTTTCTGACTTGGCTAATATCACTACCTATGTCGTAAAGCTCGCTAAAAAGAGTCAGACATTGACTTAAAGGGTAGCTACCCTCAATAGGTGGCAATAGAGAGTTTTCTTTCCTTCCAGGAGAGAGCTAATTTGCATCATATATAGTAACATAGCTTTATCACATAATTTCACAAAATTGAAAAATAATCATTGTTATAAAACAGATTTTTTTTTACTTTTTATTACATTTGTATATGTAACCACTTTATAACCCTAGCCCTTGCATTAACCCTCACTCTAACTCTAATCCTAGCCCTATCCCTATTTCTAGCGCTAACCCTAGTTACGGTTAGAAAAAGTATGTAAAAACTTAACTTTTATCATAATGTTAATATTTTGTTTGTTTATGGGTGGGGGACACATTTTAAGTTTTTGGACAGCTCTCCTAATAGCTCCCCTTGTCCGCTTGGACAAAATTACAATTGAGAGGAGAGGTAGAGAGTAATGGACCATTTGATTTTGGGAGAAGGGTATATATTTTGTTTCCCTTGCTGTGATATATAATATTTGATCAATGCTTTCTTCTATACAAAGTATGTTGACTTGTATATTTTGCATTAGTTTCAGACATCAAAAATATGGTGACATTTTTGCACAAGCTCTTTCACCTGTTATATCTGGCATGGAAAGTATGAAGAAAATCAGGTACTTTACAGATCGCGTGCCTTTCATCTTGCTATGCACGCAGATCATTTATTATTCTTTCTGCTTTCTGTTATTATCAGATAGAATAATACATTTCATGTGTATTCATCGGTGCAGTAAACAGTGATATATTGTTTTACAAGGGGTAATTCCACGGTAAAGTGAAGCAATGTACTGTTTGCATGCTGTGTACATTTGGACAGTATAATAAATTAACCATTTAAAGATAATCTAAACTTGGTATAATACATTGGATTTTGCTTTTTTTCTGTGGATTATTTCCCAAATCATAACGTGGTCTCAGTTTTCTGTATGTACATATTATGTAATCATATATGGCAATACAAACTATATTAAAATCTGCATAGATTTGCAGGAATCACCCCCATAATGGTGAACCCCCAGGGCTCTCTTTACCCTCTGTTGCCAATGGATTTATCCATCCTCCAGTAGGTCTAATGCTATGTTGTCTGTTGCACATGTACAGATGCACCTAATGGCCCTGTCTGATAAAACGCTCTCACGGCATCCCCATTGACCTGACATCCGAGCAGTAGCACAGCTTAGCTATGCTATGCTCATCTCTGAATATCCCGCTGATATAAGCTGCAGATACAATAAATGGCCCTGTCTAATCAATGAAAAACAGATGCTCCTAATGACCCTTTCTTATAAAATATATGACAGCCGGGTTGTAACACAGTTCAGGTACTCTATGCTGAAGATCCCAATGATATCAGCTATATTTGCGCCTAATGACCTGTCTAATTCATGAGAAACAGATGAACCTATGATCCTATCTAATAAAACATATCCCGACCCTCTCACTGCATCCTCATTGCCCTGACAACTGTACTGTAGAACAGCTCAGCTATTCTATGGAGGATTCATCCTCCAGTGCTTCTAGTTCTATGCTGTCTGTTGAGCATGCACAGATGCATGTAATGACTGTCTAATAAAACACTCCCATAGCGTCCTCATTGAGCTGACATCCAAGTAGTAGCACAGCTCAGCTATGCTATGCTCAGCTCTGAAGATCCCACTGATACCAGCTGCAGATACAACGTAAGGCTGTGTCCAATTCATGAAAGAAAAAAAGATTCACTTAATGACCCTGTCTAATAAAACACTCTGACAGCATCCTCATTAATCTGATACCTGAGTAGTAGCACAGCTCAGCTATGCTATGTTCAGCTCACAAGATCCCACTGATATAAGATGCAGATACACTAAATGTTCCTCTCTAATTAATTAAAAGCAGATGCACCTAATGACCCTTTCTAATAAAATATCTGACAGCCGGGTTGTAGCACTGTTAAAGGGGTTGTCCACTACTTTCAATTAACCCCCCAATGTACCCCCCCGGGGCCCCTAATGAATTGTGCCATTACCTTCTGTTGACGTTTTCGCCTGTGAGCGGCGCTATTCCTCCTGCTGAGTCCGGGTCACATGACCCCCAGACTGCAGCCGCCGCTCATTTCCGCCGACGTCACGTCAATTTCCAGGCTCTGAAAATTGACGTGACGTCAGCAGCAGGCGTGACCAGCCCCCACAGTCAGCAGTCACTCAGCAAGAGTGACTGGGCTGTGGGCGGTGCTGGGGGCTGCCTACAGGGCTGTGCTGGGGGCGGGCGGGGCTGTGTGTGCTCACTGCTCAGTGCTGGGATCATGATGTGTGGCTGGGCTGTGCTTCGGTCGCCGGGGGTCTGCCGGTGTTTCTGCCCGCCGGTGCATGTGCCCGCCGGCGCCGGTGCTTGTGCCCGCCGGCGCCGGTGCTTGTGACCGCCGGTGCTTCTGCCCGCCGGCGCTGTGTGTGTGTGTGTGCCGGCGCTGTGTGTGCCGGCGCTGTGTGTGCGTGTGTGTCGGCGCTGTGTGTGCGTGTGTGCCGGCGCTGTGTGTGCGTGTGTGCCGGCGCTGTGTGTGCGTGTGTGCCGGCGCTGTGCGTGTGTGTGCAGGCATCGTCCGATGGGACTACAAGTCCCATCGGGCTCTGCCTGCTACACTGACAGTGAGTGACACATTAGCCAATGATGGGACAGTAGTAGTCCCATCATCCGGCTAATGTGTTGAATGTAAAAAAAAAAAAAAAACCACAGTACATACATACATACAACACCATGCGACGACATGCACCATGCGACGACATGCGACAACATGCACCATGCGACGACATGCACCATGCGACGACATGCACCATGCGACACATGCACCATGCGACACATGCACCATGCGACACATGCACCATGCGGCGACATGCACCATGCGACGACATGCACATGCGTCAACATGCGACATGCGTCAACATGCACCATGCGTCAACATGAGACATGCACCATGCGACGACATGCACCATGCGTCGACATGCACCATGCGTCGACATGCACCATGCGTCAACATGCAACATGCGACATGCACCATGCGACGACATGCAACATGTGACATGCGACATGAAACATGCCACATACAGTACGTACATACAACAGACATACAGTACATATAACATAGATTACATACTCACCATCACTTGTCACTTTGATCCCCGAAGCCATTGTCATCTGTAAAAAATATTAAAATAATAAACAACCAATATACTCCCTGATCCGCAGAAATCCAATTAAAACAAGTGTCCCACGACGATCTCCCGTGGAGAGCAGGAGCCTCTGCTGATGCAACCACTCTCCAGGGGCTCTAGGAACACAATGAGGGGAGGAAGGTATCCTTCCACAATGTATTCCCCACAATGTATTCCTACACCCCTGTGAGAAAATAGTCCCTAGTCTCACTTTATGGCATGCTGTATGAGAAAGTTCCCACGCAGCTTTTTGCCATAAAGTGAGACCAGTGAACTTTAGTAACCTCAGTGATGCACTACAGGAGCCATTGTCTTCTGTCAGTGTGTCACTGAGGGTCCTATAGAGCAGTGACACCACCCAATGTCACTGTTCTATAGGGGAGATCGTCGTGGGACACTCGTTATTAATTGGACTACAGCGGACAGGTAGTATACGGTTTATTATTTTACTTTTTTGCAGGTGCTGGAGTATGGTAAGTATGGTTAAATGAAGAATATTAAAATACTTTTTCCTAATGTGTGTGTGTTTCATTAACCCTTTTTTAGTATTGGATTAATAATGGATAGGCGTCTTATTGACGCCTCTCCGTTATTAACCCGGCTTAATGTCACCTTACAATAGCAAGGTGACATTAACCCCTTATTACCCCATATCCCACCGCTACACGGGAGTGGGACTGAAATACATGGCACTTTAATACGTGGCACTGAAATACGTGGCACGTGGCAGTTACGTACGTGGCACTGAAATATGTGGCACGTGGCACTGAAATACGTGGCACTTACATAGGTGGCATTTAAATCCGTGGCACTTAAATCCGTGGCACTTACATACATCGCACTTGCATACATGGCACTTAAATACGTGGCACGTGGCACTTATATACGTGGCACTGAAATAGGTGGCACTTAAATCCGTGGCACTGAAATACGTGTCACGTGGCACATACGTGGCACTTACATACGTGGCACTTACATACTGGCACTTACATACGTGGCACTTACATACGTGGCACTTACATACGTGGCACTTACATACGTGGCACTTACATACGTGGCACTTACATACGTGGCACGTGGCACTTACATACGTGGCACTTAAATCCGTGGCACTTAAATCCGTGGCACTTACATACGTGGCACTTACATACGTGGCACTTACATACGTGGCACGTGGCACTTACATCCGTGGCACTGAAATACGTGTCACGTGGCACATACGTGGCACTTACATACGTGGCACTTACATACGTGGCACTTACATACGTGGCACTTACATACGTGGCACTTAAATCCGTGGCACTTAAATCCGTGGCACTTACATACGTGGCACTTACATACGTGGCACGTGGCACTTACATACGTGGCACTTAAATCCGTGGCACTTAAATCCGTGGCACTTACATACGTGGCACTTACATACGTGGCACTTACATACGTGGCACGTGGCACGTAGCACTTACATACGTGGCACGTGGCACTTACATACGTGGCACTTATATGCGTGGCACTGAAATACGTGGCACTGAAATACGTGGCACTGAAATATCGTGGCACTATGTCAGAAAATGTTCATTAAACGGTTAGGGGTAGGGTTAGGGTTTGGATCCCTTTATCACCGTGATGGTGGTGGGTGTTTTTTCAGTTTTTTTTCTATAAAAACGCATCATCGGTGAGGGTGGAAGATATGGTTATCGCAATCCCAGTGATGACATAACCAAAGTAAAGACCATAAATATAAAGTAATGAACAAGTACTGAACAATCCCTTTAATATATGATACTAAAACTGTTTTGAATCTATAAAATGCACAGTGTAGACTACAGTCTACAAATCTGTAATTTCTCAGTGTGAATGCAGATTTTTGGTTACTCATATTACACTCAGAGAGTGAATACAAGGATGTGATTTGAATACTCCCAATGTTGTCACCACGGTTTCTCTCACGGAGAATTTGTGTCAGTGTCATTATGTGAACCCTGTGGACAATCAGTGGCTGCTTCACTGTCTTCGCCTTAGGAAGAAGTGGCTTACATTTGGTAATTCTTAATAAAAATGCAGCAACACTCACTTCCTACAGATATAAGAGTTTGCTTAGAAGGTGGTGAGAGTGATGCGGCCACTGATTGACCACAGGTACAATCGCTGCGAGACACCGCGCCGACACTATTGGAACGTGCAGGCACTGGAATCTAGTAAACATACAGACTGAGAGGGGGTTGTTAGAATAGTGGACAAACCCTTCAAAGTTCTATATGTATGTATATATCACTGCAACAAAATATTAAAGTGTATGTATATGAATAAATAATTTATTCCATACATACACATAGAAGTATATATTGGTGTGTATATAAAAGGTGTGATCGCATATTGGTGCAATCTGTCCAGCTAAAATGCAATGGGGGCCATTTCTACCTCGAAAGCAGGTGGAATTGTGACTTAGGATGAGCTGTTATTTCTGCAAATGGCCCATATATTGTTTCTGAAACTGGGGCCTCTCCTGTATATGAGCACAAATAGTGTCAAATAAGAACACACATAATATATACATGCACACAAGCGTATGTAGATGGACACATATAACCACACATGTACTGTGTAATTTACATATCTAAGACATATACGCAGTAGGATCTCTTTACAGTATATCATATGTATACTAAACTATATATACTATGAAATAGATGAGAAAGAAAAAAAGCTCAAAGCTTGATCACCATGGTTGTGCAGTTCTTGGTGCGGCTTTACAGCTTGTGACCAAGATGTGACCTCTCCTCATCAGCCTGAAGAGAGAGGAGGGAGAGGAGGGAGGGGCTTGGGTGTGTTTTGGAGTGGGTGTGCTAAATTCGGGCTTAGAGGACAGTGCAAAGCATCATGGAACTTGTAGTATTAGGGCACAATAAGGAAGTAGTCGATTAACCCCATGAGAGCTGAATCCAGCACTGAAGATGTGCTGCTACAGCATGATAACAGGTAATATTGTTAAAATAAACACAGTAGATGTTTTCAGTGGCACATAATAGCAAGATTTATGAAAAAAAAACAAAAACTTTATAGTAGTGGACAACTTCTTTAAGGTACGGTATGCTAAAGATCCTACTGATACGGCTATATTTGCACCTAATGAATCTATCTAATTTATGAAAAATAGATGAACTTATTACCCTGTCTAATAAAACAGGGTGCCTCTTTTAAATGTACTGTCATCAGGGCAAAGATCATTTTGAAGGGAGGGGGAGAAGGTGTGCTGTGACATCACCTATTGGTAATTGTTTATCATGTGTTATATATTGTATATAGAAGTGTTTTTTTCTCATTGTAATCCTGATTGTGATGATAAGGAGACAGTTGAAAACTCTTCTGTATAGAACAGGAATAATGAGTTTAGTACAGTATAAGGCCTAGTGACCAGTGTCAAAATTGCAAGTTTTTTTTACTTATTTAATATGGAAAAGCTCAGCTAATATTAAAGGGATTGTCCACAACTGGACAACTCCTGCTTAATCACTTCAGGGCCCCATTAAAAATTAAAACCGCCCATACTGCTTGCAGCAGCACAGTTTCTGCCATACCAGAACTGCTATTCCAGGCAGGGAGACATGATGCTATCTTCAAGTTTTTATTTTCTATGAGGGTGCTGAACTGAAGGGAAGTCTAGTAGTGGATCCCATTAATATTGAATATTGTCAGATATTGAAAATCCCTGTCCATGTGATCTGTTAAATGATATGGATATCATAAAGGGTCACCGTGCAGAATAAATAACGCATACATAAAAGGACAACATCTATAAGTTTCAGCTCAGTAATCTTTAATATTCATCATTTTATGGACTTTCATAATTGCATTTCTCTCTTACCCCACTACACCTCAAATTAGGATCAATTTTTGAAAAAGACTATGAAGGGAACAAAAATCCCAAACTGATCCTTCACTTGTTTGATCTTTTTCTTCTTTTCTGATCTATTCCAATTTTTGCTCTAAAAAACTTTTCATTAGTAAAATACAATTATGTTCAAAAGGATTCTCTTGTTACATTGTCTGGTTTGGAGAATCAAATTAGACAGATATGATATAACAATATAAACTCTCTGTGTTTTTTTTCACCGCAGGGTGACAGCGGGGCGGCTCACGGCGGCCACAGTCAGGGCTCTGACGCAAGCTTTTCTTCTCTGTTCTGCGCTGCAGGAAATCAAGTAACTGCTTACTGTACTCTGTAATATCTGTTGTCATTTGTAGAAACGTTATGTGCTGAAGTAAGCCATACAGGCCCTTATACAAGGATATGAGTTTTTTGTTAAGTTTTTTGGAGGGGTCTGCTTCAAAAAACACCTGAACAATTACATATTCAATATAAATAGACTCTTAAACTTGCTAATCCTAATGCTGTGGGTATTGTGACAAACTCACTGGGAAAGTGCTGGAGGGGAGATACGTTTCATGGAGGCTATTAGCTTCAGTGATTTGAAACCCAGAAGTTTGCTCCAGCACACTACATGTTGAGTGGGGTTAATCGGCCATTTTAAGGGCTCGGGTTTTGTGGGCAACCATAGAGTGGGTGGGAAGTTGTTCACCTTATCTCCACCCCAGGATGTGGTCTGAGGTTGAAATAGTAAGTCTCGTAAAGGTGTTCAGTGTGTCTGGAGAGGCTAACTCCAGAGAAGTGTTCATGCTTGGTCTACCCTGAACCTTGTGTTTTGCTGAACCCTGAGTGGCCAGATCCCCGCTACCACAAGGACTGTGCTTAGTGTTACCACTTTGTTTTGTTGTGTGCGCACCGTCCAAAGAAGGAGCATTTTTTAAAGCGATTTCCACTAGAAAATTTATGTAGCCCAGGTGACTTTTTGCCGAGCACTGAGTTTTTTTAAGGTAAAGCCGCTTCCGGAAAACGACGGCTCCACCACCAAGAACCTTCAAGTATAGACAGCAGACTGCCTCCTAGTGGAAGCCACACGCCATACTTCTTTTAATTGCTTCACGATTTCGAAATCCTGAACCGCTTAAAAGACCTGACCTAAGACTGAACACAGTCTTAGGTCAAGTCTAAGTATAAAAATGTATAAAAGTATAAAAATGTCATTTTTATATTGCTGTGCTTTAAGTTTATTTTATAAGGAGCTTTTTCAGGCAGATTCTGGGCAGAACCTGCCTGAAAAAGACATTGTGTGCAGAAAGCCTGGTAGAGTTTCCGCTCAGTTTATGCTCTAAAACTAGTGTTCTTATTTTTGTATCTTAAGTGAATTTTTTACACTTTTTATACAAAATATTACCTTTTTTTTACTCTCTCCTAGCTTGCAAAATAACAATCTGAAAATTGATGACATGACTTCGTTAGTTGAATTATTTTTGAAGATGGAGCACTTGAGACTCTTGGAGTAAGTGACATGTAAAATATTCAAGTTGTATATTGCCTTGAATTTGCAATGTGATTTATTAGGGTCAAAATGGTCTGAAAAGAGACAGTCTTTTCTAGCAGCTAGGTTTTATCCTGGAAGGGGTGATCTGGTTTATGAAACCCACTAATACTAGGTCTCATCGATCACAAAGTGTTGGCTTATCCTAATTATATTCCATCACTTTAAATGATAGGAATACACCTATAATATATTTATTTTTCTTTTCGATCCTCCAGCCTTAGCCACAACGACATGAATATGACGGGTACTCTTAAATTGCTCAAGTCAGCTATTAAGTGTCCCAGCATAACGGATATCGAAATAATGTGAGTAATATCAGCTTTTAACTAATTAAACTGAATTAACTAATTAAAATAAATGTGACAATATACCTTGTTTTTCCATTTTTGTTCTACAGAGGGGATGCTGCCACTGCCATCTTCTCCTCGAAGCCTCTCCTAGAATTAATAAGGTAGACATAAAAGTCAAACATATAATCTCATTACCATAAAAGATGTTGGAAATCTCTATTATGTGAAACTAGGCTAGACTTTAATTAATAATTATTAGAAACCGGAGTGATAACCTCATTCATAGATGTAAAAAAAAAGAAGATACATGAGGTTTGAAGGGAGTTTCTGTCAAGCTGTGACAGTCTTCAGTAAGGAAGCCTCAAAGAGTCCCTGGAGCTGGGACCCAAACTAGCCCTGTCCTGGGGGTACTCTTAATGGTAGAGAGGCCTGAGTCTCTAACCGTACCATGCTCCTGTTAAACCCTGATTTGTCCACTCCCCCACCCCATGACGCTAGGACAGAAATGAACATAAACAAGACATTTCAAAGAAAACATACAATGAACAGCCGGCTGGGGACTCTATGCTTCAGCTGACTAGTACAAAGCAGTCCTAAGCCAGCCTTTCCCCTCCCCACTTCAGTTCAGAGTAAAACATACCCAGGTGCAATCTCTCAGCTAGGGTTTGATTCATGCAGCCTGTGGTTGGGGCACCTTGAATCTAATAACAGGATCTCTTTAAGACCCCCTTTAAGAGATGGAACTTGAAAATAGGAAAACCAGCGGAAATTCAGGATACAAGTTATGGAATGGCCAGATATAGTATTATTCCTCATATACATACAGAACAGCTTATTCTGAAAAGTTACTTGAAAGACATAACATTATATCTCATTTCAGCTCCCCGAAGATCAAAAAAGCCAGAGAAGAAAATACTGGGATAAAAGTAAAAAAACTAAGGTAAGTTTTCAGAACTGTGTGAATGTATTCCACAACGATTACGTGAAATTTAAAGGTAACTTGTGATGTACAATGTAAGGGCAGAGTGATAGAAAAGCAGAAGCCAAGAAGATTGATATAAAAGTTTGGGAGAAAAGATTCAGTATTCCTTGCATTCTACTCATTAAACTCTTCGCTCATTGTACGCATAGGAGTCCAGTGGGCGGTCCTAATCATTGATTGGCAGACTTCCCTATATCAATATGCATACACAGCTGTCAATCACAGATAAGGACAGCCCACTGGACCCCAAAGTCCACAATGGGGAAGGGATTTTAAAGAATAAAATCCAAGTTCTGATGAATCTTTTGGAAGATATCTAAATATCAATTTACCCAACGTCTCCTATTCTATAATATTCTGGACACAGATTGCACAGAATTTCCAGGCATTCCAAGACACTTCGTGATACACTTACGCTTAAAGTGGATATTGAAATCTGACCATTCGATCCCTATTGGAGGTCACCCATATACATTACATGGTTGGCTGTTCCCACCAAAAATACTGGGTTTGGACAACTTTTAGCTAAAGTGTACACTAGTTGTTTACAGCTAATGTTATCAAAGCTCCGCATGACTATAAATGATACCAGAGCTAAATATAAATACTTATTTTTTGGCAAACTTATATTTTCCAGCCTTGAAAACTGCAACCTGACCTCTGAAGATATCCCTCAGCTGGCTGAGATACTCACAGGCCCCCGATTTTCTGACGTAAAGTATGGAAATACCACCCTTTTCACATATGAGGCTCATTAAGTAAAAAAAAATCTGTTAAATTGTTTCTTAGGTTTTTTTCACTATGTTTTTTTTTTTAAAAAGCAGTAAAATTCCATTATGGACAACATGTCCGGTTTACTGGGGACATACATTTATTTCCTAAAACTTGAGTATGGTAAATCCAATATGATGGATTTTTTTTTTTTCATTTTAGGATTACACGATCTTAAATTTTGGCAAAAATTAGTCTTTGGTCTAAGAGGGACGTTTCACTACTTTGATATCATCAGGATAAGTCATCAGTATCAGATACAGAGGGGTAGGCGGAACTGGCACCCGGCACCCATACAGATCACCTGTTCTCACTCCCACCGATCAGTTGTCGGACCCCCACTGATCTGATATTGAGGATAGGTTATAAAGTGAAACACTCCCAACTGAACAGTGAGCCTTCAATTTCCCTGCCATCCTACCAAAGAAGAAATGAAATATTAGTGAAATTAGGTGGGCTTTAATTGAGTGGGTGCAGGTATTTGGAGTGGTTTTGGGTACCGGCTACATACAAGGCAGGTGCTGGCTGTCTTCTACAGACGGCATCTGCCTCTGAAAACAGTCATAGCAAGTCCATATAGTGCTATTTCAGCATCTGACATCAGCGATCCAGGCAGCCCCCCGTGTTGTGAATTAGACTTTTTTGGCTCCCTCTTGTGGTCACTAGTGGTATGACTCTGAGATTGTCTTTCCCTAGTTTGGCACCCACCTGGGTCGTTAGTCCAGGGGTGTTGCTATATGAACTTCCTGAATTCTTAGTCTGGTGCCTGGCATCGTTGTAATCAGTCCTTTCTGTTTGCTCCTGTCTGCTGGTCCTGGTTCATGCAAAATTAAGCTAAGTCCTGCTTCCTTGTTTTTTGGTTATTTGTATTGCTCTTATTTTTTGTCCAGCTTGTACTAAATGTGATTCCTGATTTTGCTGGAAGCTCTAGGGGGCTGGTATTTTCCCCCCGGGCCGTTAGACGGTTCGGGGGTTCTTGAATATCCAGCGTGGATATTTTTGATAGGGTTTTTGCTGACCGTATAAGTCATCTTACTATATTCTGCTATTAGTCAGTGGGCCTCTCTTTGCTAAATACCTAGTTCATTCTTACGTTTGTCTTTTCTTCTTACCTCACCGTTATTATTTGTTGGGGGCTTGTATCCAACTTTTGGGGTCTTTTCTCTGGAGGCAAGAAAGGTCTATCTTTTCCCTTCTAGGGTTAGTTAGTTCTCCGGCTGGCGCGAGACGTCTAGAACCAACGTAGGCACGTTCCCCGGCTGCTGCTATTTGTGGTGCTAGGATTAGATATACGGTCAGCCCAGTTACCACTGCCCTATGAGCTGTTTTTTTGTGTTTGCAGACTTGGTATTTATTGCAGAGACCCTCTGCCATTGGGGTCATAACAGTATGCCAGGCCAAAGTTGAATGTTTAATGCATTGCTGAAGTGGGATAATAAGAAAGGAAATTCTGAGTTTTTTTTTTTTTTTCCTCCCCTTTACCTCTGAGTGGCTTAAGCTTGCTGCAGACATGAATGTCCAGACTCTGATTACAAGTGTGGATCAGCTTGCTGCTCGTGTGCAGGGCATACAAGATTTTGTTACCAGTAGTCCTATGTCTGAACCTAGAA
This sequence comes from Ranitomeya variabilis, assembly GCF_051348905.1. NCBI lineage: Eukaryota > Metazoa > Chordata > Amphibia > Anura > Dendrobatidae > Ranitomeya > Ranitomeya variabilis. Next base: position 578,402,380 of record NC_135233.1, read on the forward strand.
TACCTATTCCTGAACTGTTCTCTGGAGATCGATTTAAGTTTAGGAATTTCAGGAATAATTGTAAATTGTTTCTTTCTCTGAGACCCCGTTCGTCTGGAGACTCAGCTCAGCAAGTTAAAATTGTTATCTCTTTCTTGCGGGGCGACCCTCAGGATTGGGCTTTCTCGCTAGCGCCAGGAGATCCGGCATTGGCGAATATTGATGCGTTTTTTCTGGCGCTCGGATTGCTTTACGAGGAACCCAATCTTGAAATTCAGGCAGAAAAAGCCTTGCTGGCTATTTCTCAGGGCCAGGATGAAGCTGAAGTGTATTGCCAAAAATTTCGGAAATGGTCCGTGCTTACTCAATCGAATGAGTGTGCTCTGGCCGCAAATTTCAGAAATGGCCTTTCTGAAGCCATTAAGAATGTGTTGGTGGGTTTCTCCATTCCTACAAGTCTGAATGATTTCATGGCGCTGGCTATTCAAATTGACCGGCGTTTGCGGGAGCGCAAAACTGCTAATCCTCTGGTGGTGTTGTCTGAACAAACACCTGATTTAATGCAATGTGATAGAATTCAGACTAGAAATGAACAAAAAAATCATAGACGGCAGAATGGGTTGTGTTTTTACTGTGGTGATTCTACACATGTTATATCAGCATGCTCTAAACGCCTTACAAGGGTTGTTAGCCCTGTAGCCATTGGTAATTTGCAACCTAAATTTATTTTGTCTGTGACTTTAATTTACTCATTGTCTTCCTACCCTGTTATGGCGTTTGTGGATTCAGGTGCTGCCCTGAGTCTTATGGATCTGTCGTTTGCCAAGCGCTGTGGTTTTGTTCTTGAGCCATTGGTAAATCCTATCCCTCTTAGAGGTATTGATGCTACGCCATTGGCGGAAAATAAACCGCAGTTTTGGACACAGGTAACCATGTGCATGACTCCTGAACATCGGGAGGTGATTCGTTTTCTTGTTCTGCATAAAATGCATGATTTGGTCGTTTTGGGTCTGCCATGGTTACAGACCCATAATCCAGTCTTGGATTGGAAGGCAATGTCTGTGTCAAGTTGGGGCTGTCAGGGAATTCATGGTGATTCCCCGCCGGTGTCTATTGCTTCCTCTACTCCTTCGGAAGTTCCTGAGTATTTGTCTGATTATCAGGATGTATTCAGCGAGTCCAGGTCCAGTGCTCTTCCTCCTCATAGGGACTGTGACTGCGCTATAGATTTGATTCCGGGTAGTAAATTTCCTAAGGGAAGGTTGTTTAATCTGTCTGTACCTGAGCATGCCGCAATGCGTTCGTATATCAAGGAGTCTCTGGAGAAGGGGCATATCCGTCCATCCTCTTCCCCTCTTGGTGCGGGATTCTTTTTTGTGGCCAAGAAGGACGGATCTTTGAGACCTTGTATTGACTATCGGCTTCTGAATAAAATCACTGTTAAATTTCAGTATCCTTTGCCTCTGTTGTCGGACTTGTTTGCCCGGATTAAAGGTGCCAAGTGGTTCACCAAGATAGATCTTCGTGGTGCGTACAACCTTGTGCGCATTAAGCAAGGAGATGAATGGAAAACTGCATTTAATACGCCCGAAGGTCATTTTGAGTACTTGGTGATGCCTTTTGGGCTCTCTAATGCTCTTTCAGTGTTTCAGTCCTTTATGCATGATATTTTCCGGAAGTATCTGGATAAATTTATGATTGTTTATCTGGATGATATTCTGTTTTTTTCTGATGATTGGGACTCGCATGTAGAGCAGGTCAGGATGGTGTTTCAGGTTTTGCGTGAGAATGCTTTGTTTGTTAAGGGCTCAAAGTGTCTCTTTGGAGTACAGAAGGTTCCCTTTTTGGGTTTTATTTTCTCCCCTTCTGCGGTGGAGATGGACCCAGTCAAGGTCCGAGCTATTCATGATTGGACTCAACCCACGTCAGTTAAGAGTCTTCAGAAGTTCTTGGGCTTTGCTAACTTCTACCGTCGTTTTATCGCTAATTTTTCTAGCGTTGTGAAACCTTTGACGGATATGACCAAGAAAGGTTCTGATGTTGCTAACTGGGCTCCTGCAGCCGTGGAGGCTTTCCAAGAGTTAAAGCGCCGGTTTACTTCAGCGCCTGTTTTGTGCCAGCCTGATGTCTCACTTCCCTTTCAGGTTGAAGTGGATGCTTCTGAGATTGGGGCAGGGGCCGTTTTGTCGCAGAGAGGCCCTGGTTGCTCTGTAATGAGACCATGTGCTTTTTTCTCTAGGAAGTTTTCGCCTGCTGAGCGGAATTATGATGTTGGCAATCGGGAGTTGCTGGCCATGAAGTGGGCATTTGAGGAGTGGCGTCATTGGCTCGAGGGTGCTAAGCATCGTGTGGTGGTCTTGACTGATCACAAAAATCTGATGTATCTCGAGTCTGCTAAACGCCTGAATCCTAGACAGGCCCGTTGGTCATTGTTTTTCTCCCGTTTTGACTTTGTGGTCTCGTATTTACCAGGTTCAAAGAATGTGAAGGCTGATGCTCTTTCGAGGAGCTTTGTGCCTGACTCTCCTGGAGTCGCAGAACCAGTTGGTATTCTTAAAGAGGGAGTAATCTTGTCAGCCATTTCTCCGGATTTGCGACGTGTGTTGCAGAGATTTCAGGCTGGTAGACCTGACTCTTGTCCACCTGACAGACTGTTTGTTCCTGTTAACTGGACCAGCAGAGTCATTTCCGAGGTTCATTCCTCGGTGTTGGCAGGGCATCCGGGAATTTTTGGCACCAGAGATTTGGTGGCTAGGTCCTTTTGGTGGCCTTCCTTGTCACGGGATGTGCGGTCGTTTGTGCAGTCCTGTGGGACTTGTGCTCGAGCTAAGCCTTGCTGTTCTCGTGCCAGCGGGTTGCTCTTGCCCTTGCCTGTCCCGAAGAGGCCTTGGACACACATTTCCATGGATTTCATTTCAGATCTTCCGGTGTCTCAGGGCATGTCTGTCATCTGGGTGGTATGTGATCGCTTTTCCAAGATGGTCCATTTGGTATCTTTGCCTAAGCTGCCTTCCTCTTCCGATCTGGTTCCTTTGTTCTTTCAGAATGTGGTTCGTTTACACGGCATTCCTGAGAATATCGTGTCTGACAGAGGATCCCAGTTTGTTTCCAGGTTCTGGCGATCCTTTTGTGCTAAGATGGGCATTGATTTGTCGTTTTCGTCTGCCTTTCATCCTCAGACTAATGGACAAACGGAGCGAACTAATCAAACTTTGGAGGCTTATTTGAGGTGTTTTGTTTCTGCGGATCAGGATGATTGGGTGACCTTCTTGCCGTTGGCTGAGTTTGCCCTTAATAATCGGGCTAGTTCCGCTACTTTGGTCTCGCCATTTTTCTGCAACTCTGGTTTCCATCCTCGTTTTTCCTCGGGACATGTGGAGCCTTCTGACTGTCCTGGGGTAGATTCTGTGGTGGATAGGTTGCAGCAGATTTGGAATCATGTGGTGGACAACTTGAAGTTGTCACAGGAGAAGGCTCAGCGTTTTGCCAACCGCCGCCGCGGTGTGGGTCCCCGACTTCGTGTTGGGGATTTGGTATGGCTGTCTTCTCGATTTGTTCCTATGAAGGTCTCCTCTCCTAAATTCAAGCCTCGCTTCATCGGTCCTTACAAGATATTGGAAATCCTTAATCCTGTGTCCTTTCGCTTGGATCTTCCGGTGTCGTTTGCCATTCACAACGTGTTCCATAGGTCTTTGTTGTGGCGGTACGTTGTACCTGTGGTTCCCTCTGTTGAGCCTCCTGCTCCGGTGTTGGTTGAGGGCGAGTTGGAGTACGTGGTGGAGAAAATCTTGGATTCTCGTCTCTCCAGACGGAGGCTTCAGTATCTGGTCAAGTGGAAGGGCTATGGTCAGGAGGATAATTCCTGGGTGGTTGCCTCTGATGTGCATGCGGCCGATTTAGTTCGTGCCTTTCACGCTGCTCATCCTGATCGCCCTGGTGGTCTTGGTGAGGGTTCGGTGACCCCTCCTTAAAGGGTGGGTACTGTTGTGAATTAGACTTTTTTGGCTCCCTCTTGTGGTCACTAGTGGTATGACTCTGAGATTGTCTTTCCCTAGTTTGGCACCCACCTGGGTCGTTAGTCCAGGGGTGTTGCTATATGAACTTCCTGAATTCTTAGTCTGGTGCCTGGCATCGTTGTAATCAGTCCTTTCTGTTTGCTCCTGTCTGCTGATCCTGGTTCATGCAAAATTAAGCTAAGTCCTGCTTCCTTGTTTTTTGGTTATTTGTATTGCTCTTATTTTTTGTCCAGCTTGTACTAAATGTGATTCCTGATTTTGCTGGAAGCTCTAGGGGGCTGGTATTCTCCCCCCGGGCCATTAGACGGTTCGGGGGTTCTTGAATATCCAGCGTGGATATTTTTGATAGGGTTTTTGCTGACCGTATAAGTCATCTTACTATATTCTGCTATTAGTCAGTGGGCCTCTCTTTGCTAAATACCTAGTTCATTCTTACGTTTGTCTTTTCTTCTTACCTCACCGTTATTATTTGTTGGGGGCTTGTATCCAACTTTTGGGGTCTTTTCTCTGGAGGCAAGAAAGGTCTATCTTTTCCCTTCTAGGGTTAGTTAGTTCTCCGGCTGGCGCGAGACGTCTAGAACCAACGTAGGCACGTTCCCCGGCTGCTGCTATTTGTGGTGCTAGGATTAGATATACGGTCAGCCCAGTTACCACTGCCCTATGAGCTGTTTTTTTGTGTTTGCAGACTTGGTATTTATTGCAGAGACCCTCTGCCATTGGGGTCATAACAGTATGCCAGGCCAAAGTTGAATGTTTAATGCATTGCTGAAGTGGGATAATAAGAAAGGAAATTCTGAGTTTTTTTTTTTTTTTCCTCCCCTTTACCTCTGAGTGGCTTAAGCTTGCTACAGACATGAATGTCCAGACTCTGATTACAAGTGTGGATCAGCTTGCTGCTCGTGTGCAGGGCATACAAGATTTTGTTACCAGTAGTCCTATGTCTGAACCTAGAATACCTATTCCTGAACTGTTCTCTGGAGATCGATTTAAGTTTAGGAATTTCAGGAATAATTGTAAATTGTTTCTTTCTCTGAGACCCCGTTCGTCTGGAGACTCAGCTCAGCAAGTTAAAATTGTTATCTCTTTCTTGCGGGGCGACCCTCAGGATTGGGCTTTCTCGCTAGCGCCAGGAGATCCGGCATTGGCGAATATTGATGCGTTTTTTCTGGCGCTCGGATTGCTTTACGAGGAACCCAATCTTGAAATTCAGGCAGAAAAAGCCTTGCTGGCTATTTCTCAGGGCCAGGATGAAGCTGAAGTGTATTGCCAAAAATTTCGGAAATGGTCCGTGCTTACTCAATCGAATGAGTGTGCTCTGGCCGCAAATTTCAGAAATGGCCTTTCTGAAGCCATTAAGAATGTGTTGGTGGGTTTCTCCATTCCTACAAGTCTGAATGATTTCATGGCGCTGGCTATTCAAATTGACCGGCGTTTGCGGGAGCGCAAAACTGCTAATCCTCTGGTGGTGTTGTCTGAACAAACACCTGATTTAATGCAATGTGATAGAATTCAGACTAGAAATGAACAAAAAAATCATAGACGGCAGAATGGGTTGTGTTTTTACTGTGGTGATTCTACACATGTTATATCAGCATGCTCTAAACGCCTTACAAGGGTTGTTAGCCCTGTAGCCATTGGTAATTTGCAACCTAAATTTATTTTGTCTGTGACTTTAATTTACTCATTGTCTTCCTACCCTGTTATGGCGTTTGTGGATTCAGGTGCTGCCCTGAGTCTTATGGATCTGTCGTTTGCCAAGCGCTGTGGTTTTGTTCTTGAGCCATTGGTAAATCCTATCCCTCTTAGAGGTATTGATGCTACGCCATTGGCGGAAAATAAACCGCAGTTTTGGACACAGGTAACCATGTGCATGACTCCTGAACATCGGGAGGTGATTAGTTTTCTTGTTCTGCATAAAATGCATGATTTGGTCGTTTTGGGTCTGCCATGGTTACAGACCCATAATCCAGTCTTGGATTGGAAGGCAATGTCTGTGTCAAGTTGGGGCTGTCAGGGAATTCATGGTGATTCCCCGCCGGTGTCTATTGCTTCCTCTACTCCTTCGGAAGTTCCTGAGTATTTGTCTGATTATCAGGATGTATTCAGCGAGTCCAGGTCCAGTGCTCTTCCTCCTCATAGGGACTGTGACTGCGCTATAGATTTGATTCCGGGTAGTAAATTTCCTAAGGGAAGGTTGTTTAATCTGTCTGTACCTGAGCATGCCGCAATGCGTTCGTATATCAAGGAGTCTCTGGAGAAGGGGCATATCCGTCCATCCTCTTCCCCTCTTGGTGCGGGATTCTTTTTTGTGGCCAAGAAGGACGGATCTTTGAGACCTTGTATTGACTATCGGCTTCTGAATAAAATCACTGTTAAATTTCAGTATCCTTTGCCTCTGTTGTCGGACTTGTTTGCCCGGATTAAAGGTGCCAAGTGGTTCACCAAGATAGATCTTCGTGGTGCGTACAACCTTGTGCGCATTAAGCAAGGAGATGAATGGAAAACTGCATTTAATACGCCCGAAGGTCATTTTGAGTACTTGGTGATGCCTTTTGGGCTCTCTAATGCTCTTTCAGTGTTTCAGTCCTTTATGCATGATATTTTCCGGAAGTATCTGGATAAATTTATGATTGTTTATCTGGATGATATTCTGTTTTTTTCTGATGATTGGGACTCGCATGTAGAGCAGGTCAGGATGGTGTTTCAGGTTTTGCGTGAGAATGCTTTGTTTGTTAAGGGCTCAAAGTGTCTCTTTGGAGTACAGAAGGTTCCCTTTTTGGGTTTTATTTTCTCCCCTTCTGCGGTGGAGATGGACCCAGTCAAGGTCCGAGCTATTCATGATTGGACTCAACCCACGTCAGTTAAGAGTCTTCAGAAGTTCTTGGGCTTTGCTAACTTCTACCGTCGTTTTATCGCTAATTTTTCTAGCGTTGTGAAACCTTTGACGGATATGACCAAGAAAGGTTCTGATGTTGCTAACTGGGCTCCTGCAGCCGTGGAGGCTTTCCAAGAGTTAAAGCGCCGGTTTACTTCAGCGCCTGTTTTGTGCCAGCCTGATGTCTCACTTCCCTTTCAGGTTGAAGTGGATGCTTCTGAGATTGGGGCAGGGGCCGTTTTGTCGCAGAGAGGCCCTGGTTGCTCTGTAATGAGACCATGTGCTTTTTTCTCTAGGAAGTTTTCGCCTGCTGAGCGGAATTATGATGTTGGCAATCGGGAGTTGCTGGCCATGAAGTGGGCATTTGAGGAGTGGCGTCATTGGCTCGAGGGTGCTAAGCATCGTGTGGTGGTCTTGACTGATCACAAAAATCTGATGTATCTCGAGTCTGCTAAACGCCTGAATCCTAGACAGGCCCGTTGGTCATTGTTTTTCTCCCGTTTTGACTTTGTGGTCTCGTATTTACCAGGTTCAAAGAATGTGAAGGCTGATGCTCTTTCGAGGAGCTTTGTGCCTGACTCTCCTGGAGTCGCAGAACCAGTTGGTATTCTTAAAGAGGGAGTAATTTTGTCAGCCATTTCTCCGGATTTGCGACGTGTGTTGCAGAGATTTCAGGCTGGTAGACCTGACTCTTGTCCACCTGACAGACTGTTTGTTCCTGTTAACTGGACCAGCAGAGTCATTTCCGAGGTTCATTCCTCGGTGTTGGCAGGGCATCCGGGAATTTTTGGCACCAGAGATTTGGTGGCTAGGTCCTTTTGGTGGCCTTCCTTGTCACGGGATGTGCGGTCGTTTGTGCAGTCCTGTGGGACTTGTGCTCGAGCTAAGCCTTGCTGTTCTCGTGCCAGCGGGTTGCTCTTGCCCTTGCCTGTCCCGAAGAGGCCTTGGACACACATTTCCATGGATTTCATTTCAGATCTTCCGGTGTCTCAGGGCATGTCTGTCATCTGGGTGGTATGTGATCGCTTTTCCAAGATGGTCCATTTGGTATCTTTGCCTAAGCTGCCTTCCTCTTCCGATCTGGTTCCTTTGTTCTTTCAGAATGTGGTTCGTTTACACGGCATTCCTGAGAATATCGTGTCTGACAGAGGATCCCAGTTTGTTTCCAGGTTCTGGCGATCCTTTTGTGCTAAGATGGGCATTGATTTGTCGTTTTCGTCTGCCTTTCATCCTCAGACTAATGGACAAACGGAGCGAACTAATCAAACTTTGGAGGCTTATTTGAGGTGTTTTGTTTCTGCGGATCAGGATGATTGGGTGACCTTCTTGCCGTTGGCTGAGTTTGCCCTTAATAATCGGGCTAGTTCCGCTACTTTGGTCTCGCCATTTTTCTGCAACTCTGGTTTCCATCCTCGTTTTTCCTCGGGACATGTGGAGCCTTCTGACTGTCCTGGGGTAGATTCTGTGGTGGATAGGTTGCAGCAGATTTGGAATCATGTGGTGGACAACTTGAAGTTGTCACAGGAGAAGGCTCAGCGTTTTGCCAACCGCCGCCGCGGTGTGGGTCCCCGACTTCGTGTTGGGGATTTGGTATGGCTGTCTTCTCGATTTGTTCCTATGAAGGTCTCCTCTCCTAAATTCAAGCCTCGCTTCATCGGTCCTTACAAGATATTGGAAATCCTTAATCCTGTGTCCTTTCGCTTGGATCTTCCGGTGTCGTTTGCCATTCACAACGTGTTCCATAGGTCTTTGTTGCGGCGGTACGTTGTACCTGTGGTTCCCTCTGTTGAGCCTCCTGCTCCGGTGTTGGTTGAGGGCGAGTTGGAGTACGTGGTGGAGAAAATCTTGGATTCTCGTCTCTCCAGACGGAGGCTTCAGTATCTGGTCAAGTGGAAGGGCTATGGTCAGGAGGATAATTCCTGGGTGGTTGCCTCTGATGTGCATGCGGCCGATTTAGTTCGTGCCTTTCACGCTGCTCATCCTGATCGCCCTGGTGGTCTTGGTGAGGGTTCGGTGACCCCTCCTTAAAGGGTGGGTACTGTTGTGAATTAGACTTTTTTGGCTCCCTCTTGTGGTCACTAGTGGTATGACTCTGAGATTGTCTTTCCCTAGTTTGGCACCCACCTGGGTCGTTAGTCCAGGGGTGTTGCTATATGAACTTCCTGAATTCTTAGTCTGGTGCCTGGCATCGTTGTAATCAGTCCTTTCTGTTTGCTCCTGTCTGCTGATCCTGGTTCATGCAAAATTAAGCTAAGTCCTGCTTCCTTGTTTTTTGGTTATTTGTATTGCTCTTATTTTTTGTCCAGCTTGTACTAAATGTGATTCCTGATTTTGCTGGAAGCTCTAGGGGGCTGGTATTCTCCCCCCGGGCCATTAGACGGTTCGGGGGTTCTTGAATATCCAGCGTGGATATTTTTGATAGGGTTTTTGCTGACCGTATAAGTCATCTTACTATATTCTGCTATTAGTCAGTGGGCCTCTCTTTGCTAAATACCTAGTTCATTCTTACGTTTGTCTTTTCTTCTTACCTCACCGTTATTATTTGTTGGGGGCTTGTATCCAACTTTTGGGGTCTTTTCTCTGGAGGCAAGAAAGGTCTATCTTTTCCCTTCTAGGGTTAGTTAGTTCTCCGGCTGGCGCGAGACGTCTAGAACCAACGTAGGCACGTTCCCCGGCTGCTGCTATTTGTGGTGCTAGGATTAGATATACGGTCAGCCCAGTTACCACTGCCCTATGAGCTGTTTTTTTGTGTTTGCAGACTTGGTATTTATTGCAGAGACCCTCTGCCATTGGGGTCATAACTCCCCCGGCTATGCGATTTCGGGTTGCCAATGGCTTGCTTAAGGCCCTTGCTGCTGCCATCTTGGTGCTCCTATGAAGCCCAGGCAGTAAGGAGCAAATGTAGCCGCTGCAAGAATGACGGCAAAGCCACCATCTCAGGAAGACGTGTTCTTCTGAAAAGGCTTCGCCTATGAAAATTTGACAGGTGCGCCGGCATTTAAAGGATGCCGTGTGCACATTCCCTGGGATTCTGTGCACAAAGTATTTTTGCCGAGTTTTTGGAGTAGAAACCAAGTTTTTGAGAAGTTTTGCGCAGAGTTCTCTGCAGAGTTAAAAAAATGACTGAAAATCACTTAAACTGTTTGAAGCTTCTTCATATATTAAACCTGCTTGCTGTTAATAAGCTCAGGATTTTCAAGTTTTGGTAGGAGAAAAAAATACCACTTGTCACTAGGGTTGAGCGACTCTTGCTTTTTTAGGATCGAGTCGGGTTTCGTGAAACCCGACTGTCTTGAAAGTCGGATCGTGTGAAATCGGCCGATTATTGTGACAAGTCGGGTGGCCGACCGAAACACGAGACCGAAACAGGAAACCCAATGCTAGTCAATGGGGATTTTTTTTTTTTCCTCTCTCTCTCTCTCTCCTCGGACACAGTGTAAATCAGTCCATTCCTCGGACTGTGTAGATTGCTCATCCAAAACGGTAAGATGGCGTTTCTACCCCCACCCCCTGTGACGCTGCAGAAAGCAAGACAAGACCTATGTCATCACGCTGCCCACACTCCTTCATTGGCTGAAAAAATGGCGGTTAAAGCGTCATACGAAACGCGACTTTGGCGCGAAGATCGTCGACCGCATGGCCAATCCCACGCTGGGATCGACTCGGGTTTCACGAAACCCGACTTTGCCGAAAGTCGGCGACTTATGAAATTGACCGATCCGTTTCGCTCAACCCTACTTGTCACTTTTTCGACGTGCCTTCTCATGGAATTTGCTCCAAACTGGGAATGATCCAATCACAAGGCTGAAAGGAAGGAAAGGCTTCAGGAATAAAAAAACTCTTCCAAAACCTTTGAAGGTTATGTGCACATGACGTCTATAATATTTTTTTTCCTATATCTTCTATTAAAGATATTGGCTAGCTTTCAAACGCCTTGTGTTGTAAACTTTCTCACTTTTTTTTTTTCACTTTATTTCAGTTTATCCGGTAATCCTTTTGGAAATTCTGGCTGTAAGAAGTTGATTGACAGCCTTCCAAACATACATATATCGGGGAAACTAGAGTAAGTTATATTTATTTTAAAAATTATTTTTTCTTTATGAAGCGTTAGCGTTACATGTACAGATGCATCAGAATTACATTATTGGGCTGCTCTTTACATAGAATAAGGTTTATGTTTGTGATATATATTTGTATATTTAGTTCATGTGGCTACACTCAATTCACAGAATCCATATTACATTCCTAGGCTTAATAGGACAGTGTTTTCCGAAGAAGGGATGTCGCATCTTGTTAGCTCCATGGTGACCTGCCCCAATGTAAAGCATATCGCTGCCAGGTGAGGATTTTCTAGACAATAAAATTAGTGTCCCAGTTTTTCTCCTATGCCTCATTGGGGGACACAGGACCATGGGGTGTTATGCTGCTGCCACTAGGAGGACACTAAGTTAACACATAAAGAATAACTCCTCCCCTGCAGTATACACCCTCCTGCTGGCTCTAAGTGAATCAGTTCGGTAACAAAGCAGTAGGAGCTTAACAATTAACAAGAATGAAATATGTCAAAACCAAGTCAACACATAAAAAAACTAAAGCCAATAGGCTAACAGGGTGGGTGCTGTGTCCCCCAATGATTGGCTCGGAGAAAAGGATTTTACGGTGAGTACCCAAAAATCCCTATTTCTCCTACGCCTCATTGGGGGACACAGGACCATGGGACGTCCTAAAGCAGTCCCTGGGTGGGAAACAATCCACTGCAATTGCTCCTTGTACAACTGCAATTGCTCCTTGAACCCACAAGTTACAGCCAAAGATTGGCTCTGAGAAAAGAATTTTACGGTGAGTACACAAAAATCCCTATTTTTTATAATTCTACAGTATAATTCTTGTAACATGATTCCTTAAAGGGAATCTATCAGCAGGTTTTTGATATATAATCTGAGAGCAGCATAATATAGGGTAATAGAGCCTGATTCCAGGGATGTGTCACTTACAAGGTTGTGTGTTGTAGTTTAAATATAATCAGTCTTTTATCAGCAGGAGATAATCGCTGCAGGACTAGGTCTGACATGTACAGCAGTCAGTCTAATCTGTGTAACCACTCCCCCATAAATGATTGGCTGCTTCATGACAGTGATCACAGGAAGCTGCCAATCAGTGGTGTGGGTGGGGTTCTCAGAATCTGCAGCAGAGAAAATAGTGATTTTATCAAAACTACACCAAGCAGCCCAGAAAGGGACACATTGCTGGAATCAGAGTCTCTGCCACTATATCATGCTGCTCTCAGATTATATAACAAGAACCGCTGACAGATTCTCTTTAATTTGTTATATTTTTCTTTCACATTCTTGAAGTGGTTTGCATCAGACGGCGGAGATCCTTTTCTTCACTGGTATTGACGACTGTCAAAGAGAGATCAGGTAAAACCTCTCTATTGCAAATGTGAACAGGTTACTTGGATGCAACAATGCAGACAATTAGCACGCAGTAGTAGTTAACTGACACTACTTGTTTGTCTAGCACAGAAATAAAAACTAGCTATAGGTGTATATACATACAGTATATGTATATGTATGCAAGTACACAAGATATTATGAGTAATAACAATGAGAATAATACTCTAAAGAAAATTGCTTTAATACGGCTAAAGTAATCAATTAAAAGTCCAATTTATTGTAGATTCTAATAAAACAATGAATAAAACAGTCAGATACAACACCACAAGTACAGAACACTAGGTGGTTCAACCCAAAAATCAAGAAATAAATGGTCCTGGTAAAAGCCTCACCTGCAAGGAAATATCTACTATATAATTGTCTAAGGGTACTTCCGTCTGTCCTTCTGTAACGGTTATTCGTTCGCTGATTGGTCTCGGCAGCTGCCTGTCATGGCTGCCGCGACCAATCAGCGACGCGCACAGTCCAGAAAAAAAATGGCCGCTTACTCCCCGCACTCACTGCCGGCGCCCGCATACACCGCTCACACAGGGTTAATGCCGGCGGTAACGGACCGCGTTATGCCGCGGGTAACGCACTCCGTTACCGCTGCTATTAACCCTGTGTGTCCCCAACTTTGTACTATTGACGCTGCCTATGCGGCATCAATAGTACAAAATGTAATGTTAAAAATAATAAATAAAAAAAAAACCTGCTATACTCACCCTCCGCCGCCTTTCTCGCTCCTCGCCACGCTCCCCGGACCACTCCATTACAAGCGTCAGCTTACGGTGAGGTCCCGTCCCAGGGCTGGTGTGCGGCAAGGACCTGCCGTGACGTCACGGTCATGTGACCGCGGCGTCTTCATAGGTCCTGCTCCCACCAGCCCTGGCACTTGCAATGGAACTCGGCTTCAGGAAAATGGCCGCCGCGATCTCGATCTGCGCATGCGCGGCATCCCGCGGCCATTTTCCTGAAGCCGAGCACTACCATCTGCATAGGATCCAAGGAAGAGGAGACACGGGACGCAGAGGAGCAGCGACAAGAATGGTGAGTATGATACACTACAAGGGGCCCTCGGATCGTTAGGTGAGTATGTTTATTTTTTATTTTTTGGCCCTGTGACATACGTGCCTCGGTAATATACTACGTCCCTGGGCAATATCCTACGTGGCTCTGCTGTATACTACAAGGCTGGGCAGTATACTACGTGGCTGGACAATATACTACAAGGCTGGGCAATATACTACAAAACTGCAATATACTATGTGGCTCTGTGCAATATACAGTGGGGCAAAAAAGTATTTAGTCAGTCAGCAATAGTGCAAGTTCCACCACTTAAAAAGATGAGAGGCGTCTGTAATTTACATCATAGGTAGACCTCAACTATGGGAGACAAACTGAGACAAAAAAATCCAGAAAATCACATTGTCTGTTTTTTTATCATTTTATTTGCATTTTATGGTGGAAAATAAGTATTTGGTCAGAAACAAACAATCAAGATTTCTGGCTCTCACAGACCTGTAACTTCTTCATTAAGAGTCTCCTCTTTCCTCCACTCATTACCTGTAGTAATGGCACCTGTTTAAACTTGTTATCAGTATAAAAAGACACCTGTGCAGACCCTCAAACAGTCTGACTCCAAACTCCACTATGGTGAAGACCAAAGAGCTGTCAAAGGACACCAGAAACAAAATTGTAGCCCTGCACCAGGCTGGGAAGACTGAATCTGCAATAGCCAACCAGCTTGGAGTGAAGAAATCAACAGTGGGAGCAATAATTAGAAAATGGAAGACATACAAGACCATTGATAATCTCCCTCGATCTGGGGCTCCACGCAAAATCCCACCCCGTGGGGTCAGAATGATCACAAGAACGGTGAGCAAAAATCCCAGAACCACGCGGGGGGACCTAGTGAATGAACTGCAGAGAGCTGGGACCAATGTAACAAGGCCTACCATAAGTAACACACTACGCCACCATGGACTCAGATCCTGCAGTGCCAGACGTGTCCCACTGCTTAAGCCAGTACATGTCCGGGCCCGTCTGAAGTTTGCTAGAGAGCATTTGGATGATCCAGAGGAGTTTTGGGAGAATGTCCTATGGTCTGATGAAACCAAACTGGAACTGTTTGGTAGAAACACAACTTGTCGTGTTTGGAGGAAAAAGAATACTGAGTTGCATCCATCAAACACCATACCTACTATAAAGCATGGTGGTGGAAACATCATGCTTTGGGGCTGTTTCTCTGCAAAGGGGCCAGGACGACTGATCCGGGTACATGAAAGAATGAATGGGGCCATGTATCGTGAGATTTTGAGTGCAAACCTCCTTCCATCAGCAAGGGCATGTTGTGATTTTGCTTTTTGCTCCCTCTAGTGGTCATTAGTGATTTGACTCTGGAGCGTCTGTCTTTTCCTATATCCTCACCTGGTCCGTTAGTTCAGGGGCGTTGCTATATAAGCTCCCTGGACCTTCAGTTCAATGCCTGGCATCGTTGAAATCAGAGCTAATCTGTTGTGCTCTTGTCCTCTGATCCTGGTTCCTGTTTTTCAAGCTAAGTCTGCTTCTTTGCTTTTTGCTTTTGTTTTGTTTGGTATTTTTGTCTAGCTTGTTCCTATCTGTATCCTGACCTTTGCTGGAAGCTCTAGGGGGCTGGTGTTCTCCCCCCGGACCGTTAGACGGTTCGGGGGTTCTTGAATCTCCAGCGTGGATTTTTATAGGGTTTTTGTTGACCAGATAAGTTATCTTGCTTTATTCTGCTATTAGTAAGCTGGCCTCTCTTTGCTGAACCTGGTTCATTTCTGTGTTTGTCATTTCCTCTTACCTCACCGTTATTATTTGTGGGGGGCTTGTATCTTGCTTTGGGGTCCCTTTCTCTGGAGGCAAGAGAGGTCTTTGTTTTCTTCTCCTAGGGGTAGTTAGATTCTCCGGCTGGCGCGAGTCATCTAGCGATCACCGTAGGCATGATCCCCGGCTACTTCTAGTGTTGGCGTTAGGAGTAGCTATTTGGTCAACCCAGTTACCACAGCCCTATGAGCTGGATTTTTGTATCTTGCAGACTTACACGTTCCTCTGAGACCCTGTCCACTGGGGTCATAACAGGGCATTGAAGATGAAACGTGGCTGGGTCTTTCAACATGACAATGATCCAAAGCACACCGCCAGGGCAACGAAGGAGTGGCTTCGTAAGAAGCATTTCAAGGTCCTGGAGTGGCCTAGCCAGTCTCCAGATCTCAACCCTATAGAAAACCTTTGGAGGTAGTTGAAAGTCCGTGTTGCCAAGCGAAAAGCCAAAAACATCACTGCTCTAGAGGAGATCTGCATGGAGGAATGGGCCAACATACCAACAACAGTGTGTGGCAACCTTGTGAAGACTTACAGAAAATGTTTGACCTCTGTCATTGCCAACAAGGGATATATTACAAAGTATTGAGATGAAATTTTGTTTCTGACCAAATACTTATTTTCCACCATAAAATGCAAATAAAATGATAAAAAAACAGACAATGTGATTTTCTGGATTTTTTTTTCTCAGTTTGTCTCCCATAGTTGAGGTCTACCTATGATGTAAATTACAGACGCCTCTCATCTTTTTAAGTGGTGGAACTTGCACTATTGCTGACTGACGAAATACTTTTTTGCCCCACTGTATGTGGCTCTGGGCAATATACTACGTGGCTGCACAATATCCTACGTCGCTGTGCTGTATACTAAGTAGCTGGGCAATATACTACGTCGCTGGGCAATATACTACGTGACTGGGCAATATACTACGTAAATGGGCAATATACTACGTGGACATGCATATTCTAGAATACCCGATGCGTTAGAATCGGGCCACCATCTAGTTACTATATAAGTGTACACTAAACAACTAAATAAGTGCACATATTAATAGTAATGATCATTTTGTATATTTGCACATAAATATTTTAAGTATAAATACTCAATAAGTCCAACACACACAACATAGTAGCAATCATAGTGAAAAAATAGGGATCTCAAGTTCCAGGTAATAGCATGCATCGTATTGCACTAAGGCTACGTTCACATTTGCGGTCAGCGCCGCAGCGTCGGGCGCCGCAGCGTCGCCGCATGCGTCATGCGCCCCTATATTTAACATGGGGGCGCATGGACATGCGTTGTGCTGCGTTTTGCGCCGCATGGCCGCAAGCGTTGGACGCAAGAAACGCTTCAAGTTGCATTTTTTTTGCGTCCAACTTTCGGCCAAAAAGGACGCATGCAGCGCAAAACGCAGCGTTTTAGCGTGCGTTTTGCCGCGTTTTTGTTTGCGTTGTGAGCTGCGGCGCCGACGCTGCGGCGCACAACGCAAATGTGAACGTAGCCTAAGCCCTGTAATGTAGCAGCATAATTGTGAATATATACATAGTATCAAAGGTGATCCGATATAACCACTTCCCGTCGGCACATCCAAGCTACGGCGCAAAACACCCTCTCGCACAGCAGCAGATTAAGGCGGCATGATGATGCTGGTTATGAGAGACATCTGATTAAAAGTAAGCCTATTGGTTACCTGCAATATAATATGTACCTGGCCAGTTCCCAACCACCCCTGGACAAAGCAATTCCAAGCGAAACACGCGTCAGGTGTGGTGGGTCCCCACATATTGTCCTAAGGTAATTATATTGCTCAGTCCTGATATTACATAATGGGCTTTTGACTGTATTGCACTATCCTATACCTTTGATACTATGTATATATTCACAATTATGCTGCTACATTACAGGGCTTAGTGCAATACGATGCATGCTATTGCCTGGAACTTGAGATCCCTATTTTTTCAATATGATTGCTACTATGTTGTGTGTATTGGACATATTGAGTATTTATACTTAAAATATTTATGTGCAAATAAACAAAATGATAATTACTATTAATATTTGAACTTATTTAGTTATTTAGTGTACACTTATATAGTAATATTTCCTTGAATGTGAGGCTTTTACCAGGACCATTTACTTCTTTATTTTTGGGATGACCCACCTAGTGTTCTGTACTTGTGGTGTTGTATCTGACTGTTTTATTCATTGTTTTATTTCCATCTACAATAAATTGGACTTTTAATTGTTTACTTTAGCCGTATTAAAGCAATTTTCTTTGGAATATTACTGGTGTTTTGCATTAAGGCTGGTTATGTAGGATAATGTCGGTGTAAAAACAATAAGAGTAATACAGTATGTTATGACATTTACTATATTAAATGTGATGCCTTATTCTACATTCTACGTATGTACACAATCCTTATTATCTAACAGTTAAATGACAAATGGGGCTTGCATGTCTCATCTAAACAGACGTCACTCTCAGTACTAGGCCCATCACCATCGTACGCTATGGTTGTTGCACAGACTCTTATAGGGGGGTCACAGGTTCTTCCCGCTAGGCCGTAAGTCCTCAATAAATTACTCACTTGGTACCCAGTGTGTTTGTCAAACTGGTGTAATAATTATAGGGGATAACTCAGGAGACTCTTTGCATGGAACAAGACAACTACAGGACACAGTTTTATAAGTGGTAAAGTCTATATTATCACACGGTGATTCAAACAGGTGCAGAGAGAAACTCAAGTTCACAACACTTGGTGTAAATATTAAACGCAGCTTAAACAGTCTATAGGGAACTTCAGAGGAAAATGCAATCACGCAGAAAGTCTATGAAGCACAATTATTCTTGAGGATACTTGACACGAATAAGTCCTTGTTTTAGTCCAAACACAGATAGCTATGCTTATAAGGCAGTTCAAATAATATGTTAGCACAACCAGGGAGGCCAGGGTAATAGTCTCAGGTCTTTGCAGAGCAGCAACAGCTTACATGTCCAGCAAATGCGGATGGAAGTAAACACGAGCAGCAGATGAAGGAGGATTACTGGAAACTGGTGTATGCAGCAGGAACTCAGAGCAGAGTAGCAGGATCACCACACAGGTTCACAGGAGCAGGTATACAGCCAGGGAGTCAACAGGGTCAGGAGCTGGATGCAAGGCAGAATACTCTAGCACAGACTGAAGGCTGGGGTGGAGTTTTATAGCAGGAAGACACAGTGCACATGAGACCAAAGACACCATCTTGGAAAAGGGCAGTAATGCACAAAAGGTAATAAAAATGTTCAGAGTCCTGACAACTGGAAGCCCTCGTTCCCTGAAACATGGGCCTGGCCCACACCCTGGACCATACTTCTGTGTTGGAAGTAACGGTCTGATTCAACCAAGACTTCTCAGAACGATAGGTGTTCCGTCCCGTCTGAAGATTAGCATCCGACCTTTGGTGCTTGGCCTGTGGAGTATGGTCATTTGGTCTTGACCGACGAAGTCTGGACGTTGGGTCTTGACCGGCGAAGTCTGGACGTTGGGTCTTGACTGGCAGTCTGGACATTGGGTCTTGATTGGCAATGTCTGGACATTGGGTCTTGACAGGCGAAGTCTGGACAATGGGTCTTTACTGTCGAAGTCTAGATATTGGGTTTGGAAGTCAATTCTGGACGTTGGGTCTTGCCCGGCGAAGTCTGGACATTGGGTCTTGACTGGCAAAGTCTGGACGTTGGGTCTTGACCGGCAAAGTCTGGATGGTTACTGTTGACCGGCGAAATCTGGGCGTTGGGTCTTGACTGGCGATTTCTGGACATTGGGTCTTGACTGGAAAAGTCTGAAAGTTGGGTCTTGACTGGCGATGTCTGGACTTCAGTGTTTGAACAACGACGTCTCACCTGTTCTGGAATGCAGTCGCTCTCAGGTAACTCAACTCATGCAACTTCTCCTTCTCATGTCCTGGTGCCAACCAAATTCCCATTTGCCCATCCCGATTTTTTACATTTAGCAACTGCGCCACAACTGTTACCTGACCCGACGTCTCCTTCAAGATCTTGTCACTGGGAATATTCTCTCCATCTTTCAGTTCCTGTCTCTTCGGATCAACTAGCAGATGGTGGCATTTGGTAGCGAGTGTCGTGGAACATTCACTAACTTCTTCTGCTTTTCACTCCCTTGCAGTGTTGAGAATTAAACTTTGTTTTATAAATTCTTTTTTTTTAGTTTTTTTAAAATTTTGTTTGATTATAAGAACTATGTAAGTAGAAATTTATTTCATGCCCCATTTGAAACTTTAGCAGTCCGTCGGATGACTGAAGCATCTGTAAGGCCAAGCTCTTATTTGTACGTCTGCACACATATGCGTCGGATACATGAAAAACGTATCAAAGCATTTGCCTTTTGTTGAACTATGTCTGTCAGAGTTTCTGTAACACATCCAGTATGTTTATCTACATCTGTATAAGCTTTTTTAATGTATCCTTAATGTATAAAATATCTATTATCTATTATCTATCTATCACTTATCAATCTATCTATCTACAAATATGCTGCACATATCTCATTGTATTCACTTTTTTCACATTATTTTTAGTATAACCGGCTTCAAGAATATCCAGAAAGCATTGGTGAAATTGTGCACAGTTCTTCAACAATGCAAAACTTTAGCACATTTAGAGTAAGTTGTATATGAAGATCTTTATAATGAACATTACATAGTAAATCGATGATGACAATGATAATGCTTCTATAAAAATACATTTTGGTTTCTTGCAGTTTATCTGACAACAGATTAGAAAATGATGGAATTTCTGAAATAACCAAGATTTTTTCTGAACTAAAGTGCATTCTTTCAGTCAAGTAAGTTACTGTGAAGCTTTTGATTTTGGATTTCATGCCTCCTATTATGGCAGTCAGAATAGCAGCTGTGTGCCTTGATAATTAGTATTCACATTGATTAAAAACCACACACTCAATAATTCCTGGCTGACTTTATGCAGGCAAATAGCTGGAGAGGGGCAAAACAATGCATTTTGCATTGGCCATGGCATTTGGATACAAGGCAAGTGCAGTAGGAGCGGACATACCAATGGTGCAACCTGTGCAAGTGCAGGGGCCCAAGACGTAACAGGGCCACTACTACCTCCAAAGCAGGTGGACTGGTTTATTATGATGAGTTATTGGATTGCAAAGTGCCCATATAGTGTTCTTGCACAGGAGCCGCTTATGTCTATGTCTGTGCCGTGAAGGGCAGAGGTAGACACCTGGGCCCAAGATGAATAAAGCATAGCTATGGCTCTTCTTTAAGTGTACGTGAGCCCATGGAAAAGTCACAGTGGGCCTCATGCCAGCTAAAGAAGTGTATAAAACGTTTCACCGAGTCAATTCACAACTTGGCCTTGTAGATCTTGGCATTTGTCTTGGCTTGCACTGGGCTGGAGCTCCACCTGCTGCAGCTTTTTTGCATAGTGCCAGGTAGTGCGATGTGAGCAGCCTCCCATATATCTCTTCCTACGTCAGTGTATCGCTTCATCAGTAGAGGTCCATGCTAGGACACTGTCTTGGTTAAATGAATAATCAGGCAACAGATCCCATACTTGCCTAGAACCACCGGCAAATATGGGATCTGTTGGGTTTGGTTCCCTAAAACCTATCCCATTTTTTGGGGAACCTCACTGATAACTGAGAAAGTTATTAATGTTGTAAAATATATTGTGGCTAATTTCTTAAGATACAGCTGTGGGAAAAATTAAGAGACCACCACATCAAATCCCTGTCATGGGCAGCCCAATCTCCAGACCTGAACCCCATTGAAAACCTCTGGAATGTAATCAAGAGGATGATGGATAGTCACAAGCCATCAAACAAAGAAGAACTGCTTACATTTTTGCACCAGGAGTGGCATAAGGTCACCCAAAAGCAGTGTGAAAGACTGGTGGAAAGCATGCCAAGACGCATGAAAGATGTGAATAAAATCATGGTTATTCTACAAAATATTGATTTCTGAACTCTTCCTGAGTTAAAACATTAGTATTGTTGTTTCTAAATGATTATGAACTTGTTTTCTTTGCATTATTTGAGGTCTGAAAGCACTGGGCTTTTTTTTTTTTTTTTATTATTATTTTGACCATTTTTCTTTGTCAGAAAAAAAATACAAAAAATATTGCTTGGAAATTCGGAGACATGTTGTCAGAAGTTTATAGAATAAAAGAACAATTTACATTTTACTAAAAAATGTACCTATAAAGACAAAAATCAAACATTTTGAACATTTTTGCAGTGGTCTCTTAATTTTTGCCAGAGCTGTATATGTGCTAAAAATTGGCTTAATTTGTGCCAAAAAATGTCCGTGGACCATTGGAAATTAGGGGGAGGAAAGAAACTTGGCCTAAACCGCAATCTCTTGCACAAAAATTGTAATTACGGTACTTTATGGACCCAAGTCAGCCAACTAGCAAACGGTATAAACTTAAGGCACCCATATATATATTAAAGTCATCCAAGCCCTATAATTCAGGGGGACTGGCCAGCAATCTAATGTATATGGGGTATCCTGATTCTCCTCAACAGGAAATGTTGGGGGAAAGAAGGAGCCGGCATGTTGGGTTTCCAAAGGAAGAAGGATTTGGCATATTGGGTTTCCAGGAGAAAGAAGGATCTGCCACGTTGGGTTTTCTTGGGAAAGAAGGATCTGGCACATTGGTTTTCGGGGGTGGGGGGAGAAGTGTTGTGAACTCTGTTTTCGGGCTCCCTCTTGTGGTCACAGGTGGTATTGTGTGAGTTTTGTTTTTGGGCTCCCCCTGGTGGCTTTGTTTGTTATCCTGCGGATCTGTGGCTGGATCAGCTGCCTCGTTATGCACTAGGGAGTTTCCTATTTAGCTCTGCTTCACCTCCACTTGTTGCCGGCTGTCGATGTATTCAGTGCTATTCTGATCTCCCCTGATTATCTTCGTTTTCAGTCTCTTCTGGAGAAGCTAAGTTTCTGTTTGATTATTTTTTGCTCATCAGTCTGCAATATGATTTCTGTGTATGATGAGTTTAGTCCAGCTTGCTAATATGTGAGTTCTTGCTGCTGGTAAGCTCTGGGGTACGGAGTTGCTTCCCCCGCACCGTTAGTTGGTGCGGGGGCTCGAGCAATCTCTGCGTGGATATTTTGCTTAGGGTTTTCTATTGACCGCATAGCTCCCTTCCTATTTTCTGCTATCTAGTGTTAGCGGGCCTCATTTGCTAAATCTATTTCATCTCTGCGTTTGTGCTTTCCCCTTAACTCACCGATAATATTTGTGGGGGGCTTTTCTATATCTTTGGGGTCATTTCTCTGGGGCAAGTAAGGACTTTACTTTCCCTCTAGGAATAGGTAGTTTCTCAGGCCGTGAAGAGACGTCTAGGATTTCCAGGTAACGTTCCACGGCTGCCTATAGTTGTTTGCGGATAGGATCAGGTTGCGGTCAATCCAGATACCACTTCCCCAGAGCTGGTCGTCGGTTTAGTTACTTAGCTAGTCAAACTTGCGATCCTTGCCACTAGGATCATAACAGTACAGCCGGACCATAAAGTGTTAATTGCATGGCAGAAGCAGGAGAAGAGAAGCCTTGAGGATTTTTTTTTTTTTTTTTTGCTGCCGTGTGTCTAGCTGCTGTGTGTCTAGCTTCTCTCCTCCTCTTAATCTTGGTGTGGCTCTGAATTCAGCTGCTGACATGGATATCCAGAGTTTGGCCTCCAGTGTAGATCATCTTGCTGCAAGGGTACAAAGTATTCAGGATTTTGTTGTTCACAGTCCTATGTCAGAGCCTAGAATACCTATTCCGGAGTTGTTTTCTGGAGATAGATCTAGGTTCCTGAATTTTAAGAACAATTGTAAATTGTTTCTTTCTTTGAAACCTCGTTCCTCTGGTGATTCCGTTCAGCAAGTTAAGATTATTATTTCTTTCTTGCGCGGCGACCCTCAAGATTGGGCCTTCGCATTGGCGCCAGGGGATCCTGCATTGCTCAGTGTGGATGCGTTTTTTCTGGCCCTTGGATTGCTCTATGAGGAACCTAATCTTGAGAACCAGTCTGAAAAAGCTTTATTGGCCCTCTCTCAGGGGCAAGATGAAGCAGAGGTGTATTGCCAGAAATTTCGGAAATGGTCGGTGCTTACTCAATGGAATGAGTGTGCCCTGGCTGCAAATTTCAGAAAGGGTCTTTCTGAAGCCATTAAGAATGTCATGGTGGGGTTCCCTACGCCTGCAGGTCTGAATGAGTCAATGACTCTGGCCATTCAGATTGATCGGCGTTTGCGGGAGCGCAAACCTGCGCACCATTTGGCGGTGTCTTCTGAACAGACACCTGAGTCTATGCAATGTGATAGAATTCTGACCAGAAGTGAACGGCAAAATTATAGACGGCAAAATGGGTTGTGCTTTTACTGTGGTGACTCAGCTCATGTTATCTCAGCATGCTCTAAGCGCACAAAAAAGATTGATAAATCTGTCACCATCGGTACTTTACAGCCTAAGTTCATTTTGTCTGTTACCCTGATTTGTTCCCTGTCATCTTACCCGGTTATGGCTTTTGTAGATTCAGGTGCTGCCCTGAGCCTGATGGATTTGTCATTTGCCCGGCGCTGTGGTTTTGTTTTGGAGCCTTTAAAATTCCCTATTCCACTAAGGGGTATTGATGCTACACCATTGGCTATGAATAAACCTCAGTACTGGACGCAAGTGACCATGTGCATGACTCCTGTTCATCAGGAGGTGATTCGCTTTCTTGTTCTGCATAATTTGCATGATGTTGTCGTGTTGGGTCTGCCATGGTTGCAGACTCATAATCCAGTCCTGGATTGGAAAGCAATGTCTGTGTCAAGTTGGGGTTGCCAGGGAATTCATGGCGACGCTCCTGTGGTGTCAAATGCTTCATCCACTCCTTCTGAAGTCCCTGCGTTTTTGTCGGACTACCAGGATGTATTTGATGAGCCCAAACTCAGTTCTCTACCTCCTCATAGGGATTGTGATTGTGCTATAAATTTGATTCCTGGTAGTAAGTTTCCTAAGGGACGACTTTTCAATTTGTCAGTGCCGGAGCATGCTGCTATGCGGAGTTATATAAAGGAGTCTTTGGAGAAAGGACTTATTCGCCCCTCCTCCTCCCCTCTGGGTGCGGGATTCTTTTTTGTGGCTAAGAAGGATGATTCCCTGAGACCTTGTATTGATTATCGCCTTCTAAATAAAATCACGGTCAAATTTCAGTATCCTTTGCCATTGTTATCTGATCTGTTTGCTCGCATTAGGGGGTCTAGTTGGTTCACCAAGATAGATCTTCGTGGTGCGTATAACCTTGTGCGTATTAAGCAGGGTGATGAATGGAAAACTGCATTTAATACGACGAAGGCCATTTCGAGTACTTGGTGATGCCTTTTGGACTTTCTAACGCTCCTTCTGTCTTTCAGTCCTTCATGCACGACATCTTCCGCGAGTATCTGGATAAATTTATGATTGTGTATCTGGATGATATTCTGTTTTTTTCTGATGATTGGGAGTCCCATGTTAAGCAGGTCAGGATGGTGTTTCAGGTCCTGCGTGCCAATGCTTTATTTGTGAAGGGCTCAAAATGTCTTTTTGGAGTCCAGAAGGTTTCTTTTTTGGGTTTCATTTTTTCCCCTTCTACTATTGAGATGGACCCAGTCAAGGTTCAGGCTATTCATGACTGGACTCAGCCTACATCTGTTAAGAGTCTTCAGAAGTTCTTGGGTTTTGCTAATTTTTACCGTCGCTTCATCGCTAATTTTTCTGGTGTTGTTAAGCCTTT
Organism: Ranitomeya variabilis; assembly: GCF_051348905.1. Classification (NCBI taxonomy): domain Eukaryota; kingdom Metazoa; phylum Chordata; class Amphibia; order Anura; family Dendrobatidae; genus Ranitomeya; species Ranitomeya variabilis. Next base: position 578,427,299 of record NC_135233.1, read on the forward strand.
GACGGATTTGACCAAGAAGGGTTCTGATGTTACTAATTGGTCTCCTGCGGCTGTGGAGGCTGTCATGATCTCAATGGCAAGAGATCATAGCATCAGCATATATAGGAACTAGCTCTTGGAAGATGGAAACTGAGCTGACCATGAACTAAACCTAACGCACAACTAGCAGTGGCCGGGTAGCATGCCTACGTTGATTCTAGATGCCCAGCACCAGCCGGAGGACTAAATAAAACTAGCAGAGGAAAATATTAGTCCTAGCTCACCTCTAGAGAAATACCCCGAAAGGAGACAGAGGCCCCCCACATGTATTGGCGGTGAATCAAGATGAAATAACAAACGTAGTATGAAAATAGGTTTAGCAAATTTGAGGTCCACTTACTACATAGCAGAAGACAGAAAGGACACTTTCATGGTCAGCTAAAAACCCTATCAAAACACCATCCAGAAATTACTTTAAAACTCTGGCATTAACTCATAACACCAGAGTGGCAATTCCTGTTCACAAGAGCTTTCCAGACACAGTAACGAAACTACAGCTGTGAACTGGAACAAAAATGCAAAAACAAACATGGACAAGAGTCCAACTTATCTAGTAGTTGTCTAGGAGCAGGAACAAGCACAGAGAGGCTTCTGATAACATTGTTGACCGGCAAGCAACTAACAGAGCAGCAAGGTTATATAGCGACTCCCACATCTTGATGGGAACAGGTGAACAGAGAAGATGAAGACACCAGTTCAATTCCACCAGTAGCCACCGGGGGAGCCCAAAATCCAAATTCACAACAGTACCCCCCCCTCAAGGAGGGGGCACCGAACCCTCACCAGAACCACCAGGGCGATCAGGATGGGCCCTATGAAAGGCACGAACCAGATCAGAGGCATGAACATCAGATGCATTCACCCAAGAATTATCCTCCTGGCCGTATCCCTTCCACTTGACCAGATACTGGAGTCTCCGTCTGGAAACACGAGAGTCTAAGATTTTCTCCACAACGTACTCCAACTCACCCTCAACCAACACCGGAGCAGGAGGCTCAACGGAAGGCACAACCGGTACCTCATACCTGCGCAATAATGACCGATGAAAAACGTTATGAATAGAAAAGGATGCAGGGAGGTCCAAACGGAAGGAAACAGGGTTAAGAATCTCCAATATCTTATACGGGCCGATGAACCGAGGCTTAAACTTAGGAGAAGAGACCCTCATAGGGACAAAACGAGAAGACAACCACACCAAGTCCCCAACACGAAGACGAGGACCAACACGACGACGGCGGTTAGCAAAAAGCTGAGTCTTCTCCTGGGACAACCTCAAATTGTCCACCACCTGCCCCCAGATCTGATGCAATCTCTCCACCACAGCATCCACTCCAGGACAATCCGAAGATTCCACCTGACCAGAGGAAAATCGAGGATGAAACCCCGAATTACAGAAAAACGGGGACACCAAAGTGGCAGAGCTGGCCCGATTATTGAGAGCGAACTCCGCCAATGGCAAAAAAGCAACCCAATCATCCTGGTCAGCAGACACAAAACACCTCAGATATGTCTCCAGGGTCTGATTAATCCGCTCAGTCTGGCCATTCGTCTGAGGATGGAAAGCGGACGAAAAAGATAAATCTATGCCCATCCTAGCACAGAATGCCCGCCAAAATCTAGACACGAATTGGGTCCCTCTGTCAGAAACGATATTCTCAGGAATACCATGCAAACGAACAACATTTTGAAAAAACAGAGGAACCAACTCGGAAGAAGAAGGCAACTTGGGCAGAGGAACCAAATGGACCATCTTAGAGAAACGGTCACACACCACCCAGATGACAGACATCTTCTGAGAAACAGGCAGATCTGAAATAAAATCCATCGAGATGTGCGTCCAAGGCCTCTTAGGAATAGGCAAGGGCAACAACAATCCACTAGCCCGAGAACAACAAGGCTTGGCCCGAGCACAAACGTCACAAGACTGCACAAAGCCTCGCACATCTCGTGACAGGGAAGGCCACCAGAAGGACCTTGCCACCAAATCCCTGGTACCAAAAATGCCAGGATGACCTGCCAACGCAGAAGAATGAACCTCAGAGATGACTCTACTGGTCCAATCATCAGGAACAAACAGTTTATCAGGTGGGCAACGATCAGGTCTATCCGCCTGAAACTCCTGCAAGGCCCGCCGCAGGTCTGGAGAAACGGCTGACAATACCACTCCATCCTTAAGGATACCTGTGGGCTCAGAGTTACCAGGCGAGTCAGGCTCAAAACTCCTAGAAAGGGCATCCGCCTTAACATTCTTAGAACCCGGTAGGTATGACATCACAAAATTAAACCGAGAGAAAAATAATGACCAGCGCGCCTGTCTAGGATTCAGGCGCCTGGCGGTCTCAAGATAAACCAAATTTTTGTGGTCAGTCAATACCACCACCTGATGTCTGGCCCCCTCAAGCCAATGGCGCCACTCCTCAAAAGCCCACTTCATGGCCAAAAGCTCCCGATTCCCAACATCATAATTCCGCTCAGCGGGCGAAAATTTACGGGAAAAGAAGGCACAAGGCCTCATCACGGAGCAGTCAGAACTTTTCTGCGACAACACTGCCCCAGCTCCGATCTCAGAAGCGTCGACCTCAACCTGAAAAGGTAGAGCAACATCAGGCTGACGCAACACAGGGGCAGAGGAAAAACGGCGCTTAAGCTCCCGAAAGGCCTCCACAGCATCAGGGGACCAATCAGCAACATCAGCACCCTTCTTAGTCAAATCGGTCAATGGCTTAGCAATATCCGAAAAACCAGCAATAAATCGACGATAAAAGTTAGCAAAGCCCAAAAATTTCTGAAGACTCTTAAGAGAAGAGGGCTGCGTCCAATCACAAATAGCTTGAACCTTAACAGGATCCATTTCAATGGAAGAGGGGGAAAAAATATATCCCAAAAAGGAAATCCTCTGTACCCCAAAAACACACTTAGAACCCTTCACACACAAAGAATTAGACCGCAAAACCTGAAAAACCCTCCTGACTTGCTGGACATGAGAGTCCCAGTCATCCGAAAAAATCAGAATATCATCCAGATACACAATCATAAATTTATCCAAATAATCGCGAAAAATATCATGCATAAAGAACTGGAAAACTGACGGAGCATTTGAAAGACCAAAAGGCATCACCAAATACTCAAAGTGGCCCTCGGGCGTATTAAATGCGGTTTTCCACTCATCCCCCTGCCTGATTCGCACCAAATTATACGCCCCACGAAGGTCAATCTTAGAGAACCACTTGGCCCCCTTTATGCGAGCAAACAAATCAGTCAGCAACGGCAATGGGTATTGATATTTAACAGTGATTTTATTCAAAAGCCGATAATCAATACATGGTCTCAAAGAGCCGTCTTTTTTTGACACAAAGAAAAAACCGGCTCCTAAGGGAGATGACGATGGACGAATATGTCCCTTTTCCAAGGACTCCTTTATATATTCACGCATAGCAGCATGTTCAGGCACAGACAGATTAAATAAACGACCCTTTGGGTATTTACTACCCGGGATTAAATCTATGGCACAATCGCACTCTCGGTGCGGAGGTAACGAACCAAGCTTGGATTCTTCAAAGACGTCACGATAGTCAGACAGGAACTCAGGAATTTCAGAGGGAATAGATGATGAAATGGAAACCACAGGTACATCCCCATGAGCCCCCTTACATCCCCAGCTCAACACAGACATAGCTTTCCAGTCGAGGACTGGGTTGTGAGATTGCAGCCAAGGCAATCCTAGCACCAAATCATCATGTAGATTATACAGCACCAGAAAGCGAATAATCTCCTGGTGATCCGGATTAATACGCATAGTTACTTGTGTCCAGTATTGTGGTTTATTATTAGCCAATGGGGTGGAGTCAATCCCCTTCAGAGGAATAGGAGTCTCCAAAGGCTCTAAATCATACCCACAGCGTTTGGCAAAGGACCAATCCATAAGACTCAAAGCGGCGCCAGAGTCGACATAGGCGTCCGTGGTAATAGATGACAAAGAGCAAATCAGGGTCACAGATAGAATAAACTTAGACGGTAAGGTGCAAATGGAAACAGATTTACCAAGCTTTTTAGTGCGCTTAGAGCATGCTGATATAACATGAGTAGAATCACCACAATAGAAACACAACCCATTTTTCCGTCTAAAATTCTGCCGCTCGCTTCGGGACAGAATTCTATCACACTGCATACTCTCTGGCGATTTCTCAGTGGACACCGCCAGATGGTGCACTGGTTTGCGCTCCCGCAAACGCCTATCGATCTGAATAGCCATTGTCATGGACTCATTCAGACCCGCAGGCACAGGGAACCCCACCATAACATCCTTAATGGCATCAGAGAGACCCTCTCTGAAAGTCGCCGCCAGGGCGCACTCATTCCACTGAGTAAGCACAGACCATTTACGGAATCTTTGGCAGTAAATTTCCGCTTCATCTTGCCCCTAAGATAGGGACATCAAAGTTTTTTCTGCCTGAAGCTCCAAATGAGGTTCGTCATAAAGCAACCCCAAGGCCAGAAAAAACGCATCCACATTGAGCAACGCAGGATCCCCTGGTGTCAATGAAAAAGCCCAGTCTTGAGGGTCGCCCCGGAGCAAGGAAATCACAATCCTGACCTGCTGTGCAGGATCTCCGGCAGAGCGAGATTTCAGGGACAAAAATAATTTGCAATTATTTCGAAAATTCTGAAACCCAGATCTATTCCCCGAGAAAAATTCCGGCAAAGGAATTCTCGGCTCAGATACAGGTGCATGACAAACAAAATCTTGCAAATTTTGTACCTTCGTGGCGAGATTATTCAAACCTGCAGTTACACTCTGAAGATCCATTGCAAACAGGTGAACACAGAGCCATTCAAAGGAGAGAAAAAAAAAAAAAAAAAAATTTCAGCAGACTACTTATTTCTCTCCTTTCTCAGCCAAGGATTTTAACCCTTTAGTGGGCCGGTCAAACTGTCATGATCTCAATGGCAAGAGATCATAGCATCAGCATATATAGGAACTAGCTCTTGGAAGATGGAAACTGAGCTGACCATGAACTAAACCTAACGCACAACTAGCAGTGGCCGGGTAGCATGCCTACGTTGATTCTAGATGCCCAGCACCAGCCGGAGGACTAAATAAAACTAGCAGAGGAAAATATTAGTCCTAGCTCACCTCTAGAGAAATACCCCGAAAGGAGACAGAGGCCCCCCACATGTATTGGCGGTGAATCAAGATGAAATAACAAACGTAGTATGAAAATAGGTTTAGCAAATTTGAGGTCCACTTACTACATAGCAGAAGACAGAAAGGACACTTTCATGGTCAGCTAAAAACCCTATCAAAACACCATCCAGAAATTACTTTAAAACTCTGGCATTAACTCATAACACCAGAGTGGCAATTCCTGTTCACAAGAGCTTTCCAGACACAGTAACGAAACTACAGCTGTGAACTGGAACAAAAATGCAAAAACAAACATGGACAAGAGTCCAACTTATCTAGTAGTTGTCTAGGAGCAGGAACAAGCACAGAGAGGCTTCTGATAACATTGTTGACCGGCAAGCAACTAACAGAGCAGCAAGGTTATATAGCGACTCCCACATCTTGATGGGAACAGGTGAACAGAGAAGATGAAGACACCAGTTCAATTCCACCAGTAGCCACCGGGGGAGCCCAAAATCCAAATTCACAACAGGAGGCCTTTCGGGAGCTGAAGCGCCGGTTTTCCTCGGCTCCGGTCTTATGTCAGCCAGATGTCTCTCTTCCTTTCCAGGTCGAGGTTGATGCTTCTGAGATTGGAGCGGGGGCTGTTTTGTCGCAGAGAAGCTCTGATGGCTCGGTGATGAAGCCATGTGCTTTCTCTTCAAGAAAGTTTTCGCCTGCCGAGCGGAATTATGATGTCGGTAATCGGGAGTTGTTGGCTATGAAGTGGGCATTTGAGGAGTGGCGACATTGGCTCGAGGGAGCTAAGCATCGTGTGGTGGTCTTGACTGATCACAAAAATCTGATTTATCCCGAGTCGGCCAAGCGGTTGAATCCTAGACAGGCTCGTTGGTCGTTGTTTTTCTCTCGTTTTGATTTCGTGGTCTCGTACCTGCCTGGTTCGAAGAATGTGAAGGCTGATGCTCTTTCTAGGAGTTTTGTGCCTGACTCTCCTGGAGATTCTGAGCCGGCTGGTATCCTCAGAGAAGGGGTGATTTTGTCTGCCATCTCCCCAGATTTGCGACGAGTGCTGCAGGAGTTTCAGGCGGATAGACCTGACCGTTGTACACCGGAGAGACTGTTTGTCCCAGATAGATGGACCAACAGAGTTATTTCCGAGGTTCATTCTTCGGTGTTGGCAGGCCATCCTGGAATATTTGGTACCAGAGATTTGGTGGCCAGGTCCTTTTGGTGGCCTTCCTTGTCGCAGGATGTGCGTTCCTTTGTGCAGTCATGTGGAATTTGTGCTCGGGCTAAGCCTTGCTGTTCTCGTGCCAGTGGTTTGCTGTTACCTTTGCCTGTCCCGAAGAGGCCTTGGATGCACATTTCCATGGATTTTATTTCAGATCTCCCTGTCTCTCAGAGAATGTCTGTCATCTGGGTGGTGTGTGATCGTTTTTCTAAGATGGTCCATTTGGTGCCCTTGCCTAAGTTGCCTTCCTCCTCCGAGTTGGTTTCGCTGTTTTTTCAAAATGTGGTTCGTTTGCACGGGATCCCTGAGAATATTGTTTCCGACAGAGGATCCCAGTTTGTGTCTAGATTTTGGCGGACCTTTTGTGCTAAGATGGGCATTGATTTGTCTTTTTCGTCGGCCTTCCATCCTCAGACGAATGGCCAGACCGAGCGAACTAATCAGACCTTGGAAATTTATTTAAGATGTTTTGTTTCTGCTGATCAGGACGACTGGGTGGCTTTTTTGCCATTGGACGAATTTGCCCTTAATAATCGGGCTAGTTCTGCTACTTTGGTTTCGCCTTTTTTTTGTAATTCGGGGTTTCATCCTCGTTTTTCCTCGGGTCAGGTGGAGCCTTCTGACTGTCCTGGAGTGGATCTTGTGGTGGATAGGTTGCATCAGATTTGGGATCATGTGGTGGACAATTTGAAGCTGTCACAAGAGAAGGCTCAGCACTTTGCCAACCGCCGTCGCTGTGTGGGTCCCCGACTTCGCGTTGGGGACTTGGTGTGGTTGTCTTCTCGCTTTGTTCCTATGAAGGTCTCCTCTCCCAAGTTCAAGCTTCGGTTTATCGGTCCTTATAAGATTTTGGAAGTCCTTAACCCTGTGTCATTTCGTTTGGACCTCCCAGCATCGTTTGCTATTCATAATGTGTTCCATCGGTCGTTGTTGCGGAGGTATGTGGTGCCTGTGGTTCCTTCGGTTGAGCCTCCTGCCCCTGTGCTGGTTGAGGGAGAATTGGAATACGTGGTGGAGAAGATCTTGGATTCTCGTATTTCTAGACGGAGGCTTCAGTATTTGGTTAAGTGGAAGGGCTATGGTCAGGAGGATAATTCCTGGGTTGTCGCCTCTGATGTTCATGCGGCTGATTTGGTTCGTGCCTTCCATGTGGCTCACCCTGATCGCCCTGGGGGTTTTTGATGAGGGTTCGGTGACCCCTCCTCAAGGGGGGGGTACTGTTGTGAACTCTGTTTTCGGGCTCCCTCTTGTGGTCACAGGTGGTATTGTGTGAGTTTTGTTTTTGGGCTCCCCCTGGTGGCTTTGTTTGTTATCCTGCGGATCTGTGGCTGGATCAGCTGCCTCGTTATGCACTAGGGAGTTTCCTATTTAGCTCTGCTTCACCTCCACTTGTTGCCGGCTGTCGATGTATTCAGTGCTATTCTGATCTCCCCTGATTATCTTCGTTTTCAGTCTGTTCTGGAGAAGCTAAGTTTCTGTTTGATTATTTTTTGCTCATCAGTCTGCAATATGATTTCTGTGTATGATGAGTTTAGTCCAGCTTGCTAATATGTGAGTTCTTGTTGCTGGTAAGCTCTGGGGTACGGAGTTGCTTCCCCCGCACCGTTAGTTGGTGCGGGGGCTCGAGCAATCTCTACGTGGATACTTTGCTTAGGGTTTTCTATTGACCGCACAGCTCCCTTCCTATTTTCTGCTATCTAGTGTTAGCGGGCCTCATTTGCTAAATCTATTTCATCTCTGCGTTTGTGCTTTCCCCTTAACTCACCGTTAATATTTGTGGGGGGCTTTTCTATATCTTTGGGGTCATTTCTCTGAGGCAAGTAAGGACTTTACTTTCCCTCTAGGAATAGGTAGTTTCTCAGGCCGTGAAGAGACGTCTAGGATTTCCAGGTAACGTTCCACGGCTGCCTATAGTTGTTTGCGGATAGGATCAGGTTGCAGTCAATCCAGATACCACTTCCCCAGAGCTGGTCGTCGGTTTAGTTACTTAGCTAGTCAAACTTGCGATCCTTGCCACTAGGATCATAACAGAGAAGGCTCTGGCACACTGGGCTTCTTGGGGAAAGAAGGATCTGGTGCGTTGGGTTTCCAGGGGAAATAAGGATCCGGCATGTTGGGTCTCTTAGGGAAAGAAGGATCTGGCACACTGGGTTTCCAGGGGACAGGAGGATTCATCACATTGGGTTTCCTGGGGAAAAAAGGATCTGGCAAGTTGGGTTCCTGGGGGAAAGAAGAAGCCGACATGTTGGGTCTACTGAAGAAAGAAAGAGCCGGCATGTTGGGTTTCACAGGGAAAGAAGGAGCCGGCATGTTGGGTGTTCCGGGGGAAAGAAGAATCTGGCACATTGAGTTTCCAGGGAAATGAAGGATTCGGCACATTGGGTTTCCGGGGGAAATAAAGTTCGGGCACGTTGGGTCTACTGGGGAAAGAAGGATTTGGCACATTGGGTTTCCAAGGGCAAGAATGATTCAGCATGTTGGCTTTCCAGTGGAAAGAAGGATCTGACACATTGGGTTTCCAATGGTCAATCATTTTGTTTTATCTGAGAGATAAGCCGCTGCTAGTGGAGTCTGACAGCGGCTCTCTCATGGAGAAAAAACTAGCGTTCTGCGTATGCAGGATTCAGGGCTAATAGCTATATGATCAGTCGGCCAGCAGCAATCTACAATGTGGATGGGGGCTTATGACTAGACAGTCTAAAGATGTGCCAGATCTTATCAACCAGCAAAGGGCACTATGATCATTTTAGGGTATTGGAAGACTGTCTAGCCTAAGTTTGCAATGTGTAAAAGTTAGATAGCTTCAGTAAATCAGCCCCCGTGTTTGCCGTTTGTGTCTTTTTTTTCCTTTTTGCATTGTTTATACAGATATTATATATGGTAATTTATTTTGTAACAGTTTGAGTAGAAATCGAATATCTCTGGGTGGCATTATGTGCTTAGCTGAGTCTTTGTCTCTGGAGAAGAACCTGACCGATGTCACCATTAGGTAAGTTTGTGATCCATTACCTCCTTGTTTTCTGCTTAATATCCAGTTTAAACAACTTAACAAATGTTTTTCTGCTGTGTCTGCAGATTAGGAGCGCAACAGAAAGTGCTGCTAACATTTCAGGAATCCAACAGGTAAAAATAGAAAGGTTATATGGATCATAAGCATTGTGTAATTGGCTGAATTACATTGAACTGATATGATGTGACAAGAGTAGGTAGGTTAGTATATATTATTATTAAATATTTTTACCTGGTCTGATATGTGAAAAACTTACCATAATTAAAGGGATTATCTGGAAATTTGTTTTTTCTTTTTGGCTATGGGGCTATGAACTTACCGGCAGGTAGTTGCTAACTACTTCCGTGTTCTGCCCCGTGACAATCTTTTCCATCTCAAGTGGTAATTCTCTGGCTTCATTTGACCTCATGTCAACACAGCAGCTCTTGCTCTTCCAGTCTGCTCTGTTGACAGGGCGTCACTGCCGACGTCATGCTGATTGATAGCCATCTTCCAGCACTTAGGCAGGGAGGAGATGGTTGCCAATTAGCATGACATCGGCAGTGACGACCCATCGACTGAGTAGAACAGAAGTGAAGATGCTCTGTTGACGTGACATTACCGGATGCAGGAGAAACACTGGTAGGGGCAGTCTATGACCATTAAACCAAAACAGATCACCGCTGTAACGAACGGAAACGGAGGCACAGATGTAGAAGTTCACATTCGTATTTATTGAAGTTAAATGTGGAACCACTAGACCACGGTACGGGGAGCTCCAAAGGGGGCGTTACTGCGTGATCCCCAGACACCCATAGTAAGTCCCCTCGAACAGGGACAGAATAGTATGCCCGGAGGACACGAGTGTTACCTTCAGTTAGACCCCGTACTCGTGGAGGCTGTCCCAGCGGAACAGATGGACCAGCAGGGTTAGTGGATGCTGCAGAGCTGACTGGAAGATACCGGGAGTTCGAGTAGAAGCAGATACCGGGAGCACTGGCGTAGGCTGGAGGAGTGGCAGGAAGACAGGCGGGACTAGACGGGTCCAGCATAGATAGTGCGGATGCAGTCCAGAATAACCGGGTAACAGATAGCAGCGGATCTGTGGAAACAGACAGTGTAAGCAGAGTACTTGGCAGATACCTCAGAAACAGAAGCGCATGTAACAGGAACTGGAAGTTAGCAACAGTGAATACTTGTTGCTCCGGCGCCCTCCCTAAGGTGGAGGAGCTAGAAATAGTAGCCAGCCACACGCTATTGGTTAGAGGCAACTTTTGGAAAATGCACACTGTCTCTTTAAGAGACCGGGAGTGAGCGCACGTGTGACCTAAGAACCCAGCCAGGGAACCTGCTGGCCGCACGCCAGGAAGCAGGAGAGGAAGGAGGGGCAGAGACTGCATTCAGACAGCGTGGAGCCGGCACAGAGCGAGCGTCCCGACGGAGACCCCTTGGAGGTACAGGAAACGGACCGGGTGTAACAACCGCAAGGCAGAACAGGCAGGTAGTTAGCAACTATCTGCCCTTAAGTTCTTAGCCCCATAGCCAAAAGGACCCCAAAGTCCCAGATAATCCCTGTAACAGGAAACATTAGTATTAACTACACTACAATCCATGACTAGAATGCTAATGGGGCAATTATGGTTCAATGAAAAATCTCACACGAGGTAACATACAGCAATTAGCAAAGATTAACTGATCAATCTCACTGGATAAATGGATCTATCCAAAAACAAATATGCCAGATATATGCCAGATATATACAAAAAGACTTGGAGCAAAATGCTTACACACAGATGGTTCAGCCCTCTTTTATTGGATGGTGGATCCTTAGGGTGCATCCGTACGTCCTATTCTGATCCTAAACATCGGATCAGTATTGCTTGTTTGATAACTAAGTTGGACGAGATCTTCAGTGCACAGATAGAAAAGGGGGCTGACTTAGCAATTGAAACATGCAATCAGCCAGCCCCCTTTACACAGAGCTAATAACATGTACTGGAAAAGAAAAAAAGTGAACACAGGCCAGGAAAAGCAGTGGCAGCAAGGAAAATTACGGTATGTCAGAAAGTCATATAATTTTCTGTGCCAGGTTGCACTAACTATTTTTTGTTCCCTGGAAAACTTCTTTAATGTTGCTTAATTTATAGGGAAGGATCTTTTATGGTCCAGAATGAAAACAGATCTGCATCACTTCAACCATCAAAGTCCTTCAGGTGAATAGAGATCACGACTATGTCTTTTGTGCATTCACACTGGCCAATTCCGTTTTAATTTTTGCCACTTTTTGTGCAAATCATAATTAATTTGTGCTAATAGAAATACCTCCCGCTAAGTTTCAATCACTTTTCAAAAAGTTGCTGGAGTTGGCATGAAAATCCAAAAAGTTGCATATTTATTTTGCTATATGTTGTGCAAAAAGTTTGCGAATTCTCCAGTTTCACGCCAGTTTTCTACCACAAACTGATGAATCTGGGCCATAACTAGAGTGGAGGATTTCTGGTTTGACATAGCTAGAAGAAATGCCAAATTCATTAAGAAGTATTTAAAAGGGTTGTCCACCTTTGGAGATATATTTTTTTCTATTTTACTTAAATGCATGGATTTTAAGCTAAAAACATTTTAGCAATTCGGTTTCAATAAAAATCTTGCACTTTTTGCCATCTACAGGCTCTGAGTTGCACTGTCTGTTGCTGGCTGCAGAATGAGTTAACTGAGAATCAGTCAGTGAGCTTACTCTCACATTCTGAGGGGACAGTTTGTAACTTACTGTATCTATTTTCTGACCTCCTCTTAGCTGATTTATGACCACAGATCATATTAAAGTTGATTGTGCAGGACACAGGGGGCAGGAGCATATACATCACAGGAGACACTGGGGCAGGAGCATGTACATCACATAGAAGACACTGGGGCAGGATCATATACATCACATAGAAGACACTGGGGCAGGAGCATATACATCACATAGAAGACACTGGGGCAGGAGCACATATATTACGTAGGAAACACTGAGGCAGTAACATATATGTTACATAGGAGACACTAGGGCATTAGTGTATACATCACATAGGTGACACTGGAACAGGAGCATATACATCACATATGACATTGGAGCAGGAGCATATACATAACAGGACAGTGAGGCAGGAGCATATACATTACAGTATATAGGAATCACTGGGGCAGGAGCATATACATCACATAGAAGACACAGGGGCAGGAGCATATACATCACAGGAGACACTGGGGCAGGAGTATATACATCACAGGAGACACTGGGGCAGGAGCATGTACATCACAGGAGACACTGGGGCAGGAGTATATACATCACATAGAAGACACTGGGGCAGGAGCATATACATCACATAGAAGACACTGGGGCAGGAGCATATACATCACATAGAAGACACAGGGGCAGAAGCACATATATTACGTAGGAAACACTGAGGCAGTAACATATATGTTACATAGGAGACACTAGGGCATTAGTGTATACATCACATAGGTGACACTGGAACAGGAGCATATACATCACATATGACATTGGAGCAGGAGCATATACATAACAGGACAGTGAGGCAGGAGCATATACATTACAGTATATAGGAATCACTGGGGCAGGAGCATATACATCACATAGAAGACACAGGGGCAGGAGTATATACATCACAGGAGACACTGGGGCAGGAGCATATACATTACAGTATATAGGAATCACTGGGGCAGGAGTATATACATCACATAGAAGACACAGGGGCAGGAGTATATACATCACAGGAGACACTGGGGCAGGAGTATATACATCACAGGAGACACTGGGGCAGGAGCATGTACATCACAGGAGACACTGGGGCAGGAGCATGTACATCACAGGAGACACAGGGGCAGGAGTATATACATCACAGGAGACACTGGGGCAGGAGTATATACATCACAGGAGACACTGGGGCAGGAGTATATACATCACAGGAGACACTGGGGCAGGAGTATATACATCACAGGAGACACTGGGGCAGGAGCATATACATCACAGGAGACACTGCAACTGCTGTATGCATTAGTGTGATGGGAGTGCAGCGCTCACTAATTTCACCCACAAAGGACATCCCGAAGCTGGCACTGGCCAGCGCCAGGACGTAATCCTTCATTTTGTGCACTGCAGTATTCAGAAGTGAATGTTGCGTGCGCATGTTCACAGTGTAAATAGGAATTAAAGGACCAGCAGCCATGAAAACGGGGATGCCAGCCCAAACACTGCGGTTCCCAGGAATCTGCCCAGAGAGAAGGACATCTCGAGCCATTTACAGCCCACAGACCGGAGGTTCCTCACCCCTGCTATAGTGGACTCTGTATCAAAAATAGCGTACAAATTGCCAATCTTGATGAATTTTCCCCTTAGTATGTATATGTCTCTGGAGGTACTTCATGGAATTGTCTTAAAGCCCCTTCCATCCTGCCCCCACTGTAATTACATGATGAAGAATATGAGAACAATAAAGCTGTCACCATTCTTTGGCTGGATATTCAGGGCCTAACGATTCTGTATTATTCTTCTCTCTGTACGTGTTTCTTTGAAGTCTGACAGATTACCCCATGACTTCCAAGAAGCTGAGGAGACTCATGCTGGCACTGATCAAGTGTTCGGATCTCACACGGATAAAGTATGTAGTCGTTTCACAATGTGGTTTGATACTTTTCTGTTCCATTGCAGCATGATAATGATACATTGTAACACCTTACAAGACATTAAGCAATTTTTGATTAATACAATGCTTCGGGTTATAGGCGTCATTACTATGACATGGACAGACTTTGGGAAACATAGAATAGAAAGATGTCACAGCTCTTATAGGACTCAGAAGCAATTGGGTCGATCAGAGCGTCCCTTTTTGAGGATCAGGCCCCCGAATGCTGTCCGATTTTTTTTTTTTTTTCACCGACCCATAGACTTTTATTGCCGAGTTTGATCTGACACTCAGATCAATATCTGACATGTATTCAAGATTTTGCAAAGACCACTCTGTCCGCATAAAATCAGACATGTGAAAACCCCGTAGACTAGTAGGTACGACTTGGGTGCTATCCATAAAAAACACCGATATAACTTGTATGAGAAAAACGGACATCTGAATGAGCCTTTAAACGATAAAGACGTTCCGACAATCTACCAGGTTCGGTTTTTATAAATGGGTGAGAATAATCTGATGCAAGGAAGGAAAAATGGATGATATATAGAAGACAAACACTTAATGTAATACAGCTGTTAAACTGGAAATAAATGTGTAACAATGCCCAGATGTCACAATACAAGCTGCATACATGACCACTAGACCTCCATGGCCTGATAATGATGCTGTAATATCAATGTCAGAATGGCTGAGTAATCCTTTACGAAAGTTTAACTCAATCTCTGCCCACCCAGCCCGATCGACAGCTCCTCAGTGTCGCTCCTTTGTGCTGCATCTGATCCTCTGCCCACTTAGTCTGACCGCTCCTCAGTGTCCCTCCTCTATGCTGCAGCTGAACCTCTGCCCACTTAACCTGACAGGTCCTCAGTGTCCCTCCACTATGCTGCTGCTGAACCTCTGCCCACTTAGTCTGACAGCTCCTCAGTGTCCCTCCTGTGCTGCAGCTGAACCTCTGCCCACTTAGCCTGACAGCTCCTCAACGTCCCTCCTCTGTGCTGCGTCTGATCCTCTGCCCACTTAGTCTGACAGCTCCTCAGTGTCCCTCCTGTGCTGCAGCTGAACCTCTGCCCACTTAGCCTGACAGCTCCTCAACGTCCATCCTCTGTGCTGCGTCTGATCCTCTGCCCACTTAGCCTGATAACTCCTCAATGTCCCTCCTCTGTGCTGCATCTGATCCTCTGCCCACTTAGCCCGATAACTCCTCAGTGTCCCTCCTCTATGCTGCAGCTGAACCTCTGCCCACTTAGCCTGACAGCTCCTCAGTGTCCCTCCTCTATGCTGCTGCTGAACCTCTGCCCACTTAGCTTGACAGCTCCTCAGTGTCGCTCCTCTATGCTGCAGCTGATCCTCTGCCCACTTAGCCTGACAGCTCCTCAGTGTCCCTCCTCTATGCTGCTGCTGATCCTCTGCCCACTTAGTCTGACAGCTCCTCAGTGTCCCTCCTCTATGCTGCTGCTGATCCTTTGCCCACTTAGCCTGATAATTCCTCAATGTCCCTCCTCTATGCTGCTGATGAACCTCTGCCCACTTAGCCTGACAGCTCCTCAGTGTCCCTCCTCTATGCTGCATCTGATCCTCTGCCCACTTAGTCTGATAACTCCTCAGTGTCCCTCCTCTATGCTGCTGATGAACCTCTGCCCACTTAGTCTGACAGCTCCTCAGTGTCCCTCCTCTATGCTGCATCTGATCCTCTGCCCACTTAGTCTGATAACTCCTCAGTGTCCCTCCTCTATGCTGCTGATGAACCTCTGCCCACTTAGTCTGACAGCTCCTCAGTGTCCCTCCTCTATGCTGCATCTGAACATCTGCCCACTTAGTCTGACTGTTCCTCAGTGTCCCTCCTCTGTGCTACTGAACCTCCGCCCATACAACTTAACTGACGGCTCCTCAGTGTCCCTCCTCTATACTGCTGCTGAACCTCTGCACATCTAGCTTAATTCAGTTCCTTGTCCCTTCTTTGTGCTTCTGCTCAACCTTCGCTCACCTAGCCTGATTGACAGTCCCTCAGTGTCCCTCCTCCCTGTTGCTGAGATCTCCCACTGCTCAGTACAAGCTGCATCTGTCAGTCAGGAAACTGAATCCTCTTGGTTTCATGACTTCTATCACTCTATCAGTGGACTTATAAAATATTCATCTTATTATCACATCAGTATTATACAGCCATTCTGACATGGATTTTTAAAGTAAGTACACCAACCTCATCAGATCAAAGAGATCTAATTATTAATATATACACATTTTATCAAGAAATCTGGTGATAGAACCTCTTTAAATTATTATCAAATGACTACAGACAAACAGCGATATCACTAATCTGATTTTATGTCTTTCTACAGTTTGTCCAAGAATGCCCTGAATTGCCAAATGATCGAAATCCTGCTGCATCACTTCCCACAACTTCCCCACTTGACGAAGCTTAAGTAAGGCAACACTGTAGACGTTTGCCTGTGGATGCCCTATAATGTGTAGCCTCAGACTACAGTCACCAATTACCTTTTCCCCATTGAAGCATATGCACGCTCAACCCAACGAAGCATGCATGTGCATAGAAAGGTCAAGATGAATAGTTTTCAGCTGAGTGAGAGTTTGGTCTTCAATTTGTATATATTAAAGGGGTTGTCCTTACGTATCACTTCAAGTCTGCAATCTCTCTATGTGACTGCAGACTTGTGAATCCTCACAGCACGCACACTGTGCACTGTCAGGATTCTCCGGGACCTGTGACAGCTGCAATTTGTATTCAGGTGGTCACATGCCAACTAGTTGTGTGTGGTCTCTCTCAATACAAGTGATACGTCTAGTCGGCATGTGACTGCTTGCATGCAAATTGCACCAGCAGCGGAGAATCCTGACAGCGTGCAGTGTGCACATCGAATAACTGCAACTTATGCCCCAAACCTGGACAACCCCTTTTAGAACACAACAGGAGCATCAATTTTTCTTACTATTTTTTCCCCGTCCACGGGACCAAACATCGAGTGTGAACATAACCTTATATGTGTAAGCCGGTAGCTTCTGGATGCTTCACGGGGCAATCATTTCTTTCTTTTGCTCTCAGCATCAGTACAGGCGACCTTTCCCCGGGCTGTGTGATCCTACTGGCCAGCTCTATCAACATCTGTGACCACATTACAGAAGTTGACGTAAGGTAATCAGCGACTTCCGCTACTGCATCGAATATTCTTAAAGGGGTTTTCCAATTTTGGAAAATCCTTGTTCCCCAGGTACAATAAAAAAAAAGTCAAAACAGTGCTTTACTCTTCATCCTCAGGTCCACCACTGAGTATCCACCTCTGCATTTAATGTCTGTTATTGCCTGCAAACATACGAAGCAATGATGAAGACTCAGGCCTGGACCAGGGGAGGGAGAATAAAGCTTTTTTTTTTTTTACAAACTGCAACCAGAGGACAGGGATTTTCTGAAACTTTAACATTTTGGAAGGAACCTTAAGATATTTAGAGCTATTTACATGGGTCCTAAAAAAAGTGCATTTTGTGCCAAAAAATATAAATTCATATTATAAGTCATTTTTTACATTTCTAATGCTGGCAGCTCCTTACTATATCTAAATTATTTCAATTAAAGGTGTTTTCCTCTTTGGTGACAATTTAAATTAATGTATTTTGGGCTAAAAATCATTATTGTAATTGGGTTTCATTCAATGTTTTGTATCATTTAGCTTTTACAGCCTTGGACATTAAACCTTGATGTGGTCTGTGGTCATAAATCAGCCATGAGAAGCTCAGAAAAGAGACAGAAACTCTCCTTTCAGATTGTCAGAACGAGCTCACTGACAGATTCTCAGTTAACTCATTCTGTAGCCAGCAATAGACTGTGCAACACAGAGGCTGTAGAAGGCAAATAGTGCAACATTTTTATAGAAACCCAATTGCAAAAATAACTGTTAGCCCCTAAATTGTAAATTTAAGTGAAAAAAAAAAATTTCCTAGAAGGTGGACCGCCCATTTTAGGGGATTTCTAATTAATTAGATTTATGGAATACTAATAGAATATGTCATAAATGTCTAATTAATAAAAGACTGGATGCAGGACCCTGAAATGTTTGATGAAACATGTTATCATACCACTTAGGAGGTATCAGGGTGATAATTAGCAATAAATTAAAAAATAAATGTTTGGTTAATCTCATGCATATGTTAACGAGTCTCTTGCTTGCAGATCTCCTAAATATATCTGCTTACATTTACAAAGGCAGCAGAAGGCCAGCAAGGTTTTTTGCAGGTATGTGATACGGGTAAATGTCACGCACGCTTCTGTAGAAATCCTGTGAAGACGACCCCCGCAGCATCGGTGGCTGACCCTACAGACAGCATTATTTGTCTTTTAATTTAATTTACGGGATATAAATTTTCTTGACATGTTGCATGACAACCACTAGAGGGGGCTATGTCTATTTTATACGTTTTACAACCATAAAGCAAAGGTAGGCAAACAGTGTATGAGTATATATTCAACTGCAAAAAAAAAGACTATTCTCAACATTAGAGAACCCAAGCATCTGCCTTAAAAATAAAATATATATATACAGTTTTTTTTATTTTTTTTAATGTACAGATACATGTGTATACAGCAAGTGAAAAAAAGTGTTAAACACGTGACCAATTTTCTAAGTAAAAATATTTCTAAAGATGATATTGACATGAAATTCTCACCAGATGTTGGTAACAACCCATCCAATCCACACAGGCAAAGAAATTAAAACATAGATGTCTATAAATTAAGTTATGTGTAATAATGAGAAATGACGCAGGGAAAAAGTATTGAACACATGAAGAAATAGAGATACAAAAAGCTATGGAAAGTCATGACACCAGCTGAAATCTATCAGTATTTAAGAAACAATCCTACCACTTAGTGATAAATAGTATCAGCTGGTTCAACTGATGGCCTATAAAAAGTTGTTTTATTACCAAGGTGTCACACAAGAAAACATTCCATGAGAGGGTAAAACCAGTAAACTGTCTCAAGACCTTTGCAACCTTATTGTTGCAAAACATACTGATGGCATTGACAGAATATTTTGTAAGCTACTGACAGTTCCAGTGACCCCCATTGGGGCCATGATCCGAAAGTGGAAAGAGCAAAATTTCACCATAAATCGGACAAAGCCAGGTGCTCCCAGCAAGATTTTTGGCAGAGGAGTGAAAATAATTATCAGAAGAATTGACCAAGAGCTAAGAACCACATGTGGAAAGCTACAGACAGTCCTCAAATCAGTAGGTACAATTGTTTCAAAGAAAACAATAAAGAATGCACTTAACCTTTGGGGCCTGCATGCACGCTCACTAGTGATGAGCGAATATACTCGTTACTCGAGATTTCTCGAGCATGCTCGGGGGTCCTCCGAGTATTTTTTAGTGCTCGGCGTTTTAGTTTTTAGCGCCGCAGCTGAATGATTTACATCTGTTAGCCAGCATAAGTACATGTGGGGATTCCCTAGCAACCAGGCAACCCCCACATGTACTTATGCTGGCTATCAGATGTAAATCATTCAGCTGCAGCGCTAAAAACTAAAACTCCGAGCACTAAAAAATACTCGGAGGACCCCCGAGCATGCTCGAGAAATCTCGAGTAACGAGTATATTCGCTCATCACTAACGCTCACCACACAAGACTCCATGGCTGAACAAAAGGCATGTTCAATCTCGTTTAAAGTTTGCTCAACAACATTTAGACAAGCCTGTGAAATACTGGGAGAATATAGTCTGGTCCGATGAGACCAACATTGAACTCTTTGGATGCCATAAGACACAGCATGTTTGGAGGCCAAAAGGCACTGCATATCACCCCAAAACACCATACCAACAGTGAAGTTTGGAGGTGGGAACATCATGGTGTGGAGCTGTTTTTCAGCCTACAACACTGGCAAACTTCATATAACTGAAGGAAGGATGAATGGACAAATGACCTGAGACATTCTTCATAAAAAATCTGCTGCCATCTACAAGGAGGATGAAGATGAAACGAGAGTTGATATTTTGTCAAGACACTGATCCCAAACCCACAGCCAAGGAAACTTTCAACGCTGCTAGAATGGTCGAGCCAATCACCGGACCTGAATCCAATAGATAATGTATGGAAGGAACTAAAGCTCAGAGTTCATAGAAGGAGCCCATAGAACACTCAGGATGTGAAGAGTGTTTGTGTGGAAGAATGGGCCAAAATCATAACTGAGCAATGCCTGCGACTAGTTTCTCCATGCAGGAGGCATCTTGAAGCTTCATCACCAACAAAGACTTTTGTATGAAGTATTAAATACATTTCTGTAAGCGTATTCAATCCTTTTTCTCTGTCATTTCTCATTATAACACATAACTTAATATATGGACATCTCTGATTTGATTTATTTTCTTGTGTGGATTGGATGGGTCGTTATCGACATCAGGCGAAAATTTCATGTCAATAGCACCTTTAGAACTAGATTAACTTAGAAAATTTGTGACGTTTTCAATACTTATTTCACCCGCTCTATATTCTGCTATCTCATATTTTACCAGATGTCAAGTTTTGGTTGTAAGTTGTAAAATTGTAACTGCATGAATAAGCTGCCGAGAGTCGCAGTAGTGTTACATGTCTGAGCTGTCAGTCAGCGTGACAGCTAGGAGATTTATTATAACTACAATAAATGTCTTTCAGATTTAACAATTGTAACATTGGTATGAATGATATCACAAACCTCATGAAAATACTCCAGCAGAATCCTCGCCTGTTTGAAGTCAGGTATGTCTCTTGAAATCTCTTTGCTTTTCTTGTCTTGAGCACACAAAAGAGAAGAAAATGGTACATTTTAATGAAACATTTTCTTTTTTCTTATTATTTAATATACTCTTCACAGCCCTTATAATTCTTAAGATTTGCCCCTCATCGCAGATACTTGTATCTATGGTTAAAGTATATATTTTTTAAGAATGAATGTTAACTAAATTATATCACTACACAATGATAATCAGCAATTGTCAGTGACTGAAAAAATACAGCCATTCATTGATTGGATAATACTACCATAGTATCACGAACGGGTCACATCCTCTTGGGAGATCTGGGGTTAGAAGATCACTACGTATTGTGAATCGCAGATCTTCTATTTAGCCTGTGTGTTTGTGTCCCATATTACTTGGATTTGGTTTCCTTTGGCTCTATGTTGGTGAGAAACTTGCAGCTCCATTTTCAGCTGCTTCTGATCTGGTCATTACCTCTCCCTATAAAATCTGGTCATACCTTCTCCTCCTTGCCTGTGAAAGCTTTGCTTCCTAGCTAATTGGAGACGCTGTTCTGTATTGGAGATCATTGTTGCTACTGGAGATTGTTGTTGTTTATGGGTGTATGCTTTACTCCTTAACCTATTCCCATTTGGTCAATACTTTCCTATCCTTCCCTATATACCTCTCTACCTTTGGTGAGTGTTTTTTTGTTGCTTTCTGTTATTCCTGTTTTGTCTTTATGTCTTGTTTACCTTTCATTTCTGTCCCATGCCTCACGGGGTAGGGGAGGGGACAGATCAGGGTTCAACAGGGGCATAGTAGGGCCAAAGACTCAGGCCTCTCTACCTTCAAGGGTACCCCCGGGACAGGGATAGTTAGGGTCCCAGTTTCAGGGACAGTTTGAGGTCCCCTTTCTTACCGAAGACCGTCACAGTGTGACACATAGAGTAACCAAATAATACCAGCATACAACTGAGCAAAACCACCATGCCAAGTAATTTATCCATGTAAAGCCTGAGTAATACCACCAAAGAGTGATAGAATACTATTGCCATATAATGTATCCTCACACATCCCTTGTAGATTGTGGAGCCCTCGTGGGCAGGGTCCTCTCTCCTCCTTTACCTGTCACTGACTTGGTTTATGATTACTGTACTTGTTCTTTGCTATGTATACCTCTTTTCACATGTAAAGCACCATGGAATAAATAATAATAATAATCATAAATAGTAGCCAAATAATAATGCCATATAGTCAGGGTCTGCTCCAGGTTTATACTAGCCTTTGAACAACAAAGTCCCCGTGGCCCTTCTTCACTTTCCTCGTCGCCTTCTAAGAGCTATAACTTTTTTATTTCTCATTATTGTTGTATCAGGGCTTGTTCTTTGCGTTACTTTTTATCATTACTATGTGCCATACAACTTTCTCGTCTCTTTCTACTCCATTTTGGGGGATGGGAGGTGACCGAAAAAAAATTTTTCTGCACTTTCTATACACTTTTTGGTTTTGGCGTTCCCTATATGAGACAAATATTATAATATTTTAGATTTTATATATATTATGAGAGAATGTCTGTATTTTTTATGTCTTACTACTTCCTGTCCATATGGGATAAATATTATGATATTCTATTCAGTCATACACGCATACCAAATATGTTATTATTTTTTATTAATTTTTTCCTCTTTTATATAGATCTGGAAAAAATGTTTGTTTTTTTCTACATTTCACTGTTTTTGTTTTGTTTTGTTTTTTTCATTTTAATTGATCCTTATATGTGTATTTTAAAATTACTGATCCCAGAACTGTATTCTGCCCTTTGTTAAAACTGTTTTTTTTTCCAGTCTGTGCTCAAACAATCTATTAGAGGACGGCATCCTGCAGTTACTTTTGTCTATCAAAAATGTGACGGAGATCAGCGCCAGGTAAAAAAGAAATAACTGAAGTGTAAAGCATGGATTTATACAGCTAATACATAGGAGATTTATTAAAATCAGTGCAAAGGAAAAGAAGAACATTTACCTCTTCCTGTAGACCACCACTCCATTTTTCCTCTTTCTTCCAGCTCCCAAATTGCAAAATACTATTTTTTTATATTTTGTATTTTTTAGTGTTGTTTTAGTGAGGTGTAGTACTGTTTTTGACCTGAAGATGTCAGCATGGTAACTGTTATTAATTAGCGTATAGTTCTCCATAGAAGGAAATGGAAATGACAATATTCACGGGGTATAAAATATAGGCATCATGTAAATGATGAGGAAAATGTAAGAGAGGTATTTTTGCAAATGGGTGGTAAAAATTCATGACTCAACTGCAATAATTATAATAAAAGCGCAGTGTGCGTGAAGGTGGTCTGAAGGCCCACGGGCTTCGATGTGCTATCCATGTGCTGCCTCTATATAATGGAATTTTTTTCCAATTATGTGGAAACTGATAGATACAACCTCTGCATAAGAAATATAAATTGCTCCATAGCAGATCTATTATCAGATCAGTGGGGGTCTGACTGCTGATTGAAGGGGCCATAGCTCTCCAGTGAGCGCTGCATCCATCCCCTTTACTGGTCGGGTGTCTGTATATATTGTTATGACTGTGCCTGGTAGTGCTGCTCTGTACCACTCAATGCCATCCGGTGAATGGGACTGTGCGGCTGTAATACAGCTCTTTTTGGTGAGATTGATCGTTTGGCTCCAAGTATCAGAAAGACCTGGCTCTTTTGGATCCCAAACGAATCCCTATTAAATATGTATTCATGCCCAGGTGAACATGTATTCTTGGTAAAATCACTGCAGTCCTCAGTGGTCATGTTGGAGGATGAACACTTGTTTTATTCCCAGTAAATTGCAAAGGGCTCTCACTGGGGCTACGGCTCCCATTGTGATCAAAAGGGAGTCAGCTCTTTGCGCTGGATCACTCGCAGATGACCCATCATTGTTGAAGAGAAGTTGCCCAAGTTGTCAGAAGGGCAAAAGTTAGGAACCGTCCAAGTGTGGGTATGAAGGTGTTGGGAGTCAGCTCTTTGTGCCAGATCAGTCTCAAATTATGCATCATCGTTCAAGAGCATTTGTCTAAGTAGCCACAAGGTCAAAGTCAGGAACAGTTCAATTGTGTATGTGAAGGTGTCAGTAGTCAGTTCTTTGTGCTGGATTGGTGACATATGACCCATCATCGTTCAAGAGAAGTTGCCTAAGTAGCTGGAAGGACAAAAATCAAGAGCAGTTCAAGTGTGCATTTGAAGGTGTCGGTAGTCGGCTCTTTGTGCTGAATCGATCGTGAACGCCCCATCATTGTTCAAGAGAACTTGCCTAATTAGCTGGAAGGGCAAAAGTTAAGAAGTGTGGGTGTGAGAGATGTTGGTAATGGGGGAGACCCTTAACCAGAGTATCAAAGTGTGAGCAGAAAGGAGCCACCAGAAACTCAACATCCCATTTTATTCACCCAGCGAGGACCTAAAGAGTGTCCGGCTGCCATATGTTATGCCAGTGTACAGTGGGTATACTATTTTTGCTGTATGGTTCAGCAGTGAAACAGATACAGTTGTGGTCAAAAGTATTGACACCCCTGCAATTCTGTCAGATAATACTCAGTTTCTTCCTGAAAATGATTGCAAACACAAATTCTTTGGTATTATTATCTTCCTTTAATTTGTCTTAAATGAAAAAACACAAAAAGAATTGTCCTAAAGCCAAATTGGATATAATTCCACACCAAACATAAAAAAGGGGGTGGACAAAAGTATTGGCACTGTTCAAAAAATCATGTGATGCTTCTCTAATTTGTGTAATTAACAGCACCTGTAACTTACCTGTGGCACCTAACAGGTGTTGGCAATAACTAAATCACACTTGCAGCCAGTTGACATGGATTAAAGTTGACTCAACCTCGGTCCTGTGTCCTTGTGTGTACCACATTGAGCATGGAGAAAACAAAGACCACCAAAGAACTGTCTGAGGACTTGAGAAACCAAATTGTGAGGAAGCAAGAGCAATCTCAAGGCTACAAGTCCATCTCCAAAGACCTGAATGTTCCTGTGTCTACTGTGCGCAGTGTCATCAAGAAGTTTAAAGCCCATGGCACTGTGGCTAACCTCCCTAGATGTGGACGGAAAAGAAAAATTGTCAAGAGATTTCAATGCAAGATTGTGCAGATGTTGGATAAAGAACCTCGACTAACATCCAAACAAGTTCAAGCTGCCCTGCAGTCCGAGGGTACAACAGTGTCAACCCGTACTATCCATCGGCATCTGAATGAAAAGGGACTGTATGGTAGGAGACCCAAGAAGACCCCACTTCTTACCCCGAGACATAAAAAAGCCAGGCTGGAGTTATCCTAAACTTACCTGAAAAAGCCTAAAACGTTTTGGAAGAATGTTCTCTGGTCAGATGAGACAAAAGTAGAGCTTTTGGGGCAAAGGCATCAATATAGAGTTTACAGGAGAAAAAAAGAGGCATTCAAAGAAAAGAACACGGTCCCTACAGTCAAACATGGCGGAGGTTCCCTGATGTTTTGGGGTTGCTTTGCTGCCTCTGGCACTGGACTGCTTGACCGTGTGCATGGCGTTATGAAGTCTGAAGACTACCAACAAATTTTGCAGCATAATGTAGGGCCCAGTGTGAGAAAGCTGGGACTCCCTCGGAGGTCATGGGTCTTCCAGCAGGACAATGACCCAAAACACACTTCAAAAAACACTAGAAAATGGTTTGAGAGAAAGCACTTTAGACTTCTAAGGTGGCCAGAAATGAGTCCAGACCTGAATCCCATAGAACACCTGTGGAGAGATCTAAAAATGGCAGTTTGGAGAAGGCACCCTTCAAATATCAGGGACCTGGAGCAGTTTGCCAAAGAAGAGTGGTCTAAAATTCCAGCAGAGCATTGTAGGAAACTCATTGATTATTACCAGAAGCGGTTGGTCGCAGTTATTTTGGCTAAAGGTTGTGCAACCAAGTATTAGGCTGAGGGTGCCAATACTTTTGTCTGGCCCATTTTTGGAGTTTTATGTGAATGATCAATGTTTTGCTTTTTGCTTCATTCTCTTTTGTGTTTTTTTTCATTTAAGACAAATTAAATGAAGATAATAATACCAAAGAATTTGTGATTGCAATCATTTTCAGGAAGAAACTGAGTATTATCTGACAGAATTGCAGGGGTGTCAATACTTTTGGCCACAACTGTAACTGCAATACACTTTTTTCTTAGAACGGAGCCTACAGGCGATGGATGCCGATGCTTGTCTTCTGTTGCGATGGACGCCGATGCTTATCTTCTGTTGCGATGGATGGGATGCCGATGCTTGTCTTCTGTTGCGATGGATGCCGATGCTTGTCTTCTGTTGCGATGGATGACGATGCTTGTCTTCTGTTGCGATGGATGCCGATGCTTGTCTTCTGTTGCGATGGATGACGATGCTTGTCTTCTGTTGCGATGGATGCCGATGCTTGTCTTCTGTTGCAATGGATGCCGATGCTTGTCTTCTGTTGCAATGGATGACGATGCTTGGCATCTGTTGCGATGGATGCTGATGCTTGTCTTCTGTTGCGATGCATGACGATGCTTGTCTTCTGTTGCGAAGGATGCTGATGCTTGTCTTCTGTTGCGATGGATGCCGATGCTTGTCTTCTGTTGCAATGGATGACGATGCTTGTCTTCTGTTGCGATGCATGACGATGCTTGTCTTCTGTTGCGATGGATGCCGATGCTTGGCATCTGTTGCGATGGATGCTGATGCTTGTCTTCTGTTGCGATGCATGACGATGCTTGTCTTCTGTTGCGATGGATGCCGATGCTTGTCTTCTGTTGCGATGGATGCCGATGCTTGTCTTCTGTTGCGATGGATGCTGATGCTTGTCTTCTGTTGCGATGGATGCCGATGCTTGTCTTCTGTTGCGATGGATGCTGATGCTTGTCTTCTGTTGTTCTGTTGCGATGCATGACAATGCTTGTCTTCTGTTGCGATGGATGTTGCTGTTTGTAAAAAGAATCTTCTGAAGTTATTATAGCCACTGGGAAACTTGGGTTACAACCCTCATGGAAACCTTTCCAGAAACTTTTGTGATAGAAAGTGTCTCTAATAAGAATATAGACAGGATCCATATATAAATGTACGACGTTCTGCCAACAGTGCCAGGGTGCCCAACACCATAAAGCTTGGACTGCTTGGCTCTAAATCAAAATGTAGCTTCGAAAAATAAATTTCAGTCCTGTTCCTTCAAACCCAATGATATAGAAGTTAAACATCACTCATCTTGGGTATAACTGAGAAATAAATATCCTGCCAGGCCCATCTGTCTGCTAATGTGAAGCCTGCTCAAGACAATACAGACACATTGAATCTTTGGGCTGATTCAGCCCATGACACCAAACACGAGAGTTCTCATCAAGCAGATGGGTGTGATAAATATGCACATACTGCACTTATTTAATATCCTAGCTAATTAGATTGGTAAAAGTTCATAAGTTGCAAAAAATACCTTTGCTTTGATACTGGTAATGTGTGTACAGCAGCCTAGATCAATCACAATGTACACAGAAAGAATGGCGTGCATAACCCAGCACGCACGGCAACAGTGGTGGTCAGCCACAAACCAATGTCAAAATAAAAAAGGGGAGAAGCCAGTGCTGCTTATGGTCAGAACGCAATACATAAAGTGCACATGAACATATTGATTTCTAACTGTATTTCAAAATGAGACATTTATCAAACAATTGATCAATTCTTTGAGCCACCCCGCCACTTCAAGGCATTCTCATAATGGGGCGTAAGAAATCCCTGCCTCCTGTCCTCATTGTAATACTACCCCCCTCCCATGTATGTCAGTCCCACACAATGTATAAAAAATCTGTCCGATTTTGTCTGCTGAGAATCGCACAAATGTTCTCCGTATCTCATCCGTGTGCAATGCCAGGATGCGTTTTTTTCTGAAAAAAGTATCCGTGTGTCATCCGTATGTCATCCGTATGGTGAGATTTTCTCACACACTTGCAAAATGAGCAAATAATGGCTGAGCCTTTCCTGTCACCTGCCCAATGCCAGGGAATTTCTCGCAAGTCACACTGATGGTCCGTGTGCTGTGCTATTTTTTTTTTTCTCGCACCCATAGACTTGCATTGGCAAGTATAATACGGACGAGAAAAAAACGGATGATAGGAGCTGCCCCATAGATTAACATTGGTCCGAGTGCTATGCGATTTTTTATCGCTTATCACTCATCCATATTACGCTGTAGTGTGACCCCGGCCTTATGGCCCCGGAATCCTGCACCCTGTGAGTCACTACAATCTGTACCTCTTCCTCCCTTCTATGAGTACGTTATTCATTGATCTTCTGTGCAGGCGAGTCACTGTGACCTCCGATGTGTGTGCCGATAATATGCTCTCCATGCTTCCTCCCTGCACAGTCATTGCTAGGAACCATGTGTACATAGTGATGACTATGCAGGGAGGAAGTGGGGAGAGCACCTTATCGGCGCGCACACCGGAGGTCACTGGAGCGTAGGGCGCCTGCGCAGAAGATCCCTGAATGCAGTGCCCACAGATGGGAGGATGAGGGATGGATTTCTGAGGGAGTGCAGGGCTCCAGCGTCATAACTGACATACATGGGAGGGGGGTAGTATTACAATGAGGACAGGGGGCAGGGATCTCTTACAGCACCGCACGCCCCGGAGCCGGAAGACATCATTAGCATAAAGACAGAATATAACATTTCTCAGCAACAAGACCGTTAATATTAGGCAGACAGGTAGGACTAGTATAATATTTCTATTACCTGTATGCCCATATTTTTTTTAAATCATGTATTTTTTATTAAAGCATATGACACGCCATTAACACAGTCCGATACAATTTCCAGACAAATACCGTACATTAGATACATGACCTGATAATAAATTTTCATTTTACTAAACAACACCCTTACCACCTAACCAACCCCCCTCTTCCTCCCCCCAATCTCTTGCCCATTATCCAATACAACCATCTGACAGCATCACCTCTTGAGAAAAGATAACAAGCTTTACAAAAACACGCCTGTACATGTAGGAGTCCCCCCAGAATCAACTACACAACACCCATTCTACTTTGCAGTAACTCAGCAGACGCCACACCTGGGTAATCCATCCATCCACACCTGTATGCCCATATTGAATATGTCAGATACATACTGGGGGGGCAGACTCCCTTTCAGTGTGATGCAGCTTGTGGTTACTATATGGGGGCTTGTTATACTAAGACATGTAAAAGACCGAGCTAAGGTATCAAAAGCCCCCCACCTCCCCATCTCCAGCCCCCCAGACAGCAACTATTACATGTAATAGTATATAATCTCCCAACAAACAGTATAATAATCAGTGGCCTGTCCTCCTCAGCCATCACAATACCCCCATCCTCTTACCTTCACCCCCCAGTGACCATGACATGCCACTTACCAGGTCTGCAGTCAGCGAGGCAGAGGCAGGACCAGGAAGTGTCTGAGAGGCAATCCAGCGTGCACCAAACTGCAACCAGGAAACATCTCCTCAGGTCAGTCATGTACAGTGTACACTGCTAGCAGCTGCAGGGTCTCCTCAGGTCAGTCAGCACTGTACACTGCAGGGTCTCCTCAGGTCACTCAGCACTGTACACTGCAGGGTCTCCTCAGGTCAGTCAGCACTGTACACTGCAGGGTCTCCTCAGGTCACTCAGCACTGTACACTGCAGAGTCTCCTCAGGTCAGTCAGCACTGTACACTGCAGAGTCTCCTCAGGTCAGTCAGCACTGTACACTGCAGGGTCTCCTCAGGTCAGTCAGCACTGTACACTGCAGGGTCTCCTCAGGTCACTCAGCACTGTACACTGCAGAGTCTCCTCAGGTCAGTCAGCACTGTACACTGCAGGGTCTCCTCAGGTCAGTCAGCACTGTACACTGCAGAGTCTCCTCAGGTCAGTCAGCACTGTACACTGCAGGGTCTCCTCAGGTCAGTCAGCACTGTACACTGCAGGGTCTCCTCAGGTCAGTCAGCACTGTACACTGCAGGGTCTCCTCAGGTCACTCAGCACTGTACACTGCAGAGTCTCATCAGGTCAGTCAGCACTGTACACTGCAGGGTCTCCTCAGGTCAGTCAGCACTGTACACTGCAGGGTCTCCTCAGGTCAGTCAGCACTGTACACTGCAGAGTCTCCTCAGGTCAGTCAGCACTGTACACTGGAGAGTCTCCTCAGGTCAGTCAGCACTGTACACTGCAGGGTCTCCTCAGGTCAGTCAGCACTGTACACTGCAGAGTCTCCTCAGGTCAGTCAGCACTGTACACTGCAGGGTCTCCTCAGGTCAGTCAGCACTGTACACTGCAGAGTCTCCTCAGGTCAGTCAGCACTGTACACTGCAGGGTCTCCTCAGGTCAGTCAGCACTGTACACTGCAGGGTCTCCTCAGGTCAGTCAGCACTGTACACTGCATAGTCTCCTCAGGTCAGTCAGCACTGTACACTGTAGGGTCTCCTCAGGTCAGTCAGCACTGTACACTGCAGGGTCTCCTCAGGTCAGTCAGCATTGTACACTGCAGAGTCTCCTCAGGTCAGTCAGCACTGTACACTGCAGAGTCTCCTCAGGTCACTCAGCACTGTACACTGCAGAGTCTCCTCAGGTCAGTCAGCACTGTACATTGCAGAGTCTCCTCAGGTCAGTCAGCACTGTACACTGCAGAGTCTCCTCAGGTCAGTCAGCACTGTACACTGCAGGGTCTCCTCAGGTCAGTCAGCACTGTACACTGCAGGGTCTCCTCAGGTCAGTCAGCACTGTACACTGCAGGGTCTCCTCAGGTCAGTCAGCACTGTACACTGCAGAGTCTCCTCAGGTCAGTCAGCACTGTACACTGCAGGGTCTCCTCAGGTCAGTCAGCACTGTACACTGCAGGGTCTCCTCAGGTCACTCAGCACTGTACACTGCAGAGTCTCCTCAGGTCAGTCAGCACTGTACACTGCAGGGTCTCCTCAGGTCAGTCAGCACTGTACAGTGCAGAGTCTCCTCAGGTCAGTCAGCACTGTACACTGCAGGGTCTCCTCAGGTCAGTCAGCACTGTACACTGCAGGGTCTCCTCAGGTCACTCAGCACTGTACACTGCAGAGTCTCCTCAGGTCAGTCAGCACTGTACACTGCAGGGTCTCCTCAGGTCAGTCAGCACTGTACACTGCAGGGTCTCCTCAGGTCAGTCAGCACTGTACACTGCAGAGTCTCCTCAGGTCAGTCAGCACTGTACACTGGAGAGTCTCCTCAGGTCAGTCAGCACTGTACACTGCAGGGTCTCCTCAGGTCAGTCAGCACTGTACACTGCAGAGTCTCCTCAGGTCAGTCAGCACTGTACACTGCAGGGTCTCCTCAGGTCAGTCAGCACTGTACACTGCAGAGTCTCCTCAGGTCAGTCAGCACTGTACACTGCAGGGTCTCCTCAGGTCAGTCAGCACTGTACACTGCAGGGTCTCCTCAGGTCAGTCAGCACTGTACACTGCATAGTCTCCTCAGGTCAGTCAGCACTGTACATTGCAGGGTCTCCTCAGGTCAGTCAGCACTGTACACTGCAGGGTCTCCTCAGGTCAGTCAGCATTGTACACTGCAGAGTCTCCTCAGGTCAGTCAGCACTGTACACTGCAGAGTCTCCTCAGGTCACTCAGCACTGTACACTGCAGAGTCTCCTCAGGTCAGTCAGCACTGTACATTGCAGAGTCTCCTCAGGTCAGTCAGCACTGTACACTGCAGAGTCTCCTCAGGTCAGTCAGCACTGTACACTGCAGGGTCTCCTCAGGTCAGTCAGCACTGTACACTGCAGGGTCTCCTCAGGTCAGTCAGCACTGTACACTGCAGGGTCTCCTCAGGTCACTCAGCACTGTACACTGCAGAGTCTCCTCAGGTCAGTCAGCACTGTACACTGCAGAGTCTCCTCAGGTCAGTCAGCACTGTACACTGCAGAGTCTCCTCAGGTCAGTCAGCACTGTACACTGCAGGGTCTCCTTAGGTCACTCAGCACTGTACACTGCAGAGTCACCTCAGGTCAGTCAGCACTGTACACTGCAGGGTCTCCTCAGGTCAGTCAGCACTGTACACTGCAGGGTCTCCTCAGGTCAGTCAGCACTGTACACTGCAGGGTCTCCTCAGGTCAGTCAGCACTGTACACTGCAGGGTCTCCTCAGGTCACTCAGCACTGTACACTGCAGAGTCTCCTCAGGTCAGTCAGCACTGTACACTGCAGGGTCTCCTCAGGTCAGTCAGCACTGTACACTGCAGGGTCTCCTCAGGTCAGTCAGCACTGTACACTGCAGAGTCTCCTCAGGTCAGTCAGCACTGTACACTGGAGAGTCTCCTCAGGTCAGTCAGCACTGGACACTGCAGAGTCTCCTCAGGTCAGTCAGCACTGGACACTGCAGAGTCTCCTCAGGTCAGTCACCACTGTACACTGCAGAGTCTCCTCAGGTCAGTCAGCACTGTACACTGCAGAGTCTCCTCAGGTCAGTCACCACTGTACACTGCAGGGTCTCCTCAGGTCAGTCAGCACTGTACACTGCAGAGTCTCCTCAGGTCAGTCAGCACTGTACATTGCAGAGTCTCCTCAGGTCAGTCAGCACTGTACACTGCAGAGTCTCCTCAGGTCAGTCGCCACTGTACACTGCAGAGTCTCCTCAGGTCGGTCGCCACTGTACACTGCAGAGTCTCCTCAGGTCAGCACTGCAGAGTCTCCTCAGGTCAGTCATGTACAGTGTACACTGCTAGCAGCTGCAGGGTCTCCTCAGGTCAGTCAGCACTGTACACTGCAGGGTCTCCTCAGGTCAGTCAGCACTGTACACTGCAGGGTCTCCTCAGGTCAGTCAGCACTGTACACCGCAATGTCTCCTCAGGTCAGTCAGCACTGTACATTGCAGAGTCTCCTCAGGTCAGTCAGCACTGTACACTGCAGGGTCTCCTCAGGTCAGTCAGCACTGTACACTGCAGGGTCTCCTCAGGTCAGTCAGCACTGTACACTGCAGAGTCTCCTCAGGTCAGTCACCACTGTACACTGCAGGGTCTCCTCAGGTCAGTCAGCACTGTACACTGCAGAGTCTCCTCAGGTCAGTCAGCACTGTACATTGCAGAGTCTCCTCAGGTCAGTCAGCACTGTACACTGCAGAGTCTCCTCAGGTCAGTCAGCACTGTACACTGCAGAGTCTCCTCAGGTCGGTCGCCACTGTACACTGCAGAGTCTCCTCAGGTCAGCACTGCAGAGTCTCCTCAGGTCAGTCATGTACAGTGTACACTGCTAGCAGCTGCAGGGTCTCCTCAGGTCAGTCAGCACTGTACACTGCAGGGTCTCCTCAGGTCAGTCAGCACTGTACACTGCAGGGTCTCCTCAGGTCAGTCAGCACTGTACACCGCAATGTCTCCTCAGGTCAGTCAGCACTGTACATTGCAGAGTCTCCTCAGGTCAGTCAGCACTGTACACTGCAGGGTCTCCTCAGGTCAGTCAGCACTGTACACTGCAGGGTCTCCTCAGGTCAATCAGCATTGTACATTGCAGAGTCTCCTCAGGTCAGTCAGCACTGTACACTGCAGGGTCTCCTCAGGTCAGTCAGCACTGTACACTGCAGGGTCTCCTCAGGTCAGTCAGCATTGTACACTGCAGGGTCTCCTCAGGTCAGTCAGCACTGTAAACTGCAGGGTCTCCTCAGGTCAGTCAGCATTGTACACTGCAGAGTATCCTCAGGTCAGTCAGCACTGTACACTGCAGAGTCTCCTCAGGTCAGTCAGCACTGTACACTGCAGGGTCTCCTCAGGTCAGTCAGCACTGTACACTGCAGAGTCTCCTCAGGTCAGTCAGCACTGTAAACTGCAGGGTCTCCTCAGGTCAGTCAGCACTGTACACTGCAGGGTCTCCTCAGGTCAGTCAGCACTGTACACTGCAGAGTCTCCTCAGGTCAGTCGCCACTGTACACTGCAGAGTCTCCTCAGGTCGGTCGCCACTGTACACTGCAGAGTCTCCTCAGGTCAGCACTGCAGAGTCTCCTCAGGTCAGTCATGTACAGTGTACACTGCTAGCAGCTGCAGGGTCTCCTCAGGTCAGTCAGCACTGTACACTGCAGGGTCTCCTCAGGTCAGTCAGCACTGTACACTGCAGGGTCTCCTCAGGTCAGTCAGCACTGTACACCGCAATGTCTCCTCAGGTCAGTCAGCACTGTACATTGCAGAGTCTCCTCAGGTCAGTCAGCACTGTACACTGCAGGGTCTCCTCAGGTCAGTCAGCACTGTACACTGCAGGGTCTCCTCAGGTCAGTCAGCATTGTACATTGCAGAGTCTCCTCAGGTCAGTCAGCACTGTACACTGCAGGGTCTCCTCAGGTCAGTCAGCACTGTACACTGCAGGGTCTCCTCAGGTCAGTCAGCATTGTACACTGCAGGGTCTCCTCAGGTCAGTCAGCACTGTAAACTGCAGGGTCTCCTCAGGTCAGTCAGCATTGTACAATGCAGAGTATCCTCAGGTCAGTCAGCACTGTACACTGCAGAGTCTCCTCAGGTCAGTCAGCACTGTACACTGCAGAGTCTCCTCAGGTCAGTCAGCACTGTACACTGCAGGGTCTCCTCAGGTCAGTCAGCACTGTACACTGCAGAGTCTCCTCAGGTCAGTCAGCACTGTAAACTGCAGGGTCTCCTCAGGTCAGTCAGCATTGTACACTGCAGAGTATCCTCAGGTCAGTCAGCACTGTACACTGCATTGTAATCCTGATCAGTATTTAACAGGACGTATGAGTTCAGTATACGGCCTAGTAGCCGATGTGAAAATTGCGAGATTTCTTTTTCTTTTCTTTTTTTTTTTTATTGATAGTGACATAGAAAATTGAAAAGTAAAAAACTATCAAAAATGGGAAGAAAAATTACATTTATCATAAAAACCTGATTTATATTATTTTCTGATGATACTTTCCATTTAAGAAAGGACATATTTTGGAGACTGCAGAGTTTTGTATGCACACTTTAATCTGGGTTGGTAACCTCTTCTAACCCCTCTGAATTTACTGGACTTTTGCTCCACTCGACTCTGCATTACCAAGAAAATCAGAACCGTGTAATACTGTGCTTCTCCTGCGGGAGTGCTGCAGGGATATTGCATACTTGCTGACCATCGCCATGAAGGTACTTTTTGGCTAGTAATAAGCAATTGGATTATAATGACCCCTAATATATATATATATTTTTATTTTTTAGTTTAAAACTAAATGAAGAGATCCATATTATTTTCTGTTCTTCTGGAGACTCGCCAAGAAAAATAAGGTAATTATTTAGTCCCATTAGATATATTCATTGAGGTTGATTTTGACTCTTTGACACCCCATGAATGGGATTTCTCCTGGTCTTTTTTGTCTTTTTTATGCCTCTCATGATTTCTGTGATGTTGCCGCTCGCTTCTCAAAAGCCATCGCCTACATCAAAGTACGAGGGTCATTATACTTCTGCCGCTTTGCCTGTTTAGTGCACTGTTTTACTGATGCCTTTTTTTGCTCTTATGCAGACGTTATTATATTTCACTAGATGGTGGCCCGATTCTAACGCATCGGGTATTCTAGAATATGTATCTATATAGCAGCCACATAGTATATAGCACAGGCCACGCAGTATATAGGAGCCATGTAGTATATAGCAGACAAATAGTACGTGGCCTGTGCTATATAGTATGTGGCTGCTATATACATACATACATATTGTAGAATACCCAATGCGTTAATACAGGCCACGCAATATACAGTATAACACAGCCCAAACAGTATATAACACAGCCCACGTACTATATAGTACTATATAACACAGGCCACGCAGTATTTAGCAGCCACGTAGTATATAACACAGGTGACGTAGTATATAACACAGGCCACGCAATATATAGCACAGCCCACGCAGTCCAAAACACAGGCCACATAGTATGTAACACTGGCCACGTAGTATATAGCAGCAATGTAGTATATAGCACTGCCCACGTAGTATATAGCAGCCATGTAGTATATAACGCAGCCCACGCAGTATCTAACACTGCCCACGTAGTATATAGCAGCCATGTAGTATATAGTACTGCCCACGTAGTATATAGCAGCGATGTAGAATATAGTACTGCCCACGTAGTATATAGCAGCTATGTAGTACTGTATATAGTACTGTCCACGTAGTATATAGCAGCTATGTAGTATATAGTACTGCCCACGTAGTATATAGCAGCTATGTAGTATATAGTACTGCCCACGTAGTATATAGCAGCCATGTAGTATATAGTACTGCCCACGTAGTATATAGCAGTCATGTAGTATATAGTACTGCCCAAGTAGTATATAGCAGTCATGTAGTATATAGTACTGCCCACGTACTATATAGCAGCCATGTAGTACTGTATATAGTACTGCCCACGTAGTATATAGCAGCCATGTAGTATATAGTACTGCCCACGTAGTATATAGCAGCCCACGCAGTATCTAACGCTGCCCATGTAGTATATAGCAGCCATGTAGTATATAGTACTGCCCACGTAGTATATAGCAGCCATGTGGTATATAGTACTGCCCACGTAGTATATAGCAGCCATGTAGTACTGTATATAGTACTGCCCACGTAGTATATAGCAGCCATGTAGTATATAGTACTGCCCACGTAGTATATAGCAGCCATGTAGTATATAGTACTGCCCACGTAGTATATAGCAGCCATGTAGTGTATAGTACTGCCCACGTAGTATATAGCAGCCATGTAGTATATAGTACTGCCCACGTAGTATATAGCAGCCATGTAGTATATAGTACTGCCCACGTAGTATATAGCAGCCATGTAGCACTGTATATACAGTAGTACTGTCCACGTAGTATATAGCAGCCATGTAGTATATAGTACTGCCCACGTAGTATATAGCAGCCATGTAGTATATAGTACTGCCCACGTAGTATATAGCAGCCATGTAGTACTGTATATAGTACTGCCCACGTAGTATATAGCAGCTATGTAGTATATAGTACTGCCCACGTAGTATATAGGAGCCATGTAGTATATAGTACTGCCCACGTAGTATATAGCAGCCATGTAGTATATAGTACTGCCCACGTAGTATATAGCAGCCATGTAGTACTGTATATAGTACTGTCCACGTAGTATATAGCAGCCATGTAGTATATAGTACTGCCCACGTAGTATATAGCAGCCATGTAGTATATAGTACTGCCCACGTAGTATATAGCAGCCCACGCAGTATCTAACGCTGCCCATGTAGTATATAGCAGCCATGTAGTATATAGTACTGCCCACGTAGTATATAGCAGCCATGTGGTATATAGTACTGCCCACGTAGTATATAGCAGCCATGTAGTACTGTATATAGTACTGCCCACGTAGTATATAGCAGCCATGTAGTATATAGTACTGCCCACGTAGTATATAGCAGCCATGTAGTATATAGTACTGCCCACATAGTATATAGCAGCCATGTAGTGTATAGTACTGCCCACGTAGTATATAGCAGCCATGTAGTATATAGTACTGCCCACGTAGTATATAGCAGCCATGTAGTATATAGTACTGCCCACGTAGTATATAGCAGCCATGTAGCACTGTATATACAGTAGTACTGTCCACGTAGTATATAGCAGCCATGTAGTATATAGTACTGCCCACGTAGTATATAGCAGCCATGTAGTATATAGTACTGCCCACGTAGTATATAGCAGCCATGTAGTACTGTATATAGTACTGCCCACGTAGTATATAGCAGCTATGTAGTATATAGTACTGCCCACGTAGTATATAGGAGCCATGTAGTATATAGTACTGCCCACGTAGTATATAGCAGCCATGTAGTATATAGTACTGCCCACGTAGTATATAGCAGCCATGTAGTACTGTATATAGTACTGTCCACGTAGTATATAGCAGCCATGTAGTATATAGTACTGCCCACGTAGTATATAGCAGCCATGTAGTATATAGTACTGCCCACGTAGTATATAGCAGCTATGTAGTTTATAGTACTGCCCACGTAGTATATAGGAGCCATGTAGTATATAGTACTGCCCACGTAGTATATAGCAGCCATGTAGTATATAGTACTGCCCACGTAGTATATAGCAGCCATGTAGTACTGTATATAGTACTGTCCACGTAGTATATAGCAGCCATGTAGTATATAGTACTGCCCACGTAGTATATAGCAGCCATGTAGTATATAGTACTGCCCAAGTAGTATATAGCAGCCATGTAGTATATAGTACTGCCCATGTAGTATATAGCAGTCATGTAGTATATAGTACTGCCCACGTAGTATATAGCAGCCATGTAGTATATAACACAGCCCACGCAGTATTTAGCAGTGTGGGCACCATATCCCTGTTAAAAAAAAGAATTAAAATAAAAAATAGTTATATACTTACCCCCTGGGATCCAACGGCGCTCTGGCGATGTGCGTGCGGCTGCCGCCATGTTCCGTTCCCAGGATGCATTGCGAAATTACCCAGAAGACTTAGCGGTCTCGCGAGACCGCTAAGTCTTCTGGGTAATTTCGCAATGTATCTCTGGGACCGGAAGCTGGCGGAAGGCGCGAGCGCATCGTCGGACTACGGAGGGTGAGTATAGCAGGTTTTTTTAATTATCATTATTTCTAACATTAGATTTTTTTACTATTGATGCTGCATAGGCAGCATCAATAGTAAAACGTTGGGGACACACAGGGTTAATAGCAGCGGTAACCCGTGGCATAACGCGGTCCGTCACCGCTGGTATTAACCCTGTGTGAGCGGTGACCGGAGGGGAGTATGGAGCGGGCACCGGGCACTGACTGCAGGGGAGTAGGGAGGGACTAATCGGACTGTGCCCGTCGCTGATTGGTCGCGGCAGCTGGCGAGACCAGTCAGCGACGCGGGATTTCCGTGACGGAAGTTGCCGACAGAAAGGCAGACAGAAAGACAGACAGACGGAAGTACCCCTTAGACAATTATATATATAGATGATCATGATTTCTATGAGATTTCAGCACCAAGTTCTAATTTGCATTATATTTCTGAATCACTCAGATTATCCAGATATAACTTCTGTGTAGACCATCTTAAGAAGCTTTGTGCTTTGCTGGAAAATACTGACCATGTGAACCATATCAAGTGAGTTTATCAAGCAAAATACTCTTGCGATCAGGGTTAGACTGGCCGTCCGGAGAAGCGGGGAATCCTTCGGTGGGGCCAAGGTTCTCATTCAGAGGCATCCAGAGTGGCAGACTTCTCAGTAATGAATTGGTTTTGTATAAATGAAAGATGGGTCCTGAGAATCAAGTCCTTTGATGGGTCCAATGTTGCTCAGTTTGACACTGCTTGTGATCCAAGTGGTTGTGCCCGGGTGGCCAGTGGGGGGCTACAAAATACTCTTGCGATCAGGGTTGGACTGGCCATCCAGAGAAGCGGAGAATCCTCCGGTGGGCCCTAGCTTCTCATTCAGAGGCATCCAGAGCAGCAGACTTCTGAGTAATGAATTGGTTTTGTATAGATGAAAGGTGGACCCTCAGAATCAAGTCCTTTGGGGGATCCAATGTTGCTCAGTCTGACACTACTTGTGATCCAAGTGGATATGCTCTGGTGGCCAGGAGGCGCTAATGAGCTACTCTGCCCTGGCTAGGGTGTTTAGATATAGAGTTGGGGCGGCAAACACATATTTTTTCAGATATTGGTCAATGCAAAGTTAGACATTTTTCTATGGGGCATTATGGTAACTGGTTTGAATGTTGAGGATTTTGTAGGGATTCCTTACAATTCGTGGGGCACGTGAATGTTTTTTTCGTAAAAAAATTAAAATTAATTTCATAGGAAAGTTTGTAATTAATGGTATTTATTAATGTAATGTTTACGTGCAGATTGAAGAGGAATGACATTTCTTTAGAAGCAATGAAGGAGATTCTCATAGTTCTGTTAAGAAAGCCTCATTCGTTCTCCTTAAGGTAAGAAAAAAACATTTTGATGAATTTATTAAGGACTGCGCCTCTTGATTTTCTGATGGTTTCTCCATTTTTCATAAAAGTAGGCAAAATTTAGCAGAAGGGGCCTCCAAAGACCCAACAAATATGCAATAAAATTGTGCAAAAAATTTACGTAAATTATAGTGAAGATCTACATCTAACTGTTCCTGGCATAGTTTTGACTTTCAAGTGCTGTACGCCGAAGAATAGGCTTAGCAGATCTTATATTATGACAATGTTCACACTGAGTTTATTAAAGAGTTTAAAAACCCCAAATTTTCAAGCAGAATCCATTTCAGAGAACGCTCATGTTTTTGGAGGAAGTTTTCCTTTACCTGAAGCAGTTTTAGGCTATGTGCACACGGAGTCTTCTAGCTTTGTTTTTGGAGCTGTGCACACAGAAAATTTCAAGGAGTTTTTGGAGCAAAAAAACTGAGAGGAAACTCTTCAAATCCTCCTCTAAAAAAATGCAAAACTCCTACAAAAACTTGGAATTTTTGCTCTGTTTCCTAACAGAAAATACTCTGCAAAATCATGTTGCTTCTTTTATCCGCTAGTTTCCAAACCCTAAAGGAAGGTCATCAATCTCCATCAATGAAGCCATGACTGTCTGTTGCTGGGCCTTTATCTAATGATGTAGCTACTTTGTGTTTCAGTATTGATGAGACCTGGGTGGGCGGAGAACATTTGATGTCACTTTTCCACCATTTGATAAACATACCTTCAAGACTTCAGTGTATCAGGTAAGAGATTGAAATGAACAGGAGACATCATTTGCATGTATGAGTGCTTTCCCTGAAAACATGGATAGCACTCGTACGGGAACATCGGATGTCTGATTGAGGTCTTCCACTGACACATATCTCTCCCGAATCCCCCATAAACAGGAAAGAGCTTTTGTTTCCCCTATTATCTTCCTGATGGACAGAAAGATCGGGTGTTGAAACTGCAATTGTTGGATACTTCTTTCCTTTGACATTATATGTCAGGCTGTCTGGCTCCCGTACACAATAGGCCAGGGGTGCACAACATATTTTGGTCCAAGGGCCACATTGCCATATTGAACCAGTCCCAAGGGCTGCAGAAAAAATGTAAAAGGGATAATTACATGAATACATCACCAAAACAACCATTAGTACATTAATACAGCTACAGAACCAAGTTTTGAGTATTTGAGAAGGATTTTGAGATTTGATGGTCAGTCGATTCTGTAGAAATCCAAAACTTTTATTTCCATGCACGGGGGGTCTTTGTGAATGGGGGCATTAAAATGTCCTACACCAGCCACATGGAGAATAATATCTTCCAAGAGGTAAGAAATGTTGTAAAGCTTCCCAGGGAAACATGGAATTGATTGCGAGAAGGGTTTTAGATAAATAATGCTTGCAAGCACAGATTAGCCTGTAAAGTTTGGGTGGGTAGAGCTTAAAGAAATTGTCTTGCTGTATTTATCCGCTTCAGTGCCAACTCTCCACTGCTGCCCCTTTCTTTCTTGATATCGCTGCAGCAGTGTTGTCACAACAACATCATGTGACCGCTGCAGCCAATCACTATTCTGCTCTCTGATGTGTCCTATGCTGGTGAGAAGAACACAATCAGCATTGACGATGATGTAAAATTATATGCATGTTGACAAATATGATTATGTAAGAGCAGAATTATTTCTAGTCAAATCCATAAATAAAAAGGGTTTTTTTTGTCCTTTTAGTGTATTTCAGAGTAAGTTGACTATTGATGTGAATAGTGCAGACAGTCTTGATGAAAGGTAAGAGTCTCTCCGCAGGCGGACTTGCTATATATATGATTTATTAAAGGGTTTTCCAGTTTGCAAAAAATAAATAGTGATTGATTAGAGACCCTGTGAGGGACAGAATGATCCCCACGTGTATCGCCAAGTTTTGGCTTCCTCAGGGGGTAACATTGATTTGTGCAGGTTTTTAATTATTTGAATTCATTATAATTTATAGGGGTTTTTCGGTATATCCAAAAATTTTCCTTTTATGATCGCTAAATAAAAATTGCTTATTTTATCTCCTTGACATGTGCCTTTTTCTAGCATAGGTCTCTTTCTTCTTTTTGCTATGTATTCTGCACTGCCACTATTTTGGTGGTGGCCACATTCTCAAATCATCTGTCCTAAAATATATAACTTGTTCATATACTTTGCTTATCATAAGTGTTGCGCCTGCCGAACAGCTACGGGGACTCGAACATATTTTTCAAGCACGCTGAAGACACTGGGTTAGCACTCAAGCATGCTGAGATAACACCTTATCCGAGCACGTTCGCACATCACTGATCGCATGTCCTATGCACTAATGCCTTGAAAAACTGGTTCTTCGTTTCTTTAACTAGCCTGCTTCTTTTATATTTCTATTTTAGCGTTGCTGCAAGTTTTCAGGCTCT
Organism: Ranitomeya variabilis; assembly: GCF_051348905.1. Classification (NCBI taxonomy): domain Eukaryota; kingdom Metazoa; phylum Chordata; class Amphibia; order Anura; family Dendrobatidae; genus Ranitomeya; species Ranitomeya variabilis. Next base: position 578,469,452 of record NC_135233.1, read on the forward strand.
GAAATCATTAAGGTAAGAAATGAGACTCCAACTTTTTTTCATTTTTTTTTTTACCCGAAAAATAAAAACAAGTTTCTGTTTGCTGTGCAGCGTTGTCTTCTCAGTCCCCTGACCGCAAGCTAAAAATACACATGAACTGCGGAGCGGACATATTATGCAGAAATCATATTATCAGATCGGTTGTCAGAAATGTTGTGCTGGTGCTTCAGGTTTAATGAATGCAGCCGGGAAATTGATGACTTGGAGTCTCTAGATCTTGTGATTAAACACAGCACAAATCTTACCCAGCGAAATCATCATAGTGAAGAAGATGGGCTTCATCCAAAGATAACATCTTATAATTAGCAAGAGTATCCTGGAAGGTTATACTGGTGATTATACATACCTACGGGTCCAGCAAAGGCAAAGTTGCTATTTTTCACTGCTCTGCAGATTATTATAACGCACCCACATTAAAGCGGATCTGTCACCAGATTTCCCAATTTTTAAATCGATTTTACTCTGTCGCCTCATTGGAGGACACAGGACCATGGGACACAGAACCATGGTGAGGAAGATCAAGCAAGAGGGAGTTCCAACCATCCTAATCGCACCGGACTGGCCCAGACGTACATGGTACGCCGACATCGTACAACTTACAGCCCCGACCGCCCGGATCTTCTATCACAAGGCCCGTTCTACCACCAGAACTCAGGGCCCTCAATTTGATGGCGTGGCTCTTGAAACCTGGGTTCTAACCCAGGCAGGGCTCTCGACGGACGTTAATAGGACCATGATCTGATCAGGGCACGGAAGCCAGCCTCTGCCAAGATTTATTACCGTACCTGGAAAGCTTTCTTTACCTGGTGCGAATCTCATGGCCAGACCCCATTCCCTTATTCCCTGTAAGTTGTACGATGTCGGCGTACCACGTACATCTGGGCCAGTCCGGTGCGATTAGGATGGTTGGAACTCCCTCTTGCTTGATCTTCCTCACCATGGTCCTGTGTCCCATGGTCCTGTGTCCCCCAATTAGAGGCTAAGAGAAAGAGATTTTACGGTGAGTACACAAAAATCTCCTTTTTTTTACGCCTGATGAGACTGATGTACTTACTTTGAAAAAAAATGAATTTTTTTTCAAAAGTTTAAACTCAACCCTCCTTGCCTGATTAATGTCTCCTCAGTGTCCCTCCCTGCTGCTGCCATTATCTCACCCTGCTCGGTACAAGCTGCAGCTGTCAGAGACTGAATAAACTTGGACTTTTTTTTTTACATTTTATATCCGTATTATACAGCCATTCTAACATGGATTTTCAAAGTAAGTACCGAAGTCTCATCAGACATGATGGCTTGTTTTTTGTGGGATAGGTTAACATTTCGATTGACACCATTCGATTTACTATATAGTGAAATTTCTAAGTACGGTAGTTTGAAAAAAAAAAAAAATCTGCCTTCATTGTTTGGATTTTGCTTTTGCAGCAGTAAAAATGACCCGGTGACTCAATTCATCGAGTCAGTGGGGTTAAGGAGATGATAGATGAAGTTTTTAAATATTTTACTGCTTTTAAAAAATTCAGAGCCTTGTAAAAATGGTTCGTGTCACCAGTTTTTATGTCACATAAATTTTTTTTTTTTTTCCATGGAAAGCCTGTTTTATTACATACAAATTTTTTAATGCGGTACTTTTTATTTTTGAGGGGTCACGATGTGACTGGAAAAACAAACTCTGTCATATTAATTGTTTTTTTTCTTTTGGTGTTGAGTATTCACTTATTGGGGCTCCTCCACTGATTCTGGAACAGTTTTTCTTTTTCTTCTGTACCTCTCCATTCCAAAATTATGCCCCTGTCCCCGCCCTGGTAAAAAAGGTGCAAATTTTCCCTTCAACGAACTGGGCGTTTATCACAGAACTTCTCTGTGGGCGTTGGCTTTTTCTCCCCTGACGCTGGCCAATGAGAGCATGGCCACACCCACAGAGAAGTTCTGTGGTTTACACCCAGTTGGCTGAAGAGAAAATTTACACCTTTATTAGTGGAGACATAACTTTGGATTAGAGGAACACGGAAGTAAAAGAAAAATTTTTTCTGAATCAGTGGAGCAGCACCGATTGGAGGGAGTATGTTTAAGTTAAAAAATCCAATGAAAGGTCTTTTTAAAAAATATCTGAACTTTTTATTGTAACGAACCATATATCTGTGACCACTGGATCCAAAGAGGATGAGTGCAAGAATGTGCCATTCCTCTAACAAAAAGTAGGGATGTTGTATACAATATTTTTGTAAGGCTGAAGGTTCAAAATACAATCACGGGACACTCTTAAAGGGAATCTGTTGCCAAACTTTTCCATATTTTCTGAGAGCAGCATGATGTAGGGATAGAGACCCTGATTTCAGCGATGTATGACTGACTGGGCTGCTTGATACAGTTTTGATGCAAGCACTGCAGATCTAGCAGTTCTGTAATGCTGAGCCATGTAAAACCCAGCCCACACCATTGATTGACAGTTTTCTGTGGACACTGTGCAGAATGAGGCCAATCAGTGGTGAGGGGCGGAGTTACCCCGATCAGTTGACTAAGAGGCACGAAACACCTTGTCCTTTAGTGATAATATCCTGCTGATAAATTACTGATAATATTGAAACATCAACACACAGCCTAATAAGTGACACATCACTGAAATCAAGGTCTCTGCCTCTACAACGCGCTGCTCTCAGATTACATGGCAAAAATCTGCTGACATATTCCCTTTAAAGAGGAACGCACACTTCAGTTTCAGCTAGTAGACAAATACAGTTTTCTCAAGTTGAAGTCAATCGCTGAACTGTCGATGGACAGTCAGTTGGGGCATGGGTGCACCAGGTGCCTCCTGCTTGTTGCCGGACTCCTGTGTAAACACAGTGTAAGTATTAACCTATTCCTCAATGTATCTCCGTGTAAAGAATTGTTTCTAAGCAGGAAATATTCCGGTCATTATGTTTTATCACAGTTTATCGAGAACCATGCTCGGCGATACAGGAGTTCACATTATTTCCAGTTTCTTGTCTTCGCTTCCAGCACTAAAGATTATTAAGTAAGTAATAATTCTCCAGTCTAAATCTGAGATGTAATCAATTACAGGCACTGTTGTATTATATTTCCAGAATTCAGGTTTACACAGCTATGCAGTCAGATTATATTTCCAGCTGTTAAAGGGAGTTATCCAGGACTACTGTTTTTTTTTACTGTGGGCCTAAGAACTAACAGGCAGATAGTTGCTAACTATCTGCATGTTATGCCCGATGCCGATTTCTGCCAGCACACAACGGTCATAGATCGCTCCAGCTGCTCCTGCTGACATCACATCAACAGAGCTGCGACTTCTCTTTCGCTCTGTTCTGCTGACATCATGCTGATTGACAGTCGGTCCCGCCCACGAGGAGCCAGATGACAATGAGCATCACGTCAGCAGTCACGCCCCATCCAAAGAGCAGCCCGGAAGAGGTGGGTGAGCGCCTAAAGATTCTTACCAAATACTGCCGTATATGAACTAAATGTGCTGAATTAAAAAATGTGCAAAATTAAGCAAAACTTCAGCTCATTTGTGAGTATGTCCAATATGGCTCCAAAACCAACACTGATCTATGTAACTGAGATATAATCTTCTTTTTTTTATATAACAGATTGGCATTTGTAAATATGTCACATATCGGCGTAATGCATCTTACCGAAAGCCTACAGCACTGCAAATCAATCCAAGATATTGAGTAAGTACTATCACTTCCTAGTCTTAGATCTATAAAACTTTGCACATTTCTTAAGGGTGAAAAACATTCTTCTTTCCTGTACTAAAAGACATAATTAAAAGATATGAAATCACTTGGGGTCCAAACTCTGTGAAACCCACTGATACTGAGACTGAAGGGACATTTTCTGTTATTTTATGCTGCAGATGATGGAATATTCAAAGTTTTTGCAATTTTACATTGAGCAACATTTTTCTGAAATTGTTCCACAATTTTTAATGCAGTTTTTCACAGATTGGTGACCTTTAACCATCTTTGCTTCTGGGAGACTCTGCCTCTCTAACATGTTCTTTTTATACACAGTCATGTGACTTAGTTGAAAATTAACCCTCCGCTTATTTTTCCAGCCTCTTGTCACTCCTGTCCCAACCTTTTTGTGTTGTATTGCTGCCACCAATTTCTAAATAAGTTTATTTAAAAAAAATGGAAAAATGTCCAACTTTCAACTTCTGATCTGTGTTCTGTTGTGAATAAAATATATCTGTCACGATGTGACAGTCTTAAGGGATGGGGGCCTCAAAGTGTCCCTGGAACTGGGACCCTAACTATCCCTGTCACGGGAATACTCTTCTTTGTAGAGAAGCCTGAGTTTCCGATCTTACTATTCTGTTAAACCCTGATCTGTCCCCTCCCCCACTCTATGAGGCCTGGGATAGAAATGTAAGGTACGCAAGACACAAAGACAAAATATTGATAACAGAAAACCTCAATCATACAAAAGCACTAACCAACAATAGTGAAGAGGATAGGGTCAGGGAGGAATAGACTTAATAGGAACAGGGACTAGGAGATAAACACACACGTACTACAGCAAACCACAAATATTTACCACAACAACTCCATTCCAACCACTTAGCTTTAGCACACAGCACAGGACGACAAATCTTTCACTGGCAGGGACAAGAAGGTCTGGCCTGTTTATTTAGGAACTGCATGTGTCTGATCAGCATAAAAAGGGTCGTTAACCTCTTCAGCACCAGAGTAAACTAAATCCGTTTAATATGGGACACAATTTACATCATTTCTAAAGAAGACCTACGATTTATTCCCCGACGTGACCATCTAACTCCAGGTTTTCCAGGGGGATGTGGCACCCTCATGACAAGCTATAAGAGATTTCCAAACCATTGAATTCTTGATTTCTTTACATTTTACACTGCATCACAACTTTTTGGGAATTTAGAATGTATAGTATTTATTCTTAGTATTATAGTATTATGCTGTGATCTTCTTTATTTAGTATTCATGCATGTGTATTTCTCAGCTTGTCCAATAATGCTATTGGTGAAGAGGGAGCGAAATCTGTGACACATTTACTAACACAGAAGCGGAATCTCAGAGCCATCAAGTAAGTTTCATGAAAAAGGCAATTAGTTATAGTATTATCCCATTTGGCACATATAGAGCTAAACTGATCCAGTTTTTAAATCCTTTCTGTTCTTTCAAATTTAGATTGTAAGCTCTTGGAGGCGTATTCCCAAATGTTAATCACTGGAATAAGTTTATTCTATACAATCAAAGCTTTTTCTTTTTGATCCATTGTGCCGTGTAAACCTGGCTGTCCTCAAGAAGCAGGCTCTCCCTATTAATTCTCCGTCCTGTTTTCTATCTGTATGATAACCATGATCAGTATTTCTGTGATAGCTTCCATCACTCCTGTGTCTCGCTGTTCTATTTCCCGACAATTTGTTTTATTGATTTCTATAATAAGACATTTTGAGTCTGGACAATTTTGTTTTAAGTAGGAGTTTAGATCTGACCCGGTCAAGACTTTATTTGATGTGAACCACAATGGTCAAAGATTTACTGGATCAAGGCTGGTCTGGTTGTATCTGACAGCATTGATTCACCTGTCTGGTTTACGTGACACAGTAAAATGAAAATGGATGATATAGTGTATCCTCTGCAAAAACTCATTAAATTGAGCTTCAATCATCCTCTTAATAAACTCTCCCCTCTCCAATCTATCCTGAATTGAGAAGACAGGGCCATATTTCTTTCCAGCTGCTGCACTGATTCCCCCACCCTGTGGCAGCAGTTGCATTGGTTGCACATCTGCCACAGAATACAATATATACATAGTACTCACCCACAGTGCTTGCAGCTCCCAACATCTCCTCCCTCATCTCAACTACCACCTTACTCATGTGCTCAGATCTGGTAAGGATCTGAAACTTACATCTTCCATAATTTGAACATCCCCCTCTCATCTCCAAGACTTTTCTCATGCTGCACCACTTCTCTGGGATGCACTACCACAGTCAATCAAGTTAATTCCCTGTATACCTAATTTTAAGTGTGCCCTAAAAATATATATTTTTAGGTTGGTTGATCACATTACCTCATTAAATTACATTGTCCCAGTTGTTCCTTCCTATATTGATCCTCTGAATCTGGTCCCTACTTTCATCAGTGGTCCACACACTCCATTGTAATCATGTAGTGTATCTTCTGCAAAACTTATAAAATTGAGCTTCAATCATCCTCTCAATAAACTATCCCCTCACCAATCGATCATGAATATAGCAGTAAGGCTCATATTTATGTCCAGCTGCTACAACGATGCCCCTACCCAATGACAGTAATTGCACTGGTTGCCTAGCTGATACAGATTACACCATATAATGATTACCCACAGTTCTGCAGCTCCCTAAGTCTCCTCTCTCATCTTGTCTACCACCTTAGTCATGAGCTCAGATCTAATGATCTGAAACTAACATCTTCCATAGTCTGAACCTCCCTTTCTTGTGTCCAAGACTTTTCTCGTGCTGCGCCGCTTCTCTGGGTTGCGCTACTCCAGGTAATCGACTTAATTTCCAGTATACACAGTTTTAAGTGTGTCCTAAAATGATATCTTTTTAGGTAGGCCTATCACATTACCGCACTAACATGGAGAAAACCATATGGTTCATCATATAATATGGATATAAAATATGACATTTGTTCAATCTGCATTGAAAGAAATCAGTACCAAATAGCAATTTTTTTTTTTTTTTAGTGTATGTGGTTGTGGCTTCTCAACGATTTCAGAAGAAGGAAGACAGTTTATCACAGAGTTATCCAAGTGTCCTGATCTTCAGGAGATAAAGTAAGAAAACGTATTAGATAAATCACATAGGTATTATGGGGAAGTTAACTGTTTGTAGACATCTGCTAAGTAAATGGGTAAATAAGGATCAGGCATGTTCTATTTCAACATGTCCAATCCTTTCTTCCCCAGTACATTTTTATAGTAAAATTATCACCTGGCTGATTATGTGACTGCAGGATTAGATGTGTATGGAGATGTCAGGGTAAGGAAGGATCGAGCATGTTGGATTTCAACATGCCCAATACTGTTGTTCTTACAGAAGACACAGTAAGCCATGAATATTCAGCCAACATCGATTTAAGGTGTGGGGCCAATGTGACATACCTAAGATTAGGACAATGTCTTTTGCTTTACCAGTCTGCAGGATATGTCGCTGGATGATGACTCCCTTCTAGTTTTGTGTCGAGCACTGCCACAGATGCTATCAATAAGGAAACTAATGTAAGTGTGAGAGATTGTTATTCTTGTTAATAGAGTATACTGATACTTAAAGGGGTTGTATGGTGAAAACATCCATGAATTAGGTGATAACTTATTGATAGGTGGGGGTCTGACCGATGTGACCCTCGCTGATCGGCAGAAAGAGGAACTTTTATCCCAGTAAGAATACAGCATCAATGCGCAAGTCCAATCTGCTCTCCATTCATTCCCTAGAGGTCTGCCTAGCGTTTCGCTAGGCTTTTTCAGGCAGTCCCATAGAGAACGAATGCCGCTCCATTCTGCAACGCAGATATAATTTCCTGATGCGGGTCCTAACAGTGGGATAGCCACAGATCAGCAAGTTATCACCTACCCCAAGGATAGGCCATAACTTGTTTTCATTTGACAGCCCCTTTAAGTGATATATTGATAAGGAAGACATTTAACGATAGATTAAACACTTTGCATAGCTTGAAGTTATTAAAAAGAAAAGTACAAAAAAGCTCAAATAATTGACTTTGGTGATGGCTGCAGTAGAGAATTTTCATCAGTCGATCTACACGTGAGACACACAAAGTAGATCACACACCTAGAGGTAATTATATATTTTAGTACCAGCAGAGTAAGAATTATTGATACCCAATGTCCGTCACTGACATATAACTCACATGATCACGTCAGCCAATCACTGGGCTTAGCATCTGGTGCCGTATATTGCTGACACCAATGATTGGCTGCAGCGGTCATGTGAGGTATGTGGTTTGTAACAGTAAGGTGAAGGCCCATAGGGAGGTGTGAAATGTTGCAATATACCTTATTTACGTAATATAAAAGGTGATGGTGTACAGTAACTCAATCAGACCCCTTAAAGGGATAGTGTCATCAAAAATTGACCTAGTGAACCTGTTGAAATCAGGTTTTTGTCGTGAATTGATTTTTTTTGTTTTGTTTTCAATAATATCACAATCTTTGTCAAAATTAAAATGTATAAGGCCGGCGTCACACTCGGCGTAAGACAGTACGGTCCGTATTTTACGGCCGTAATACGGAGAAATGTTCCCAAAATAGTGATCCGTAGGCAGGGTGTGTCAGCGTATTTTGCGCATGGCATCCTCCGTATGTAATCCGTATGGCATCCGTACTGCGATATTTTCTCGCAGGCTTGCAAAACCGACATCTAATGGATTTATGTGCTCAAATGTTCGGGAAAACATATATACAGTATATATATATATATATATATATGTCATTGAGACACATATATATATATATAGTCTGTATTTATATTTACTACAGCGCGATATCTGTGAAAAGCCGGTAATTCAATTGCCGGCTTTTCATTTCTCCTTCCCAAACCCGACAGGATATGAGACATGGTTTACATACAGTAAACCATCTCATATCCCCATTTTTTTTGCATATTCCACACTACTAATGTTAGTAGTGTGTATGCAAAATTTGGGCGCTGTAGCTGCTAAAATAAAGGGTTAAATGGCGGAAAAAATTGGCGTGGGCTCCCGCGCAATTTTCTCCGCCAGAGTGGTAAAGCCAGTGACTGACGGCAGATATTCATAGCCAGGAGAGGGTCCATGGTTATTGGCCCCCCCGTGGCTAAAAACATCTGCCCCCAGCCACCCCAGAAAAGGCACATCTGGAAGATGCGCCAATTCTGGCACTTGGCCACTCTCTTCCCACTCCCTGTAGCGGTGGGATATGGGGTAATGAAGGGTTAATGCCACCTTGCTATTGTAAGGTGACATTAAACCAGATTAATAATGGAGAGGCGTCAATTATGACACCTATCCATTATTAATCCAATTGTTTGAAAGGGTTAATAAACACACACACACATGATTTAAAAGTATTTTAATGAAATAAACACAGCGGTTGTTTTAATATTTTATTGCTCTCTCAATCCATTTGCAGACCCTCGCTTGGCAAAACAATAAACCCACAATATACATACCTTCTGCTGACCCGTCACGTCCCACGAGGTAATCCATCTGAAGGGGTTAAAATAATTTACAAGCAGGAGCCCTGCAAATGCAGCTGTGCTCGTGCTTGTAATTCCCCGGCGAATGAAGGAAATGTAGGTCATTGACCTACATTTCCTTCAGTCGCGGTGATGCGCCCCTGCTGGATGTTCTCATGAACTGCAGCCTGGGAACTTTTTCCCCACGCTCCAGGTCATATGAGGACATCCACCAGGGGGCGCATCACCGCCACTGAAGGAAATGTAGGTCAATGACCTACATTTCCTTCATTCGCCGGGGAATTACAAGCACGAGCACAGCTGCATTTGCAGGGCTCCTGCTTGTAAATTATTTTAACCCCTTCAGATGGATTACCTCGTGGGACGTGACGGGTCAGCAGAAGGTATGTATATTGTGGGTTTATTGTTTTGCCAAGCGAGGGTCTGCAAATGGATTGAGAGAGCAATAAAATATTAAAACTACTTCTGTGTTTATTTCATTAAAATACTTTTAAATCATGTGTGTGTGTGTTTTTTAACCCTTTCAAACAATTGGATTAATAATGGATAGGTGTCATAATTGACGCCTCTCCATTATTAATCTGGCTTAATGTCACCTTACAATAGCAAGGTGGCATTAACCCTTCATTACCCCATATCCCACCGCTACACGGGAATGGGAAGAGAGTGGCCAAGTGCCAGAACAGGCGCATCTTCCAGATGTGCCTTTTCTGGGGTGGCTGGGGGCAGATGTTTTTAGCCACGGGGGGGCCAATAACCATGGACCCTCTCTAGGCTATTAATATCTGCCCTCAGTCACTGGCTTTACCACTCTGGCGGAGAAAATTGCGCGGGAGCCCACGTCAATTTTTTCCGCCATTTAACCCTTTATTTCAGCAGCTACAGCGCTGAAATTTTGCACATACACACTACTAACATTAGTAGTGTGGAATATGCAAAAAAAAAGGGGATATGAGATGGTTTACTGTATGTAAACCATGTCTCATATCCTGTCGGGTTTGTGCAGGAGAAATGAAAAGCCGGCAATTGAATTACCGACTTTTCACTAACACCGCTGCGTATTTCTCGCAAGTCACACTGCTGGTCCGTGTGGAATCCGTATTTTTCTCGCCCCCATAGACTTTCATTGGCGATTTTTTTGCGCAATACGCTGACAAACGCAGCATGCTGCGATTTTGTACGGCCGTAGAAAGCCGTATAATACTGAACCGTAATATACGGCTGATAGGAGCAGCCCCATTGAGAATAATTGTGCCGTTTATTTTGCGAGTTTTACGGACGTATTTTCTGTGCTCTTACGTCCGTAAAACTCGCCAGTGTGACGCCGGCCTAAATCTTGCACTGGAGGTTTTTTAGACTCAAAAGCAAACTTCCTCTTGTTTCATGAAACAACACATGCACATTAGCAGCAATGATCAGACTCGGACCTTGTAATTTTTTGTGCGAAAGTGATTGTGAAGGGAGGAGGAGGCGGTCAGCTGTGACATTGATTATTGTGATTAGTGGATCGTGTTATCAACTGTGTATGGAGGTGTTACCTGTGATTGGAAGCCTGTGCTGATAAGGAAACTGCTGAAAACACTTCCAGAAGAACAGGAAGTATGAGTCTAAAATAGCCCAAACGGACCGTGGGAAAATTGTAAGATTACTAATTCTTTATTTTGTTTGAGAACATGATATCTAAATAACATTTCCAACATTTCTAGAAAAATACCAGATTTAAACAATAGGTCATTTTTTGACTTCTTGATCCTTTTTAGCCCCACCCGACCTCTTTTCCTGTCCCTAAGTAAGTATGTTCTGCAATGTTCCATTGTGATTCAGGAATGGTTAATACACCTGTCCTGTAATATTTTGCCCAGTTTTCAGTTTGGGGTGTTTTCACACTGCACTTTGTCCTACGTTCATTGGCTAATGTCCAAATCCCCCTCAAAAGGGGATTCGGGAGTATAGGCCTACTGGAGGTGGACACACAGATGCAGTCTACTAGTGTCCTCCTCCGTTAGGCGTATACACCCGAAAATGATATTCGACAGAGCACACGTTGGCTCTGTCGGCATCATGATAGACAATGGCCCCGTTGGTGCATATGCCCAAATCCCGTTTTGTGGGGGGGTTGGCGTAAACTGTGATGGGACCACTGAACATGGCGAAGACCGCAGTGTGAAAGCCCCCTTAGTTGAACTGTAATGTGCCTTGTGGACTGGTGTATGTATTACAATATAGTGCTGAATAAATGATGACCATACATTGCCCAAATAATATCACCTTATTTATAGCATATAATAAAGTTTTATGATTACATTTAACCACATCTCATATATTCTATTTTTTCTTTTTTTTTTTTAGGCTCGCCAAGAACAAAATTACCTACAAAGGTGTTATCCACTTGGCCGAAAATATCACCAATTGTTCTACCATAGAGAGTATAGAGTAAGTCTGGCCCCATAGTGACACCACAAGGGGGAAAGATAGAACAGCTAATGGTTAGGGGTCCCACCAATCGGACATTTACGACCTATCCTAGGGATAGGCCATCAATGTTAAAGTCCCGATCAACCCCTTTAATCCAGACAATTTGCAAAGTGGCTTGATTTCTTAGTTATTAGTGCGTTTTATCAGCTTCTTACAGAAAACACTAACGCATTCTTTTTATTTTTCCAGTTTGAGCTACAATAGCATTGGTGATCTTAGTATGGAAAAACTTGCAATGTTACTGCCAAATTTAAAGAGCTTGAAGAAGATAAAGTAAGTTCCAGTCCCTTAGTGTATGTTCACATATTGCGTTTTGGTGACGGTATTTTTTTTTCTGCAGCAAAAACCATAGTGTCGACAGTAAAAACGCTACGTAAAATATGTGCGTGCGTTTTTTTCCCATTCATTAGAAGATAGAAAAAGTGGCGTGCTGCGGACTTCAAAAAATGTCCAGCAGTTTAAAAAAATGCAAGGAATAAAAACAAGCGTGTGCATGAGATTTTTTTTAAATCGCAGTCATTTTACTGGTACCGTAAAACGCAGCGTTTGTGTGGCAGAAAAGAAACGCAACGTAAAAATGCCACATGTAAATATGTTTTTATTATGGAAATTTGGTTCATAGTGCATGACAATACCTTCCCTTTGTCGGTCAGCTCCATGCCCCACTTCCTGGATTGACAGCGCTGGCTATAATTGGGCTAGCACATCGCCACAGTTCTTGGGGCAGTCCTACTCTACGTTTTTTATATTCGCTGTGCCATTACGGCCTCCTAAATGTATTAAAAGCAAGACCACATTAAATGCAAAATGTACCTGAAGCCAGTGGCGTAACTACAAATTTATGGGCCCCGGTGCGAACTTTCAGATTGGGCCCCTCATACCAAAATATATAGGTGAATTAGAAATGATGACACACCCAAACGACATCTGCGTTAGTAATACATGCACCATTACGCAATTAGTTGTAGGCTGGGTTCACAGGAGTGAGGTTCACAGTCTGTATACAGACAACAACCTCCAGCCTCGTGGAGGGTGTCCCAATCCGAACTCACACCCTCGTGTGTCTACGGTAATAAGCTCCTGTAAACCCAGCCTGACAGGGACGACCCCTTATAAATAGAAGTGTGCCCCTCTAAACCCTGCAATCACCAGGTGGGGAAAGTCACATCCTGACAAGTAATACTGCCAATTCTCCAACCATAAATTGTGCATTTCCAAAGCTGGCAAATGGGAGTTCAATACTACAACACATCAACTATGATTCCCGCCCACCTCAAGGAAGTATGGCAGACAGGTGTGATAAGACTATTAAAAGAACTACTGCCACACACAGCTGAACTTACTGGCGGAAGTGTGAGGGCATTAATGCCCGTGTATGGACATGTCAGAAGCTAGAGAGAAGAAAGCTTGGTCCCTCTTAGCTTCTGGCAATGTTTTACCTCAGCTCACATTTGGGCCATACCATTGTAAAAGAGGTAGACACATTTACCCACTGACCGTACTGTTCATAAGGAACTGCTGTCTACACTTTAGTTGCCCACTGTATATAGTCAGTGTGGGGATGTGGGCTACAGAACAACACGGGGCGATGACACTGCTACCCGAACCCTTCAGCTGCCCCACAATATGCAGGGAGTAAAACCAGTACAACGTATGGCAGCCTCCCTGCAGAGATGTCCAGGGCTGGACTGGGACAAAAAAGCAGCCCTGAAACACAAACCCCACAAACTATAAAACTCCCCCCACACCCGATCAGTGGATTTTGCTATACTGTGTTGTGCCCTTCAGCAGTCCTCGTAAAGGCGTTATTTGAAGAGCACCTGACAGAATCTGCCACTATGTGTATGGCTATAATATGTGTTCTGTGGCTATAGGGGATCATTATGGGATGTTTGTAGCTAGCCAGACTCTGCTCCATTATGCATATGGCTACAATATGTGCTCTGTGGCTATGGGGGATCATTATGGGATGGCCGCACGCAGCCGGTAATCTGCATCCCATGAATTGGTGCACGGGTCCCACACCTCTAATCTCCTGCCCTCAGAGTACATGACATGTGTACTCCATACCTCCCAACTTTTGAAGAAGGGAAAGAGGGAAAAGGTTTGTGGCGCGCGTAGCGGGCCGCGGCAAATTTTAGGCCACACCTCTGACCACACCCATTTCACAACTAGTCACACCCAAATCCACGTCCCAACCACACCCATTCAGCACTGCTGATCACACTGTTTCATAAACAATAATTATAAACAGAAAAATATGGCCACACAGTGCTCCATACTGTATAATGGCCACACATAGTGCTCCATACTGTATAATGGCCACACAGTGCTCCCTACTGTATAATGGCCACACATAGTGCTCCATACTGTATAATGGCCACACATAGTGCTCCATACTGTATAATGGCCACACAGTGCTCCCTACTGTATAATGGTCACACATAGTGCTCCATACTGTATAATGGCCACACATAGTGCTCCATACTGGTATAATGGCCGCACATAGTGCTCCATACTGTATAATGGCCACACATAGTGCTCCATACTGTATAATGGCCACACAGTGCTCCCTACTGTATAATGGCCACACATAGTGCTCCATACTGTATAATGGCCACACATAGTGCTCCATACTGGTATAATGGCCACACATAGTGCTCCATACTGTATAATGGCCACACATAGTGCTCCATACTGTATAATGGCCACACATAGTGCTCCATACTGTGTAATGGCCACACATAGTGCTCCATACTGTGTAATGGCCACACATAGTGCTCCATACTGTATAATGGCCACACATGATGCTCCATACTGTAAAATGGCCACACATAGTGCTCCATACTGTATAATGGCCACACATAGTGCTCCATACAGTATAATGGCCACACATGATGCTCCATACTGTATAATGGCCACACATAGTGCTCCATATTGTATAATGGCCACACATGATGCTACACACTGTATAATGGCCACACATGATGCTCCACACTGTATAATGGCCACACATGATGCTCCATACTGTATAATGGCCACACATGATGCTCCACACTGTATAATGGCCACGCATGATTCTCCATACTGTATAATGGCCCCACATAGTGCTCCATACTGTATAATGGCCACACATAGTGCTCCATACTGTATAATGGCCACACACAGTGCTCTATACTGTATAATGGCCACACACGGTGCTCCATACTGTATAATGGCCACACACAGTGCTCTATACTGTATAATGGCCACACACGGTGCTCCATACTGTATAATAGCCATATATGGTGCTCTATACTGTATAATGGCCACACATGATGCTCCATACTGTATAATGGCCACACATGATGCTCCACACTGTATAATGACCACACATGATGCTCCACACTGTATAATGGCCACACATGATGCTCCACAATGTATAATGGCCACACATGATGCTCCACACTGTATAATGGCCCCACATGATGCTCCATACTGTATAATGGCCACACATAGTGCTCCATACTGGTATAATGGCCACACATAGTGCTCCATACGGTATAATGGCCACACATATTGCTCCATACTGTATAATGGCCACACATAGTGCTCCATACTGTGTAATGGCCACACATAGTGCTCCATACTGTGTAATGGCCACACATAGTGCTCCATACTGTATAATGGCCACACATAGTGCTCCATACAGTATAATGGCCACACATGATGCTCCATACTGTATAATGGCCACACATAGTGCTCCATATTGTATAATGGCCACACATGATGCTACACACTGTATAATGGCCACACATGATGCTCCACACTGTATAATGGCCACACATGATGCTCCATACTGTATAATGGCCACACATGATGCTCCACACTGTATAATGGCCACGCATGATTCTCCATACTGTATAATGGCCCCACATAGTGCTCCATACTGTATAATGGCCACACATAGTGCTCCATACTGTATAATGGCCACACACAGTGCTCTATACTGTATAATGGCCACACACGGTGCTCCATACTGTATAATGGCCACACACAGTGCTCTATACTGTATAATGGCCACACACGATGCTCCATACTGTATAATAGCCATACATGGTGCTCTTTACTGTATAATGGCCACACATGATGCTCCATACTGTATAATGGCCACACATGATGCTCCACACTGTATAATGACCACACATGATGCTCCACACTGTATAATGGCCACACATGATGATCCACAATGTATAATGGCCACACATGATGCTCCACACTGTATAATGGCCCCACATGATGCTCCATACTGTATAATGGCCACACATAGTGCTCCATACTGTATAATGGCCACACAAAGTGCTCCATACTGTATAATGGCCACACATAGTGCTCCATATTGTATAATGGCCATTGCCACACACAGTGCTCCATACTGTATAATGGCCACACATGGTGCTCCATAATGTATAATGGCCACACATGGTGCTCCATACTGTATAATGGCCACACATGGTGCTCCATACTGTATAATGGCCACACATAGTGCTCCATACTGTACAATGGCCACATATATTGCATACAGTATAATGGCCACACCTAGTTACTCCCACACACGTGGCTGAGCTCTGTACACCTTGCACACACGGCTCCGCTACGTACACTTCGTACACACGTGGCTCCACTCCATACACCTTGTACACACGCGGCTGTGCTCCGTACCCCTCAAACACGCGCGGCTCTGTTCCGTACACCTCGTACACACGCGGCACTGCTTCATACACCTCGTACACACGCGGCTCCGCTTCATACACCTCATAGACACACACGACTCCGCTCCATACACCTTGCACACACGGCTCCACTCCGTACACCTCGTACACACCCAGCTCCGCTCCGTACACCTCATACACATCCAGCTCCGCTCCACTCCGTATACCTCGTATACACCCAGCTCCTCTCCGTATACCTCGTACACACCCAGCTCCGCTCCGTACACCTCGTCCACACACGGCTCCATACACCTTGCACACACCCAGTTCCGCTCCGTACACCTCATACACACATGGCTCCGCTCCATACAGATTGCACACACCCAGTTCCGCTCCGTACACCTCGTACACACAAGGCTCCGCTCCATACACCTTGCACACACCCAGTTCCGCTCTGTACACCTCGTACACACACGGCTCCACTGCGTACACCTCGTACTGTTGTGAATTCTGTTTGTGGGCTCCCCCGGTGGTGTTTTATGGTAGTGCCACTTATTTGCCTTCTTCTATCCTTGATCACCTGTTGACACCCATTAGGGGAGTTTCCTATTTAAGGCTGCTTGGCTGCTGGTCCGATGCCGGCCAACAATGTATCAGTAGCATTCTGTTGCATTCTCCTGCCTCAAGATCCTGTTCAGCTAAGTTGAATTTTGTTTCTAGTTAATGCTATTTTTGTCCAGCTATTTGCAATGTGACTCTCTGTAGCTGGAAGCTCTCGTGGACTGAAATTGCCACTCCAGTGGCATGAGTTGTCACTGGAGTTTTAAAGTAATTTCAGGATGGTGTTTTTGAGTAGTGTTTTGAAGTTGACCGTGAAGTGACTCTTTCCTGTACTTCTGCTATCTAGTAAGCGGACCTCACTGTGCTAAATCTGCTGTTCATCCTACGTATGTCTTTTCCTCTTGACTCACCGTCAATATCTGTGGGGGGCTGCTATCTCCTTTTGGGGTTCATCTCTGGAGGTAAGGCAGGCCTGTATATTCCTCTGATAGGGGTAGTTAGATCTCCGGCTGGCGCGTGGTGTCTAGGGCATCGTAGGAAACACTCCCCGGCTACTTCCAGTGTTGTGTCAGGTTCAGGTCACGGTCACTTTAGTTCCCATCACCCGAGAGCTAGTCCGTTGTTATTTTGATTTCCCTGCCATTGGGAAAATCATAACAGTTTGGCCGGCCCCATGTGTTAAAACTATGCACTAAAGCAGGAAAGGATATGAAAAGGTTTTTTTTTCCTTCTGTGTTTGGAAAGTGCACCTTAGTGCTTATTTGTACTCCTTGCTTAAACTGCAGTCTTCAGCCTTTTTTTTTTTTCCTCTCCTCTTAATCTCTGAATGGCTTTGGTTACACCTGTTTGAATCATGGATCCACAGAGTTTGGTTGCAGGTCTGAATAACCTGGCTACAAAGGTCCAGAACTTACAAGATTTTGTTATACGTGCTCCAATGTCTGAACCTAAGATCCCTATGCCTGAATTTTTTACCGGAGACAGATCCCGTTTTTTGAATTTCAGAGAGAATTGTAAATTGTTTTTGTCTCTGAAATCTCACTCTGCTGGTGATCCTGCGCAACAGGTTAAAATTGTTATTTCTCTATTGCGGGGTGACCCACAAAGTTGGGCATTTGCATTGTCGCCAGGGGATCCTGCGTTATTAAATGTAGATGCGTTTTTTCTGGCTTTGGGGTTGCTTTATGAAGAACCTAATTTAGAGATTTTGGCTGAGAAAGCCTTGATAGCTCTTTCCCAAGGGCAAGATGAAGCTGAGATATACTGCCAAAAATTTCGTAAATGGTCGGTGCTTACTAAATGGAATGAGTGCGCTCTAGCAGCTAATTTCAGAGAAGGTCTCTCTGATGCCGTGAAGGATGTCATGGTGGGGTTCCATGTGCCTACAGGTCTGAATGATGCCATGAAATTGGCTATCCAGATTGATCGGCGTTTACAGGAGCGCAAATCTGTGCACCATATGGCGGTATCTTCTGAGCAAAAATCTGTGCACCATATGGCGGTATCTTTTGAGCAAAAACCTGTGCACCATATGGCGGTATCTTCTGAGCAAAAACCTGTGCACCATATGGCGGTATCTTCTGAGCAAAAACCTGTGCATCATTTGGCGGTGACCTCTGAAATGCACCAGAGCATATGCAATGCGATAGTGTATTGTCTAGAGGCGAACGACAGAATTACAGGCGCAAAAATGGGTTGTGCTTCTATTGTGGAGATCCAGCTCATGTTATATCAGCATGCTCTAAACGCATAAAGAAGGTTGATAAAAAGGTTGATAAATCTTTTTCTATGGGTACCTTGCAGTCTAAATTTCTTTTGTCCGTGACATTGATTTGTACTTTATCATCCGTTACTGTGGATGCTTATGTGGATTCTGGCGCCGCTCTGAGTCTCATGGATTGGTCCTTTGCCAAGCGTTGTGGGTTTGATTTAGAGCCTCTGGAGGTTTCTATTCCCTTAAAGGGTATTGATTCTACACCTTTGGCTAGCAATAAACCACAATATTGGACACAAGTGACTATGCATCTTTCCCCAGACCATCAGGAGATTATTCGTTTCCTTGTGTTATATAATCTACATGACGTATTAGTACTTGGATTACCATGGTTACAAATTCATAATCCAGTCTTGGACTGGAGATCAATGTCTGTGCTGAGCTGGGGATGTCGGGGGATTCATGGGGATGCACCTTTGGTTCCCATTTCTTCATCTACTCCCTCTGAGATCCCAGCATTTCTGTCAGATTTTTATGATGTCTTTCAGGAGCCTAAAACTGATTCTCTCCCCCCTCACAGAGAGTGTGACTGCGCTATTGAGTTGATTCCCGGTAGTAAATTTCCTAAGGGTCGCTTGTTTAATTTGTCTGTACCTGAACATACTGCTATGCGGGAGTATATCAGAGAATCTTTGGAAAAGGGTCATATTCGCCCCTCTTTGTCTCCACTGGGGGCAGGGTTTTTCTTTGTGGGTAAAAAGGATGGTTCATTGAGACCTTGTATCGACTATCGACTTCTGAATAAGATTACAGTTAAATACCAGTACCCGTTACCTTTACTGACTGATCTTTTTGCTCGCATAAAGGGGGCTAAGTGGTTCACTAAGATCGATCTACGTGGTGCGTATAATTTGGTGCGGATTAAGCAGGGGGATGAGTGGAAGACCGCATTTAATACGCCTGAAGGCCATTTTGAGTATTTGGTAATGCCTTTCGGTCTCGCGAATGCCCCTTCCGTTTTTCAGTCCTTTATGCACGATATTTTCCGTGAATATCTGGATAAATTTATGATTGTGTATTTGGATGATATTTTGATTTTTTCGGAGGACTGGGAATCTCATGTTCAACAGGTCAGGAGAGTTTTTCAGGTTTTACGAGCTAATTCTCTATTTGTGAAGGGCTCAAAGTGTATTTTTGGGGTTCAGAGAATTTCCTTTTTGGGATATATTTTTTCCCCTTCATCTATGGAGATGGACCCTGTTAAGGTTCAGGCTATTTGTGATTGGATACAACCTACTTCTCTAAAGAGTCTTCAGAAATTCTTGGGATTTGCTAATTTCTATCGCCGATTCATAGCGGGTTTTTCTGCCATTGCTAAACCTTTGACTGAGTTGACCAAGAAGGGTGCTGATGTTGCTAATTGGTCCTCTGCGGCTGTGGAGGCCTTTCGGGAGCTTAAGCGCCGCTTTTCTTCTGCTCCTGTGTTGCGCCAGCCTGATGTTTCGCTCCCGTTCCAGGTTGAAGTAGATGCTTCCGAGATCGGAGCAGGTGCAGTTTTGTCGCAGAAAGGTCCTGACTGCTCAGTGATGAGACCATGTGCGTTTTTCTCTCGAAAGTTTTCGCCCGCTGAGCGAAATTATGATGTTGGAAATCGGGAGCTCTTGGCCATGAAGTGGGCATTTGAGGAGTGGCGTCATTGGCTTGAGGGTGCTAGACACCAGGTGGTGGTCTTGACTGACCACAAAAATCTAATTTATCTTGAGTCAGCCAGGCGTCTGAATCCTAGACAGGCGCGCTGGTCGTTGTTTTTCTCTCGATTTAACTTTGTGGTTTCATATCTGCCTGGGTCTAAGAATGTGAGGGCGGATGCCCTCTCTAGGAGTTTTGAGCCTGACTCGCCTGGTGATTCCGAACCTACTGGCATCCTGAAGGATGGGGTGATATTGTCAGCTGTCTCCCCAGACCTGCGGTGCTCTTTGCAGGAGTTTCAGGTGGATAGGCCTGATCGCTGTCCGCCTGGTAGACTGTTTGTCCCTGATGACTGGACCAGTAGAGTTATTTCGGAGGTTCACTCTTCCGCGTTGGCAGGTCATCCTGGAATTTTTGGCACCAGGGATCTGGTGTCTAGGTCCTTCTGGTGGCCTTCCTTGTCTCGAGATGTACGTATTTTTGTGCAGTCTTGTGATGTTTGTGCTCGGGCTAAGCCCTGCTGTTCCCGGGCCAGCGGGTTGTTGTTGCCCTTGCCTATTCCTAAGAGGCCTTGGACGCACATCTCTATGGACTTTATTTCTGACCTTCCTGTTTCTCGTAGGATGTCCGTCATTTGGGTGGTGTGTGACCGTTTTTCCAAGATGGTTCACTTGGTACCTTTGCCCAAATTGCCCTCCTCCTCTGAGCTGGTCCCTCTATTTTTTCAGAATGTTGTGCGTTTGCATGGTATTCCTGAGAATATAGTGTCTGACAGGGGTACTCAGTTTGTGTCTAGATTTTGGCGGGCGTTCTGTGCCAGGATGGGCATCGACTTGTCTTTTTCGTCTGCATTCCATCCTCAGACTAATGGCCAGACTGAGCGTACTAATCAGACCTTGGAGACTTACTTGAGGTGTTTTGTGTCCGCTGATCAGGACGATTGGCTTGATTTTTTGCCATTGGCAGAGTTTGCCCTTAACAATCGGGCCAGTTCTGCCACTTTGGTTTCTCCATTTTTTTGTAATTCAGGGTTTCACCCTCGCTTTTCGTCCGGTCAATTGGAGTCTTCGGATTGTCCTGGAGTAGATGCTGTGGTTGATAGAATGCATCAGATTTGGGGACAGGTTGTGGACAATCTGAAGTTGTCCCAGGAGAAGACTCAACAGTTCACTAATCGTCATCGGCGTGTCGGTCCTCGTCTTTGTGTTGGGGACCTGGTTTGGTTGTCTTCTCGATTTGTTCCTATGAAGGTCTCGTCTCCTAAGTTTAAGCCTCGGTTTATCGGCCCTTATAGGATTCTGGAGGTTCTCAATCCTGTGTCCTTTCGTTTGGACCTCCCAGCATCTTTTACTATTCATAATGTTTTTCATCGGTCATTGTTGCGGAGGTATGAGGTGCCGGTTGTTCCGTCTGCTGATCCTCCTGCTCCTGTGCTGGTTGACGGTGAGTTGGAGTATGTGGTGGAAAAGATCTTGGACTCCCGTGTTTCCAGACGGAAACTTCAGTATCTGGTTAAGTGGAAAGGCTATGGTCAGGAGGATAATTCTTGGGTGACAGCATCTGATGTTCATGCTCCTGATTTGGTTCGTGCATTTCATAGTGCTCATCCAGATCGCCCTGGTGGTTCTGGTGAGGGTTCGGTGCCCCCTCCTTAAGGGGGGGGTACTGTTGTGAATTCTGTTTGTGGGCTCCCCCGGTGGTGTTTTATGGTAGTGCCACTTATTTGCCTTCTTCTATCCTTGATCACCTGTTGACACCCATTAGGGGAGTTTCCTATTTAAGGCTGCTTGGCTGCTGGTCCGATGCCGGCCAACAATGTATCAGTAGCATTCTGTTGCATTCTCCTGCCTCAAGATCCTGTTCAGCTAAGTTGAATTTTGTTTCTAGTTAATGCTATTTTTGTCCAGCTATTTGCAATGTGACTCTCTGTAGCTGGAAGCTCTCGTGGACTGAAATTGCCACTCCAGTGGCATGAGTTGTCACTGGAGTTTTAAAGTAATTTCAGGATGGTGTTTTTGAGTAGTGTTTTGAAGTTGACCGTGAAGTGACTCTTTCCTGTACTTCTGCTATCTAGTAAGCGGACCTCACTGTGCTAAATCTGCTGTTCATCCTACGTATGTCTTTTCCTCTTGACTCACCGTCAATATCTGTGGGGGGCTGCTATCTCCTTTTGGGGTTCATCTCTGGAGGTAAGGCAGGCCTGTATATTCCTCTGATAGGGGTAGTTAGATCTCCGGCTGGCGCGTGGTGTCTAGGGCATCGTAGGAAACACTCCCCGGCTACTTCCAGTGTTGTGTCAGGTTCAGGTCACGGTCACTTTAGTTCCCATCACCCGAGAGCTAGTCCGTTGTTATTTTGATTTCCCTGCCATTGGGAAAATCATAACATCGTACACACCCAGCTCCGCTCCATACACCTTGCACACACGGCTTTTGCTCTGTACACCTCGTACACACACAGCTCTGCTACATCCACACAAACCACTCCTGACCCCGCACAAAAGCTTACCCTCGTCCAACACCATGACAACCAGCATAGTCCTGCACTACACGGAGGCCCTTGATCATGTGACTCCTGACTCCTCCCCTCCTGTTACCTTGTCACAGGTCCTGTGCGCACAGGCAGCCATAGTTGTGGTGTGTGGCTCTCTGTGGTGGAGGGGCTCTGCTGCGGGACAAATGCAGTCCCACCTGTGATCGCGCACTGAGAGAGTAAACGCGCACCAGGCCTGTACAGAAGATTTAAGGGGCCTGCGGCCCATTTTGGAGCTCAAAGTTCTTACGGGTCCGCCCAGTCTCTGCTGGACTGGGCGGGCCCCTAAGCACTCCAGGCCCCGTCGCAGCTGCGACCGCGGTAGTTACGCCGCTGCCTGAAGCATTTCTGAATCACTCCCATGGCGCCAGAAAGGGCAAGCACAGATAAAGGTTGACCAGGTCTGGACATAGACATTTCAGGTATAACCTCCACACTGCCTAACCAGCACCACAGATGAAGGGTGAGACAGGCTTGGACACAGGTGCACAATCAAACAAAGCCTAGGGCAGGGCAGGGCTGCAAAATGTGTGTACAGCAGCCTAGGTCAATCACAAAAAAAACACAGAAAGAATGGCGTACGTAACCCAGAGCGCACGGCAACAGTGGTGGTCAACCACAAACCAATATCAAAGTAAAAAAGGGGAGAAGCCAGCGCTGCTTATGGTCAGAACGCAAAACATAAAGTGCACATGCACATATTGATTTCTAACCGTATTTCAAAAATGAGACATTTAGCAAACAATTGATCAATTCTTTGAGCCGCCACATCACAGCATTCTCATAATGGGGCAGTCCTACTCTACGTTTTTTATATTCGCTGTGCCATTACGGCCTCCTAAATGTATTAAAAGCAAGACCACATTAAATGCAAGCTGTACCTGAAGCATTTCTGAATCACTCCCATGGCGCCAGAAAGGGCAAGCACAGATAAAGGTTGACCAGGTCTGGACATAGACATTTCAGTGTCATGATCTCCATGGCCAGAGAACTAGCATAAGCCTATATAGGAACAAGCTCTTGGAAGATGTAACTGTACTGACCATGAACTAAACCTACCGCATCATCTAGAAGTAGCCAGGTAGCATGTCCTACTTTTTATCCCTATATGCCCAGCGCCGGCCGGAGAACTAAATAATGCTAGCAGAGGGAAATATAAGACCTGACTCACCTCTAGAGAAATGCCCAAAAAGGAGACAGAGGCCCCCCACATATATTGGCGGTGATATGAGATGAAACAACAAACGCAGCAGGAAAATAGTTTTAGCAAATTTGAGGTCCGCTTTCTAGATAGCAGAAGACAGAAAGCATACTTTCATGGTCAGTAGAAAACCCTAACAAAACACATCCAGAAATTACTTTAGGACTCTGGCATTAACTCATAATACCAGAGTGGCAATTCCTGATCAACAAGAGCTTTCCAGACACAGTAACGAAACTGCAGCTGTGAACTGGAACCAAAATACAAAAACAAAACATGGACGAATGTCCAACTTATCTAGTAGATGTCTGGGAGCAGGAACAAGCACAGAGAGGCTTCTGATAACATTGTTGACCGGCAAGCATCTAACAGAGAAGCCAGGTTATATAGCGACACCCAGATCTAATCAGAACAGGTGAACAGGGAAGATGATGTCACAAGTTCAATTCCACCAGTAGCCACCGGGGGAGCCCAGAATCCAAATTCACAACAGTACCCCCCCCTCAAGGAGGGGGCACCGAACCCTCACCAGAACCACCAGGGCGATCAGGATGGGCCCTATGAAAGGCACGAACCAGATCAGAGGCATGAACATCAGATGCAGTGACCCAAGAATTATCCTCCTGGCCGTATCCCTTCCACTTGACCAGATACTGGAGTCTCCGTCTGGAAACACGGGAGTCTAGGATTTTTTCCACAACGTACTCCAACTCACCCTCAACCAACACCGGAGCAGGAGGCTCAACGGAAGGCACAACCGGTGCCTCATACCTGCGCAATAACGACCGATGAAAAACGTTATGAATAGAAAAGGATGCAGGGAGGTCCAAACGGAAGGAAACAGGGTTAAGAATCTCCAATATTTTATACGGACCGATGAACCGAGGCTTAAACTTAGGAGATGAGACCCTCATAGGGACAAAACGAGAAGACAACCACACCAAATCTCCAACACAAAGCCGAGGACCAACACGACGGTGACGGTTGGCAAAAAGCTGAGTCTTCTCCTGGGACAACTTTAAATTGTCCATCACCTGCCCCCAGATATGATGCAATCTCTCCACCACCGCATCCACTCCAGGACAATCCGAGGATTCCATCTGACCGGAGGAAAATCGAGGATGGAACCCCGAATTACAGAAAAACGGGGAAACCAAGGTGGCAGAGCTGGCCCGATTATTGAGGGCGAACTCCGCCAATGGCAAAAAAGCAACCCAATCATCCTGGTCAGCAGACACAAAACACCTCAGATATGTCTCCAGGGTCTGATTAGTCCGCTCGGTCTGGCCATTAGTCTGAGGGTGAAAAGCAGACGAAAAAGACAAATCTATGCCCATCCTAGCACAAAATGCCCGCCAAAATCTAGACACAAATTGGGTTCCTCTGTCAGAAACGATATTCTCAGGAATACCATGCAAACGAACAACATTTTGAAAAAACAGGGGCACCAACTCGGAAGAAGAAGGCAATTTGGGCAGGGGAACCAAATGAACCATCTTAGAAAAACGGTCACACACCACCCAGATGACAGACATCTTCTGAGAAACAGGCAGATCTGAAATAAAATCCATCGAGATGTGTGTCCAAGGCCTCTTAGGAATAGGCAAGGGCAACAATAATCCACTAGCCCGAGAACAACAAGGCTTGGCCCGAGCACAAACGTCACAAGACTGCACAAAGCCTCGCACATCTCGTGACAGGGAAGGCCACCAGAAGGATCTTGCCACCAAATCCCTGGTACCAAAAATTCCAGGATGACCTGCCAACGCAGAAGAATGCACCTCAGAGATGACTTTACTGGTCCAATCATCAGGAACAAACAGCCTATCAGGCGGACAACGATCCGGTCTATCCGCCTGAAACTCCTGCAAGGCCCGCCGCAGGTCTGGAGAAACAGCTGACAAGATAACTCCCTCCCTAAGAATACCTGTGGGGTCAGAGTTGCCAGGTGAATCAGGCTCAAAACTCCTAGAAAGGGCATCCGCCTTAACATTCTTAGAACCTGGTAGGTACGATACCACAAAATTAAACCGAGAAAAAAATAACGACCAGCGCGCCTGTCTAGGATTCAGGCGCCTGGCGGTCTCAAGATAAATCAAATTTTTGTGGTCAGTCAATACCACCACCTGATGTCTGGCCCCCTCGAGCCAATGGCGCCACTCCTCAAACGCCCACTTCATGGCCAAAAGCTCCCGATTCCCAACATCATAATTCCGCTCAGCGGGCGAAAATTTACGGGAAAAGAAGGCACAAGGCCTCATCACGGCGCAGTCAGAACTTTTCTGCGACAACACTGCCCCAGCTCCGATCTCAGAAGCGTCGACCTCAACCTGAAAAGGAAGAGTCACATCAGGCTGACGCAACACAGGGGCAGAAGAAAAACGGCGCTTAAGCTCCTGAAAGGCCTCCACAGCATCAGGGGACCAATTAGCAACATCAGCACCCTGTCTAGTCAAATCGGTCAATGGCTTAACGACATCCGAAAAACCAGAAATAAATCGACGATAAAAGTTGGCAAAGCCCAAAAATTTCTGAAGACTTTTAAGAGAAGAGGGCTGCGTCCAATCACAAATAGCTTGAACCTTGACAGGATCCATCTCAATGGAAGAGGGAGAAAAAATATATCCCAAAAAGGAAATTCTCTGAACCCCAAAAACGCACTTAGAACCCTTGACACACAGAGAATTAGACCGCAAAACCTGAAAAACCCTCTTAACTTGCCGGACATGAGAGTCCCAGTCATCCGAAAAAATCAGAATATCATCCAGATACACTATCATAAATTTATCCAAAAAATCGCGGAAAATATCATGCATAAAGGACTGGAAGACTGAAGGGGCATTAGAAAGACCAAAAGGCATCACCAAATACTCAAAGTGGCCCTCGGGCGTATTAAATGCGGTTTTCCACTCATCCCCCTGCCTGATCCGCACCAAATTATACGCCCCACGGAGATCAATCTTAGAGAACCACTTGGCCCCCTTTATGCGAGCAAACAAATCAGTCAGCAACGGCAATGGGTATTGATATTTAACCGTGATTTTATTCAAAAGCCGATAATCAATACATGGTCTCAAAGAGCCGTCTTTTTTTGACACAAAGAAAAAACCGGCTCCTAAGGGAGATGACGATGGACGAATATGTCCCTTTTCCAAGGACTCCTTTATATATTCTCGCATAGCAGTATGTTCAGGCACAGACAGATTAAATAAACGACCCTTTGGGTATTTACTACCCGGAATTAAATCTATAGCACAATCGCACTCACGGTGCGGAGGTAGTGAACCCAGCTTGGGTTCTTCAAAGACGTCACGATAATCAGACAGGAACTCAGGGATTTCAGAGGGAATAGATGATGAAATGGACACCAAAGGTACGTCCCCATGAGCCCCCTTACATCCCCAGCTCAACACAGACATAGCTCTCCAGTCAAGGACTGGGTTGTGAGACTGCAGCCATGGCAATCCCAGCACCAAATCCTCATGTAGATTATACAGCACTAGAAAACGAATAGTCTCCTGGTGATCCGGATTAATACACATAGTCACTTGTGTCCAGTATTGTGGTTTATTATTAGCCAATGGGGTGGAGTCAATCCCCTTCAGAGGAATAAGAGTTTCCAAAGGCTCTAAATCATACCCACAACGATTGGCAAAGGACCAATCCATAAGACTCAAAGCGGCGCCAGAGTCGATATAGGCGTCAGTAGTAATAGATGACAAAGAGCAAATCAGGGTCACAGACAAAATAAATTTAGACTGTAAAGTGCCAATGGAAACGGATTTATCAAGCTTTTTAGTACGCTTAGAGCACGCTGATATAACATGAGTAGAATCCCCACAATAGAAACACAACCCATTTTTCCGTCTAACATTCTGCCGCTCGCTTCTGGACAGAATTCTATCACACTGCATGCTTTCTGGCGTCTTCTCAGTGGACACCGCCAGATGGTGCACAGGTTTGCGCTCCCGCAGACGCCTATCGATCTGAATGGCCATTGTCATGGACTCATTCAGACCCGCAGGCACAGGGAACCCCACCATAACATCCTTAATGGCATCAGAGAGACCCTCTCTGAAAGTAGCCGCCAAGGCACACTCATTCCACTGAGTAAGCACAGACCATTTACGGAATCTTTGGCAGTAAATTTCAGCTTCATCTTGCCCCTGCGATAGGGACATCAAAGTTTTTTCTGCCTGAAGTTCCAAATGAGGTTCCTCATACAGCAAGCCCAAGGCCAAAAAAAACGCATCCACATTGCGCAACGCAGGATCCCCTGGTGCCAATGCAAAAGCCCAGTCTTGAGGGTCGCCGCGGAGCAAGGAAATCACAATCCCAACCTGCTGTGCAGAGTCTCCAGCAGAACGAGATTTCAGGGACAAAAATAGCTTACAATTATTTCTAAAATTCTGAAAGCTAGATCTATTCCCTGAGAAGAATTCCGGCAAAGGAATTCTCGGCTCAGATACCGGAGCATGAATAATAAAATCTTGCAAATTTTGTACTTTCGTGGTGAGATTATTCAAACCTGCAGTTACACTCTGAAGATCCATTATTAACAGGTGAACACAAAGCCATTCAAAGATTATAAGGAGAGAGAAAAAAAAGAAAGACTGCAGCATAGACAGACTGGCAAGTGATCCAATCAAGAGCACAGAGGAAAAAAAAAAAAAAACTCTCAGCAGACTTCTTATTTCTCTCCTTTCTCAGCCAAGGATTTTAACCCTTTAGTGGGCCGGTCAAACTGTCATGATCTCCATGGCCAGAGAACTAGCATAAGCCTATATAGGAACAAGCTCTTGGAAGATGTAACTGTACTGACCATGAACTAAACCTACCGCATCATCTAGAAGTAGCCAGGTAGCATGTCCTACTTTTTATCCCTATATGCCCAGCGCCGGCCGGAGAACTAAATAATGCTAGCAGAGGGAAATATAAGACCTGACTCACCTCTAGAGAAATGCCCAAAAAGGAGACAGAGGCCCCCCACATATATTGGCGGTGATATGAGATGAAACAACAAACGCAGCAGGAAAATAGTTTTAGCAAATTTGAGGTCCGCTTTCTAGATAGCAGAAGACAGAAAGCATACTTTCATGGTCAGTAGAAAACCCTAACAAAACACATCCAGAAATTACTTTAGGACTCTGGCATTAACTCATAATACCAGAGTGGCAATTCCTGATCAACAAGAGCTTTCCAGACACAGTAACGAAACTGCAGCTGTGAACTGGAACCAAAATACAAAAACAAAACATGGACGAATGTCCAACTTATCTAGTAGATGTCTGGGAGCAGGAACAAGCACAGAGAGGCTTCTGATAACATTGTTGACCGGCAAGCATCTAACAGAGAAGCCAGGTTATATAGCGACACCCAGATCTAATCAGAACAGGTGAACAGGGAAGATGATGTCACAAGTTCAATTCCACCAGTAGCCACCGGGGGAGCCCAGAATCCAAATTCACAACATTTCAGGTTCAACCTCCACACTGCCTAAGGCTGCTTTCACACTAGCGTCGGTACGGGGCCGTCGCGCTGCGTCGGCCCGACACATACTCTGAAAAAAATACCCTACGTGGGCAGCGGAAGCAGTCTTAGGACGCTTCCGCTGCCCCATTGCAAGGTCCGGGGAGGAGGGGGCGGAGTTTCGGCCGCGCATGCGTGGTCGAAAATGGCGGTCTTGACGCACAAAAAAACGTTACATGTAACTTTTTTTGTGGCTGCGGTCTGCCAAAACACGACACAACCGTCACACGACGGTTGCGATGTGTTGCACTGCGTCGCAATGCATCGCTAATAAAAGTCTATGGAGAAAAAAGCTTCCTACGGGAAACTTTGCAGGATGCGTTTTTTCTCCACAACGACGCATTACAACGTGCAGTGCCCAACGCTAGTGTGAAAGTAGCCTAACGAGCACCACAGATGAAGGGTGAGACAGGCTTGGACACAGGTACACAATCAAACAAAGCCTAGGTAGTTGCACTTTATGTTTTGTGTTCTGACCACAAGCAGCGTTGGCTTCTCCCCTTTTTTACTTTGATATTGGTTTGTGGTTGACCACCACTGTTGCCGTGCATGCTGGGTTATGTACGCCATTCTTTCTGTGTTTTTTTGTGATTGACCTAGGCTGCTGTACACACATACAGCAAGCCTGCCCTAGGCTTTGTTCGATTGTGCACCTGTGTCCATTTAATGTGGTCTTGCTTTTAATACATTTAGGAGGCCGTAATGGCACAGCGAATATAAAAAACGTAGAGTAGGACTGCCCCATTATGAGAATGCCGTGACGTGGCGGGGTGGCTCAAAGAATTGATCAATTGTTTGCTAAATGTCTCATTTTTTAAATACAGTTAGAAATCAATATGTGCGTGTGCACTTTATGTTTTGCATTCTGACCATAAGCAGCGCTGGCTTCTCCCCTTTTTTACTTTGATATTACTTTAATGACTGTTTTCATGAACTGTAGACAACAAATTTGGAAATAAAAGGCATGTGTGACGGTCTTCGGTAATGAAGGGGGGCCTCAAACTGTCCCTGGAACTGGAACCCTAACTATACCTGTCCCTTGGATACTCTTGAAGGTAGAGAGGCCCGAGTCTCTGACCTTACTATGCTCTAATTAAGCTCGGATCTGTCCCGTCCCCCCACACCATGAGGCCTGGGACAGAAATGAAAGGTAAACCAGACACAAAGACAAAACAGGGATAACAGAAAACTTCTATCATACAAAAGCACTAACAAACAATAGGGAGGAGAATAGGGACAGGGAGGAATAAACTAAATGGGAACAGGGACCAGGAGGTAAATACACACGTACTACAGCAAACCACTGAACACCTCTACAGCAACTCCACTACAACCACTTAGCTTTAGCACACAGCACAGGAAGACAAATCTTTCACCAACAGGGACAGGAAGGTCTGGCCAGTTTTTATAGTAAGAGGTAATGACCAGATCAGAAGCAGCTGAAATGCAACTGCATGTTTCTGACCAGCATAGAAAGGGTTGTTAATCTCTTCAGCACCAGAGGAAACTAAATGCATTTAAAATGGGACATAAATCACATTGCCATAATGATACTGACATGAAGAATCACTTGGCAGGTTATTTCTACTGTACAATGAACGCTGTAAAACCAATCCCAAAAAACGTCGGAATTGGTTGGTTTTTTTAAAACATTTCAGCGCACTAAAAAAAATAATAATAATAATGAACCCTTATATTGCTACTTTTATGGAAAAATAAAATAAAGGAGGAAAAGACGAAAGTACAAAAACTAAAAATTGCTCATGAAGAGGTTGAAGTGCTCAGGGATTATCCTGGTTTCGCTGTTATATAAATATATGATTTAGCCCAAAACCTCAATATCTCCAGGTATGCAAATACTGTAGACGTTTTTACTTTCTTTCACACTACACCCTATTATTATGTAAATGATAGGCACTGGAGTGTTATATACCGTGCTCTGTAAATGCGTTTCTGATATTGTTGGGAAATGTGGTTTGTCATAAACAGAAAGTCATTCTATCTTCCAGATTCTCACAATGTAACATCAGCTCAATGGGAGAATTAAAGTTTGCAGAAGAGCTAAAACAGCTCCCACTTATGGAAGAGATCGAGTGAGTCACCGCAGATACGTATAGAATTGTGTCCTATTGCGAATATTTTGACTTTTTTCAAATAAGGATCTAATGGTGGCCAACTGATTGTCTCATGTCCAAAAGCTGAAACATTTGACAATCAACTTTTATCTATCTGATATCACGTGGCACGTATTCACATGAGATGATAGGTAATGCAGTAAATGGTCAGGCTACTTGTCCTCTAGAGCAGGAGATGCTCTTTGCAGGTGCTGTTCATATTTTACCCATAGAGTCTAGCTCAGGAGTACCGCAAAGGTGTCCACGCTGTATTTCTGTGATGGAAATCCAAACTGATTTTAACATTATAGCTAAAGATATACAACAAGGTCCAGAGACTTTTTAATTAAATATTACTTTATATAGTTGTTCTTTTCATTCTGAAAATTAATGTTACCTTTCTCAGTTGGATGATCGCACGGTGACACTGTGAGAGTTGATTGCCTTTATTTTCTCTTCAGTGGGACACCATCTCAGTCACTCGAACGTTCCAGAACCATGATAAATTGAACTGTAAATAATGTCTCTATTTTGTCACAGGAGGCATATAAACTCCTATCACAGTTACTGATGATGATTACACAGCACTTGTCAAATAGTTATAATAGAGAAAATAGAAGTTTAGCCTCTGTAGTGCAGCAGGGTTGATGAAGTTCAACAGATAGGCAGAGACCACAGAAAGTCTTTATTGAAAACTCACATACAGGAGTGATATTCTTCAGATCCATATACACAGTCCGTGTTCCTACACTTTTGCTGTGGATAATAACGCCACCGTCCATCAGCTGCCTTGAGTTCCTTGGCTCTGTACTAGCTCCACACAGACCTGGGT
This sequence comes from Ranitomeya variabilis, assembly GCF_051348905.1. Classification (NCBI taxonomy): domain Eukaryota; kingdom Metazoa; phylum Chordata; class Amphibia; order Anura; family Dendrobatidae; genus Ranitomeya; species Ranitomeya variabilis. The sequence continues at coordinate 578,502,055 of NC_135233.1, forward strand.
TGCACAGAGCCTCCTGCTCTGCATCTTGCAAGCTCCAACACTGACAGATTTAAATAGAATAGTGGCGATAGAGCCACTTCCAAAACCCGGAGTGAAGAGAGTGATTCACCCCACTACCAAACCTGCAAATCCCTCTAAAAATAAATGCCCTTAACGTGTTTTCCTAAAAATCTGACCAAGTCACTACTTGGACCCAATCATTCTTTCTTTTATTTTGCCTTGTGATTCACAGGTGTCCTCCTGTGAACACACGGCGCTCCAGCGGGTTTAATAGGACTCCGTCCGCATCCTGGGGGACACATATCGACCCTCGCAGATGATCCCCCCCACTGCCTCACACCTCACTAACTGTAAATGTATAAGCTACTAGTTATTTTAGAAAATATAGAGGAAATGATTATCATGGCGTCGGTGTGATCCTGTACTGAAGCATAATGGGATTTATTGGAGAAAACAGAAAATGAAATACTTTCAAAACTGAAAAAATTGAGAGGGTTTGAAAATGTTGTTTCCATTTGCACATCACTCATATGTCTATCCGAATTATGGCTTCCATAATTCCCCACAGTTCCTTCTTGATGTTGCAGAGTCAATGTTGAGGTGTGTATATATTTGTCACACTTAAATGTTTCAGATCACCAAACGTGAATATTAGAAAAGTAACACAAGCAAACACAAAATGCAGTTTTTTAATGAAGGTCTTTATTATCAACAGAAAACAAATCGAAACCTACAGGGCCCTGTGTGAAAAAGTGATTGCCCCCGAAACCTAATAACTGGTTGGGCCACCCTTAACAGCAACAACTGCAATCAAGCGTTTGCCATAACTGGCAATGAGTCTTTTACAACACTCTGCAGGAATTGTGGCCACTCATCTTTGGAGAATTATTGTAATTCAGCCACATTGGAGGGTTTCCGAGCATGAACCGCCTTTTTTGTGTCATGTCACAGCATGTCAATCAGATTAAGTTCAGGACTTTGACTAGGCCACTCCAAAGTCTTACTTTTGTTTTTTTCTTAAGCCATTCAGAGGTGGACTTGCTTGTGTGTTTTGCTCTGAAACATTTAAGTGTGACAAACATGCAAAAGAATAGGAAATCCGGAAAGGGGCAAACACTTTTTCACAGAACTGTACATACGTACGTATATACACACAGACTGTTCTATTTCTGTATTACATGTACATTTCTGTACTATGTATTGTTTTTCAGTTTATCCGGAAATAATTTTGAAAACAGAGCCGCATGCCATTTATTCGCTTCTGTGTCCCATTTGCAGCAATTAAAGGTTCTTCAGTAAGTAAAATTATATTCTTTTTATTATAGTGCCCTTAATTCCACATCAATGTAAATGTGAGAACTGGATCTACATTATATAGGAATCAATGAAAAGTACATCGTGTATGTACAAAAACTAAAGCTAAGGTAGTAACGATATTTCACAATCAATTCCCACTGTAAACATGTGCAACGATCGAATGATGAACAGTGATGTGTTCATTTATCGGTTATCGCACCTGTAAATGATGATTTGTCTGCAGAATATCCAGCCATATAGAAAGGAATCGGCCTGTCAAAATCTGGTATGCTTTAATGGATTACTGAAAAAGGAACTTCGTCATTTCAGGGTTAAAAAGTGATAGAAGCTTACACTCACTCATTTTAGGCTGATCACTCATCCTCACGGGCACAGCTCTTTCGCTTTCTAACCCTGGTCGGTCTTTGAATTTCTGGGCACCATGCTTTACGCAATGAAATGGGGTGCAACACGTATCAATGATATGCGTTGCGGCCCACATAACTGCAACAGGTGTCACATACCACCTTAGCCTTAGTGCCAGAAAATCTGAAGATTGAAAAGTGACTGTAAAGGAGCGACCAGAGGACATGGTGGAAAACGACCAGAGGACATGGTGGAGAACGACCAGAGGCCATGGTCGAGAGCGACTAGAGGATATGGTGGAGAGTGACTAGAGGACATGGCGGAGAGCGACTAGAGGATATGGTGGAGAGCGACTAGAGGACATGGTGGAGAGCGACTAGAGGACATGGTGGAGAGCGACTAGAGGACATGGTGGAGAGCGACTAGAGGACATGGCAGAGAGCGACTAGAGGAGATGGCAGAGAGCAACTAGAGGACATGGTGGAGAGCTACTAGAGGACATGGTAGAGAGCGATTAGAGGACATGGTGGAGAGCGACCAGAGGACATGGTGGAGAGCTGCAGTGGCCAGACAAGAGAATACTATCTTTTATTGTTTTAACCCCTTCCCAGACCGCCAATGATTATGCTATGGGGTGTGGACAAACATCTTTTCATGGCATTTTCAATTCAGATTAATTTTATTTGGACAGAATTTAATTTGCCAATGGATTTGAGAGAATTTGTCCAATTGAATTTTGGGAAATTAGCTAATTTCTAGTTTTATACTGTTAGGCTCATTAGGTGAGATGGATCCTCAAAGCCGAAGGTCTGGGTGGGCAGACGGGCAATGGGCGTCAGTGCAGCAGGCAGTTGAGGCACATGATAAAAAGGTAGAAAAGGTATGGGAAACCTCATACAGGTAGCAAAAGTATGGGAAACCGCATGCAGGTAGCAAAGATATGGGAAATCGCATTCAGATAGCAAAGGTATAAGAACCCGCATGCAGGTAGCAAAGGTATGGGAAATCGCATGCAGGTAGCAAAAGTATAAGAAACCACATGCAGGTAGCAAAGGTATGTTAAATCGCATGCAGGTAGCAAAGATATGGGAAAACGCATGCAGATAGCAAAGGTATAGGAAACCGCATGTAGGTAGCAAAGCTATAGGAAACCGCTTGCACGTAGCAAAGGTATAGAAAATCGCATGCAGGTAGCAAAGGTATAGAAAACCGCATGCAGGTAGCAAAGCTATAGGAAACCGCAGGCAGGTAGCAAAGGTATGGGAAATCGCATTCAGGTAGCAAATGTATAAGAAACCGCATGCAGGTAGCAAAGGTATAGGAAACCACATGCAGGTAGCAAAAGTATGGGAAATCGCATGCAGATAGCAAAGTTATGGGAAATCGCATGCAGGTAGCAAATGTATAAGAAACCGCATGCAGGTAGCAAAGGTATGGGAAACCGCATGTAGGTAGCAGAGGTCCTGGAGGCTGCAGACAGTTAGCAGAGGTCCTGGAGACCGCAGGCAAGTGGTAGAGGTCAGAGAGACCGCAGACTCATAGCAGTGGTCCTGGAAATCGCGGACATTTAGCAGAGTTCCTGGAAACTACAGGCAAGCGGTAGTGGTCCTGGAGACTGCAGGCCGTTGCAGACATCCTGGAGACCATAGACAGGTAGTAGATGTCCTGGAGACCGCAGACAGGTAGCAGATGTCCTGGAGACCGTAGACAGGTAGCAGAGGTCCTGGAGACCATAGACAGGTAGCAGATGTCCTAGAGACCACAGACAGGTAGCAGATCTCCTGGAGACCGCAGACAGGTAGTACACGTCCTGGAGACCGCAGACAGGTAGCAGATGTCCTGGAGACCATAGACAGGTAGCAGAGGTTCTGGAGACCATAGACAGGTAGCAGATGTCCTGGAGACCGCAGACAGTTAGCAGATCTCCTGGAGACCGCAGACAGGTAGTACACGTCCTGGAGACTGCAGACAGGTAGTACACGTCCTGGAGACCGCAGACAGGTAGCAGATGTCCTGCAGACCATAGACAGGTAGCAGAGGTCCTGGAGACCATAGACAGGTAGCAAATGTCCTGGAGACCGCAGACAGGTAGCAGATCTCCTGGAGACCGCAGACAGGTAGTACACGTCCTGGAGACCGCAGACAGGTAGTAGATGTCCTGGAGACCATAGACAGGTAGCAGAGGTCCTGGAGACCATAGACAGGTAGCAGATGTCCTGGAGACCACAGACAGGTAGCAGATCTCCTGGAGACCGGTGACAGGTAGTACACGTCCTGGAGACCGCAGACTGGTAGCAGATGTCCTGGAGACCATAGACAGGTACCAGAGGTCCTGGAGACCATAGACAGGTAGCAGATGTCCTGGAGATCGCAGACAGGTAGCAGATCTCCTGGAGACCGCAGACAGGTACCAGATCTCCTGGAGACCGCAGACAGGTAGTACACGTCCTGGAGACCGCAGACAGGTAGTAGACGTCCTGGAGACCGCAGACAGGTAGTAGACGTCCTGGAGACCGCAGACAGGTAGCAGAGGTCCTGGAGACCGCAGACAGGTAGCAGATCTCCTGGAGACCGCAGACAGGTACTGAGCAGGTCATGGTGCACAGTCAAACTAAGTGTCTTAATACGGAGACACAGGATTGCGCCTTGGTGGGCCTTATACAGACCTAGTTAGATGATTACATGGGAGTACGCCGGCTACTTACAAAGCCTGACATGGAGCACAAGACAGTTTAGCGGACCAGGCTGAAGGGAGCCGAGTCCGGACCATGGACCGGTGTGTGCCATATACCTCGGAGCTGTATTTTTTTTCTCACAGATCGGTCTGCTGCTGTATCCTGTCAGTAAAATATCAGGATGCCACACAGAGGTGCAGTCCGTGACCGGTTCTACATAACATACAATTTACATGTGATGTAGTTGATTACAATGACGACTGAGCGCCCGTGACCCCTGGAACACAATGGGGGGCGCTCGGTGCCAGTGTCTATGTGACCCGCACACTTCCTAACCAGTCGCCCGTGTCAGCTGCTGTTTATTTCTCGGGCTCGTAGTCCTGGGGCATCTGATGACGTCACCGGTGAGGCGTATACACAGACTGGCACTGACAGGTTGCCATAGCAACTTCCTTTTTCGCAGCGAGTGAAAAGAACATTTTATTTTGTTAGCTGTGCATGCCAGAGCTAATATCCTGTGTGCTGACCTATGTTATTGCCAAGCGCAGGCTGCACCCAGCACCAGGCGTCTGTCATCGTGGCGTACATCTCTCGCAGAGAGTAATGCCGCGCAACATCGGGGGGGATCGGACGCCATATTAATGCTACTTATATAACAGAGTTTAATGCTGCAACATGATGACAAACTCAGCTCTACTACATACAGGCATATACGCGCACTATAGGCCTCATGTATCAAGTGTCTAAGAGAGATTGCCCATAGCAACCAGCTCTGGGAAAATGAACGCTGCGCAGTGATTGGTTGCTATGGGCAACAACGACATTTTCTTTTAGACACTTTTGCTAAATATTCCCCTAGGTGCTATGACATAATAATGATATAATGGACAATGTACAGGTGTACTGAGCCTCCATAGACTTCAGGAGGCGCTGTTGACAGTACCAAAGGGCACCATATACTAGACATGAACTAGTCATAAACGTCTGCTTAAAGGGGATAATTTTTTTTTTTCCTTAACTGCACCTTAGGGCTCGTTCACACGCAACATTTTTTATTCAATTTTTAGCGCATGTTTTTTTGTAAGTAAAAAATTCAAAATGAAAATTAATGAATGAAAAATGCATCAAATATGCAGAAAATTTACGCTTCAATTTTTTTTTTGCTATAATATTAAGGGTTTTTTATTTAAAAAAAAAAAAACATAACAAATGCTACGTGTGAACAAACCCTTAGGATGGCAAAATGCACTTTATAGCGGACCTGTCACTTCTCCTGACATAGAAATTACTTAGAGTTGCCATGAAATACTGATTCTGGAGCATCTTATCTCATAACTCAATGTGGTGCAGTTCTTCTGTTTTTCCTCTGTAAAATTTCCGAATAAATTAATAACTGGGTGTTTCCATTCATTTTGTCAAAGGGGCGTGTCCCTGCGCTATCTGACACTGACAGTGCTGATTGGAGAGTGTAAAGGCTCATGCACATGGCCGTACTTTGTGATCTTACTAACATTGGTTCGGACAGAGAAAAAAAAATCACAGCATAAATGATTTGCATCCGATATTCAGATGGAAAACATTGGACTGCACTCGGATGACATCTGAGTGCAGTCTGATTTCCACGGACTGGCAGAATGGAGACATTTTATTGAGTATTTAGTAGGTAGTATACATGGTGCACAAGAGGTTGAGGTTGCCTTTATTACAGCGGTGGCTTTGGAACTACAAGTATCAGCATGCACTATTAGTTTTAACTGCAATGGCAGAAGGAAAAGGAAGGGTTGTTTGGATCTTGTGTACTATGTACCAATACCAGTTTATGAATGGAGTGTTTGTGCTTAGAGGATGTGTGGGTGTAAAATGGTACTGGATAAATTAAAATGTGTATGTAGTACGCTTATGGTGCTTCCGTGGGTACATGATGTTGGCACACCGTGTAAATCATGGCGCACAAAACATGTTTGCTTAACAATTGAAGACGGTCCTGGAGGTCTGTTTTGCAGAGATATGTTTCTTTGTATAGAAATGTTTTTTCTATGATCATCTAATATGATGACATCTAATTTCCACCATTATCTGTGATTACACAGTCTGCGCTCATGCGGTTTGGGGGTGAAATCTGAGAGTGCACTTATGGAAGCTTTGGGCTCATGTCAACAAATGGAAGACATCAGGTAAACGCAAGAAATGCTTTTTGTTCTGGGTTTTCTAATACATAATTTAGCAATCCGATCAAGAGAAATGGCTGTGAACGCCAAAAGATATTCTCCTTTTATTATTTGTCCTGTCTGCGACATGTGAGGTCCTGTGTTATGGAGCTGATAGCAGTAGAGGTCCAATTCATTATTGCTTCTTTTTTTTTTTACATTTTTTCCTGGGTTTATGAATTTTGTGCAATCTCAAAAAATGCTCTTTGTTTTTGTCTGCGGGTAGTTTGAAGATAGCCGGGTGTGTATCCGATCAAGGAGTCAGAATCAGTCAATGCGGTTTATTCTTGACTGCGTTTCGAAGTTTTTCAACTTCTTCAGGAGTGCAACAGATATCTCCTGAAGAAGCTGGAATGGCGCGAAACGTGTAGGGAATAAACCACATGACCAATACTTTTGCCTGATTCTGAATCCTTGAAAAACACAAAAAAATAGACAAAAAAGGAGGCCTAAGCTAATCACTGTCATATGGACTCTGTATGTCCATTTTTGACAAAAAAAAAAAGAAAAAAAAGAAACCGTTCCCAATGATGGTTTCTCTGTAATTTTTGCAATGGTCAAATGAAAATTGGATGTCACATAGTCTCCATTTTCTTGTTATGAACGAATATAGTCTGTATATAGGACTTGCCAAGTTTTTTGTTTTTTTTTACATGGATCCTGTAAAAACATTGTGCCATTCGCTTAGATTAGGTCAGGGACAGTCAAAAAAAAAACACAAAAAGGGTCTTTAGAAAATACGAGATGGAATTGCACAAATTTTATTGCGTTTTTATTACATATTGGAGGTATATTGTGGTTGTTTTGTATTAAAAAATGTATTATTACGGTAATTATATTAATGTTTTGCACAGTTTGGCAGAAAACACATTCTCTGAGCCGTTCTTGATGAAACTTGCAGAGCGACTTCCACATTTTCGACTGCTGAGGAAACTTGAGTAAGTACCCTCTTGCTTAAGTAACTGTAGTTGCTTTCTCCATTCTCTAATCTCTTTACATCGCGTAACAGAATTGCTTCACTGGGTCTCGTAGAAATAAAACATTACACCCCTGATGCAAACCATATAAAGATAGGCATATGTTACTGTCCAGCCGTCCAACAAGTAGACTGTGCTTCAATATGTCTAGTTTCTATGTATGGCTGAGTCGACTTTACCCTTCTTCTATATTTTCACAGCCTGAAACTATGTGGAATATCTGATAGTGTTTGCAAATCCCTGGCAGAAGCTCTTGGATGCTGTCAGAATTTGGAAGAAATCACGTAAGCATGGCACAAAGTGTGGAGAATAGGACGACTCGTGCATATAAAACACATCTGAATAATACCTTGTGATACAATTATATAGGCGTTAAAGGGGTTGTCCAGACTTACTGAATGAATGACCAATCCTGTGAAATGGTTCTCAATATCTGAAACAATTTCCAAACTGTTTTCAGTTCTGAATGTTCCATATCTCAGCTCCTTTTGAAGTGAATAGAAGCTGATCTAAACTAACTGATAAAGCCCCTGCACAATGTACAGTGGAGGGTAATTGGTGTCAGGACACCACTAAATCAATTTTGATAACCTAATAATACCATGGATGACAAAGAAACCAAATTTGGAACAAATCAAGCCAAACATGTCACTGGAAGCAAGGATCACCAAGCTGCGACTTGCCCACTTTGGAGACATCATAAGAAGAGAACAATCACTAGAGAGTGACATCATGGTCAGAAGTATAGAAGGAGCAAGGCGTAGAGGAAGAATAGCAGCCCGATGGCTTGATATTATCAAGCTAATGGCAGAGAAGACCCTGGTTGACCTATCTAGGCATGCACAAGATCATCCATCAAGTCGCAATGGCTCGAGATCAAAGTTTAAAGAGACGAGACTAGTCCGGTGCTGCCCCCGGCCAACTTCTCCCCGCATCATTCAAGTTGACTGACAGGTCTTACACCCATGCGAAAGACCTGTCAGTCATCTTGAGGTTTCGTGGGGAAAAGCTGGCCAGTAGCAGTGCCGAACTAGTCTCATCTCTGCCTATGGTCCCCGGCCGGATCTTTAAAATATGTTTTATGTGAAACACCAGAACATTTGAGCGTAAGACATACTTGGCTGCAATCGTGCAACCAGGCTCTGATCCATGTTTCCCATAGTTTGGGTAGCATGAATCCACTGAGAAATTTCCTTTAAGGGGTCGATTACTGTTTCTTTATTTTGACAATTGTGTTGAGAAGTGGAATACTATTTATCTATGAATATTTTTGACCCATGAATTGGGAAATTGAGATACAACTTCTATGAGTGCTGAAATATTGGTGATTATAGCTGTTATCCAAATTTTTCTAAAAACACATCTTAGTTTTATTTTTACAATCTGATGATAAAAATCATTGATCACTCTTCTCTATCTGCATCTGGTGGATAAGTCTGGGTTTAACGAATGCCAGGAGAACGTTACCTGCTTGACTGGATTGTGCGAATTGGTTGTTTTTTTTTAGTGGTCGAACTCAGTCCCTTAGTTCCAGTGAAGAGAAGTCTTAATTCTTCAGCACACAAGATATTTAGAACAATTGTCACTTCCAACTTTGTGGAAATGGTTTGGGGAAGACCCCTTTCTGTTTCCTATTACCGTGCCCAGTGCACAAGGCCCATAAGGAATTTGGGGAGTTTTGGTTTGGAAGAGCATAACCGGCCGCACAAAGCCCGGATCTCAACCCCATCCTACACCTTTGGGATGAACTAAAACAGAGATTGTGAGCCTCTACAAGCAGGGCTGCCACTAGAAATTTTCAGGGCCCCATACTGGCAAAATTTCCGGGGCCCCTTGAGACTCCGCCCAGGCTCCACCCCAGCCCCGCCTCCATGCTCCACCCCTCAAACTGTCCACAGTCCCACCGCTCTCTCTTGGAAAATCTCTACTTCTCACCTATCACACATTGACAGTTCCCATCACCAGATCACACATATAGCCGGCAGCTTTTGTTTTGGCCAAAAGATATTTTAAGCCACCAAAATGACAAGGTAGACACTTTTGGCCAGGCCCTACTCTACTGTAACCTATTAAATATTTGTTAAAATATGCAATACAATTTAGGTATATTTGTATTTATTTTTTAATTTTTAAAATGACCTATAATACCACATACAAGGAGCAAATACCACAGCACCATGACCAGACACCATATTATCACCACAGTGACCTATAATACTATCTACAAGGCACAAATACCGCCACACCATGACCAGATGACATATTACCACCACAGTGATCGAATAATATCAAATACAAGAAACAAATACCACAACATCATGACCAGACCACATATTACCACCACATAGTGACTGAATACTACAATACTGATCAATAATAAAAAAAAACCCACAATACTATCACCATAAGTGCCATTATACACAGGAGATCTGTACTTAGTATGCAGTGTCTGTGTACAGGTAATACAGTGATCACCAGTGACATTATACACAGGAGCTCTGTATATAGTGTATAGGTAATCCAGTGATCACCGGTGACATTATACACAGGACCTCTGTATATAGTATACAGTGTATAGTGTCAGTGTATAGGTAACACACTGACTCACCAGTGACGTCTCTAGGTGAACTCCTTCATCCCGCACAGACCACCATCACTTCATCCAGCCAGGACTCGTCTTGAGTTCCACTTGCAGAACACATTACTTAATTTTCCCAACTTCTACATTACACCACATGAAGAAGGCGACATAGTATCACTCTACACAGTAATAGGACCGCCGCTCCATTTAAAACAGTGTACTCAAAAAATAAAATAAATACATCACTGCAGTAATAATATCCCTTAATTAGCCCCTATGGTAATAATATTCGCCATCCTAGCCCCCGTGTGTCTCATTCCTGGCGTCAGCCATATGTTCTCCCATCCTGCCCTAATGAGTATCCATCCTGCCCCATATGATCTCCCCATCCTGCCCCATCTGTCTCCATCGTATGCATCCTGCCCCATCTGTCTCCAATCCTGCCTCCAGTGTCTCCAATCATGCCCGTATCACCATTCTTCCCCATCTCCAATCATGCCCCCTATGTCTCCAGTCATGCCCAATCTGTCTCCAGTCATGCCCAATCTGTCTCCAGTCATGCCCCCGTGTCTCCAGTCATGCCCAATATGTCTCCAGTCATGCCCAATCTGTCTCCAGTCATGCCCCCGTGTCTCCAGTCATGCCCCCGTGTCTCCAGTCATGCCCCCGTGTCTCCAGTCATGCCCCAGTGTGTCCAGCGTTCTGCCCCAGTGTGTCCAGCGTTCTGCCCCAGTGTGTCCAGCATTCTGCCCCAGTGTGTCCAGCGTTCTGCTCCAGTGTGTCCAGCGGTCTGCCCTGGGCCCCCGGATCGCCGCTCAAAATAAAAAAAAAAGTTCTGCTTACCTGCCGCGCTCCTGCTCTCTCCACGCCGCTGAAGCGTGCACTCGCCGATGCGGGCCCCCTCTGCCCACCGGGCCCCATACGCCAGTCACGGCTGTAATGCCCTGATGGCGGCCCTGTCTACAAGTTTCAGTGTCTGACCTTACAAATAGATGAAAAGGTGAAAATTCCTACAAATTCCTACAAATTCTTGTAGAAAGTCTTCCTAGAAAATTAAAAGATGTTGTATCTTCAGATAAGAACCCAGCTCTAGATTTAGAATGAGATGTCATTAAAACTCTTGTTAGGGGTCACAATACTTTTGTCCATAAGGAGACATTGGTTGTTCATGTACATTGATTATAATTAATTAATAAATGAATATATTATTGTAGATTATCTTGGAACACAATTGGAGACGATGGATCGTGTTCTCTGTCATATTCATTAAAACAGATGCGAAGACTAAAGAAGCTAGAGTAAGTGGAAAGTTAAAATATTCAATTCATTTGATTTTCTTTGGATCTAAATGTTATTACTATTAAGAGAGAGGGAGAAAAGTAAAAAACCCAACTTAATCCAATGAGAGACATTGTGGGAGTTAACTTTTTCCCAAAACCATAGCATTCGGATGAAATAGATTTGACATGTCCAAATTATCCTTTCCTTGCAGTCTTGAGAAAAACAAGATAAAAATGAAAGGTGCAGAAGCAATGGCTCAAGCATTAAGTGTCTGTCTTTGGATAAAAGTGATAAGGCAAGTAAGAAATGCTGATTATATTGAAATAGCAGTGGAGGTAACTTATAGGTCTGAACATGGAAATCAAGAGAAGATACAGGTTAGGCTGACATCACGGTCTGTGTACCAACCACGATCTCTGGATCAGCTGCGGGTCTCCTGCCCTGATCTCGACTGCCTCATTCATATGGCTCGCGTGATGTAACAAACTCACGTAGAGCCCTGGGAAAGCGAGTGCCAACACCGGTGGAACGACGCCGGCACCGGAGGTGAGTATAAGTGTTTTTATTTTAACAGGGGGCAAACATTCAGATTCAGAAGTGGTTTGCCTAGTAGTGGATAACCCCTTTAAAGTGTACTTTCCCTTTCATGATTCTACTGTCTTCATCCCCCACAACAAGGTAAAACTGTTTGTTGGTGCACATACTTTTGGTCTAATACATGCAGGAACAGTCCAAATTCTGCTATTCTTCAATTTGCTATCCACTATATTTGCATTGGCAAATCCTGTTCATCAGCATTATACTAACACTACAGTATAGATGCTGTAACCTCCTTTCCCTCATTTCCCTGTATGCATTGCTCCTTTCATTGTCTATTGGGCTTACCTGTTTTGAAGTGAAAGACCACCACATTGATATGACTGTATGCGGTTTCACTGACAGGAGTGCAAGAGCACAAACCTGACCCCACATCCTGCAATACCTAAATCCAACTTCCTGTAATATCTGCCCCCACTTCCTGTAATCCCCAACCCAACTTCCTGTAATACGCTACCCAACTTCTTGTAATATCTGACCCAACTTCCTATAATACCCAACCCAACTTCCTGTAATATCTGACCCCACTTCCTATAATACCCAACCCAACTTCCTGTAATATCTGACCCCACTTCCTATAATACCCAACCCAACTTCCTGTAATACTCGACCTAACTTCCTGTAATATCTGACCCCATTTCCTGTAATACCCAACTTCCTGTAATACTCAACCCAACTTCCTGTAATATCTGACCCCACTTCCTATAATACCCAACCCAACTTCCTGTAATACTCGACCTAACTTCCTGTAATATCTGACCCCATTTCCTGTAATACCCAACTTCCTGTAATACTCAACCCAACTTCCTGTAATATCTGACCCCACTTCCTATAATACCCAACCCAACTTCCTGTAATACTCGACCTAACTTCCTGTAATATCTGACCCCATTTCCTGTAATACCCAACTTCCGGTAATACTCAACCCAACTTCCTGTAATACTCGACCCCACTTACTCTAATATCTGACACCACTTACTGAAATACCAACCCAACTTGCTGTAATATTTGACCCAACTTCCTGTAATACATAACTCAACTTGCTGTAATATCTGTCTCCACTTCCTGTAATTTGTTTTGGTGTCTCTGGAGCTGGAGATGCATTACCCTTGACAACAGGCAGTGAACAATAAGTAAAACAGAAAGGAGATGTGATCACCACAACTGGCCTTGTCCAAACAGTACAGTGACTATTTAAAGTGTGGTTAATTCCACATAATTAAAGTATTATTAAAAGTGTCCTTCCCAATGTAACAAAGGATTGTACTTCAGCGGCAACAGGGCTCATCAAGGCCCCCTTCACATGTCCGTGTTTCATGTACTTGTTCTAATTCACAGATAGAAGATGTGCCCAAGTTACTTATTCTATAAAGAAGATGGAGACATGTCCAAGTTTGGTCCGATACAGTGATCAAACTAGAAGTCTATGAATGGTCCGTGATGTAATAGATTGGGTTGGGATCACGGACTTGTGAATGGAGCTTAAGTTGCAGAATAATATTAATTCTCATCGAACGCTCAGAATTTATTTAAAAAACGACACCTCTTAATTATAAGAATTTAGAAGAATCTGGCCACTTGAGGTGAGGATTAGGGAAGAAGCCGAGTCCATATTTGTTCAGGATGATCCTTTTTCTCATATTAATGGATTCCTGGTTAAGAAAATCCTGCTACGTTGTATCTAGAATTTCCCCATAGTGATAATGTCACTAATAATCTTTTCTACTTCCCATACAAACAAGTCCATTATGTCTTTTTCTATGGTATCGTCCGCCTGTGGTCAAGGTGTGGTGAGGCAAGGGTTAGTAGTAATGTCTTCATCCAGAGGCCATTATTGCTTTCATTGATTCCTTCATAATTAACAATAAGCACAATGTTGATTTAACATTCTTGTGTATTTTTCAGCTTGTGGGGCAATCTAATAACAAAGGAGATGGGAGAGAAGCTGCACAAAGAAAATGCAAGGCTCAGCTTTTGAATAGACTTTAAAGGCTTGAAAGAATCGCGTCCTCGAAAAGAAATAACGAAGCAACTTTTCTAAATGGCCTTGATTCAGAAATGCTGCTGCCTCTTCCATCATCGGGAAGGAATGAACCTTCAAGGCTTTAGTTAGTAATCCACAGGAAAATCACAGCCGGTGTATAGCTTGTTACAGCTGATGCGTTTCGGAAGACAAAATGTAATGTGTCCAAAACGTGTCGGCGGCAATGCATTTTACATATGCTATCAGTTCCATAGGAAATCTTAATTAAAGCATCGCCGCAGTGGTACCCTACATGAATTCTCAGAATTACACTGTCTGTTGACACTGGTCTGTGCAGTATTTTTGGAGTGTAGCCATCCCTTTCTTATTTAAGATGACACTTAGGTCTTCACAAAATACTTGACTTTTTCAATCAAGCCTAAAAGTTGGTTGACCCTTGAATGATGGCAAAATGCACTTTGCCTTTAAGGCTGTCAATTGAAGAATGCATAAGGGTTTGTCCATGATGTAAAAAAATTACAGTTTGATTAAAAAAAAATAACCAAAACTCTAAAAAAAAACCCTCATCTGTTCAACCCCCCACCGACACTCCGATGATGCCCATCTCAATCTCTGCTGCACATATACGTGATCACTGGCATCAGTGCTCAGCAAACTGTGCAGCACATGACTTACTAAATCCAGTGATTGGCTGCAGTGGTCGCATCCAAAGCCAGTGATTGTCTGCAGTGGTCGCGTGCATGTACAGCAAGTCATCGCTGTAGGACAAGTAAAGCATAGATCAGTGGGTTACACCAGAGCTTTGTTTCTGGAGTTATAGGGGGTATGAACAGGTTTTTAATTTATGAAAGACTTATTTATAAAAAATTGGATAAGAGATAACTTGGTTTTATTTTTCATCCATGTTTTTGACAAAGTATTTATAATGTGCTTCATTTAAAAAAAAAAAAGAATAGTGTAATCAGATAATGGAAGGTGTGACCCATAGCAAGTAGTCAAACCTTATCAGCCATGTCTGTAATGCCGTGATCTAATTGTCTATTATGGAAAGCATTGATTTGATCAGCAATTATAAAAATCGTGATAAGATTAAAATGAGCCTTAGGCTACTATCACACTAGCGTCGGGCTCGGCCCGTCGCGGTGCGTCGGGCCGTGGTCCCCGACGCTAGCGTTGTCTCCGCCGCACAACGGGGGCAGCGGATGCATTTTTCCAGCGCATCCGCTGCCCCATTGTGAGGTGCGGGGAAGCGCAGGGAGGTGGGGGCGGAGTTCCGGCCGCGCATGCGCGGTCGGAAAAAGCGGACCGTCGGGAGCAAAAAATGTTACATGTAACGTTTTTTGCTCCCGACGGTCCGCCACAGCACGGCGCAACCGTCGCACGACGGTTGCGACGTGTGTCATTGCGTCGCAAATGCGTCGCTAATGTTAGTCAGTGCAGAAAAAACGCATCCTGCAAGCACTTTTGCAGGATGCGTTTTTTCGGCAAAACGACGCATTGTGACGTAATGCAGTTAACGCCAGTGTGAAAGTAGCCTTAGGCAATTTGCAAATAAGATTACTATGAGCGACCCATCCACTTTTTGACTACACTAATTTTCATAAACGAGGTCTACATGTTTACATCAAATTTGTTTATTACATTTTTTATGTGATGAGACTGCACATGTACAGAATATAATATTGCAAATGTTGATCAAGTTGCAGCTATGAACTCTCAGGTCGGAGTAAACATGCACTTTTTCTGGATGTACAGTTTAATGATGATGTGGATAATATTGATTTAGTATGAAGCTGTAAGTTAATCTTTTGAACCCTAACCCTAATTTGGACATCTCAAAGGTGATTGGCTGCTTTCTTGTGGCTGCTGATCCTGCCCTCGAGGAGCTTCAGAGAAATCTTGATTTTCTAGGCTCCTTTCTCTAAAGAAAATCAGCTCCATCTGTCCACACACAACAGGTAGTGCACTACCAGGCACCTTATTAAAAGGAAATGTTTTTATTTTGCTAAATTATTGGATTGCCATATATACAGGAAACAGTATTTTTTAATTGTCACATTACTTACTTGTATCATTTTAGAATTTTAGGTCTGAACCAGAAAAGCGACAACTATAACTTCCCTTACCCTGGAATTACACATGAAGTTTTTGTGCCAGTTGTTTGAGCCAAAGCCAAAAGTGGATCCAAAAATAACAAAAAGAATACAATTATACTCTTCTTTTTCCTGTGTCCACCCCTGTGTTTGGGACAAAGAACTGCATCAAAACCTATATGTGTGATTCCAAATGAAGGATTAAAGGGGTTGTTCAGGCAATATAAAACTTTTACTAGGGGACAGGGTATGTAAAAATATTTTGCCTGGACAACCTTTAATGGTATTCATGTAAATGTCATCCTTCTTCATCTGACCGATGTAAATAAATGCTTTATTTCTTCAGAAAGTGTCTGTCTGGTTCTTAACTACAGTGGGGCAAAAAAGTATTTAGTCAGTCAGCAATAGTGCAAGTTCCACCACTTAAAAAGATGAGAGGCGTCTGTAATTTACATCATAGGTAGACCTCAACTATGGGAGACAAACTGAGAAAAAAAAATCCAGAAAATCACATTGTCTGTTTTTTTATCATTTTATTTGCATATTATGGTGGAAAATAAGTATTTGGTCAGAAACAAACAATCAAGATTTCTGGCTCTCACAGACCTGTAACTTCTTCTTTAAGAGTCTCCTCTTTCCTCCACTCATTACCTGTAGTAATGGCACCTGTTTAAACTTGTTATCAGTATAAAAAGACACCTGTGCACACCCTCAAACAGTCTGACTCCAAACTCCACTATGGTGAAGACCAAAGAGCTGTCAAAGGACACCAGAAACAAAATTGTAGCCCTGCACCAGGCTGGGAAGACTGAATCTGCAATAGCCAACCAGCTTGGAGTGAAGAAATCAACAGTGGGAGCAATAATTAGAAAATGGAAGACATTCAAGACCACTGATAATCTCCCTCGATCTGGGGCTCCACGCAAAATCCCACCCCGTGGGGTCAGAATGATCACAAGAACGGTGAGCAAAATTCCCAGACCACGTGGGGGGACCTAGTGAATGAACTGCAGAGAGCTGGGACCAATGTAACAAGGCCTACCATAAGTAACACACTACGCCACCATGGACTCAGATCCTGCAGTGCCAGACGTGTCCCACTGCTTAAGCCAGTACATGTCCGGGCCCGTCTGAAGTTTGCTAGAGAGCATTTGGATGATCCAGAGGAGTTTTGGGAGAATGTCCTATGGTCTGATGAAACCAAACTGGAACTGTTTGGTAGAAACACAACTTGTCGTGTTTGGAGGAAAAAGAATACTGAGTTGCATCCATCAAACACCATACCTACTGTAAAGCATGGTGGTGGAAACATCATGCTTTGGGGCTGTTTCTCTGCAAAGGGGCCAGGACGACTGATCCGGGTACATGAAAGAATGAATGGGGCCATGTATCGTGAGATTTTGAGTGCAAACCTCCTTCCATCAGCAAGGGCATTGAAGATGAAACGTGGCTGGGTCTTTCAACATGACAATGATCCAAAGCACACCGCCAGGGCAACGAAGGAGTGGCTTCGTAAGAAGCATTTCAAGGTCCTGGAGTGGCCTAGCCAGTCTCCAGATCTCAACCCTATAGAAAACCTTTGGAGGGAGTTGAAAGTCCGTGTTGCCAAGCGAAAAGCCAAAAACATCACTGCTCTAGAGGAGATCTGCATGGAGGAATGGGCCAACATACCAACTACAGTGTGTGGCAACCTTGTGAAGACTTACAGAAAACGTTTGACCTCTGTCATTGCCAACAAAGGATATATTACAAAGTATTGAGATGAAATTTTGTTTCTGACCAAATACTTATTTTCCACCATAATATGCAAATAAAATGATAAAAAAACAGACAATGTGATTTTCTGGATTTTTTTTTCTCAGTTTGTCTCCCATAGTTGAGGTCTACCTATGATGTAAATTACAGACGCCTCTCATCTTTTTAAGTGGTGGAACTTGCACTATTGCTGACTGACTAAATACTTTTTTGCCCCACTGTACATATTAGTTGGTATAAATTGGTATCAGAGTCATTTTGGGTTTCTGCTCCATGTGATCAGAAGGACCAAACAGCATCTTGTGTGGACTGGAAGTTACTTTTGCAGTTCTTTTAAAGATGGCCGCACACATTAGATGGCTTATGCCTGAACGATACTTTGGCCGATTGGCCAACAGCCATCTCAGCCGACTCTCCTAAACACGGGAGCGATCACTTGGCCGAGGGCTCTTGTGTTCTCTAGGAGAAAGCTGCCGGCTGACACATCGTCCAGAAAATTATCTTTGGTAGAAAAATGTGATTGGCAACCCAAAATTGATCATGAGGGATCAATATCTCCCTCCCAACCATCAGATCAGCCGGTTGGCGCCCCCATACAAATTAGACCGTCAGCCGAACTCATTGAAATCGGCGGGTTCAGCTTCCAATAGTATAATCAATGGGGTGTTGCTCAACCTAAATACCCAACCAAGAGAGAGTCCTCTGAGCACTGCCCCCCTGGTAAAGACCATTAAAATTAGCATGTTGAGCGCACTTAAAAAATGTGCCCATCTCTGGAACTACAGTATATATCTGATTTTAAAAAAAATAATACTAAGGGGAGCAGCGGGAATAAAATAAGAGTAAAAACTGGACATCTTGGCCCTGTTGACAGCTCCTCTTTAAAGTCTAAAAAAGCCTAGCCGTGCCCAAACCAAAGCACGGCAAGGACACAATTGTAGCTACAGTAGGAAAATGTTTCCCTGAAAACACTGTGGATTTTTCCAGGTAATTGATAAGTCTCCGGGTAAGGTTCTTCCAACTATATTTTTCTGAATTTTTCTCTGTGTTTCAAAGAAAATATACCTGGCTGCAATCGTGCAAACAGAATGTGATTCATGCTGACCGGGACTTGGACCACTGGTGGGCACAGATTGAAATGGTCTCTTGTGGGCCCTTCAGTCAAATAACTCCTCAAAATGCACAATTCCACCTGCACTGGAAGTGGAAATGGGCCCCCTTACCTCTCGGACCCCTGTGCGGCTGCACAGACAGCACATATGATATGTCCGCCATTGATTTGGGTGGCAAGAATCAAGCGACCGGTTCCATTTAACTCCTGTGCAAGGATATGGCCTTCACTGCAGGAGCTCCTAGGTTGCGTCTGTCAAGTAGCTGCTGACCGGTGGAGGGAGCTGAGGGACAAGGACAAAATTGGATCCAAAATTTGTAACATGCAGGGAATAAGGGATTTAAATCCAGAACCATGTGAAGGGTTTGCTTGCTGATTGGTTTACTGAACAGCTACTTTGATTGCTCAATGAGCTGGATCTATTGTCAATCCCTGATGAGAACAGAACGGCGGCGCGCGTTAATCGGAACAGGGGTAGGGCACTATGTTTGTAAATGGTAATATTCAGGAACAATAGCTATCAGTTGAATTTGCGGAAACATCTTCAGTTTTATTGCTCATGCCAAAAAATGTTTTTATTTTTTTCCCCTCCTGCCTGGAAGTCCTTGACATAGAAATGTCAAGATTAAATATTGCAATCTGCGGGGACGTTAACCCATGATTCAGACAGAAAGTTTCTAATCCAGCTAGCTGTAATTACATTCTGATCCCAACAAGAAACATTTACAGATCTCCCTTCTTTTAACTCTAATCTCTTCAGAATTTCAGATAATCACGTGCTATGGACACAAAGTAAAGGAAAACTGGACGCTGCACAAAGTATGCAATTTCTGAATGTGCAAATCCTCAAATGCTGGGATCAGGAAATGAAGGTAACAGTTTCAATCTGTCTAACGTCAGTTTGCTAGAATGAATGGAGATACGTGCTAGAAGATACTCCAAATGGACACCTTTAACATTGAAAAAATTATTTTACATATGTGTGATTATCTTTATAAACTTTATTCCTTCATTTGTTTCAGACCCTCTGATATGCAGTTTTCACCTTAATCTAAGTTTCAATTTTTTTTCTTGTGGGAGTGTCACTCTCAGTAATACATGTTGGATGCAAGGTCTATGTGTATCGAGGATACTGAAGGTTTTAGTAGCTCATCTACCGGCACAGCTTCTATCCTGTGATTTCACATAGTAACATAGTTGAAGGAAGACTTTAAGTCCATCTAGTTCAACCCATAGCCTAACCTAACATGCCCTAACATTTCCTCTTCATTCACTTACCTTCTTTTTTGCTGACTATTTTATTTGCCAAACTGTGCTGTATTATGTGTTTTGTTAAGCTTCAGCTGTACTTGAGGATGCCATGGAGCGTGAGGAATCAAATTTTCCTGGCTTCCAGTCAATATGAGGAGGAGTGTAATGTTAGCATAGGTCCACTGATGTAGAGTCAGCATTATGGCGGCTGAAGTGCCATGAGGAAGGACTAGGAAGAGTTAATATAAGGAGGCAGTGCCATGAGAAGGGACTAGGAGGAGTTAATATAAGGAGGCAGTGCCATTAGGAGGGACTAGGAGGAGTTAATATAAGGAGGCAGCGCCATTAGGAGGGACTAGGAGGAGTTATTATAAGGAAGCAGTGCCAGTGTGTGGCACAATGAATGATGTGGTGGTACCAAGTCCAATCCACCCAATGCCAAACACATGAGAGGCAGGTGTACGGACAATATGGGGGAGGACTTTAAATGCAGAATTTTATGTATATCAGGGCATAGAAGTATCCTGCAATGTCAGATTTTCAACAGACGATCCCCTTGTTTTCTGGGAGATAGGCCACTGCTAGATCTGACAACTGCTCTCATAGAGAACCCCGGAGTGCTCAGATGAGCCCACAGGTCTTGTGCATGGCCGACTCCGGAGGGATAGCTGTCTGCCAAATGATCGCTCAGCTGATAGCTATTTATCTGCTTTTGGCGGACTTTACTCCTAGAGATCCTCTTATAAGCAGGGTTGACCGCATTACATTTTTTCTTTTTCTCTGGACATTTTATCCTCTCTGTGTCAGCAGAGCTCAAAATAGATGGGGGCAGAGGACCCAGACATAACTGCTCAGACGCTGCTCTGGCTCATTTCTTGGTGTTGCTTTAGTTTTTTTGTACTTTGTACAAACAGAATGACTCCCCATTTTTGGGCTGTGCATTTTGTCTACACAGCTTCCCGTGGGCAGGTGTCTGAACAGTCGGGTCTGGGTCCTGCTTTGCCCCCATCTATTTTGAGGTCAGCTGACACATAGAGAGGATTAATACTAGAAGATAAGATCGTCCCGATTGGGTTCACCTTTTCGCAGTGGGATGTTTTTTACAATTTGTTGATCAAAATGCTAGTATTTTTTTTACTTACTACAGGCTATAGCCTCATTTTGTTTTTATCATAAGTTTTAATTATAATAATGATCAAGTACCACCAGGCTAAAAAAAAAATCACGGATGCGTCCATTTTCTTTTTTTTTTTTTCGTGGACAGTAATAAAAAGTTCTCTACTGCTTTTACAGATGGTCCAGGAATTTACTGACAGTTACCAATGCTGCTTACAAGTAAACACAGTGCAACATATACCGTACATGTCGATCAAACAAATGGAGAATTGTGCTGTGAAGTTATACAAAATCAGAAAAACAAGGCTCCTTTCCACTAGAAATACAGAATAGACCCCAGCTCCATACATATCTCTGAATAAACTTCATTAGGAGGACACTATAAAGCAAAATACAACTTTAAGGCATATTTGCCAAATGTAGACAGATGTAACGTAACCTATATGTTCTGTTATATTATGTTTACTGCATTACTTTACGGTAGTAATATTTTGTGTTGTGACATTGCAGTGCATTGAAATTGCTATACTGTGATACTACACTGTGCATTGTTCTTGTATGGGACATTACTGTGTGCATTAATTCTACTCAGGTATCAATATAGACATTGGTATTGTGATATAACTGTGCATTTTTCTTCAGCACTCAAATTGCTATTTTGTGACATTACAGTGTGCTATATTCTTGACATCACTATACCTTAAAGGGGACTTATCATCAGGCCAAAAGTGGCTCCTATTTTATTCCTGTTTTTCCCCTGAGCATTGCTCTTTTTTCCGTTCTAACATACATCACGCAGTTCCTGAAATAAGGGCCTTTGTATTAAGTGCTAATTTTTATGGTCTTTTCCAAAGGGGAGTGACTCACAGAATAATTATGCAGAACAGCCTAAAGACACGCCCCAGAGGATCCTGTGAGCCACGCCCCTAAATAAAAATGCCCATATCTCTGGACCGGTATGGAGGATTTATAATAAGAAAAATATTCAGGAGAGCAGTGGGAATAAAATAAGAACAACAAATGACCATTTTTGACCTGCTGACAGGTTCTCTTTAAAGGGGCTATTCAAAACACACAAAATTTGCAAAGGATTGTAACATGCTGAATTCTAACGTTGTGTAATGCACTCACTGTTAGGATTCTGCTCTGTTTCATGCTGCCGGTGCTCACCACTCATGCGATTGCTTTTTCATATACGACTGCTTTTTCTTCTACTTCTCTCAATACTGTTTCTGAATCTTTCACTGACTGCGATTTGTACCACTTTTTATGACCCTCCTTTTCATCCTAAGGGCTCATGCACACGACTGTACAAATTGGACGAGTGGCATGTTACTCTATATGGGGCCGCGCACATAACAAAAAAATGGCAGCATGCATGATTTACCTCCAAGAATCAGATGACACTCGCCAATTTATGTCTGTGGGTTCATGAAACAAAATCGTACATGACATCCGAGTATGGTCTCATTTTCACGAACTGACATGATGGAGAAAGTGGAGAGAAAACAAAAAATTTTCTCTGAGAAAATCGGATCCCACTCTAATCTGTGCTCTGATTTAACTCTGATCAGAGTGTGATTAGCATAATTGGACCAATTTTCTTGGATTGAGAGAAAACAGTGATATGACCCTGGCAACATGTCACGGGCTTACTGCGACCGAGAGGAGCCAGAAGACCATAGCGTCTGATTTCTCCTACTCCTGCACTGATTCAAAGCACTTTGCCTTCATATTAAATTATGAAAGTTTATTTTAGCAGTGCATGGGTTAATCTGCTCAGTTGAGAGCTCTTGGAGCTAAGACTCTCAGCCTTGCACTGTTAGGCACTCCCATCTCCCATATAAACTGGACCCTGGCTAGCACTCATTGTCAGAACTAGCTTATGCTCCATAGCTGGAGGTTGTTGCTGGTGGTTATTGGAGAAGGTGTTTGGTGGATTTATCTGTGACTGTTGCTAGGTTTTGAGTGTGTGATACGTGGCCCTGACGTCTTCACCATCAGAAGTAATCCGGGGAAAAGGGCGAGCTCGGGCGCCCCTAGCGTTAGGGAGAGGAAAGGAGCCCCTGGTCCTAGGACTCCCGACAACAGAGTTGTGACACAACCCTTTTAATTCTGCAAACGTTATGGTAGCCTGCCTAAATGGATGTGAATGGGACCAATTTGAACTAAGGTTCCCTTAATGTTGGCCCCATATTAGCTACAGAAACTCACTGTACGGTATGTCCACTATTGACCTACCATGAAAAGATGGCAGCAACAATGTGTAGACCAAAGGTAAACTTTGAACAATTGGCCGTTTTGACACATTTCTACATATTCACCTTAAAAATATAAATACACAGATCTGTTAGCCATATGGACTTGTTTTTTTCCCCACGCTGTCTTTTTTTTTGGCCAACCTCAAGTGAATCTAATATGTGCTTTCCCAGTTCTCCAATATGTAAAGATAGAAAAGACCAGCTTGCTTTGTCAACGTTGGTTTGGGGCTGTGATCGGGCTTGTTTTTTTTTATTCTGAAGAACAAAAACACTAAAAATGATACTTTGTGGCAGAGGAACAAGGAATACATTACTCTGTAATTCATGATGTATCAAGTAAAAAAAATATGATTTTTGAATTGGAAAATCTCTTAATTTTTCCTTATTTGCATCCAACTTTTGGTAAATACTTGAAGCCAATTTTTTTTTTTAAATTACAAAACATAAAAAGAGAATTCAACCATATTGTTATTTCTTGTAGACATGGTGAAAGGTCCGTAGGGTGGCACATAAGTGTGACGGCAGTGGGGGTGGACCCACTGCGCCACTGGCTGGTATTACTCTGGAAGGGCATAACTGTTGTGAATTCGGTTGTGGGTTCTGCTCTTGGGCTCCCTCTGGTGGTTATAAGTGGTAGTGCTGCTGTTTGTCCTTCACAACAGTCATCAGTTGCTTCCACGTTGGACGGGGCTATTTAGTCTGGCTCCTTCCTTTTGTGAGTGCCAGTTACCCATTGTTTTCTAGGGATCCACATCTCTGCTTGGTTTCTCCTTCTGGATTGTCCAAATCATCAAAGATAAGTCCTGGCTCTGTTTTTGCAGTCCACATGCGGTGGACTTAATAGTTCTGTGAATTGCTATGTTTTTTCTTGTCCAGCTTTGTCTGTGTTAAGATTTACTCAGCCAAGTTGGAAGCTCTGGAGTCACAGAGTTACCCTCCATGCCTTTAGTTAGGTGTGGAGATTTTTGTATTCTCTGTGGTGGGTTTTGTAGTATTTTTTATACTGACCGCACAGTTCTCTTTCCTGTCTTTTCTTTCTAGGTAGCGTGGCCTCCTTTGCTAAATTCTGTTTTCAGTCTGCGTTTGTAATTTCCCTCTCCTCTCACAGTCAATATTTGTGGGGGGCTGCCTTTCCTTTGGGAATTTTCTCTGAGGCAAGATAGTATTCCTGTTTCTTTCTTTAGGTGTAATTAGTCCTTCGGCCATGACGAGGTGTCTAGGGAGTGACAGGAACATCCCACGGCTACTTCTAGTTGATGTGTTAAGTTCAGGGTCTGCGGTCAGTATAGAGGCCACCTACTCCAGAGCTCGTCCATGCTGCTCCTAGGCCACCAGTTCATAACAGTACAACTGGCCAACAATGAGTTAACCGCATCTCAAAAGAAGGGAAAGAAAGTGCTGAGCCATTTTTTTTTCTGTACTCTGTTGTGTTTTTTTTTCCCTCTTCACTTCTGGGTGGCTCAGGAGTTAGGCGTTGACATGGATGTTCAGGGACTTGCTTCTCGGGTGGATCAACTTGCTGCTAGAGTACAGGGTATTTCTGATTATATCGTGCAGACTCCTGTTTTAGAGCCTAGAATTCCTACCCCCGATCTGTTCTTCGGGGACAGGTCCAAATTTTTGAGCTTTAAAAATAACTGTAAACTGTTTTTTGCTCTTAAGCCCCGTTCCTCTGGTGATCCCATCCAGCAGGTAAAAATTGTCATTTCTCTGTTGCGTGGTGACCCGCAGGATTGGGCATTTTCCCTGGAATCTGGGAATCCGGCCTTGCTTAATGTAGACACCTTTTTTCAGGCGCTTGGGTTATTGTATGATGAACCTAACTCTGTAGAGCATGCTGAGAAAACACTTTTGGCCCTGTGTCAGGGTCAAGAAGCGGCAGAGTCATATTGCCAGAAATTCAGAAAATGGTCTGTGCTTACTAAGTGGAATGAGGATGCTTTGGCGGCAATTTTCAGAAAGGGTCTTTCTGAATCTGTTAAAGATGTTATGGTGGGGTTCCCCACGCCTGCAGGTCTGAGTGATTCTATGTCTCTGGCCATTCAAATTGATCGGCGCTTGCGTGAGCGCAGAGTTGTGCACACTATGGCGTTGTCTTCCGAGCGGAGTCCTGAGCCTATGCAGTGTGATAGGATTGTGTCTAGAGCGGAACGCCAAGGATTCAGACGTCAGAATAGGTTGTGCTTTTACTGCAGCGATTCTGCTCATGTTATTTCTGATTGCCCTAAGCGTGCCAAGAGAATCGCTAATTCCGTTACTATCAGTACTGTACAACCTAAATTTCTGTTATCTGTGACCCTGATCTGCTCATTATCGTCATTCTCTGTCATGGCATTTGTGGATTCAGGCGCCGCTTTAAATTTAATGGACTTAGAATTTGCCAGACGTTGTGGTTTTTCCTTACAGCCTTTGCAGAGTCCTATTCCTTTGAGGGGTATTGATGCTACACCATTGGCTAAAAATAAACCTCAGTTTTGGACACAGTTAACCATGTGCATGGCGCCAGCCCATCAGGAAGATTGTCGCTTCCTGGTGTTACATAATTTGCATGATGCTGTTGTGCTGGGGTTTCCATGGTTACAGGTACATAATCCGGTGTTGGATTGGAAATCTATGTCTGTGACTAGTTGGGGTTGTCAGGGGGTTTACGATGACGTTCCTCTGATGTCAATTTCCTCCTCCCCCTCTTCTGAAATTCCTGAGTTTCTGTCAGATTTCCAGGATGTTTTCGATGAGCCCAAGTCCAGTTCCCTTCCACTGCATAGGGACTGTGATTGTGCTATTGACTTGATTCCAGGCTGTAAGTTTCCTGAGGGCCGACTTTTCAACCTGTCTGTGCCTGAACATGCCGCCATGCGGAGCTATGTAAAGGAGTCTTTGGAGAAGGGGCATATTCGGCCATCTTCTTCTCCATTAGGAGCAGGGTTTTTTTTTTGTTGCCAAGAAGGATGGCTCCTTGAGACCCTGTATTGATTATCGCCTCTTGAATAAGATCACGGTCAAATTCCAATACCCTTTGCCTTTGCTTTCTGATTTGTTTGCCAGAATAAAGGGGGCTAGTTGGTTTACTAAGATTGACCTTCGAGGGGCATATAATCTGGTTCATATTAAGCAGGGTGACGAATGGAAAACTGTGTTTAATACGCCCGAGGGCCATTTTGAGTATCTTGTGATGCCATTCGGACTCTCTAATGCCCCATCTGTGTTTCAGTCCTTCATGCATGATATTTTTCGGAATTATCTTGATAAATTCATGATTGTATATTTGGATGATATTTTGATTTTTTCAGATGATTGGGAGTCTCATGTGAAACAAGTTAGGATGGTATTTCAGGTCCTTCGTGATAATGCCTTGTTTGTGAAGGGGTCTAAGTGCCTCTTTGGAGTACAGAAGGTTTATTTTTTGGGCTTCATTTTTTCTCCATCATCTATAGAAATGGATCCGGCTAAGGTTCAGGCCATTCATGATTGGATCCAGCCCACATCCGTGAAGAGCCTTCAGAAATTTTTGGGCTTTGCTAATTTTTATCGCCGTTTCATTGCCAACTTCTCCAGTGTGGTTAAACCCCTGACCGATTTGACGAGGAAGGGCGCTGATGTAGCTAATTGGTCCTCTGGGGCTGTTTCTGCCTTTCAGGAGCTTAAGCGCCTATTTACTTCTGCCCCTGTGTTGCGTCAGCCGGATGTTTCTCTTCCTTTTCAGGTTGAGGTTGACGCTTCTGAGATTGGGGCAGGGGCCGTTTTGTCTCAGAGGAATTCTGATGGTTCCTTGATGAAACCGTGTGCCTTCTTTTCTTGAAAGTTTTCGCCTGCGGAACGCAATTATGATGTCGGCAATCGTGAGTTGTTGGCTATGAAGTGGGCATTTGAGGAGTGTCGACATTGGCTTGAGGGGGCCAAGCACCGTATTGTGGTCTTGACCGATCATAAGAATCTGATTTACCTCGAGTCTGCCAAACGGCTGAATCCTAGACAGGCCCGATGGTCCCTGTTTTTCTCCCGTTTTGATTTTGTTGTCTCGTATCTTCCAGGTTCTAAGAATGTTAAGGCTGATGCCCTCTCTAGGAGTTTCTTGCCTGATTCCCCTGGGATTCTTGAGCCGGTTGGTATTCTTAAGGAGGGGGTGATTCTTTCTGCCATCTCCCCTGATTTGCGACGGGCTCATCAGGAGTTTCAGGCTGATAAACCTGATCGCTGTCCAGCGGGGAAACTGTTTGTTCCTGACAGATGGACTAGTAAAGTGATTTCTGAGGTTCACTGTTCTGTGTTGGCTGGCCATCCTGGGATTTTTGGTACCAGAGATTTGGTTAGTAGGTCCTTTTGGTGGCCTTCTTTGTCACGGGATGTGCGTTCTTTTGTGCAGTCCTGTGGGACTTGTGCGCGGGCCAAACCTTGCTGCTCCCGCGCCAGTGGGTTGCTTTTGCCTTTGCCGGTCCCTGAGAGGCCTTGGACGCATATTTCTATGGATTTTATTTCGGATCTTCCTGTTTCCCAGAGGATGTCTGTTATCTGGGTGGTCTGTGACCGGTTTTCTAAGATGGTTCATTTGGTACCTTTGCCTAAGTTGCCTTCCTCTTCTGAGTTGGTTCCGGTGTTTTTTCAGCATGTGGTTCATTTGCATGGCATTCCGGAGAATATTGTGTCCGATAGAGGTTCCCAGTTTGTTTCTAGGTTTTGGCGGTCCTTTTGTGCTAAGCTGGGCATTGATTTGTCTTTTTCTTCCACATTTCATCCTCAGACAAACGGCCAAACCGAGCGAACTAATCAGACTTTGGAAACTTATTTGAGATGCTTTGTGTCTGCTGATCAGGATGATTGGGTGGCTTTCTTGCCATTGGCCGAGTTTGCCCTTAATAATCGGGCTAGTTCTGCTACCTTGGTGTCACCATTCTTTTGTAATTCTGGGTTTCATCCTCGTTTTTCTTCAGGGCAGGTTGAGTCTTCTGATTGTCCTGGGGTGGACTCTGTGGTTGACAGGTTGCAGCAGATTTGGGCTCATGTTGGGGACAATTTGGTGTTGTCTCAGGAGGAGGCTCAGCGTTTTGCCAACCGTCGTCGGCGTGTGGGTTCCCGGCTTCGGGTTGGGGATTTGGTCTGGTTGTCTTCTCGTCATGTTCCTATGAAGGTTTCTTCCCCGAAGTTCAAGCCTCGGTTTATTGGTCCTTATAGGATTTCTGAGATTATCAATCCAGTGTCTTTTCGTTTGGCCCTTCCAGCCTCTTTTTCCATCCATAATGTTTTTCATAGATCTTTGTTGCGGAAATATGTGGTGCCCGTGGTTCCCTCTGTTGATCCTCCTGCCCCGGTGTTGATTGATGGGGAGTTGGAGTATGTTGTGGAGAAGATCTTGGATTCTCGTTTTTCTAGACGGAGGCTTCAGTATCTTGTCAAGTGGAAGGGTTATGGCCAGGAGGATAATTCTTGGATTGTTGCCTCCGATGTTCATGCTGACGATTTGGTTCGTGCCTTCCATTTGGCTTGTCCGGATCGGCCTGGGGGCTCTGGTGAGGGTTCGGTGACCCCTCCTCAAGGGGGGGGGGTACTGTTGTGAATTCTGTTGTGGGTTCTGCTCTTGGGCTCCCTCTGGTGGTTATAAGTGGTAGTGCTGCTGTTTGTCCTTCACAACAGTCATCAGCTGCTTCCACTTTGGACGGGGCTATTTAGTCTGGCTCCTTCCTTTTGTGAGTGCCAGTTGCCCATTGTTTTCTAGGGATCCACATCTCTGCTTGGTTTCTCCTTCTGGATTGTCCAAATCATCAAAGATAAGTCCTGGCTCTGTTTTTGCAGTCCACATGCGGTGGACTTAATAGTTCTGTGAATTGCTATGTTTTTTCTTGTCCAGCTTTGTCTGTGTTAAGATTTATTCAGCCAAGTTGGAAGCTCTGGAGTCACAGAGTTACCCTCCATGCCTTTAGTTAGGTGTGGAGATTTTTGTATTCTCTGTGGTGGATTTTGTAGTATTTTTTATACTGACCGCACAGTACTCTTTCCTGTCTTTTCTTTCTAGGTAGCGTGGCCTCCTTTGCTAAATTCTGTTTTCAGTCTGCGTTTGTAATTTCCCTCTCCTCTCACAGTCAATATTTGTGGGGGGCTGCCTTTCCTTTGGGAATTTTCTCTGAGGCAAGATAGTATTCCTGTTTCTTTCTTTAGGTGTAATTAGTCCTCCGGCCGTGACGAGGTGTCTAGGGAGTGACAGGAACATCCCACGGCTACTTCTAGTTGATATGTTAAGTTCAGGGTCTGCGGTCAGTATAAAGGCCACCTACTCCAGAGCTCATCCATGCTGCTCCTAGGCCACCAGTTCATAACACATAACTAAGTAACTACCTGGTTTTTCCTATAGCCCCTGATGGTGAGGATAGTCTTGGCTGTTAAGGTAGTCACCAGATGCCACACCAGGGCAGTGCTGAAACCTGCAGCAGGTGAACAATGGGGCAAAGGTACAACACGAAGCACAGAAGGCACAGACAGAGACGTGCTCAGACAGTCTGAGGTCAGGGCGAGCAGCACAGGATCAAAATACAAAATCAGGGTAAGGAGCAGAGAGGTCAGACAAAATGACTTAGCAAACATAGTCGGTAACAGGAGAGACAAAACAATACACCAAGACATTATACTTGGCAGGAACTGCAGCTACGAACCTAAGTTCAGGCAAGGTGTGGTTTGAGAATCTGCCTAATATATCCCCTGCTGGCAGGGGATAGGCCTGAGAAGCAAAACTTTGCAGGACACAGCAGGTTAATTACCAGTAGAGCTTGTCCGCATCTCCCTATACCTAAGTGTAGACTCTCCAGCAACGTAAGGATGCAGCAGTGCTGGGAATGCTGCAAGAGGCAGTTCAGTGTGATAGCCTGACACTGGGAGAAGCGGAGCAGGGAATGCAGTGAGTAGAACGTCACTAAGAAGACGTGTGAGTCACCGGCGTGACAGTAAGCCAGGATATGCACTATGATGAAGTCAAGAATGGGGCTCACTTGTCCTGAAACACTTGTCCCACTGAGGACCAACTCCAGTTATACCTATGCGTCTTCCTTCTTCTTGAACTGCAAATACAATTCTTGCAAAGTTCCTCAGTGGAGCCACAAGAAGATGGATCCTAATGCTAAAATATCCATCTACAAGCAACTGAATTTGTAACTGGCTCATTTGTCAAATTGATTAAACGCAGATCAGAACCTGATGTTACACCATGAAGTAAAAGGAATCTGTCACCAGTTTTTCATTACATTATCTGAGAGCAGCATAATTTTGTGTCAGAGACATGGATTCCAGCAATGTGTCAGTTACTCGGCGGCTTGCTCTATTTTTTTTTTATGATTGTTTTAACAGCTGGATATTATCACTAGAGGACTACATGGCCTACTGCTAGGTAGTCCAACCATGCCCCAAACACTGATTTAGGCTTTCTGCCTATGCGCAGTGCACACAGAAAGTGGTTAATCAGTGGCGTGGGAGGGATTATACACAGCTCAGTATTGGCATTATGTGTCATGATTCCCCAATGGCATGGGAACATCAGAAACACAAAATAACAGACTAGCCCTCGGGTGATGGAAACTCAAGCTGACCGTGACCTAAATCTACCACACAACTAACAGTAGCCAGGAAGCATTCCTACGGCTGCCTAGATGCCATGTGCCAGCCGGAGATCTAACTACACCTGGAAGAGGAAGGAACAGACCTGGCTTACCTCTAGTGAAATTCCCCAAAGATGATAGTAGCCCCCACATATATTAACGGTGAGTTCAGAGGAAAAGACATACACAGTATGAAGGTAGATTTAGCAAAGCGAGGTCCACTTACTAGATAGAGGAAGGATACAAAAGAGGACTTCACGGTCAGCTGAAAAACCCTTTCAAAAACCCATCCTGAAATTACTTTAAGACTCCTGTGTCAACTCATGACACAGGAGTGGCAATTTCAGTCCACAAGAGCTTCCAGTAACAGGAAATGACAAACTGTAAACTGGACAAAAATACAAAACAAAAAGGACAAGAGTCCACTTAGCTGATCAGCAGACTGGTAGCAGGAACATGCAACTGAAGACTCAGGTTACAATGGTGACCGGCAAGGAAGTGACTGGAGAGCAAGGCTAAATAGGGAACTCCCAAAACTGATGGAAGCAGGTGAACTGAGGCAGAAAAGAACACACAAGTCTCCAGTACCACCAGCCACCACTAGGGGAGCCCAAAAAGCGGATCACAACAGTACCCCCCCCTTAAGGAGGGGGCACCGAACCCTCACAAGAACCGCCAGGGTGACCTGGATGAGCCCTATGAAAGGCACGAACCAAATCCGAGGCATGAACATCAGAGGCAGTTACCCAAGAATTATCTTCCTGACCATAGCCCTTCCATTTAACCAGATACTGGAGTCTCCGCCTGGAAATACGGGAGTCCAAGATCTTCTCTATAACGTACTCCAATTCACCCTCAACCAGCACAGGAGCAGGAGGCTCAGCAGAAGGAACCACCGGCACCTCGTATCTCCGCAACAACGACCGATGGAACACATTATGGATAGCGAAAGATGCCGGGAGGTCCAAACGAAAGGAAACAGGGTTAATAATCTCCAAAATCCTATAGGGACCGATGAACTGAGGCTTAAATTTAGGAGAAGAAACCCTCATTGGGACAAAACGGGAAGACAACCACACCAAGTCCCCAACACGAAGGCGAGGACCAACCCGACGCTGGCGGTTAGCAAACCGCTGAGTCCTCTCCTGGGACAAATTCAAATTGTCCACCACTTGTTCCCAAATCCGATACAACCGATCCACCACAGCATCTACTCCAGGACAATCCGAAGACTCCGCCTGACCAGAAGAAAAACGGGGATGAAACCCCGAATTGCAAAAGAAAGGGGAAACCAAAGTGGCCGAACTAGCCCGATTATTAAGAGCAAACTCCGCCAACGGCAAAAAGGCAACCCAATCATCCTGATCCGCAGACACAAAACACCTCAAATACGTCTCCAAAGTCTGATTAGTTCGCTCTGTCTGGCCATTAGTCTGAGGATGGAAGGCAGACGAAAAAGACAAATCAATGCCCAACCTGGCACAGAATGCCCGCCAAAATCTAGAAACGAACTGGGTACCCCTATCAGAAACGATATTTTCAGGAATACCATGCAAGCGAACCACATTTTGAAAAAACAAAGGAACCAACTCAGACGAGGAAGGCAACTTCGGCAATGGCACCAAATGAACCATCTTAGAAAAACGGTCACACACCACCCAGATAACAGACATCCTCTGAGAGACAGGAAGATCAGAAATAAAGTCCATCGAGATGTGCGTCCAAGGCCTCTTCGGAATAGGCAAGGGCAACAACAACCCGCTAGCCCTAGAACAACAAGGCTTGGCCCGAGCACACACATCACAAGACTGCACAAAAACACGCACATCTCGAGACAGAGATGGCCACCAGAAGGATCTAGCCACCAAATCCCTGGTACCAAAAATTCCAGGATGACCCGCCAGCGTAGAAGAATGAACCTCCGAGATGACTCTACTGGTCCAATCATCAGGAACAAACAGTCTACCAGCTGGACAGCGATCAGGTCTATCCGCCTGAAACTCTTGCAAAGCACGTCGCAGATCTGGGGAAATAGCGGATAATATCACCCCATCCTTAAGGATACCTGTAGGTTCCGAATCACCAGGGGAATCAGGCTCAAAACTCCTAGAAAGGGCATCTGCCTTCACATTCTTAGAACCTGGTAGATATGAGACCACAAAATTAAACCGAGAGAAAAACAACGACCAGCGCGCCTGTCTAGGATTCAGGCGCCTGGCAGACTCAAGATAAATCAGATTCTTGTGATCAGTCAAAACCACCACCTGATGTCTAGCACCCTCAAGCCAATGACGCCACTCCTCAAATGCCCACTTCATGGCCAAAAGCTCCC
Organism: Ranitomeya variabilis; assembly: GCF_051348905.1. Lineage (NCBI taxonomy): Eukaryota > Metazoa > Chordata > Amphibia > Anura > Dendrobatidae > Ranitomeya > Ranitomeya variabilis. The sequence goes on from NC_135233.1 coordinate 578,535,515, forward strand.
GATTACCGACATCATAATTTCTTTCGGCGGCAGAAAATTTTCGAGAAAAGAACGCACAAGGTCTCATCACTGAGCAATCGGAACTTTTCTGCGACAAAACCGCCCCCGCTCCGATCTCGGAAGCATCGACCTCAACCTGAAAGGGGAGAGAGACATCAGGCTGGCGCAACACAGGGGCAGACGAAAAGCGGCGCTTAAGTTCCCGAAAGGCCTCCACAGCGGCAGAGGACCAATTGGCAACATCAGCACCCTTCTTAGTCAAATCCGTAAGAGGCTTAGCAACACCAGAAAAACCAGTTATAAATCGACGATAAAAATTAGCAAAGCCCAAGAACTTCTGAAGACCCTTTAGAGAAGTAGGCTGCGTCCAGTCACAAATAGCCCGAACCTTGACAGGGTCCATCTCAACAGAAGAAGGGGAAAAAATGTACCCCAAAAAGGAAATCTTTTGAACCCCAAAAACACACTTAGAACCCTTTACACACAGAGAATTCTCCCGCAAGACCTGAAAAACCCTCCTGACCTGCTGAACATGAGACTCCCAGTCCTCAGAAAAAATCAAAATATCGTCCAAATACACAATCATAAATTTATCCAGATATTCACGGAAAATATCATGCATAAAGGACTGAAAAACTGAAGGTGCATTAGAAAGGCCGAAAGGCATTACTAAATACTCAAAGTGGCCCTCAGGCGTATTAAATGCGGTTTTCCACTCATCCCCTTGCTTAATTCGCACCAAATTATACGCCCCACGAAGATCAATCTTGGAGAACCACTTAGCCCCCCTTATGCGAGCAAACAAATCAGTAAGCAGCGGCAACGGATACTGATATTTGACAGTAATTTTATTCAGGAGTCGATAATCAATACAAGGCCTCAGCGAGCCATCCTTTTTAGAGACAAAGAAAAACCCAGCTCCTAAAGGTGATGAAGAAGGACGAATATGTCCCTTTTCCAGGGACTCCTTCACATACTCTCGCATGGCAGCATGCTCAGGTACAGATAGGTTAAACAAACGACCCTTTGGAAATTTACTGCCTGGAATCAGATCTATGGCGCAATCACACTCTCTGTGGGGAGGGAGAGAACCAATTTTGGGCTCTTCAAAAATATCCCCAAAATCCGACAAAAATGCCGGAACCTCAGAGGGAATAGATGACGAGATAGAAACCAACGGTATGTCCCCATGAGCCCCCCGACATCCCCAGCTTAACACAGACATAGTTTTCCAGTCCAGTACTGGGTTATGAGATTGCAACCATGGTAATCCAAGCACTAACACATCATGTAAATTATGCAACACGAGGAAGCGAATCATCTCCTGATGGTCTGGAGTCATACGCATAGTCACTTGCGTCCAGAACTGTGGTCTATTACAAGCCAGAGGTGTAGAATCAATACCCTTCAGAGGTATAGGAACTTCCAGAGGCTCCAAATCAAACCCACAGCGCCTGGCGAAGGACCAATCCATGAGACTCAGAGCGGCGCCAGAGTCCACATAGGCATCCACGGTAATAACTGATAATGAACAAATCAGAGTTACAGACAGAAGACATTTAGACTGTAAAGTGCCAATAGAAACAGACTTGTCAACCTTCCTAGTACGTTTAGAGCATGCTGATATAACATGCGCGGAATCACCACAGTAGAAGCACAAGCCATTTTTGCGCCTATAATTCTGCCGCTCGCTTCTTGACAGAATTCTGTCACATTGCATTTTCTCTGGCGTCCCTTCAGAAGATACCGCCAAATGGTGCACGGGTTTGCGCTCCCGCAAACGCCGATCAATCTGAATCGCCATTGTGATGGACTCATTCAGACCTGTGGGCGTAGGAAACCCCACCATGACATCCTTAACGGCATCAGAAAGGCCTTCTCTGAAAATTGCCGCTAGGGCACACTCATTCCACTGAGTAAGCACAGACCATTTACGAAATTTTTGGCAGTATATCTCAGCTTCATCTTGCCCTTGAGACAGGGCTATTAAAGCTTTTTCAGCTTGAATCTCCAAATTAGGTTCCTCATACAGCAACCCTAAAGCCAGAAAAAACGCATCCACATTGAGCAACGCAGGATCCCCTGGTGTCAATGAAAATGCCCAATTTTGAGGGTCACCTCGCAGCAAAGAAATCACAATCTTAACCTGCTGAACAGGATCTCCAGAGGAGTGAGGTCTGAGAGAAAGGAATAATTTACAATTACATTTGAAATTCTGAAACCGAGATCTATCTCCGGAAAATACCTCTGGTGTAGGAATCTTAGGTTCAGAAATAGGAGTACGTATAACATAATCTTGTAAATTCTGAACCTTCGTAGCAAGATTATTTAAACCTGCAGCCAAACTCTGAGAGTCCATCCTTAAACCGGAGAGATCAGAGCCATTCAAGGATTAGAAGGAGAGAAAGGCAAGGCTGTAAATAGAGCAGAAATACAACTGAGCCAACTAAGTAGCAAACATGTGAGGGAAAAAAAAAAAAAATCTACAGACTTCTTTTACTCTCCTTTCTTCTGCCAATTACTTTAACAGCGGCCGGTCATACTGTCATGATTCCCCAATGGCATGGGAACATCAGAAACACAAAATAACAGACTAGCCCTCGGGTGATGGAAACTCAAGCTGACCGTGACCTAAATCTACCACACAACTAACAGTAGCCAGGAAACATTCCTACGGTTGCCTAGATGCCATGCGCCAGCCGGAGATCTAACTACACCTGGAAGAGGAAGGAACAGACCTGGCTTACCTCTAGTGAAATTCCCCAAAGATGATAGTAGCCCCCACATATATTAACGGTGAGTTCAGAGGAAAAGACATACACAGTATGAAGGTAGATTTAGCAAAGCGAGGTCCACTTACTAGATAGCAGAAGGATACAAAAGAGGACTTCACGGTCAGCTGAAAAACCCTTTCAAAAACCCATCCTGAAATTACTTTAAGACTCCTGTGTCAACTCATGACACAGGAGTGGCAATTTCAGTCCACAAGAGCTTCCAGTAACAGGAAATGACAAACTGTAAACTGGACAAAAATACAAAACAAAAAGGACCAGAGTCCACTTAGCTGATCAGCAGACTGGTAGCAGGAACATGCAACTGAAGACTCAGGTTACAATGGTGACCGGCAAGGAAGTGACTGGAGAGCAAGGCTAAATAGGGAACTCCCAAAACTGATGGAAGCAGGTGAGCTGAGGCAGAAAAGAACACACAAGTCTCCAGTACCACCAGCCACCACTAGGGGAGCCCAAAAAGCGGATCACAACAATTATGGTTCTACTTCATAATTCTTTAAATAATCTCAGTATCCTCTTAATATATTGCAGTTATCATATTATATATTATATAGCACTATTATATAGCACTTTCTACTTACAATTACTCATTTTGCCTTTCTACCCAGATAATTCCTCCCTTTTCCATTAGGTGTATGACATCACGTGATTAATAACTGACTGAGTCCTTTTAAGCTCTATCTAGAAATAGGAAGTCAATTTTCCCAGAGCAAAAGAGAAGAATTAGCTGGGTAGATAGGCAAAATGAGCAATTGTAAGTACACAGTACAATATAATATGATGATTGTAATATGTTACCCCCTTTACAACATACAACGTATAGGTACGTCATATGTCATATATCCCCATTTGATGCTGGCTCCAGCGATGAGCCCGCATCTTTCCCAGCACAAGACAGCTGATTTGATCAGCTGATGTGCTTCTAACAGCCGGGGGTGGAATTGAGATCCACCTCTGGCTGTTAGCATGTCAAATGCTTTGCCAGTAGCATTTAGCATGCTCGCACCGGAAGCGCGTCAGTAACCCCACCCATCGGCGCCCCTGTCACATGATTGCAGGGCGCCTCTGGGTTGGCATGACAACCAGGGGTCTGCAGGAGACCCATATGGCTGTCATTGCCAATCTGCTATAAGCGCCGCCCTGCTATGTGTAGCACAAGCGACCAGAAGATCTCAGGTTGAAGTCTCCTAAGGAAACTATTGAAGCATGTAAAAAGAATAGAATAGAATAAAACAACAAAAATACACATACTTGGTATAGCCGCGTTCAGAATCGCCCGATCTATAAAAATATAAAAATAATTAATACGATTGGTAAACGGTGTAACAAGAAATAAATTTAAAATACCACAAATATGTTTTTTGGTCACGGCAACATTGCAATAAAGTGCAATAACAGGTGATCAAAACATTGTCTCTATATCAAAATAGTATCAGTAAAAATGTCAGCTCGGTGTACAAAAAACAAGTCTTTACCCGGCCCCAGACCCTTAAAGTTGTTTTTTTTTGTTTGTTTGTTTTTTCACAAACGTTGGATTTTTTTTTTCACCACCTACCGTACATAAAAAAATAACCTATACATGTTTGGTATCTGCGAACTCGTAATGACCTGGAGAACCATAATGGAAGGTCAGTTTTAGCATTTAGTGAACATGGTAAATAAAAAAAAAAAAAAAAAGCAGTTGTGGAATTGCACTTTTATTGCAATTTCACTGTACTTGGAATTATTTTTTTCCCCATTTTCCAGTACATGATATGGAGAAATGAATGGTGTCATTCAAAAGTACAACTTGTCCCCCCAAAACACAAGCTGTCACATGGCCATATTGAAGGAAAAATAAATAAAAAAGCTATGACTGTGTACTGTACGTACAGAAAGGAGAAAAAAGAGGCAGGTTTTGTTTTGAATGCCGTCCAGTTCCATATTTGCTAAATGTATCTGAAATAATATTCTTCTTTCACATCACAGTGTGATGCACATTGTTTTACATTGATCCAAAGGATGTGAGTAACTGCGTCCAGAAGGGATATTAAAGAAGTTGTCCACTACTTTTTTATTTTTTTTTTCATAAATCTTGCTATAAGGCTACGTTCACATTTGCGGTCCTCGCCGCAGCGTCGGGCGCCGCAGCGGCGCCGCATGCGTCATGCGCCCCTATATTTAACATGGGGGCGCATGGACATGCGGCGCACTTGCGTTTTGCGCCGCATGCGTCGCTGCGGCGCCCGCGTCGGTGCGCAGAGGACGCAGCAAGTTGCATTTTTGCTGCGTCCAAGTTCAATGAAAAAAACGACGCATGCGGCGCAAAACGCAGCGTTGTGCATGCGTTTTGCTGCGTTTTTATTTGCGTTGTGAACGTAGCCTTATGTGCCACTGACAACATCTACTGTGTTTATTTTAGCAATATTACCTTTTATCATGCTGTAGCAGCACATCTTTAGTGCTGGATCCAGCTCTCATGGGGTTAATCGACAACTTCCTTTCTCCTGACTTAGGCTAGTTTCACATTTGCGTTTAAAAACGCAGCGTTTAAAACGCAAACGCAGGTGTTGAAAAAACGCCTGTAAACGCGTGCAAACGCTGCGTTTTTTAGACGCATGCGTTTTTCTCATGCGGTAAAAAAAGCTGCGTTTTGACGCGTTTACATGCGTTTTTTCCTGAGTTGGCGTTTTTGAAACGCATGCTGACAAGTGTGTGACAGCTGCCAATCATCAAAATCATCTAGAAAACCCACTATAAATAGAAAAAGCTATATTTACTTCAGCGCGATATATGTGAAAAGCCGGTAATTCAATTGCCGGCTTTTCATTTCTCCTGCCTAAACCCGACATGATATGAGACATGGTTTACATACAGTAAACCATGTCATATCCCCCTTTTTTTTGCATATTCCACACTACTAATGTTAGTAGTGTGTATGTGCAAAATTTCGGCGCTGTAGCTATTAAATTTAAGGGTTAAATCGCGGAAAAAATTGGTGTGGGCTCCCGCGCAATTTTCTCCGCCAGAGTGGTAAAGCCAGTGACTGAGGGCAGATATTAATAGCCTAGAGAGGGTCCATGGTTATTGGCCCCTCCTGGCTACAAACATCTGCCCCCAGCCACCCCAGAAAAGGCACATCTGGAAGATGCGCCTATTCTGGCACTTGGCCACTCTCTTCCCACTCCCGTGTAGCGGTGGGATATGGGGTAATGAAGGGTTAATGTCACCTTGCTATTGTAAGGTGACATTAAGTCAGATTAATATTGGAGAGGCGTCAATTATGACACCTATCCATTATTAATCCAATTGTATGAAAAGGTTAAAAAAAAACACACACACATTATTAAAAAGTATTTTAATGAAATAAACACACAGTTTGTTTTAATATTTGATTGCTCTCTCAATCCACCTGAAGACCCTCGCTCTGTAACAAAGGAAAAATAATAAACCATCAATATACATATCTTCCGATGATCTGTCACGTCCCAAGATGTAAATCCATCTGAAGGGGTTAAAATATTTTACAGGCAGGAGCTCTGCTAATGCAGCTGTGCTCGTGCCTGTAAACCCCGGCGAATGAAGCTAATGTAGGTCAATGACCTGTAGTTACCTTCATTCGCGATGATGCGCCCCCTGCTGGATGTCCTCATGAACTGGAGCCTGGGAACTTTTTCCCACGCTCGAGGTCATATGAGGACATCCAGCAGAGGGCGCATCACCGCGACTGAAGGTAACTATAGGTCATTGACCTACATTAGCTTCATTCGCCGGGGTTTACATGCACGAGCACAGCTGCATTAGCAGAGCTCCTGCCTGTAAAATATTTTAACCGCTTCAGATGGATTTACATCGTGGGACGTGACAGATCATCGGAACATATGTATATTGATGGTTTATTATTTTTCCTTTGTTACAGAGCGAGGGTCTTCAGGTGGATTGAGAGAGCAATCAAATATTAAAACAAACTGTGTGTTTATTTCATTAAAATACTTTTTAATAATGTGTGTGTTTTTTTAACCCTTTCATACAATTGGATTAATAATGGATAGGTGTCATAATTGACGCCTCTCCATTATTAATCTGGCTTAATGTCACCTTACAATAGCAAGGTGACATTAACCCTTCATTACCCCATATCCCACCGCTACACGGGAGTGGGAAGAGAGTGGCCAAGTGCCAGAATAGGCACATCTTCCAGATGTGCCTTTTCTGGGGTGGCTGGGGGCAGATGTTTTTAGCCAGGGAGGGCCAATAACCATGGACCCTCTCCAGGCTATTAATATCTGTCCTCAGTCACTGGCTTTACCACTCTGGCGGAAAAAATTGCGCGGGAGCCCACGCCAATTTTTTCCGCGATTTAACCCTTAAATTTAATAGCTGCAGCGCCGAAATTTTGCACATACACACTACTAACATTAGTAGTGTGCAATATGCAAAAAAAAGGGGGATATGACATGGTTTACTGTATGTAAACTATGTCTCATATCCTGTCGGGTTTTTAGGCAGGAAAATTAAAAGCCGGCAATTGAATTACCGGCTTTTCTGATATATCGCGCTGAAGTAAATATAAATAAATATATATATATATATATATATATATATATATATATATATAAAAGAAATGAAACCCGACTTTGGAGCGAAGATTATCAGTGTGTATTCTTTTTTTTTTTCTATTGAAACGCATGCGTTTAAAACGCAACCAAACGCATGTGCTTAAAAACGCATGTGTTTACATAGACAGCAATACGTTTTTTTGCCGCAAAAAAACGCATGCTTTTTTTGCGGCAAAAAAAGCCTCTAGAAATTACTACATGTTGCATTTCTGCAACAAAACGCAAGCATAGAAAAGACGCATGCGTCGTCAAACGCGGCAAAACACATACAAAAAAAATGCATGCGTTTTTAATGTTAAATATAGGGAAAAAAATGCATGCTTTTTTTGCGCTAAAACGCAGCGGCAAAAAACGCAAATCTGAAACCAGCCTTACTGTGTTCTAATGCTACAAGTTCCATGATGCATTACACTCGCCTGTAACTCTGCACCTGGCACACCCACTCCAAAACACACCCCAACCCCTCCCTCCTCTATCTTCAAACAGATTTGTGATGTCATTTCTGTCCAACCTCCTCTTTTACATTTGTCCAACCCACACTCCATTACACACAGATAGACAGATAATAGATAATTAGATAAGATAGATAGATAGATAGATAGATAGATAGATAGATAGATAACAAATAGATAGATGAATACATACAGATATATCTATAGATCTATGTCTATTTCCATAGATATGTCCATATCCATGTTTCTAACCCCCTTCACCCTTGGAGCTTTTTTGTTTTCGTTTATCGCTGCCCTTCTTTCCAGAACCATAATGTTTCCGTCAATATGGCCATGTGGGGGATTGTTTTTTGCAGGACAAGTTCTACTTTTGAACGACATCATTGGTTTTACCATGTCGTGTAACAGAAAATGTGAAAAAAATTAAAAGTGCGATGAAATTGCAAAAAAAGTGCAATCCCACACTTGTTTTTTTGCTTGGCTTTTTTGCTAGGTTCACTAAATACTAAGGCCGTGTGCACACGTTGCGGATTTGATTGCAGATCCGCAGCGTTTTTTGCCGCACAGAATTGCATCAAATCCGCAGTGTAGTGCACAACCAATGTAAGTCTATGGGAGCCGCAGACTTGTTGTGCCAATGTGCGGAAAAAGCCACACCGAAACACAGCTTTTTTTTCCCGCAGCATGTCACTTCTTTTGTGCAGAACTGCAGCGTTTCTGCACCCATAGACTTTCATTGAGTTGGGCACATCCGCAGCAAAACCGAAGATGTAAAAAAGATCTGCGGATGTGGGTCCAAGAAACGCTGCAGTTCGGGAGGAGGGAAGTGTGTGGGCGGTGACTGTGTGCATGTATGTGTGTGCTGGGTCTGCCGGCTGTTCGGATGTGTGCGGGACTGTTCGGGTGTGCGCGGGACTGTTCGGGTGTGTGCGGGGCTTTTCGGGTGGGTGCGGGGCTTTTCGGGTGGGTGCCTGGCTGTTCGGGTGTGTGCGGGGTGTGTGTGCAGGCATCATCCGATGGGACTACAAGTACGCAGCATCCAATCTGCAGCTAATTCGGATGTAATCCGGACAGTGGACACACACCCTACGCTATCCATACATCTATCAATAGATATATCTATCCAGATATATCTATCGATAGATATATGAATAGATAGATGTATGCATCTATAGATCTATCTATATGTAGATCTGTCTATCCATTTCATCTATCATCTATCTGTCTATCTGTGTGTAATGGAGTGTGGGTTGGACAAATGTAAAAGAGGAGGTTGGACAATAATGACATCACAAATCTTTTTTTTTGTTCAATACATTTTAATTTAGCTTTCAAAACCGCACCAAAACGCATAAAAACCACGCAAAAACCGCACCAAAAGCGAATTAAATAATGCATCAAAACCGCGCAAAAAATGCACCAAAAACTGCACCAAAAGCGCATCAAAACTGCACAAAAAACTGCATCAAAACTGCACAAAAAACTGCATCAAAACGCACAAAAAACGCCCCAAAAACTGCATTAAAAAATGCAGCAAAACTGCATCAAAACCGCACCAAAAACTGCATCAAAACCGCACCAAAATTGCATCAACACTGCACCAAAAACTGCATCAAAAACTGCATCAAAACTGCACGAAAAACGCACAAAAAACGCACCAATAACTGCATCAAAACCGCACCAAAAACTGCATCAAAAACTGCATCAAAACTGCACCAAAAACTGCATCAAAACCGCACCAAGAACTGCATCAAAACCGCACAAAAAGCTGCATCAAAAACGCATAAAAACTGCACCAAACCGCACCAAAGACTGCATCAAAACCGCACCAAAAACTGCATAAAAACCGCACAAAAAACTGCATCAAAAACTGCATCAAAACTGCACCAAAACTGCAAAACTGCACCAGGTTTTGATGCAGTTTTTGGCGCAGTTTTGATACTGTTTTTTTGTGCGTTTTTTGCGTGGTTTTGATGCAGTTTTTGGAAATAAATAAATAAACGGAAAATGTGCATGATTTGAATGGAAACATGCATGAAGAAACGGATTCGGAGGTCAGATTCATCATTTCACATCTCAGTTTCATACGTTTTTCGCTGGATCCATCGCTGTGGGTTTTTTCGCCCGGACAGAAAAACCGTTCCTCTGTATGTGTTTTCCGTCCGGCGGAAACAGCTTTTTTGACGGATCCGGCAAAAAATGGATGAAACGTGTGGCCATCAGGTGCAATCCAGCGCTAGTACAACTCTATGAGAAAAAAGGATCCGTTTTTTTCAAAACTCGCCGGATTGTGCCTGACGGCAAAACCCTGATGTGTGAAAGCAGCCAGATATATGGATAGATATATCTATGTATCTATAGATATATCTATCTATAAATATATCTATAGATAGATATATAATAGAAAGGCCGATGTTTCTAAGGCTACTTTCACACTTGCGTTTTTTGCAATCCGTCGCAATCGGTCTTTTTGGGAAAAAAAAACGGATCCTGCAAATGTGCTCATAGGATGCGTTTTTTACTCATAGACTTGTATTAGTGACGGATCGCGACGGATGGCCACACGTTGTGTCCGTCGTGCAACGGATCCGTCGTGTTTTGGCGGACCGTTGGCATGAAAAAACATTCAAGTGAACGTTTTTTTGTCCGTCGCGTCCGCCATTTTCTACCGCGCATGCGCGGCCAAAACTCCACCCCCTCCTCCCAGGACATCAGAATGGGTAGCGGATGCGTTGAAAAACTGCATCCGCTGCCCACGTCGTGCACAAATTTCACAACATGCGTCGGTACGTAGGCCTGACGCATAGCGACAGACCCGTACCGACACAAGTGTGAAAAAGGCCTTAATGAGCGTTTAATTTAATTAAAAAAACAGAAAAAAATGGCGTGGGCTCCCGCTCAATTTTCTGCACCAGAGGGGGAAAGCCGACGACCGGGGGCCAATATTTGTAGCCTGCTATGAATATCAGCCCGCAGCTGTCTGCGTAGCCTTTACTGGCTATTAAAATAGGGGGACCACCCCAAAAAATGATGTGTGGTCACCCTATATTTTATAGCCAGAAAGGCTACGTAGACAGCTGCGGGCTGATATTCATAGCCTGGAGAGGGGCCATGGATATTGGTCCCCCCCCCCGGCTACAAATACCAGTCCACAGCTGCCCCGGAAATGGCGCATCTGTAAGATGTGCCAATTCCGGCACTTAGCCCCTCTCTTCCCACTCCCGTGTAGAGGTGGGATATTGGGTAATAAGGGGTTAATGTCACCTTGCTATTGTAAGGTGACATTAAGCCGGGTTAATAACGGAGAGGCGTCAATAAGACGCCTATCCATTATTAATCCAATACTAATAAAGGGTTAATAAAACACTCACACATTAGGAAAAAAGTATTTTAATATTCTTCATTTAACCTTACTTACTATACTTCAGCGCCTGCAAAAAACGTAAAATAATAAACCGTATACTACCTGTCCGCCGTAGTCCAATTAATAACGAGTGTCCCACGACGATCTCCCCTATAGGTCAGTGACATCGGGTGATGTCACTGCTCTATAGGACCTTCAGTGACACACTGGCGGGAGACAATGGCTCCTGCAATGCATCACTGAGAGGTTACTATAGTTCACTGGTCTCACTTTATGGCAAAAAGCTGCGTGGGAACTTTCTCACACAACAATGCCAAAAGTGAGACTAAGGACTATTTTCTCACAGGGGCGTAGGAATACATTGTGGAAGGATACCTTCCATCATTGTATTCCTGGAGCCCCTGGAGAGCGGTCGCATCAGCTGATGCTCCTGCTCTCCACGGGAGATCGTCGAGGGACACTCGTTTTAATTGGATTTCTGCGGATCAGGGAGTATAGTGTTTGTTTATTATTTTAATATTTTTTACAGATGACACTGGCTTCGGGGATCAAGGTGACAAGTGATGGTGAGTATGTACTCTATGTTATATGTACTGTATGTCTATATGTATGTTGTATGTATGTACTGTATGTGGCATGTTGCATGTCGTATGTCACATGTTGCATGTCGTTGCATGGTGCATGTCGTCGCATGTCATCGCATGTTGCATGTTGCATGTCGTCACATGTTGCATGCTGCATGTCATCGCATGTAGCATGCTGCATGTCATCGCATGCTGCATGTCGCCGCATGTCACATGTTGCATGTCGTCGCATGTCGCATGTCGCATGTCATCGCATGTTGCATGTCATATGTTGCATGTCCCATGTTGCATGTCGTCGCATGGTGCATGTCACATGTTGCATGTCGTTGCATGTTGCATGTTGCATGTTCCATGTCGTTGCATGGTGCATGTCTTCGCATGTTGTCACATGTCGCATGTCATCGCATGTTGCATGTCGCATGCTGCATGTCATCGCATGTCACATGCTGCATGTTGTCGCATGCTGCATGTCACATGTCACATGTTGCATGTCACCGCATGTTTCATGTTCCATGTAGTCGCATGGTGCATGTCGTCGCATGTTGTCACATGTAGCATGGTGCATGTTGCATGTTGTCGCATGTCGTAGCATGGTGCATGTCGCATGCTGCATGTCATCGCATGTCGCATGGTGCATGTCGTCGCATGTTGTCACATGTCGCATGTCGTCGCATGTCATTGCATGTCGCATGTTGTCACATGTCGCATGTTGTCACATGTCGTCACATGTTACATGTCACACGGTGTGTTGTGTATTATGTATGTATGTACTGTATATGTGTGTGTGTGTGTATTTGTTTGTTTTTTACATTCAACGCATTAGCCGGATGATGGGACTACTACTGTCCCATCATTGGCTAATGTGTTACTCACTGTCAGGGTATGTGCACACGTCAGGATTTCTTGCAGAAATTTCCTGAAGAAAACCGGAAATTTTCTGCAAGAAATCCGCATTTTTTTGCGTTTTTTTTTCGCGTCTTTTTTAGCATTTTGCAAGCGTAATTAGCTTGCAGAATGCTAAAGTTTTCCAAGCGATCTGTAGCATCGCTTGGAAAACTGACTGACAGGTTGGTCACACTTGTCAAATATACTGTTTGGCAAGTGTGACCAACTTTTTACTATAGATGCTGCTTATGCAGCATCTATAGTAAAAGATAAAATGTTTAAAAATAATGAAAAAAATAAAAAAATGGTTATACTCACCCTCTGCAGACAGCCGATCTCCTCAGCGGCGTCCGTTCCTATAGATGGTGTGATTCAGGACCTTCGATGACGTCGTGGTCACGTGAGCGGTCACATGACCCGTCTCGCGACCAATCACAAGACATCGACGTCATCGCAGGTCCTGAACCACATCATCTATAGGAACCGAAGCGGCAGCATGCAGCGGTGAGAGGCGGGAACACTCCGGGGGCCATCGAAGGTGAGTATATCACTATTCTTTATTTTAATTCTTTTTTTGACCAATTATATGGTGCCCAGTCCGTGGAGGAGAGTCTCCTCTCCTCCACCCTGGGTACCAACCGCATATAATCTGCTTACTTCCCGCATGGTATGCACAGCCCCGTGCGGGAAGTAAGCAGATCAATGCACTCCTAGGTGTGCGGAATCCCCGCAATTCCGCATTTTAATGAACATGGGCCACTTGCACATTGAACAAGTCTGTCGGAACCTGTTCACACCACCAGAAAACTTGAAGACACAAAAGAGCACAGTGAGGTCAAAAATACTCTGTTGTAAAAAAAAAAAAAAAAAAAAATCACAGTAATCAGCAAGTGCTAGTCAAAAGATGTAAAGAAAACAGGGTATTTAGTTGATACGTTTTTTTGCAAAAAAATGTATACTAAGCTGCTCCACCAAATCGTCAAGGTATACCCTTATAGAGCAGTCCTAACTAATGTATAGAATCCCTATCTGATGTATTTAAAACCTGATCATCTGTATAGTACCTGTATAAGCAGGGTTCAGAGAAGGACTATCCATGTGGACATGCAGGATGGAACAGCTTAAATGCAAATGACCCACAGAGGAGTGGTGGACTCCCCAGTCTTGGGGAGTCCACCACTCCTCTGTGGGTCATTTGCATTTAAGCTGTTCCATCCTGCATGTCCACATGGATAGTCCTTCTCTGAACCCTGCTTATACAGGTACTATACAGATGATCAGGTTTTAAATACATCAGATAGGGATTCTATACATTAGTTAGGACTGCTCTATAAGGGTATACCTTGACGATTTGGTGGAGCAGCTTAGTATACATTTTTTTGCAAAAAAACGTATCAACTAAATACCCTGTTTTCTTTACATCGTTTGACTAGCACTTGCTGATTACTGTGATTTTTTTTTTTTTACAACAGAGTATTTTTGACCTCACTGTGCTCTTTTGTGTCTTCAAGTTTTCTGGTGGTGTGAACAGGTTCCTACAGACTTGTTCAATGTGCAAGTGGCCCATGTGTTTCTGGTTCTATAATTGTTCTCTTGTTTCTACAAGACTGGGGAGTCCACCACTCCTCTGTGGTTCATTTGCATTTAAGCTGTTCCATCCTGCATGTCCACATGGATAGTCCTTCTCTGAACCCTGCTTATACAGGTACTATACAGATGATCAGGTTTTAAATACATCAGATAGGGATTCTATACATTAGTTAGGACTGCTCTATAAGGGTATACCTTGACGATTTGGTGGAGCAGCTTAGTATACTGTCATGATTCTCAATGGCGAGAGAACATAGCCCAGCATATATGAGAACTAGCTCTTGGAAGATGGAAACTATACTGACCATGAACTAAACCTGCCGCACAACTAGAAGTGGCCGGGTAGCATGCCTACGTTTTTTAACCCTAGATGCCCAGCGCCAGCCGGAGAACTACCTAATCCTAGCAGAGGAAAAGACAGTCCTGGCTCACCTCTAGAGAAATTTTCCCAAAAGGCAGACAGAGGCCCCCACATATATTGGCGGTGATTTTAGATGAAATGACAAACGTAGTATGAAAATAGGTTTAGCAAAATCGAGGTCCGCTTTCTAGATAGCAGGAAGACAGAAAGGACACTTTCATGGTCAGCAGAAAACCCTATCAAAACACCATCCAGAAATTCCTTTAAGACTCTAGCATTAACTCATAACACCAGAGTGGCAATTTCCGATCACAAGAGCTTTCCAGACACAGTAACGAAACAGCAGCTGTGAACAGGAACCAAAATGCAAAAACACACAAGGACAAAAGTCCAACTTAGCTGGGAGTTGTCTAGTAGCAGGAACAAGCACAGAAGGCTTCTGATTACATTGTTGACCGGCAAGAAACTGACAGAGGAGCAAGGTTATATAGCGACTCCCACATCCTGATAGGAGCAGGTGAACAGAGGGGATGATGCACACAAGTTCAATTCCACAAGTGGCCACCGGGGGAGCCCAGAATCCAATTTCACAACAGTACCCCCCCTCAAGGAGGGGGCACCGAACCCTCACCAGAACCACCAGGGCGATCAGGATGAGCCCTATGAAAGGCACGGACAAGATCGGAGGCATGAACATCAGAGGCAGTGACCCAAGAATTATCCTCCTGACCGTATCCCTTCCATTTGACCAGATACTGGAGTCTCCGTCTGGAAACACGAGAGTCTAAGATCTTTTCCACAACGTACTCCAACTCACCCTCAACCAACACCGGAGCAGGAGGCTCAACGGAAGGCACAACCGGTACCTCATACCTGCGCAACAATGACCGATGAAAAACATTATGAATCGAAAAGGATGCAGGGAGGTCCAAACGGAAGGACACAGGGTTAAGAATCTCCAATATCTTGTACGGGCCGATGAACCGAGGCTTAAACTTAGGAGAAGAAACCCTCATAGGGACAAAACGAGAAGACAACCACACCAAGTCCCCAACACAAAGCCGAGGACCAACACGACGACGGCGGTTGGCAAAAAGCTGAGTCTTCTCCTGGGACAACTTCAAATTGTCCACCACCTGCCCCCAAATCTGATGCAACCTCTCCACCACAGCATCCACTCCAGGACAATCCGAAGATTCCACTTGACCGGAAGAAAATCGAGGATGAAACCCCAAATTACAGAAAAACGGGGACACCAAGGTGGCAGAGCTGGCCCGATTATTGAGGGCGAACTCCGCCAAAGGCAAAAAAGCAACCCAATCATCCTGATCCGCAGACACAAAACACCTCAAATATGTCTCCAAGGTCTGATTAGTCCGCTCGGTCTGGCCATTAGTCTGAGGGTGGAAAGCAGACGAAAAAGACAAATCTATGCCCATCCTAGCACAGAATGCCCGCCAAAATCTAGACACGAATTGGGTCCCTCTGTCAGAAACGATATTCTCAGGAATACCATGCAAACGAACAACATTTTGAAAAAACAGAGGAACCAACTCGGAAGAAGAAGGCAACTTAGGCAAGGGAACCAGATGGACCATCTTAGAGAAACGGTCACACACCACCCAGATGACAGACATCTTCTGAGAAACAGGCAGATCCGAAATAAAATCCATCGAGATGTGCATCCAAGGCCTCTTCGGGATAGGCAAGGGCAACAACAATCCACTAGCCCGAGAACAACAAGGCTTGGCCCGAGCACAAACGTCACAAGACTGCACAAAGCCTCGCACATCTCGTGACAGGGAAGGCCACCAGAAGGACCTTGCCACCAAATCCCTGGTACCAAAGATTCCAGGATGACCTGCCAACGCAGAAGAATGAACCTCAGAGATGACTCTACTGGTCCAATCATCAGGAACAAACAGTCTACCAGGTGGGCAACGATCAGGTCTATCCGCCTGAAACTCCTGCAAGGCCCGCCGCAGGTCTGGAGAAACGGCAGACAATATCACTCCATCTTTAAGGATACCTGTGGGCTCAGAATTACCAGGGGAGTCAGGCTCAAAACTCCTAGAAAGGGCATCCGCCTTAACATTCTTAGAACCCGGTAGGTACGACACCACAAAATTAAACCGAGAGAAAAACAACGACCAGCGCGCCTGTCTAGGATTCAGGCGCCTGGCAGACTCAAGGTAAATTAAATTTTTGTGGTCAGTCAATACCACCACCTGATGTCTGGCCCCCTCAAGCCAGTGACGCCACTCCTCAAAAGCCCACTTCATGGCCAAAAGCTCCCGATTCCCAATATCATAATTCCGCTCGGCGGGCGAAAATTTACGGGAAAAAAAAGCACAAGGTCTCATCACGGAGCAGTCGGAACTTCTCTGCGACAACACCGCCCCAGCTCCGATTTCAGAAGCGTCGACCTCAACCTGAAAAGGAAGAGCAACATCAGGCTGACGCAACACTGGGGCGGAAGAAAAGCGGCGCTTGAGCTCCCGAAAGGCCTCCACAGCATCAGGGGACCAATCAGCAACATCAGCACCCTTCTTAGTCAAATCAGTCAATGGTTTTACAACATCAGAAAAACCAGCAATAAATCGACGATAAAAGTTAGCAAAGCCCAAAAATTTCTGAAGACTCTTAAGAGAAGAGGGTTGCGTCCAATCACCAATAGCCTGAACCTTGACAGGATCCATCTCGATGGAAGAGGGGGAAAAAATGTATCCCAAGAAAGAAATCTTTTGAACCCCAAAAACACACTTAGAACCCTTCACACACAAGGAATTAGACCGCAAAACCTGAAAAACCCTCCTGACCTGCTGGACATGAGAGTCCCAGTCATCCGAAAAAATCAGAATATCATCCAGATACACAATCATAAATTTATCCAAATAATCGCGGAAAATGTCATGCATAAAGGACTGGAAGACTGAAGGGGCATTTGAAAGACCAAAAGGCATCACCAAATACTCAAAATGGCCCTCGGGCGTATTAAATGCGGTTTTCCACTCATCCCCCTGCTTGATTCGCACCAAATTATACGCCCCACGGAGATCAATCTTAGAGAACCACTTGGCCCCCTTTATACGAGCAAACAAATCAGTAAGCAGTGGTAACGGATATTGATATTTAACCGTGATTTTATTCAAAAGTCGATAATCAATACACGGCCTCAAAGAGCCGTCTTTCTTAGACACAAAGAAAAAAACGGCTCCTAAGGGAGATGACGAAGGACGAATATGTCCCTTTTCCAAGGACTCCTTTATATATTCTCGCATAGCAGCGTGTTCAGGCACAGACAGATTAAATAAACGACCCTTAGGGTATTTACTACCCGGAATCAAGTCTATGGCACAATCGCACTCCCGGTGCGGAGGTAGTGAACCAACCTTGGGTTCTTCAAAAACGTCACGAAAGTCAGACAAGAATTCAGGAATCTCAGAGGGAATAGATGATGAAATGGAAACCAAAGGTACGTCCCCATGAGTTCCTTTACATCCCCAGCTTAACACAGACATAGCTCTCCAGTCGAGGACTGGGTTATGAGATTGCAGCCATGGCAATCCCAGCACCAAAACATCATGTAGATTATACAGCACCAGAAAGCGAATAACCTCCTGGTGATCCGGATTAACACGCATAGTCACTTGTGTCCAGTATTGTGGT
This sequence comes from Ranitomeya variabilis, assembly GCF_051348905.1. Lineage (NCBI taxonomy): Eukaryota > Metazoa > Chordata > Amphibia > Anura > Dendrobatidae > Ranitomeya > Ranitomeya variabilis. The sequence continues at coordinate 578,553,810 of NC_135233.1, forward strand.
TTATTACTAGCGAATGGGGTGGAGTCAATCCCTTTCAGAGGTATCGGAGCCTCCAGTGGCTCCAAATCATACCCACAGCGTTTGGCAAAGGACCAATCCATAAGACTCAAAGCAGCGCCAGAGTCGACATAGGCGTCCGCGGTAATAGATGACAAAGAACAAATCAGGGTCACAGATAGAATAAACTTAGACTGTAAAGTGCTAATTGAAACAGACTTGTCAGGCTTCTTAGTACGCTTAAAGCATGCTGATATAACATGAGTTGAATCACCACAATAGAAGCACAACCCATTTTTTCGTCTAAAATTCTGCCGCTCGCTTCTGGACAGAATTCTATCACATTGCATATTTTCTGGCGTTTTCTCAGTAGACACCGCCAAATGGTGCACAGGTTTGCGCTCCCGCAGACGCCTATCGATCTGAATAGCCATCGTCATGGACTCATTCAGACTCGCAGGCACAGGGAACCCCACCATAACATCCTTAATGGCATCAGAGAGACCTTCTCTGAAAATCGCCGCCAGGGCGCACTCATTCCACTGAGTAAGCACAGACCATTTGCGGAATTTTTGGCAGTATATTTCAGCTTCATCTTGCCCCTGAGACAAGGACATCAAGGCCTTTTCCGCCTGAAGCTCTAAATGAGGTTCCTCATAAAGCAACCCCAAGGCCAGAAAAAACGCATCCACATTGAGCAACGCAGGATCCCCTGGTGCCAATGCAAAAGCCCAGTCTTGAGGGTCGCCCCGGAGCAAGGAAATTACAATCCTGACCTGCTGTGCAGGGTCTCCGGCAGAGCGAGACTTCAGGGACAAAAACAATTTGCAATTATTTTTAAAATTTTGAAAGTGAGATCTATTCCCCGAGAAGAATTCAGGCAAAGGAATTCTAGGCTCAGACATAGGTGCATGAACAACAAAATCTTGCAAATTTTGTACCTTTGTGGCGAGATTATTCAAACCTGTAGCTACACTCTGAAGATCCATTTGAAACAGGTGAACACAGAGCCATTCAAGGATTAGAAGGAGAGAAAGAGAGGAAGGCTGCAGTATAGGCAGACTAGCAAGTGATTCAATTAAGAGCACACTCAGAACTAGAGGAAAAAAAAAAAAAAAAATTGTAGCAGACTTCTTTTTTCTCTCCTTTCTCAGCCAGTAATTTAACCCTTTTTTGGGCCGGTCAAACTGTCATGATTCTCAATGGCGAGAGAACATAGCCCAGCATATATGAGAACTAGCTCTTGGAAGATGGAAACTATACTGACCATGAACTAAACCTGCCGCACAACTAGAAGTGGCCGGGTAGCATGCCTACGTTTTTTAACCCTAGATGCCCAGCGCCAGCCGGAGAACTACCTAATCCTAGCAGAGGAAAAGACAGTCCTGGCTCACCTCTAGAGAAATTTTCCCAAAAGGCAGACAGAGGCCCCCACATATATTGGCGGTGATTTTAGATGAAATGACAAACGTAGTATGAAAATAGGTTTAGCAAAATCGAGGTCCGCTTTCTAGATAGCAGGAAGACAGAAAGGACACTTTCATGGTCAGCAGAAAACCCTATCAAAACACCATCCAGAAATTCCTTTAAGACTCTAGCATTAACTCATAACACCAGAGTGGCAATTTCCGATCACAAGAGCTTTCCAGACACAGTAACGAAACAGCAGCTGTGAACAGGAACCAAAATGCAAAAACACACAAGGACAAAAGTCCAACTTAGCTGGGAGTTGTCTAGTAGCAGGAACAAGCACAGAAGGCTTCTGATTACATTGTTGACCGGCAAGAAACTGACAGAGGAGCAAGGTTATATAGCGACTCCCACATCCTGATAGGAGCAGGTGAACAGAGGGGATGATGCACACAAGTTCAATTCCACAAGTGGCCACCGGGGGAGCCCAGAATCCAATTTCACAACAGTATACATTTTTTTGCAAAAAAAGTATCAACTAAATACCGTTTTCTTTACATCTTTTGACTAGCACTTGCTGATTACTGTGATTTTTTTTTTTTTTTTTACAACAGAGTATTTTTGACCTCACTGTGCTCTTTTGTGTCTTCAAGTTTTCTGGTGGTGTGAACAGGTTCCTACAGACTTGTTCAATGTGCAAGTGGCCCATGTGTTTCTGGTTCTATAATTGTTCTCTTGTTTCCACAAGACTGGGGAGTCCACCACTCCTCTGTGGGTCATTTGCATTTAAGCTGTTCCATCCTGCATGTCCACATGGATAGTCCTTCTCTGAACCCTGCTTATACAGGTACTATACAGATGATCAGGTTTTAAATACATCAGATAGGGATTCTATACATTAGTTAGGACTGCTCTATAAGGGTATACCTTGACGATTTGGTGGAGCAGCTTAGTATACATTTTTTTGCAAAAAAACGTATCAACTAAATACCCTGTTTTCTTTACATCTTTTGACTAGCACTTGCTGATTACTGTGATTTTTTTTTTTTTTTTTACAACAGAGTATTTTTGACCTCACTGTGCTCTTTTGTGTCTTCATTTTAATGAACATGTTGCTTTTTTTTCCGCAATGCGATTTTTTCGCGGAAAAAAATGCAACATTTGCACCAAAAATGCGGAATACACTGTAAATAATAGGAGGCATATGTTAGCATTTTTTTCGCGTTTTTATCACATTTTTATAGCGAAAAAACGCGAAAAAAACGCGAAAAATACTGAACGTGTGCACATGGCTTAACTGTAGCAGGCAGAGCCTGATGGGACTTATAGTCCCGTCGGACGATGCCTGCACACAGAGACACACACACACCAATGACCCCCCCCCGCAGCAGACCCACCGCAGCACCGTCCGCACATACCGGCGCCGGCACGCAGACCCCCGGCGCCGGCACAATCATCCCTGCCTAGTCCCGCCCGCCCCCAGCACAGCCCCACAGGCAGTCCCCAGCCCCGCCCACAGCCCAGTCACTCTTGATGAGTGACTGCTGACTGTGAGGCTGGGTCACGCCTGCTGCTGACGTCACATCAATTTCCAGAGTCTGGAAATTGACGTGACGTCGGCGGAAATAAGCGGCGGCTGCAGCCTGGGGGTCACGTGACCCGGACTCAGCCACCGGAATAGCGCCGCTCACAGGCGAAAACGGCAACGGAAGGTATTTGCACAATTCATTAGGGACCCCGGGGGGATACATTGGGGGGTTAATTGAAAGTAGTGGACAACCCCTTTAAGTCTTGGATAATAACTGAAAGAGCACGTTGAGATGTTGTCTGAACTTTTTTGCTGGTGGCTTGAATTGGTTGTCCATTGTGGCCAATTATTATTAATTTGGAAGCTTCTCAAACTTCCATTGATCAGCTTGAATCTGGGTGGGGGAGGGAGGCGAGATTGTTGTATGACACTGATCAAACTCTGATCAGAGTTTGAGCAGAGTGTTAGCATAGTGAGATCTGATTATCTAGGATGAGTGAATCAGAGCATACTGAGGAGAAGAAGGAGAACTAAATTTCTCCATCTTCTCCATTGTTGGCCGTTTGAAATGCTGTTTATAATATATATTTAGATATTATATACTCTCCTTGGGTATTCATTCTTTTTAAGACTTTTGTAAAGGAACCTCAATTTATGTTGCCTGTCATGATTCCCCAATGGCATGGGAACATCAGAAACACAAAATAACAGACTAGCCCTCGGGTGATGGAAACTCAAGCTGACCGTGACCTAAATCTACCACACAACTAACAGTAGCCAGGAAACATTCCTACGGCTGCCTAGATGCCATGCGCCAGCCGGAGAACTAACTACACCTGGAAGAGGAAGGAACAGACCTGCCTTACCTCTAGTGAAATTCCCCAAAGATGATAGTAGCCCCCACATATATTAACGGTGAGTTCAGAGGAAAAGACATACACAGTATGAAGGTAGATTTAGCAAAGCGAGGTCCACTTACTAGATAGAGGAAGGATACAAAAGAGGACTTCACGGTCAGCTGAAAAACCCTTTCAAAAACCCATCCTGAAATTACTTTAAGACTCCTGTGTCAACTCATGACACAGGAGTGGCAATTTCAGTCCACAAGAGCTTCCAGTAACAGGAAATGACAAACTGTAAACTGGACAAAAATACAAAACAAAAAGGACAAGAGTCCACTTAGCTGATCAGCAGACTGGTAGCAGGAACATGCAACTGAAAGACTCAGGTTACAATGATGACCGGCAAGGAAGTGACTGGAGAGCAAGGCTAAATAGGGAACTCCCAAAACTGATGGAAGCAGGTGAGCTGAGGCAGAAAAGAACACACAAGTCTCCAGTACCACCAGCCACCACTAGGGGAGCCCAAAAAGCGGATCACAACAGTACCCCCCCCCTTAAGGAGGGGGCACCGAACCCTCACAAGAACCGCCAGGGCGACCTGGATGAGCACTATGAAAGGCACGAACCAAATCCGAGGCATGAACATCAGAGGCAGTTACCCAAGAATTATCTTCCTGACCATAGCCCTTCCATTTAACCAGATACTGGAGTCTCCGCCTGGAAATACGGGAGTCCAAGATCTTCTCTATAACGTACTCCAATTCACCCTCAACCAGCACAGGAGCAGGAGGCTCAGCAGAAGGAACCACCGGCACCTCGTATCTCCGCAACAACGACCGATGGAACACATTATGGATAGCGAAAGATGCCGGGAGGTCCAAACGAAAGGAAACAGGGTTAATAATCTCCAAAATCCTATAGGGACCGATGAACCGAGGCTTAAATTTAGGAGAAGAAACCCTCATTGGGACAAAACGGGAAGACAACCACACCAAGTCCCCAACACGAAGGCGAGGACCAACCCGACGCTGGCGGTTAGCAAACCGCTGAGTCCTCTCCTGGGACAAATTCAAATTGTCCACCACTTGTTCCCAAATCCGATACAACCGATCCACCACAGCATCTACTCCAGGACAATCCGAAGACTCCGCCTGACCAGAAGAAAAACGGGGATGAAACCCCGAATTGCAAAAGAAAGGGGAAACCAAAGTGGCCGAACTAGCCCGATTATTAAGAGCAAACTCCGCCAACGGCAAAAAGGCAACCCAATCATCCTGATCCGCAGACACAAAACACCTCAAATACGTCTACAAAGTCTGATTAGTTCGCTCCGTCTGGCCATTAGTCTGAGGATGGAAGGCAGACGAAAAAGACAAATCAATGCCCAACCTGGCACAGAATGCCCGCCAAAATCTAGAAACGAACTGGGTACCCCTATCAGAAACGATATTTTCAGGAATACCATGCAAGCGAACCACATTTTGAAAAAACAAAGGAACCAACTCAGACGAGGAAGGCAACTTCGGCAATGGCACCAAATGAACCATCTTAGAAAAACGGTCACACACCACCCAGATAACAGACATCCTCTGAGAGACAGGAAGATCAGAAATAAAGTCCATCGAGATGTGCGTCCAAGGCCTCTTCGGAATAGGCAAGGGCAACAACAACCTGCTAGCCCTAGAACAACAAGGCTTGGCCCGAGCACACACATCACAAGACTGCACAAAAACACGCACATCTCGAGACAGAGATGGCCACCAGAAGGATCTAGCCACCAAATCCCTGGTACCAAAAATTCCAGGATGACCCGCCAGCGTAGAAGAATGAACCTCCGAGATGACTCTACTGGTCCAATCATCAGGAACAAACAGTCTACCAGGTGGACAGCGATCAGGTCTATCCGCCTGAAACTCTTGCAAAGCACGTCGCAGATCTGGGGAAATAGCGGATAATATCACCCCATCCTTAAGGATACCTGTAGGTTCCGAATCACCAGGGGAATCAGGCTCAAAACTCCTAGAAAGGGCATCTGCCTTCACATTCTTAGAACCTGGTAGATATGAGACCACAAAATTAAACCGAGAGAAAAACAACGACCAGCGCGCCTGTCTAGGATTCAGGCGCCTGGCAGACTCAAGATAAATCAGATTCTTGTGATCAGTCAAAACCACCACCTGATGTCTAGCACCCTCAAGCCAATGACGCCACTCCTCAAATGCCCACTTCATGGCCAAAAGCTAGCGATTACCGACATCATAATTTCTCAAAATTTTCGAGAAAAGAACGCACAAGGTCTCATCACTGAGCAATCGGAACTTTTCTGCGACAAAACCGCCCCCGCTCCAATCTCGGAAGCATCGACCTCAACCTGAAAGGGGAGAGAGACATCAGGCTGGCGCAACTCAGGGGCAGACGAAAAGCGGCGCTTAAGTTCCCGAAAGGCCTCCACAGCGGCAGAGGACCAATTGGCAACATCAGCACCCTTCTTAGTCAAATCCGTGAGAGGCTTAGCAACACCAGAAAAACCAGTTATAAATCGACAATAAAAATTAGCAAAGCCCAAGATCTTCTGAAGACCCTTTAGAGAAGTAGGCTGCGTCCAGTCACAAATAGCCCGAACCTTGACAGGGTCCATCTCAACAGAAGAAGGGGAAAAAATGTACCCCAAAAAGGAAATCTTTTGAACCCCAAAAACACACTTAGAACCCTTTACACACAGAGAATTCTCCCGCAAGACCTGAAAAACCCTCCTGACCTGCTGAACATGAGACTCCCAGTCCTCAGAAAAAATCAAAATATCGTCCAAATACACAATCATAAATTTATCCAGATATTCACGGAAAATATCATGCATAAAGGACTGAAAAACTGAAGGTGCATTAGAAAGGCCGAAAGGCATTACTAAATACTCAAAGTGGCCCTCAGGCGTATTAAATGCGGTTTTCCACTCATCCCCTTGCTTAATTCGCACCAAATTATACGCCCCACGGAGATCAATCTTGGAGAACCACTTAGCCCCCCTTATGCGAGCAAACAAATCAGTAAGCAGCGGCAACGGATACTGATATTTGACAGTAATTTTATTCAGGAGTCGATAATCAATACAAGGCCTCAGCGAGCCATCCTTTTTAGAGACAAAGAAAAACCCAGCTCCTAAAGGTGATGAAGAAGGACGAATATGTCCCTTTTCCAGGGACTCCTTAACATACTCTCGCATGGCAGCATGCTCAGGTACAGATAGGTTAAACAAACGACCCTTTGGAAATTTACTGCCTGGAATCAGATCTATGGCGCAATCACACTCTCTGTGGGGAGGGAGAGAACCAATTTTAGGCTCTTCAAAAATATCCCCAAAATCCGACAAAAATGCCGGAACCTCAGAGGGAATAGATGACGAGATAGAAACCAAAGGTATGTCCCCATGAGCCCCCCGACATCCCCAGCTTAACACAGACATAGTTTTCCAGTCCAGTACTGGGTTATGAGATTGCAACCATGGTAATCCAAGCACTAACACATCATGTAAATTATGCAACACGAGGAAGCGAATCATCTCCTGATGGTCTGGAGTCATACGCATAGTCACTTGCGTCCAGAACTGTGGTCTATTACAAGCCAGAGGTGTAGAATCAATACCCTTCAGAGGTATAGGAACTTCCAGAGGCTCCAAATCAAACCCACAGCGCCTGACGAAGGACCAATCCATGAGACTCAGAGCGGCGCCAGAGTCCACATAGGCATCCACGGTAATAACTGATAATGAACAAATCAGAGTTACAGACAGAAGAAATTTAGACTGTAAAGTGCCAATAGAAACAGACTTGTCAACCTTCCTAGTACGTTTAGAGCATGCTGATATAACATGCGCGGAATCACCACAGTAGAAGCACAAGCCATTTTTGCGCCTATAATTCTGCCGCTCGCTTCTTGACAGAATTCTGTCACATTGCATTTTCTCTGGCGTCCCTTCAGAAGATACCGCCAAATGGTGCACGGGTTTGCGCTCCCGCAAACGCCGATCAATCTGAATCGCCATTGTGATGGACTCATTCAGACCTGTGGGCGTAGGAAACCCCACCATGACATCCTTAACGGCATCAGAAAGGCCTTCTCTGAAAATTGCCGCTAGGGCACACTCATTCCACTGAGTAAGCACAGATCATTTACGAAATTTTTGGCAGTATATCTCAGCTTCATCTTGCCCTTGAGACAGGGCTATTAAAGCTTTTTCAGCTTGAATCTCCAAATTAGGTTCCTCATACAGCAACCCTAAAGCCAGAAAAAACGCATCCACATTGAGCAACGCAGGATCCCCTGGTGTCAATGAAAATGCCCAATTTTGAGGGTCACCTCGCAGCAAAGAAATCACAATCTTAACCTGCTGAACAGGATCTCCAGAGGAGTGAGGTCTGAGAGAAAGGAATAATTTACAATTACATTTGAAATTCTGAAACCGAGATCTATCTCCGGAAAATACCTCTGGTGTAGGAATCTTAGGTTCAGAAATAGGAGTACGTATAACATAATCTTGTAAATTATGAACCTTCGTAGCAAGATTATTTAAACCTGCAGCCAAACTCTGAGAGTCCATCCTTAAACCGGAGAGATCAGAGCCATTCAAGGATTAGAAGGAGAGAAAGGCAAGGCTGTAAATAGAGCAGAAATACAACTGAGCCAACTAAGTAGCAAACATGTGAGGAAAAAAAAAAAAATCTACAGACTTCTTTACTCTCCTTTCTTCTGCCAATTACTTTAACAGCGGCCGGTCATACTGTCATGATTCCCCAATGGCATGGGAACATCAGAAACACAAAATAACAGACTAGCCCTCGGGTGATGGAAACTCAAGCTGACCGTGACCTAAATCTACCACACAACTAACAGTAGCCAGGAAACATTCCTACAGCTGCCTAGATGCCATGCGCCAGCCGGAGAACTAACTACACCTGGAAGAGGAAGGAACAGACCTGGCTTACCTCTAGTGAAATTCCCCAAAGATGATAGTAGCCCCCACATATATTAACGGTGAGTTCAGAGGAAAAGACATACACAGTATGAAGGTAGATTTAGCAAAGCGAGGTCCACTTACTAGATAGAGGAAGGATACAAAAGAGGACTTCACGGTCAGCTGAAAAACCCTTTCAAAAACCCATCCTGAAATTACTTTAAGACTCCTGTGTCAACTCATGACACAGGAGTGGCAATTTCAGTCCACAAGAGCTTCCAGTAACAGGAAATGACAAACTGTAAACTGGACAAAAAATACAAAACAAAAAGGACAAGAGTCCACTTAGCTGATCAGCAGACTGGTAGCAGGAACATGCAACTGAAAGACTCAGGTTACAATGATGACCGGCAAGGAAGTGACTGGAGAGCAAGGCTAAATAGGGAACTCCCAAAACTGATGGAAGCAGGTGAGCTGAGGCAGAAAAGAACACACAAGTCTCCAGTACCACCAGCCACCACTAGGGGAGCCCAAAAAGCGGATCACAACAGTTGCCCAAACCACGGCCATCATGAATCAGAGCCTAGCTGTATAATTGCAGCCAGGTATATTTGAAAAAATTTAGATTGAATATCCAGGCGGTGGTGAAACGCGTTGGTTTAATAAAAACCTTTATTTTATATAGCTTCTTCAGCACAGGTACTGTGATCTCTCCATTAACGTGAATTGCTATCTGGAAGAATTTTTCCTACAGTAAAGGTGTTGCAGCCACGGATTCTGTGGCTCTTATTGGTGATGTGTCCATATGCAGCCACCCCAAGGTGAGAACTACCATCACTTACCCTTTCCTCTTGCAGTATTGCCCTATTGTGTGCTTCTGTCCCAAGTAGACGTCAGTTGAGAACTGAAGGCAGGGACAAGACTAGTTTGATGCTGTCTCCGGTCGGCTTTTCCCAGTGCTGGTCCAGGTGATTGACAGGTCTTTCCTATGTGTGTGCTTAGCAAGGAACCTGTCAATCACCTGGGAAAAGCTGGACAGGGCGGCGCTGGATACCAGTAGAGCACATCAAAAGCAACAGGGTAAAGCAAAAAAATCATCAAAAGGCAGAGTCCGAGGTCAGGCAGCAAAGGTCAGAGTATGTCAAAGGCAAAGGGGCAAAACAAATAAATTATCAAAAGGCAAAGTCCGAGGTCAGGCAGCAAAGGTCAGAGTATGTCAAAGGCAAAGGGGCAAAACAAACAAATGATCAAAAGGTAAAGTCCGAGCTAAGGAAGCAAAGGTCAGAGATGTCAAAGGTAAAGGGCAATACAAACAAATGATCAAAAGGCAAAGTCTGAGCTAAGAAAGCAAAGGTCAGAGATGTCAAAGGTAAAGGGCAATACAAACAAATGATCAAAAGACAAAGTCCGAGGTCTGGCAGCAAAGATCTGAATAGATGAACACAGAGCATAAGGCACACACCACCGAGGAAAGCCACAACTGGAAAAGGTCTGACTATTTTCAGCTAGCTAAATAGCCAGGTAACCACTCAGAACAGGTGACACCTAGAGGAAACCCAGCATGCCTGATCAGATTTGGCGGCTGGGTTGTAACTCACAATACTTACAGCCCAGCACGTCCCTGATTCTATAGGGTGACAGACCTGTCACTGCGTCACCAGGACACCATGAGTGGTGGAATAGTGGCAATTACACTTGGCTGCAATCGTGCAGCCAGGCTACCATTCATGCTGACCGTGGTTTGGGCAGCATGAATTACATGACAAGTTCCCTTGAAGTATCAGCAGCCTGCCGCATCCGTTATATCTGTTCTGCACAGATAAAGTCAGGAGTTATGATCATTTCCGATAGCTCGAAAGCGATATATATTCCAAGAGGTACTGGTGATTTTTTAGCATGATGAGACATACCCAGAATTTTTTTCTGTTGTATCCAAATCCTAAACTCTGTTGCTTCCTCTGAAAAAAAAAATACATTTAATTGGCTCACGGCTAAAAGAGACGCTTCCAAATCTTGAGTCATCAATGTCATAATCTGAGATGGATTTGTAGAAGCACTGGCATATTTTTCTGTAAAAATAAACAGGGGGAGATAATGAGTGAGCAAAGCAGCAGGGCTTAAAGCATTCCTGCCGGTATTACGACAAGTCTCCGTTCAGCTGTGATTTCTTGGGGGGGATTTTTAGCCATACAAGCAGGTTAACTGGCTCACTGGTCAGATAAGTGACAGTGCTGTACATTTCCCCTATCAAGATTTGTATCCGCGCTATACAGCTTCTATCCACACGTGTTTACATCAATCACCGGGCGCAAGAAAGCTAGCCACATTCTTACCCTCTTCTGAAGAATTTTAAAGTTTCCTTTTTTTGCCATTTTGTGATGAATAGAACACAATTTGCTACAATTTTAGAACTTGCTGGCAACCAAGGCTCATTATAAAGCCCTGTAGTCATGGCCGAAAGTGTTAGCACCCTTAAAATTGTTCCAGAAAATTTTACTATTTCTCCCAGAAAATTACTACAATTACACATGTTTTGTTATAAATGTTTATTTCCTTTGTATGTATTGTAACAACACAAAAAAAAACAGAAAAAAAAGACCAATTGGACATAATTTCACACAAAACCCCAAAAATGGGCCTGACAAAATTGTAGGAACCCTAAACTTAACATTTGGGTGCACAACCATTGGAATAAATAACTGCAATCAGTCGCTTCCTATAACCATTAACAAGCTTCTTACACCTTTCAACTGGAATTCTGGAGCACTATTCTTTTGCAAACTGCTCCAGGTCTCTCATATTTGAAGGCACCTTCTCCCAACAGCAATTGTAAGATCTCTCCACAGGTGTTCAGTGGGATTTAGATCCGGACTCATTGCTGCCACTTCAGAACTCTCCAGGGCTTTGTTTCCATCCATTTCTGGGGATTTCTTGATGTTTGGGGTCATTGTCCTGCTCGTCCCCAAACCTAGGACGCACGCCGATCTTTCTGACACTGGGCACTTTATTGCAATTCAAAATCCTTTGATAATCATCAGATTTCATGATGTCTTGCACACAGGCAAGGCACCCAGTGCCAGAAGCAGCAAAACAACTCCAAAACATCTTTGAACCTCCACCATATTTGACTGTAGGTACTGTGTTCTTTTCGTTGTAGGCCTCATTACGTTCTCTGTAAACAGTAGAATTATGTGCTTTAGCAAAAAGCTCTATCTGTCCACAAGATGCTTTCCCATAAAGATTTTAGCTTACTCCAAGTACATTTTGGCAATCTGCAGTCTAGCTTTTTTAGTTATGAATTAACTGCGAATTCAGCACTTAAGCTATGACAGTCTGACGTGGCGTTTGTAACTCTTTTGTCAAAGTATAACTTTCTAGATAACAAAGAGCTTGTAAAAGTCAAAAGGTGCAACAGTTTTTAATAAAGGCCAATTCCCCCCCAAAAAAATATATTTTTAGCCCTAAGTACATACAGGGCTGCTGGGGTGTTGCATTAGGCCTAACCTTTTTTGTTGCATAACTAAATAAAAGCTATATTTTACCTCCTTGCTATTTCCTGCTTTATAGAAGAACATGAATTTCCTTTTTCTACTGTAATACTAAAGTCTGCAGAATAAGCGATTAAACAAGCCACTAAAAATAATAAAGTAAAAACTAATAAAAAAAAGTTCAAAAACATAATAAAAATTAAAAAAATAAAACTTTAAAACACCCACCCCAATTTTCTCAATACAAAAATGAAATGAAATAAAAAAAAATTGGTATCATTGCATCAGTAAAAGTTGAATATTTAAAATTATTTAACCTGTACGTTAAACATTAAAGGTAAAAAATTCAAACCACCTATGAAAAATGCAATAAGATGCAATAAAACATCGCATATGGGATCAATAGAATAAGAGTCATGCTGCCATGTCATTTTTACCACACAATGAATGTTGTAAACAGGCAACCCAAAAAAACATTGGCAGAATAAATGAAAAATTAACTTTTGCCCTTTAGCATAATATGTATTAATAAAACAGGAGTAGTTCAGTGGGTCGTCACTTCCCCCAGGCTAGTCCTGCATCATGATAGAACCATTATGTAGGGAGTCATAGCTGCCAGATATCTTGACTGGAGATAGCCTTAGCACATAAATACATGACATGCAAGAAAGCCACATATAGGAAAGATGTCTTAACCTGTGTGGATCCAGATGGAAGTACCCCTGATGCACGTTTCGCATGTTGCTTCTTCCGAGTTGGGAATCACAGGACCTGACAGATTGCCTTTAGGGTATGTGCACACGTTGCAGATTTGCCTGTGGAATTTTCTGTGCAGGTTCTTCCTCTCTTGGCAGAAAACGCAGGTGGGGATTTGATGCGTTTTTTAATGCAGATTTTCATGCTTTTTTTCCATGCAGATTTGTATGCGTTTTTGAAAGCTAAATAAAGATCTATTATTGAACAACAACAAAAAAGAATTGTGATGTAATTTCTTGTCCAACCTCTTCTTTTAAATACTCTATTGAAGAATAATGTTTACACCGATAGATAGATAGATAGATAGATAGATAGATAGATAGATAGATAGATAGATAATAGGTAGATAGATCTATAGATAGATAGATAATAGATAGATAGATAATAGATAGGTAAAAGATAGATAGATCTATAGATAGATAGATAATAGGTAGATAGATCTATAGATAGATAGATGGGAGATAGATAATAGATAATAGATAGATAATAGATAGATAAAAGATAGATAATAGATAGATCTGTAGATAGACAATAGGTAGATAGATAGATAGATGATAGATAGATAGATAGATAGATAATAGGTAGATAGATAATAGATAGATCTATAGATAAATAGAAACGACATACAGCAGCACAAACTTGAGCAGATTTTGGGTGCAATACTTCCTGAATAATGCGGTTGTCCAACGCAAAATATAAATGAAAAAAAACAGTCAGCACTCCAGTTCATGGAAAAATTGTGGGCTTTAATCCATCACCAAGTGGTGCAACGTTTCGACCTCACACCATGGTCCTTGTCAAGCACACCTTAATCCTTGCAATACTGGGAGCCAAGAGCAATAAAGAAGCAATTATACCATTCTGTCAGTACCTGTGGTGTGGAGGTTGCTGTAGGAGTTGTCTACGGCCCACCAGGAAGAAGCGACAAGCGAAATGCGCATCGGGGTTTCTTTTCTCCTACAGCAACCTCCACACCACAGGTACTGATAGCATGGTATAATTGCATCTTTATTGCTCTTGGCTCCTAGTATTGCAAGGATTATGTTGCACTTTCCTATAGGCTATGCACTTGCACTTTAGCATAGCTTACTTTTAGCTCTCACAGGACGAATTCTTTTTTGACCCTTTACTTGCCATACTGTGATCCTTCATCACTTTCACTCCAACATTCCAGGGCCTGCTGTTGCACCTGTCTTTAACATTGTTCAATGCCACAAAATACTTTGATTCCTTTGGATGTATACTGATATTTATTACTCTCTATGTGGCTGCTAATAGACTTTGTAATTACTGTCACTGATTGATTTTTTTTTTTTTTGGTGTAGGTTGCTTGGAGTTCAATCTGCCATGTTTCTTGTTTGATTTTCCCTTATCTATATTTATGATTTTAAATTTTATTTACTTGTACTTACCTTTTCTTTGGATATTCTGTAACTCTAAAAAGACTGAAGCAAGGATAACAGAAACACCTGGAGAAAAGGTGTAACTGCTGTGTCTCGGCAGACAGCGAAGCTGACCACAAAGCACAGGCTCCAGGGCTTGATCCCAGACGCATGATTATGAGCAATTGTAAGTACACCGTGCTATATAGTATGATGACCGCAATATACTAAGATGACAAAAACTATGATGGGAGGAGGAGGGCTTCTTTAAATAACAAAAAGGAGTGCGTCCAATAATAACAATATATTACATTGCAAAATCACTTTATTATGGCCAAATAGACTGGGCTGTAAGTAAATAAGGCAGTTTTTTCAATTTTAGTTACTTGATCATACACCTACAAATGCACCTCACCTAACAGGAGATGTTCCAAGGAACTGGTGAGAATTGCAAGCCGAAGTAAATATTGTCAGAATACAGTCCGCCACACAGAGTGCTTGTTATTTGCTGATGAAACCTTCAAGAAAGTAATGTCCTCACAAACCTCCCACTCGTCCATGCTTAGCAATAAAAGGTAATTCTATAAATTTGAGATGGTGAGGTACTGAGCCTGTTCTAGCAGTCACACAGTAAATTGATAGGCCATGGGATTTATAGAGAACCTTTTATTTGATTTAAAAAATGAGTTTAATATATTGTAAAAATTGCTACAGAGACTATCACGCTGGAAAATGTGATCAAAGGGCTACCTGAAATGTTAGAAGGACAGATAGATCTGATTCAGTTAGGACCACACGGACAATGTGCTCCAAATTAGAGGCTAGTGATGCCCACAGATGAGTGACACAGTTGTGGCACCCTGTAAATTATGGCCAGATAGGTAATAAATAGTATAGAAATAATTAATCATTAATGGAGAATAAATGACTAAAATAATCATTATAAAAGTTGTAATGATATAAAGAAGCAATTGTAACAACTGCTATGAAGGTAAAAGTGGTATTAATGTATTGAATAAACAAGTAACAGAATAACACATTCCAATAAAGTCAGTGCTGTCCCGATGCGCAGAACGCTCTGGCCAGTATTGATGCTGGGTATTAAATATAAAAATTGAAGTAAACAGATTTAAAAGGGAAATGTACTGTATCTGATAAATGCATGTGCAGCGCCCCAGAGTCCTGGTCGTTGCAGTAATGTCGCTCTGCCACTAAGGGGAGTGATGTTACGTCTGACTGCACTAAGGGAGTTCACCTGACCAGGTAACACCCACACTACACTTCACACTCCGGCCACCAGGGGGGGTGGTTCTATCTAGTAGGCCACTCCTCACACTCTGGTAAAACTGGGGGTTGGACAGGAAGACGGAGAGAAGGAACTGGGAAGAGCCAGAGAGAGGACCTGTCAGGGATGGGATCCTGGCAGACTCCTAAGAAAGGACAAGAAGCGAGGTTTATTGTGCTAAGTGAGGAAACGGGAATACAGCAAAGAGGCGATAGGACCAGAAGGAGTCGTGCTGTAAGACCGAGGCAACATCCTTCTGAGGCGCAAACAGTCGGTGGCCGGAACGCCGAGAAAGTAAGAGACTTTAAGTATTACTTCAAACCACGGCAGGGCAGCCAATTACAGGTTGGCTGTCTCACACATATCACCTAAGGAGACAACGGAGGCAGCTGTGGGAGAGGGGCGACTCTAGAGTCCCGGAAGAACTCCAGGCCTACCCCGTCATACGGGTGCGTCCTACCATATCACCTGGGGGACGGAGAGAATGAACATCAGAGACAGACAGAATAAGTTGTGAGGACTATCCTGGGGTGCTCAGCAGGGAAGGACTACAACACACAGGCGCTAGAAGGTAGACACTGATTCCCACCTGAAAAGGGAACTCCGGATGTGCCGTTGGACCAGCCGGTCTCAGACAGCCCAGTTAACAGTGCTCTGGATTGGGCACCTCCAAGCCTTCAGTAAAAAGGTAAAGAGACTGCAACCTGGTGTCCTCGTTATTTACTGTGACCAGCACTGCACCGCACTACCACCACCATCCACATCTTTCATTGGGCGCCCCTCAGCAGGGTCACGGACCGGGTCTAGCCACCGTGACAACCCCAGAGCAGAGGCCCGGTACCGGGTACCCCTCGACCCTGCGGCAGTGGGGGCGCTGCACATGTATAAATATGTATTAAAAATATTATAAAAAGGGCATAGAAATACTAGTTATGTGATCTGTTGTGTTATGCAGACAGTATGCATGAAGAACATATAAAAAAAACCCAGAATTGTGCATAGAATTAAAAAATACATACACAACGGGGGAAAGAGATGCTGGCATTGTGTATAATCAAGTGAGTGCGGGGTAAGCGCTAATTGCTGCAATGACTAATGTTGAAAATCAGTACTATCTAGGTTCAGTTCAGACTACACTAATTGAATGAAGACAATAAGAGGGTAAAAGGTGTGAGGGAAATTAGCTAGTGAATGAAGTCATAAGGAAACTTGTAAACATAACAGTAGAATAATAAATAAATTAATAGTTAATGAATAAGTGGAAAATAGGAGGAAAATAAGCTAATGGTTGTGAGTCTATAGAAAAAATGTCTATTAGACGACCATTTTGAGTCATAGAGGGATGGAGGATACAAAAAGAGGACTACCAGTGCTTCCGGCTGTAACATGTATCAATACAGGTATAGCCATGCTGTGCTGGGTCTGGAGAATCTGGGTAATTAAGGTTCAACCTTATATGAAAAAATAAAAGATGTAAGTAAAAAAGGAGATTAGTTAAAAGCATAAAGTTCAATCTCATGGTTAAGAAAGACCTAAACTATTAAGCACAAAAATCCACTTGGAATCTATTGTTGACATTTGTTTCAAATAGTTTCCGCCACTCCAGTTTTCTGTGTCCACTGTGACGGTCTTCGGTAAGGAGGAGGGCCTCATACTGTCCCTGCAACCCTAACTACCCCTGTCCCGGGGGTACTATTCAAGATAGACCCAAGTCTCCAACTTTGCTATGCTCCTGTTAATGTCCTAAGCTGTCCCCTACCCCTCTCCCAGGAGGCCTGGGACAGATACGTAAGACAAACAGGGATAACAAAAAGCAACTTATATACAAAAACACTCACCAAGGGTAAAGAGGAATACAGGGAAGGATAGGAATGTACAAACCAAAGGGAAATAGGATAATGGAGAAAGCATACACCAAAAACAGCATGCAACAATCTCCAGCAGCAACTACGATCTCCAACTTCAGCAAGCCAGGAAGTAAAACTTTCACAGGCAGGGATGAGAAGGTCTGGCCAAGTTTTATAGACAGAGGAAATGAGCAGGTCAGGAGCAGCTGTGAGATGGAGCTACATGTGTCTAATCAGCATGCAAAGAGTTGTTAACCTCTTCTGTGCCAAATAAAACAAAGTCCATTTGATATGAGAAACAAAACACACAGGCTAAATGGAAGATCTGCAATTCACCATACGTAAAGATCACCTAAACCCAGATCTCCCAGAAGGACGTGACACACTTGTGACATTTTGCAGGACCAGTTTTGGAATTAACTGTAATGTCTTGATAAAGGGTGCCCTTGGTACCCTTTAATGATATTGTTGTAGTTTTCCTTTATTCTGATTGTCATGTTATGTTCTGTGTGTCCCGCATATGGTTTGCCACATGGGCATAGGATTACATAAATCACACTTGATGTGTTACATGAAACAGCATCCTTAATTTGAAGCTTTCTGTCCCATCTGTGTTGGGGAAAGTGCACTGTGAGGTTCTGGCATTTGGTTGTCTAACAGAAGAAACGGCATAGAGTAAAACCTACTGTTGGGCACCTAAAATACGATTGAATAAGGGGGGGAAAGGATAGAAAAAAAGAGGAAAAAATAGTGTAGCTAGTGAATGGAGTCATAAATGAACTCGTAAATATAACAATAGAATAATAAATAAACATAACAATAGTTAAAGTATAAGTGGAAAATACCAGGAAAAGAAGCTAATGGTTGTGTGTCTATAAAAAAAAATGCCTATTGGATGACCATTTTGAGTCTCAATTTCGTTAACCAATTTTTTAAACAACCAGATCAGGCAAATTTACACGGCCAAGGACCTCCTTAGATCCCTGGAAAAAATGACTCATGGTTGAAATGAGGGACCTATGGGAGGTAGAGTCACTAGAAAGATACCAGAAAGCAGGTGGCATCCCAAAAGGTTCGGTGGTCTGTAAGACTAGTAATTTTGGGGATCATCCAATTCAGGGGAATGGGATCACATGTTTTTAGAATTCTCCAAACAGTCCATTTTATTATAAGTATACATTGTGTAAACTTGATTAAAATCAATAGGTAGATTCTTCATCTATTTGACAAACTCAAACCTTTCAGTCAAATTTCAGAAACTGAAGTTTTCTCTAACAATACTGCAAACAGACTGAAAGGCAAAGAAATAGAAATTATTAACAAACAAGTGGGTACATTTAGAAGGGATAATATCCCATATCATGAGGACCTGCATAATAACCACTCATCTACTACGTTGTCCGTAGCCACCACTATACCAAATCCATCTCAACAGTTCTATATGCCGGACGAACGTAACGCCACACCTTTGCAAACATGTCTCTTTGGTTTTCTCTTCTTATAGAAACAGATTCCACTCAGTACACCCCACTAGTGTCACGAATCACTACAGTGAGGGGTCTCGATCAAAGTTCTTTGTGAACAGCAACAATGACACCAATGGCAGGTCTGGCAATTCTGATATCAGCCAAAATTTATCCCAAATCAACGCATGCATTGGTTTTGAATAACATAATAATATGGAATTAGGGGACATAACTGCCTCCAATAGGTTCTCCCAGTTAACCAGCCTGGAAGAGGAAGTGGTTATGTGAAATCTGGTTGACAGATCTATTACGCTCAGCAAAAGCAAAAAGGGGCAAGGGAGGGAGGCAACGCTCCAAAAAGAAAATAAATTGGTGAGATAGTACACCCTCAAAAAAATCTTTAACATCAGATCCTACACTTTATCCAATGAAAACGCACCAGGGCAATCGGGAAGAGGTGGGTAAAGCGCCAGAATTAGCCCATGTAAAGAGATGTGACAATTCTGGGGCGGCTTTTGTATTTTAAGACTGGGAATTGCCCAACAATCTTGGTCCTTCTCAGCCTATTAATATCAGCTCACAGCTGTATTCTTTGCCTTTGCTGGTTATAAAAAATAGTGGAGACGCCACATAATTTTTTTAGGGTCCCTCCTATTTTTTATAACCAGCAAAGGCAAAGCAGACAGCTGTGAGTTGATATTATCAAGCTGGGAAAGTTCACGGTTATTTGTCCCTTCCCAGCCTAAAAATAGTAGCTCACATCTGTCTGTTTTACCTTTTCTGTTTTTCAAAAGTAGGGAGGACCCCCATATTATTTTTTTTCATTGATTTATTTACAAGTATAGTAAACTACACACGCAAGGCACTGCTCCACTCCTCCACTTGGACCTCCGCCTCTTAGTTCAAGATTATTATTATTTTACGTTAATTTAAGTAATTTCCCTATCCACATTTGATTGCAGGGCAATTGTCCTGCTCTTACTCCCATTTTGCTTCCTTGTGCAGCCCCCTAGCCCTTACTTTGACCATTGTACAGCACTACCGTTCGGGTCCCCAGTGGCTTCTATGGTGTTAGGGGTCAAGTTATGGTTCCGAACCGAACTTTGGAGGACAGCTCAATTGAACCCGACGAACCTGAACATCCACGGATCCACTCATCCCTACCCCAGCGCTCCCGGGCTGCAGTGATAACCACTGAGCCATCATGCTGCCCATAAATATATGAGAATATTTTCTCATTCGGAAAATAGATGCTGAGCATCAATAGGGTCAGTGAGTGGTGACTGACAATATCTGTAAAGCGCTGTAGAATATGTTGCCGCTATATAAGCCAATATATTAAATAAATGACTATATATATATTGCATATGTAATGGCAATAGGCTACACATCTCACATATGTGGGCTGTTTCCTAGAAAATGTAATATACTCTTATTCTTGTTTTTTGACTTTCACGGCATCCATCAGCCTACAGAAACAGATGGGAGCATTATTCTGCCATAAACTGGCATCATGCACTGAACTAATTGGAACCAGACTCTGCTTTATAGCACTGGATACAATCACCCATTATGAGCTTACTTGTGAAATTTCCAGCAAATCACTTGAGTTAGGAAGAAAAGGGGCGAGTCATTCCCAGTGACTAGCTTGTGGAGAAAACATCATTTTTCAGTGTGCTATTATTTGGATTTGAGCTGATACAATAAGTCATTTCACAGTGGATAATAATGTATCAGACATGAGAAAATGTATCAAACTATATTACTGATTCTTCAAGAAGATAAAAACTAAATAAACATAAAGAGACACAGAACAATCAAGTACAATCTTTATTGATCATTTATTTGTCATTCAGTACTTGATTAATTATAACCCTTATACCATTTGTTATAAGGTATTTAGATTGTGAGCCCCATTGGGGACAGCGATGATAATGTGTGTAAAGCGCTGCAGAATATGTTAGCGCTATATAAAAATAAAGATTATTATTATTATTATTATTAACTATCCAGAACTGTTTGTTCTAACAGGAAAGAACCCGTTCCTATATTTTATAGTATTAGGGCATTCCGTAGCTTTACTACTCTAACTGCAAAGAACCCTTTCCTCTTTCCCATGGTATGAGGACAATCCGTAGCATTCACCCCTTCATAACTGTAAGTATTTTCGTTTGTACGTTTTCTTTTTTTTTGCTCCCCTTCTTCCCAGAGTCAAACCTTTTTTTATTTTTCGGTCAAAACAGCGAAGTGAGGGCTTGTTTTTTTGTGGGACAAGTTGTACTTTTCAACGACACCATTGATTTTAACATAGCGTGTACTGGAAAATGGGAAAAAAATTACAAGTGCAGTTACATCGCTATGAGTATCATGCCTATACTGTGAAATCACTGTGAGCATTTCTCTGTACTGTCATCACTGTGTGCGTTATCTGTGTACTGTGTCATCACTGTGAGCATTATCTCTATACGGTGTCATCATAGTGAACATTATCTCTGTACTGTGTCATCACTGTGCGCGTTATCTGTGTACTGTGTCATCACTGTGAGCATTATCTCTGTACTGTCATCACTGTGAGCATTATTTTTCGGGGGTACAGGGGGAGTTAGGAGACAATATACAACTTTATGGAATAGAGTACGGGAACTTTTACGGGAAAAGGTGATAGTTGTTCAGACACTAAAAACCTGGTGACAAGTCCCCTTTAAGGCTTATTCACCAATTGTCAATTTTAGGTTTGACTGCATCGTGTGAATTGGTCTTTATTAAAACACTGTGTGGGATGTGGTACTGTAATATAGGCAGCCAGAGATACTGACATTTATGTATGTTTACTGCTTTTTATATTTCTATACTTCCCTTGCAAAAGTAAAAGGAATTGTCCTGACCTTTACCAGGGAAGTTCATGGTATCAGCCTGCGCGCTGATACATAGACTTTCCTTTCTGTATCATGGTGCTAAAAGAATGTGGAGGAACAAGGAGGAGAGCTTTGTGATGTTCCATTGTGGTCAGATGAAAACCTCAGCTTTGCTGCCTGAGTTACATTGTGGTCAGATGAGATCCTCAGCTCTGCTGCCTGAGCTACATTGTGGTCAGATGAGAGCCTCAGCTCTGCTGCCTGAGTTACATTGTGGTCAGATGAGATCCTCAGCTTTGCTGGCTGAGCTACATTACGGTCAGATGAGATCCTCAGATCCGCTGCCTGAGCTACATTGCGGTCAGATGAGATCCTCAGCTCCGCTGCCTGAGTTACATTGTGGTCAGATGAGAACCTCAGCTCCTCTGCCTGAGTTACATTGTGGTCAGATGAGATCCTCAGCTTTGCTGCCTGAGCTACATTGCGGTCAGATGAGATCCTCAGCTCTGCTGCCTGAGTTACATTGTGGTCAGATGAGAACCTCAGCTCTGCTGCCTGAGTTACATTGTGGTCAGATGAGATCCTCAGCTCCACTGCCTGAGTTACATTGTGGTCAGATGAGATCCTCAGCTCTGCTGCCTGAGCTACATTGTGGTCAGATGAGATCCTCAGCTCCGCTGCGTGAGTTACATTGTGGTCAGATGAGAGCCTCAGCTCCGCTGCGTGAGTTACATTGTGGTCAGATGAGATCCTTAGCTCCGCTGCCTGAGTTGCATTGTGGTCAGATGAGATCCTCAGCTCTGCTGCCTGAGCTACATTGTGGTCAGATGAGAGCCTCAGCTCTGCTGCCTGAGTTAAATTGTGGTCAGATGAGATCCTCAGCTCTGCTGCCTGAGCTACATTGTGGTCAGATGAGAGCCTCAGCTCTGCTGCCTGAGTTACATTGTGGTCAGATGAGAACCTCAGCTCTACTGCTTGAGCTACATTGTGGTCAGATGAGAGCCTCAGCTCTGCTGCCTGAGTTACATTGCGGTCAGATGAGAACCTCAGCTCTGCTGCCTGAGTTACATTGCGGTCAGATGAGAACCTCAGCTCTCCTACCTGAGTTACATTGCGGTCAGATGAGAACCTCAGCTCTGCTGCCTGAGTTACATTGCGGTCAGATGAGAACCTCAGCTCTACTACCTGAGTTACATTGCGGTCAGATGAGAACCTCAGCTCTGCTACCTGAGTTACATTGTGGTCAGAAGAGAACCTCAGCTCTGGTACCTGAGTTACATTGTGGTCAGAAGAGAACCTCAGCTCTGCTGCCTGAGTTACATTGTGGTCAGATGAGATCCTCAGCTCCGCTGCCTGAGATACATTGTGGTCAGATGAGATCCTCAGCTCTGCTGCCTGAGCTACATTGTGGTCAGATGAGAGCCTCAGCTCTGCTGCGTGAGTTACATTGTGGTCAGATGAGAGCCTCAGCTCCGCTGCGTGAGTTACATTGTGGTCAGATGAGATCCTCAGCTCCGCTGCCTGAGTTGTATTGTGGTCAGACGAGATCCTCAGCTCTGCTGCCTGAGTTACATTGTGGTCAGATGAGATCCTCAGCTCTGCTGCCTGAGTTACATTGTGGTCAGATGAGATCCTCAGCTCCGCTGCCTGAGTTACATTGTGGTCAGATGAAAACCTCAGCTCTGCTGCCTGAGTTACATTTTGGTCAGATGAGATCCTCAGCTCCGCTGCGTGAGTTACATTGTGGTCAGATGAGAGCCTCAGCTCCGCTGCGTGAGTTACATTGTGGTCAGATGAGATCCTCAGCTCTGCTGCCTAAGTTGCATTGTGGTCAGATAAGATCCTCAGCTCTGCTGCCTGAGCTACATTGTGGTCAGATGAGAGCCTCAGCTCTGCTGCCTGAGCTACATTGTGGTCAGATGAGAGCCTCAGCTCTGCTGCCTGAGCTACATTGTGGTCAGATGAGAACCTCAGCTCTACTACCTGAGTTACATTGCAGTCAGATGAGAACCCCAGCTCTGCTACCTGAGTTATATTATGGTCAGTTGAGAACCTCAGCTCTGCTGCCTGAGTTACATTATGGTTAGATGAGAGCCTCAGCTCTGCTGTATGAGTTACACTGTGGTCAGATGCAAGCCTCAGCTCTGCTGCCTGAGTTACATTGTGGTCAGATGAGAACCTCAGCTCTACTACCTGAGTTACATTGTGGTCAGATGAGAACCCCAGCTCTGCTACCTGAGTTATATTATGGTCAGTTGAGAACCTCAGCTCTGCTGCCTGAGTTACATTATGGTTAAATGAGAGCCTCAGCTCTGCTGCCTGAGTTACACTGTGGTCAGATGCAAGCCTCAGCTCTACTGCCTGAGTTACATTATGGTCAGTTGAGAACCTCAGCTCTGCTGCCTGAGTTACATTGAGGTCAGATGAGAACCTCAGCTCTGCCGCCTGAGTTACATTGTGGTCAGATGAGATCCTCAGCTCTGCCGCCTGAGTTCCATTGTGGTCAGATGAGATCCTCAGCTCTGCTGCCTGAGTTACATTGTGGTCAGATGAGATCCTCAGCTCTGCCGCCTGAGTTACATTATGGTCAGATGAGAGCCTCAGCTCTGCTGCCTGAGTTACATTATGGTCAGATGCAAGCCTCAGCTCTGCTGCCCAACCATCTCCGCTCTCATACATCTAATATACGGAATTTTTGCTCATTTTCAAGCATTTATCATATCTCAAGTCCCGGAAGTGTTTTGCTTAGTTTTAATATTCCAGCCAAAAAACCTTCTAATTTGCATATAAAAACAAATATTGAGTGGGTCGGGCCATATGACGCTCGCACACAGGGCTGTAATGGCTGGATTTTGGCACGTGCAAATTGCCACTTCTTTGTGCCTCCAAAGCTGGGGAATCATCCAGCCGGAATTTCTGGACTAGGAAACATGTTGCACTTCCAGCAATTTCTTATGCTGGAACATTGGTGAAATCCACTTGCATAAATGATATACAGTATGTTAAAGGGATTGTACACTTTTGCATCAGAAGTTAGCAGCGCTGATGATGTTACAACCCTCAGCACCTGAGAAGCATAGATAATTAGCAGATATCGTACACGCGTCCTGTTTATTGCGATGGGACATATAGATGATACCTGTCGATCGTGCATGCACCTCGACGGGGGGGGGGCTCGTATCATCATCATCATTGCTCACATCTGATGTAGGAGTGGCTGGCACTCAAATAATATCTGGCTCTCTAGTCTGCTTGATTATGTTTTTCAGACAGAAAAGTGCATCCATTATTAAATAGATCTCTTAGACCAGAAGAAGAAGCCGGTGTACTTACTTTGAAATGGCTGTGTAATCGTGATAGTGAAATGAGTATTTACTGGCGTCAGAAAGCATGGACTAACAAATGTCATTTTCAATATCAGACTTGAGAACCTTTAAAAAGAATGATTTAGCAATTATAACATGAACTTTCAAGGTAAGTGCACCAGCCTATTTAGATCTAAGATATCTAGTTAATGGGGTTGTTCCAGACCATCTTATGTTTTTTTTTTTTTAATGTGAGCCTAAAAACAGTCAGGTAGTTGCTAACAGAGGCAGCTACATGAACCTGTTGAACTTGGATCCGGCTCAGAGAGATCACCGACCGTTCCTATTGGTGATTCATCTGCTCCGTGTCAACAGAGCAGCTCTTCTTCTTCCTGGCTCCTCTGTCAACGGGCCGTGACTGTCGGTGTCATGCTGATTGACAGCTGGCTCCCCGCAGATAGGCAGCGGAAAGCCAACTGTCAATCAGCATGACATCTCCAGTCACGCCCCGTCAACAGAGCAGAGGGCAAGAGAAGCTGCTGCTCTGTCAACATGACATCACTGGAAGCCACTGAATTTCCGGTAGGAGCGGTCTGTGACCGTTCTGTGCCGGCAGAGATCGGTGCAGGGCATTGGTGTCAGTTCTTCAGCCCATAGTGAAAAAAAATTAATACTCTTGGATAACCCCTTTAACTATGTACACAGGTTGTATTATGAAATTTGGTGACGGATCCACTTTAAAATGAGATTCTCTTTAAGGCTAGGTTCACACTGCGTTAACAGCAGCCCGTTCAACACATACGTTAATGGGCTGCTGTTAACGCAAGTGCCGGTATGGCAGCGCACTAGCGCAGATAGAGCATCTGCTAGCTCTATCTGCGCTAGCAGTGACGGACTTGGAAACGCTGTAGCCCGCGTCTCGGGGTCTGTCACTCAATGACGGCACATGGCTAGCGCACGCCCATTGTGGGCGTGCGCTAGCGATGCGTCCGACATTGAACTAAATGGCGGCGTTAACGGACTACGTTACACCGCGTTATGCCGCGGTGTAAGGTAGTCCGTCTAACGGATGCATATAACGTAATGTGAACCCAGCCTAAGAAAAGGATTGAGAAGTCCCAGAGAATACTGTACCTTACATCCTCAGCACAAGAATCATTCAAAGCCTGGAGCTGGAGACAGGTTTATTTAGAACGGTTTATGGGAGAGGGTTCGCTGTTTCTAATATTAGATGCTTAATAATATCCACAACCACAAGTTGCTGATCTTCTAAAACCATCCGTTTTAAGGAAACAGTCGGCAAACAGCTGAATGTTCACTTTCCCTGAGTTCTAATGCAGCGCTCAAGAAGTGACACCAGGGCTGCCACCAGGAATTTCAGGGCCCCATACTAGCAACATTTTCAGGCCCCCTTGATACTCCACACAGGCTCCACCCCAGCGCCACCCCCACCCCTCGATCATTCCACAGTCCCACCGCCCACTCTTAGAAAAACTCCACTTCTGCACCACGTCCTCACCAATCACACATTAACAATTCCCATCACCATATCACATACATAGCCAGCAGCTTTTGTTTTGGCCAAAAGATTTGTTAAACCACCACCACCACGACAAGGTAAATTCTTTTGGTAGCTCGCTCCTGTAACCTATTAAGTATTTCTTAAAACATCCAATACTCTTTTTAGGTATATTTTTATTTTTCTGTAAGGTAATATGTTGCAAACATTTTTTTAAAATTACCACAAAAATCATCTATAAGGCACAAATACCGTCACACCATGGCCAGACCACATATTACCAACCACATAGTGACCTAATAACACGACATACAAGGAATAACACAGAGGCTCTGTATACAGTGCATTGTGTACAGGTAATACAGTGATCACCAGCAGCTCTGTATATAGTGTACAGTGATCATCAGTGCCATACAGTGTACAGGTAATACAGTGATCACCAGTGACATGATACACAGGAGTTCTGTATATAGTGTCAGTGTACAGGTAATACAGTGATCACCAGTGACATTATACACAGGAGCTCTGTATATAGTGTATAGTGTACAGGTAATACAGTGATCACCAGTGACATTATACACAGGAGCTCTGTATATACAGTACAGGCCAAAAGTTTGGACACCTTCTCATTTAAAGATTTTCTTTTCCTGTATTTTCATGACTATGAAATTGTACATTCACACTGAAGGCATCAAAACTATGAATTAACACATGTGGAATTATATACTTAACAAAAAAGGGTGAAACAACTGAAATTATGTCTTATATTCTAGGTTCTTCAAAGTAGGCACCTTTTGCTTTGATGACTGTTTTGCACATTCTTGGCATTCTCTTGATGAGCTTCAAGAGTTAGTCACCGGGAATGGTTTTCACTTCACAGGTGTGCCCTGTCAGGTTTAGTAAGTGGGATTTCTTGCCTTATAAATGGGGTTGGGACCATCAGTTGTGTTGTGCAGAAGTCTGGTGGATACACAGCTGATAGTCTTACTGAATAGACTGTTAGAATTTGTATTATGGCAAGAAAAAAAGCAGCTAAGTAAAGAAAAACGAGTGGCCATCATTACTGAATGAAGTAAGAAATGAAGGTCAGTCAGTCCGAAAAATTGGGAAAACATTGAAAGTGTCCCCAAGTGCAGTGGCAAAAACCATCAAGCGCTACAAAGAAACTGGCTCACATGAGGACTGCCCCAGAAAAGGAAGACCAAGAGTCACCTCTGCTTCTGAGGATAAATTTATCCGAGTCACCAGCCTCAGAAATCGCAGGTTAACAGCAGCTCAGATTAGAGACCAGGTCAATGTCACACAGAGTTCTAGCAGCAGACACATCTCTACAACATCTGTTAAGAGGAGACTTTGTGCAGCAGGCCTTCATGGTAAAATAGCTGCTAGGAAACCACTGCTAAGGACAGGCAACAAGCAGAAGAGACTTGTTTGGGCTAAAGAACACAAGGAATGGACATTAGACCAGTGGAAATCTGTGCTTTGGTCTGATGAGTCCAAATTTGAGATCTTTGATTCCAACCACCGTGTCTTTGTGTGACGCAGAAAAGGTGAACAGATGGACTCTACACGCCTGGTTCCCGCCGTGAAGCATGGAGGAGGAGGTGTGATGGTGCTTTGCTGGTGACACTGTTGGGGATTTATTCAAAATTGAAGGTATACTGAACCAGCATGGCTACCACAGCATCTTGCAGCGGCATGCTGTTCTGTTGTGAATTTGGTTTTTGGGCTCCCCCGGTGGTCGCTGGTGGTACTGGACTTGTGTGCTTCACTTTCTCTGTTCACCTGTTTCCATCAGGATGTGGGAGTATCCTATTTAGCCTTGCTGCTCAGTTATTCTAGTGCCGGCCATCAATGTAACCAGAGCCTTTCTGTTGCATGTTCCTGCTTCTAGACTACTATCAGCTAAGTTGG
Source organism: Ranitomeya variabilis (assembly GCF_051348905.1). Classification (NCBI taxonomy): domain Eukaryota; kingdom Metazoa; phylum Chordata; class Amphibia; order Anura; family Dendrobatidae; genus Ranitomeya; species Ranitomeya variabilis. The sequence goes on from NC_135233.1 coordinate 578,582,352, forward strand.
ACTCTTAGTCCTAAGATTGTTTGCATTTTTGTTCCAGTTCACAGTTATGTTATGTTTCTGTAGCTGGAAGCTCTTGTGGGCCGAAATTACCACTCCGGTGTCATGAGTTGACACATGAGTCTTAAAGTAATTTCTGGATGGTATTTTAATAGGGTTTTCAGCTGACCGTGAAGTTCCCTATTGTATCTTCTTACTATCTAGTAAGCGGACCTCGCTTTGCTGAACCTACCTTCATACTGCGTATGTCTTTTCCTCTGAACTCACCGTCAATATATGTGGGGGGCTTCTGTCTCCTTTTTGGGGGAATTTCCCTAGAGGTAAGCCAGGTCTGTTTTTTCCTCTATTAGGGTTAGTTAGTTCTCCGGCTGGCGCTGGGCGTCTAGGGATAAAACGTAGGTACGTCACCCGGCCACTGTTAGTTGTGTGGTAGGTTTAGCTCACGGTCAGCTCGAGATTCCATCACCCAAGAGCTAATCTGTTATTTAAGTTCTCTGACGTTCCCTTGCCATTGGGAACCATGACAGTATGGCCGGCCAAGGGTTAAAACCGTTGGCAGAAGAAAGGAGAGAAAAAGAAGTCTGCAGATTTTTTTTTTCTTCTTCTGAGCTTGCTCTATAGTTGACTCAGTTGCATTTCTGCTCTAATTGCAGCCTTTGCCTCTCTCTCTCCTTCTAATCCTTGAATGGCTCTGATCTCACCTGATTAAAATGGATCCTCAGAGTTTGGCTACAGGTTTGAATAATCTTGCTACGAAGGTTCAAAATTTACAGGATTTTGTTATTCATGCTCCTATATCTGAACCTAGAATTCCTATACCAGAATTTTTCTCCGGGGATAGATCTCGTTTCCTGAATTTCAAATATAATTGTAAATTATTTCTTTCCCTGAGATCTCGCTCCGCTGGAGATCCCGCACAGCAGGTTAGGATAGTAATTTCCCTCAAGACTGGGCATTTGCATTGGCACCCGGGGATCCTGCGTTGCTCAATGTGGATGCGTTTTTTCTGGCTTTGGGGTTGCTTTATGAGGAACCTAATTTAGAGATTCAGGCTGAAAAAACCTTGATGGCCCTATCTCAAGGGCAAGATGAAGCTGAAATATACTGCCAAAAATTTCGTAAATGGTCTGTGCTTACTCAGTGGAATGAGTGCGCCCTGGCGGCGAATTTCAGAGAGGGTCTCTCTGATGCCATTAAAGATGTTATGGTGGGGTTCCCTGCACCTACAGGTCTGAATGAGTCCATGACAATGGCTATTCAGATTGATCGGCGTTTGCGGGAGCGCAAACCTGTGCACCATTTGGCGGTGTCTTCTGAGAAGGCTCCAGAAAATATGCAATGTGATAGAATTCTGTCCAGAAGCGAACGGCAGAATTTTAGGCGAAAAAATGGGTTGTGCTTCTATTGTGGTGATTCAACTCATGTTATATCAGCATGCTCTAAACGTACAAAAGAGGTTGATAAGTCTGTTTCAATTGGCACTTTACAGTCTAGGTTTATTTTGTCTGTGACCTTGATTTGTTCATTATCGTCAATTACCGCGGATGCCTATGTCGACTCTGGCGCCGCTTTGAGTCTCATGGATTGGTCCTTTGCCAGGCGCTGTGGGTTTGATCTAGAGCCTCTGGAAGTTCCTATACCTCTGAAGGGTATTGACTCTACACCATTGGCTAGTAATAAACCACAATACTGGACACAAGTGACTATGCGTATGAATCCAGACCATCAGGAGACGATTCGCTTCCTTGTGTTGTACAATCTACATGATGTTTTGGTGTTCGGATTGCCATGGTTACAATCTCATAACCCAGTTCTTGACTGGAAAGCAATGTCTGTGTTAAGCTGGGGATGTCAGGGGGCTCATGGGGACGTACCTTTGGTTTCCATTTCGTCATCTATTCCCTCTGAGATTCCGGAATTTTTATCTGATTATCGTGATGTTTTTGAGGAGCCGAAGCTTGGTTCACTACCTCCTCACAGAGATTGCGATTGTACCATAGATCTGATTCCGGGCAGTAAATTTCCAAAGGGTCGTTTATTTAATCTATCTGTACCTGAACATGCTGCTATGCGAGAATATATTAAGGAGTCCCTGGAAAAGGGACATATTCGTCCTTCTTCATCTCCCTTAGGAGCCGGTTTTTTCTTTGTATCTAAAAGGGATGGCTCTTTGAGGCCGTGTATTGATTATCGACTCTTGAATAAAATTACAGTCAGATATCAGTATCCTCTGCCACTGCTGACTGATTTGTTTGCTCGAATAAAAGGGGCTAAGTGGTTCTCTAAGATTGATCTCCGTGGGGCGTATAATTTGGTGCGAATTAAGCAGGGGGATGAGTGGAAAACCGCATTTAATACGCCCGAGGGCCATTTTGAGTATTTAGTAATGCCTTTTGGTCTTTCAAATGCCCCTTCAGTCTTTCAGTCCTTTATGCATGACATTTTCCGGGAATATTTGGATAAATTCATGATCGTGTATCTGGATGATATTTTGATTTTTTCGGATGACTGGGATTCTCATGTCCAACAGGTCAGGAGGGTTTTTCAGGTTTTGCGGGCTAATTCCTTGTGTGTGAAGGGTTCTAAGTGTATTTTTGGGGTTCAAAAGATTTCTTTTTTGGGGTACATTTTTTCCCCCTCTTCCATTGAGATGGATCCTGTCAAGGTTCGGGCTATTTGTGATTGGACGCAACCTTCTTCGCTTAAGAGCCTTCAGAAATTTTTGGGCTTTGCTAATTTTTATCGTCGATTTATAACTGGTTTTTCTGATGTTGCTAAACCTTTGACTGATTTGACCAAAAAGGGTGCTGATGTTGCTGATTGGTCCCCTGCTGCTGTGGAGGCCTTTCGGGAGCTTAAGCGACGCTTTTCTTCCGCCCCTGTGTTGCGTCAGCCTGATGTTACTCTTCCTTTTCAGGTTGAGGTCGATGCTTCCGAGATCGGAGCTGGGGCGGTCTTGTCGCAGAAAAGTTCCGATTGCTCCGTGATGAGACCTTGTGCGTTCTTTTCTCGAAAATTTTCGCCCGCCGAGCGAAATTATGATATTGGTAATCGGGAGCTTTTGGCTATGAAGTGGGCTTTTGAGGAGTGGCGTCATTGGCTTGAGGGGGCTAGACATCAGGTGGTGGTATTGACCGATCACAAGAATTTGATTTATCTTGAGTCTGCCAGGCGCCTGAATCCTAGACAGGCGCGCTGGTCGTTGTTTTTCTCTCGGTTTAATTTTGTGGTCTCATACTTACCAGGTTCTAAAAATGTGAAGGCGGATGCCCTTTCTAGGAGTTTTGAGCCTGATTTTCCTGGTGATTCTGAACCTACAGGTATCCTTAAGGATGGGGTGATATTATCTGCTGTTTCCCCAGACCTGCGACGGGCTTTGCAGGAGTTTCAGGCGGATAGACCTGATCGTTGCCCGCCTGGTAGACTGTTTGTTCCTGATGATTGGACCAGTAGAGTCATCTCGGAGGTTCATTCTTCTGCGTTGGCAGGTCATCCCGGGATCTTTGGTACCAGGGATTTGGTGGCTAGGTCCTTCTGGTGGCCTTCTCTGTCTCGAGATGTACGAGTTTTTGTGCAGTCTTGTGATGTTTGTGCTCGGGCCAAACCTTGTTGTTCTCGGGCTAGCGGATTGTTGTTATCTTTGCCTATTCCAAAGAGGCCTTGGACTCACATCTCTATGGATTTTATTTCTGATCTCCCTGTTTCTCAGAAAATGTCTGTCATCTGGGTGGTGTGTGACCGTTTTTCAAAGATGGTTCATTTGGTGCCCTTGCCTAAGTTGCCGTCCTCTTCCGAGTTGGTTCCTCTGTTTTTTCAAAATGTGGTTCGCTTGCATGGTATTCCGGAGAATATAGTTTCTGACAGGGGGACCCAGTTCGTGTCTAGATTTTGGCGGGCGTTCTGTGCTAGGATGGGCATTGATTTGTCTTTTTCGTCTGTGTTCCATCCTCAGACTAATGGCCAGACTGAGCGAACTAATCAGACCTTGGAGACTTATTTGAGGTGTTTTGTGTCTGCGGATCAGGATGACTGGGTTGCCTTTTTGCCGTTGGCGGAGTTTGCCCTCAATAATCGGGCTAGTTCTGCCACTTTGGTTTCTCCTTTCTTTTGCAATTCGGGGTTTCATCCTCGCTTTTCTTCTGGTCAGGTGGAGTCTTCGGATTGTCCTGGAGTGGATACTGTGGTGGATAGGTTGCATCGGATTTGGGGACAGGTGGTGGACAATTTGGAGTTGTCCCAGGAGAAGACTCGGCATTTTGCTAACCGCCGTCGTCGTGTTGGTCCTCGTCTTCGTGTTGGGGACTTGGTGTGGTTGTCTTCTCGTTTTGTCCCTATGAGGGTTTCTTCTCCTAAGTTTAAGCCTCGGTTCATCGGCCCGTATAAGATTTTGGAGATTCTTAACCCTGTGTCCTTTCGATTGGACCTCCCGGCATCTTTTTCTATCCATAATGTCTTCCATCGGTCATTATTGCGCAGGTATGAGGTACCGGTTGTGCCTTCCGTTGAGCCTCCCGCTCCGGTGTTGGTTGAGGGTGAATTGGAGTACATTGTGGAGAAGATCTTGGACTCCCGTGTTTCCAGACGGAAACTTCAGTATCTGGTCAAGTGGAAGGGCTACGGTCAGGAGGATAATTCTTGGGTGACAGCCTCTGATGTTCATGCCTCTGATTTGGTCCGTGCCTTTCATAGGGCTCATCCTGATCGCCCTGGTGGTTCTTGTGAGGGTTCGGTGCCCCCTCCTTGAGGGGGGGGGTACTGTTGTGAATTTGGTTTTTGGGCTCCCCCGGTGGTCGCTGGTGGTACTGGACTTGTGTGCTTCACTTTCTCTGTTCACCTGTTTCCATCAGGATGTGGGAGTATCCTATTTAGCCTTGCTGCTCAGTTATTCTAGTGCCGGCCATCAATGTAACCAGAGCCTTTCTGTTGCATGTTCCTGCTTCTAGACTACTATCAGCTAAGTTGGACTCTTAGTCCTAAGATTGTTTGCATTTTTGTTCCAGTTCACAGTTATGTTATGTTTCTGTAGCTGGAAGCTCTTGTGGGCCGAAATTACCACTCCGGTGTCATGAGTTGACACATGAGTCTTAAAGTAATTTCTGGATGGTATTTTAATAGGGTTTTCAGCTGACCGTGAAGTTCCCTATTGTATCTTCTTACTATCTAGTAAGCGGACCTCGCTTTGCTGAACCTACCTTCATTGTCATGAATCCCCAATGGCTAGGGATAGCACAGGACAAGCAAAGTATAATAAATATCGGACGAGCTCTAGGGTGATGGAACCTGGGCTGACCGCTGCCCTACGCCTGACAAACGCAACTAGAGATAGCCAGGGAGCGTGCCTACGTTGGTTCTAGACGCCACGCACCAGCCTAAGAGCTAACTAGTACTGCAGAGAAAACAAAGACCTCACTTGCCTCCAGAGGAATTAACCCCAAAGATATAGTTGCCCCCCACATGTATTGACGGTGAAATGAGAGGAAGGCACACACATAGAGATGATGTATATAGCTTTAGCAAATAGAGGCCCGCTGAAAACTAGAAAGCAGAATGACACAAAAGGGGACTGAGCGGTCAGCAAAAAACCCTAATCAAAAAAACCATCCTGAGATTACAAGAACCCATGTGCCAACTCATGGCACATGGGGAGAACCTCAGTCCACTAGAGCAACCAGCTAACAAAGAGACATTCTAAGCAAGCTGGACAAAAAACCAAACAACTGAAAATCAGCACTTAGCTTATCCTGAAAGATCTGGGAGCAGGTAGGCAGGAACCAAACAGAGCACATCTGAACACATTGATAGCCGGCAAGGGAAATGACAGAAAGGCCAGGTAAAATAGGAAACACCCAGCCTCTGATGGACAGATGGAAACCAAAGGCCGCAACCCACCAAAGTCACCCAGTACCAGCAGTAACCACCAGAGGGAGCCCGCAAACAGAATCCACAACAGTACCCCCCCCTTGAGGAGGGGTCACCGAACCCTCACGAGAACCCCCAGGGCGATCAGGGTGAGCTCTATGGAAGGCGCGGACTGTTATGGTTCTCAATGGCAAGAGAACATAGCCCAGCAAACATAAGAACTAGCTCTTGGAAGGATGGAAACTAAACTGACCATGAACTAAACCTGCCGCACAACTAACAGTAGCCGGGTAGCGTAGCCTGCGTTTTATCCCTAGACGCCCAGCGCCGGCCGGAGGACTAACTAATCCTGGCAGAGGAAAATATAGTCCTGGCTCACCTCTAGAGAAATTTCCCCGAAAGGCAGACAGAGGCCCCCACAAATATTGGCGGTGATTTTAGATGAAATGACAAACGTAGTATGAAAATAGGTTTAGCAAAATTGAGGTCCGCTTACTAGATAGCAGGAAGACAGAAAGGGCACTTTCATGGTCAGCTGAAAACCCTATCAAAACACCATCCTGAAATTACTTTAAGACTCTAGTATTAACTCATAACATCAGAGTGGCAATTTCAGATCACAAGAGCTTTCCAGACACAGAAACGAAACTACAGCTGTGAACTGGAACAAAATGCAAAAACAAACAAGGACTAAAGTCCAACTTAGCTGGGAGTTGTCTAGCAGCAGGAACATGCACAGAAAGGCTTCTGATTACAATGTTGACCGGCATGGAAGTGACAGAGGAGCAAGGCTAAATAGCGACTCCCACGTCCTGATGGAAACAGGTGAACAGAGAGGATGATGCACACCAGTTCAATTCCACCAGTGGCCACCGGGGGAGCCCAAAATCCAATTTCACAACAGTACCCCCCCCCTCAAGGAGGGGGCACCGAACCCTCACCAGAACCACCAGGGCGATCAGGATGAGCCCTATGAAAGGCACGGACCAAATCGGAGGCATGAACATCAGAGGCAGTCACCCAAGAATTATCCTCCTGACCGTATCCCTTCCATTTGACCAAATACTGGAGTTTCCGTCTGGAAACACGGGAGTCCAAGATTTTTTCCACAACGTACTCCAACTCACCCTCAACCAACACCGGAGCAGGAGGCTCAACGGAAGGCACAACCGGTACCTCATACCTGCGCAATAATGACCGATGAAAAACATTATGAATAGAAAAAGATGCAGGGAGGTCCAAACGGAAGGACACAGGGTTAAGAATCTCCAATATCTTGTACGGGCCGATGAACCGAGGCTTAAACTTGGGAGAAGAAACCCTCATAGGGACAAAACGAGAAGACAACCACACCAAGTCCCCAACACAAAGCCGAGGACCAACCCGACGCCGGCGGTTGGCAAAAAGCTGAGTCTTCTCCTGGGACAACTTCAAATTGTCCACTACCTGCCCCCAAATCTGATGCAACCTCTCCACCACAGCATCCACTCCAGGACAATCCGAAGATTCCACCTGACCAGAAGAAAATCGAGGATGAAACCCCGAATTACAGAAAAAGGGAGACACCAAGGTGGCAGAGCTGGCCCGATTATTGAGGGCAAACTCCGCTAAAGGCAAAAAAGCAACCCAATCATCCTGATCTGCAGACACAAAACACCTCAAATATGTCTCCAAGGTCTGATTCGTCCGCTCGGTCTGGCCATTAGTCTGAGGATGGAAAGCAGACGAGAAAGACAAATCTATGCCCATCCTAGCACAGAATGCTCGCCAAAATCTAGACACGAATTGGGTACCTCTGTCAGAAACGATATTCTCCGGAATACCATGCAAACGGACCACATTTTGAAAAAACAGAGGAACCAACTCGGAAGAAGAAGGCAACTTAGGCAGGGGAACCAAATGGACCATCTTAGAGAAACGATCACACACCACCCAGATGACAGACATCTTCTGAGAAACAGGAAGATCCGAAATAAAATCCATCGAGATGTGCGTCCAGGGCCTCTTCGGGATAGGCAAGGGCAACAACAATCCACTAGCCCGAGAACAACAAGGCTTGGCCCGAGCACAAACGTCACAAGACTGCACGAAGCCTCGCACATCTCGAGACAGGGAAGGCCACCAGAAGGACCTTGCCACCAAACCCCTGGTACCAAAGATTCCAGGATGACCTGCCAACGCAGAAGAATGAACCTCAGAAATGACTTTACTGGTCCAATCATCAGGAACAAACAGTCTACCAGGTGGGCAACGATCAGGTCTATCCGCCTGAAACTCCTGCAAGGCCCGCCGCAGGTCTGGAGAAACGGCAGACAATATCACTCCATCCTTAAGGATACCTGTAGGTTCAGAATTACCAGGGGAGTCAGGCTCAAAACTCCTAGAAAGGGCATCCGCCTTAACATTCTTAGAACCCGGCAGGTAGGACACCACAAAATTAAACCGAGAGAAAAACAACGACCAGCGCGCCTGTCTAGGATTCAGGCGTCTGGCGGACTCAAGATAAATTAGATTTTTGTGGTCAGTCAATACCACCACCTGATGTCTAGCCCCCTCAAGCCAATGACGCCACTCCTCAAAAGCCCACTTCATGGCCAAAAGCTCCCGATTCCCAACATCATAATTCCGCTCGGCGGGCGAAAATTTACGCGAGAAAAAAGCACAAGGTCTCATCACGGAGCAATCGGAACTTCTCTGCGACAAAACCGCCCCAGCTCCGATTTCAGAAGCGTCGACCTCAACCTGAAAAGGAAGAGCAACATCAGGCTGACGCAACACAGGGGCGGAAGAAAAGCGGCGCTTAAGCTCCCGAAAGGCCTCCACAGCAGCAGGGGACCAATCAGCAACATCAGCACCCTTCTTAGTCAAATCAGTCAATGGTTTAACAACATCAGAAAAACCAGCAATAAATCGACGATAAAAGTTAGCAAAGCCCAAAAATTTCTGAAGACTCTTAAGAGAAGAGGGTTGCGTCCAATCACAAATAGCCTGAACCTTGACAGGATCCATCTCGATGGAAGAGGGGGAAAAAATATATCCCAAAAAAGAAATCTTTTGAACCCCAAAAACGCACTTAGAACCCTTCACACACAAGGAATTAGACCGCAAAACCTGAAAAACCCTCCTGACCTGCTGGACATGAGAGTCCCAGTCATCCGAAAAAATCAAAATATCATCCAGATACACAATCATAAATTTATCCAAATAATCACAGAAAATGTCATGCATAAAGGACTGAAAGACTGAAGGGGCATTTGAAAGACCAAAAGGCATCACCAAATACTCAAAGTGGCCCTCGGGCGTATTAAATGCGGTTTTCCACTCATCCCCCTGCTTAATTCGCACCAAATTATACGCCCCACGGAGATCTATCTTAGAGAACCACTTGGCCCCCTTTATGCGAGCAAACAAATCAGTCAGCAGTGGCAACGGATATTGATATTTAACCGTGATTTTATTCAAAAGCCGATAATCAATGCACGGCCTCAAAGAGCCATCTTTCTTAGCCACAAAGAAAAAACCGGCTCCTAAGGGAGATGACGAAGGACGAATATGTCCCTTTTCCAAGGACTCCTTTATATATTCTCGCATAGCAGCATGTTCAGGCACAGACAGATTAAATAAACGACCCTTAGGGTATTTACTACCCGGAATCAAATCTATGGCACAATCGCACTCCCGGTGCGGAGGTAATGAACCAAGCTTAGGTTCTTCAAAAACGTCACGATATTCAGTCAAGAATTCAGGAATCTCAGAGGGAATAGATGATGAAATGGAAACTCCAGGTACGTCCCCATGCGTCCCCTTACATCCCCAGCTTAACACAGACATAGCTTTCCAGTCAAGGACTGGGTTATGAGATTGCAGCCATGGCAATCCAAGCACCAACACATCATGTAGGTTATACAGCACAAGAAAGCGAATAATCTCCTGGTGATCCGGATTAATCCGCATAGTTACTTGTGTCCAGTATTGTGGTTTATTGCTAGCCAATGGGGTGGAGTCAATCCCCTTCAGGGGTATAGGAGTTTCAAGAGGCTCCAAATCATACCCACAGCGTTTGGCAAAGGACCAATCCATAAGACTCAAAGCGGCGCCAGAGTCGACATAGGCATCCGCGGTAATAGATGATAAAGAACAAATCAGGGTCACAGATAGAATAAACTTAGACTGTAAAGTGCCAATTGAAACAGACTTATCAAGCTTCTTAGTACGCTTAGAGCATGCTGATATAACATGAGTTGAATCACCGCAATAGAAGCACAACCCATTTTTTCGTCTAAAACTCTGCCGTTCACTTCTGGACAGAATTCTATCACATTGCATATTCTCTGGCGTCTTCTCAGTAGACACCGCCAAATGGTGCACAGGTTTGCGCTCCCGCAGACGCCTATCGATCTGGATAGCCATTGTCATGGACTCATTCAGACCCGCAGGCACAGGGAACCCCACCATAACATCCTTAATGGCATCAGAGAGACCCTCTCTGAAATTCGCCGCCAGGGCGCACTCATTCCACTGAGTAAGCACAGCCCATTTACGGAATTTCTGGCAGTATATTTCGTCTTGCCCCTGAGATAGGGACATCAAGGCCTTTTCCGCCTGAAGTTCTAACTGAGGTTCCTCATAAAGCAACCCCAAGGCCAGAAAAAACGCATCCACATTGAGCAACGCAGGATCCCCTGGAGCCAATGCAAAAGCCCAATCCTGAGGGTCGCCCCGGAGCAAGGAAATCACAATCCTGACCTGCTGAGCAGGATCTCCAGCAGAGCGAGATTTCAGGGACAAAAACAACTTGCAATTATTTTTGAAATTTTGAAAGCCAGATCTATTCCCCGAGAAAAATTCAGGCAAAGGAATTCTAGGTTCAGATATAGGAACATGAACAACAAAATCTTGTAAATTTTGAACTTTCGTGGTGAGATTATTCAAACCTGCAGCTAAACTCTGAATATCCATTTCAAACAGGTGAACACAGAGTCATTCCAGGATTAGAAGGAGAGAGAGAGAGAAAGGCTGCAATATAGGCAGACTTGCAAGAGATTCAATTACAAGCACACTCAGAACTGAAGGGAAAAAAAAAAAAAAAAAAATCTTCAGCAGACTTCTCTTTTCTCTCCTTTCTCTGTCAATTAATTTAACCCTTTGGGGCCAGTCAAACTGTTATGGTTCTCAATGGCAAGAGAACATAGCCCAGCAAACATAAGAACTAGCTCTTGGAAGGATGGAAACTAAACTGACCATGAACTAAACCTGCCGCACAACTAACAGTAGCCGGGTAGCGTAGCCTGCGTTTTATCCCTAGACGCCCAGCGCCGGCCGGAGGACTAACTAATCCTGGCAGAGGAAAATATAGTCCTGGCTCACCTCTAGAGAAATTTCCCCGAAAGGCAGACAGAGGCCCCCACAAATATTGGCGGTGATTTTAGATGAAATGACAAACGTAGTATGAAAATAGGTTTAGCAAAATTGAGGTCCGCTTACTAGATAGCAGGAAGACAGAAAGGGCACTTTCATGGTCAGCTGAAAACCCTATCAAAACACCATCCTGAAATTACTTTAAGACTCTAGTATTAACTCATAACATCAGAGTGGCAATTTCAGATCACAAGAGCTTTCCAGACACAGAAACGAAACTACAGCTGTGAACTGGAACAAAATGCAAAAACAAACAAGGACTAAAGTCCAACTTAGCTGGGAGTTGTCTAGCAGCAGGAACATGCACAGAAAGGCTTCTGATTACAATGTTGACCGGCATGGAAGTGACAGAGGAGCAAGGCTAAATAGCGACTCCCACGTCCTGATGGAAACAGGTGAACAGAGAGGATGATGCACACCAGTTCAATTCCACCAGTGGCCACCGGGGGAGCCCAAAATCCAATTTCACAACAGCGGACCAAATCAGTCGCATGAACATCGGAGGCGACCACCCAGGAATTGTCCTCCTGACCATAACCCTTCCACTTAACCAAATACTGGAGTTTGCGTCTGGAAACACGAGAATCCAAGATCTTTTCAACAACATACTCCAATTCTCCCTCCACCAGCACCGGAGCAGGAGGCTCGACCGAAGGAACAACAGGCACCTCATACCTCCGCAACAACGACCGATGGAACACATTATGAATAGTGAACGATGCTGGGAGATCCAAACGGAAAGATACAGGGTTAAGAATCTCCGAGATCCTATAAGGACCGATGAACCGAGGCTTGAACTTAGGAGAAGAGACCTTCATAGGGACAAAACGAGAAGACAACCACACCAAGTCCCCAACAAGAAGTCGGGGACCCACGCGGCGACGGCGATTAGCAAACTGCTGAGTCTTCTCCTGAGATAACTTCAAATTGTCCACCACCTGATTCCAAATCTGATGTAGCCTGTCCACCACCACGTCCACTCCAGGACTGTTGTGAATTTGGATTCTGGCTCCCCCGGTGGCCGCTTGTGGAATTGGACTTGTCATCCTCTTTCCTGTTTCACCTGGTTCCATCAGTAGTGGGTGTCGCTATTTAAGCTCATTTCTCTGGTGGTTTCTTGCCGGTCAACAATGTTATCTGATGCCTCTCAGTGCTTGTTCCTGCTTCTAGACAACTTCTAGATTAGTTGGACTTTTGTCCATGTTTTGTTTTGCCTATTTGTTCCAGTTCACAGCTGAAGTTTTGTTACTGTGTCTGGAAAGCTCTCGTTGATCAGGGATTGCTACTCTGGCGTTATGAGTTAATGCCAGAGTTTAAGGTAATCTCTGGATGGTGTTTTGTTAGTGTTTTTCTGCTGACCATGAAAGTATACTATCTGTCTTCTGCTATCTAGTAAGCGGACCTCAAATTTGCTAAGACTATTTTCCTGCTGCGTTTGTTGTTTCATCTGAACTCACCGTCATTATATGTGGGGGGCTACTGTCTTCTTTGGAATATTTCTCTAGAGGTGAGCCAGGTCTTATATTTCCCTCTGCTAGCTATTTAGGTCTTAGGCCAGAGCTGGGCATCTAGCGATAAATAGGAAATGCTACCTGGCTATTTCTAGTTGCGCGGCAGGCTTAGTTCATGGTCAGTATAGTTCCATCTTCCGAGAGCTTGTCCCTCTATAGGCTTGCTATGATCTCTGCCTGCAGAGATCATGACAGTTTGACCGGCCCATAAAGTGTTAAAGACCCAGGTTGAGAAAGGAGAGTTATAAGAAGTCTGCTGGAATTTTTTTTTTTTTTTTTTTTTTTTTTCCTCCAGTCTGCCTTGTTGCAGTCTTTTTTCTCTCTCTCCTCCTAATCTCTGTATGCTCTGTGTGCACCTGACAATAATGGATCTCCAGAGTGTAACTGCGGGTTTGAATAATCTCATCACGAAAGTACAAAATTTACAAGATTTTGTGGTACATGCTCCGGTATCTGAGCCGAGAATTCCTTTGCCGGAGTTCTTCACAGGGAATAGAGCTAGCTTCCAGAATTTCCGAAATAATTGTAAGCTTTATTTGTCCCTGAAGTCTCGTTCAGCTGGAGACCCTGCTCAGCAGGTTAGGATTGTGATTTCCTTGCTCAGGGGTGACCCTCAAGATTGGGCCTTCTCATTGCCAGCAGGGGATCCTGCGTTACGCGATGTGGATGCGTTTTTTCTGGCCTTGGGCTTGCTTTATGAGGAACCTCATTTGGAACTTCAGGCAGAAAAAACTTTGATGGCACTATCTCAGGGGCAAGACGAAGCTGAAGTTTTCTGCCAAAAATTCCGTAAATGGTCTGTGCTTACTCAGTGGAATGAGTGCGCCTTGGCGGCAACTTTCAGAGAAGGTCTCTCTGATGCCGTTAAGGATGTTATGGTGGGGTTCCCTTTGCCTGCAGGTTTGAATGAGTCCATGACAATGGCTATTCAGATTGATAGGCGTCTGCGGGAGCGCAAACCGGTGCACCATCTGGCGGTGTCTATGGAAAAGACGCCAGAAAGTATGCAGTGTGATAGAATTCTGTCCAGGAGCGAGCGACAGAATTTTAGACGGAAGAATGGATTGTGTTTCTATTGTGGGGATTCTACTCATGTTATATCAGCATGCTCTAGGCGTACAAAGAAGCTTGATAAGTCTGTTTCCATTGGCACCATTCAGTCTAAGTTTATTTTGTCTGTAACCCTGATTTGTTCTTTGTCATCCATTGCTACGGACGCCTATGTTGACTCTGGCGCCGCTCTGAGTCTTATGGATTGGTCCTTTGCCAATCGTTGTGGTTTTGATTTAGAGCCTTTGGAGACTCTTATTCCTCTGAAGGGGATTGACTCCACCCCATTGGCTAATAATAAACCACAATACTGGACACAAGTAACCATGCGTATCGATCCGGATCACCAGGAGATTATTCGTTTCCTGGTGCTGTATAATTTACATGACGATTTGGTACTGGGATTGCCATGGTTGCAGTCTCACAACCCAGTCTTGGACTGGAGAGCAATGTCTGTGTTGAGCTGGGGATGTAAGGGTATTCATGGGGACGTACCTTTGGTTTCTATTTCGTCGTCCATTCCCTCTGAAGTCCCTGAGTTCCTCTCTGATTATCAAGACGTCTTTGACGAACCCAAGCTTGGGTCGTTACCTCCGCACCGTGAGTGCGATTGTGCCATAGATTTGATACCGGGTTGTAAATATCCAAAGGGTCGTTTGTTTAATTTGTCTGTGCCGGAACATGCTGCTATGCGGGAATATATAAAGGAGTCTTTGGAAAAGGGACATATTCGTCCATCTTCTTCTCCCTTGGGAGCTGGGTTTTTCTTTGTCTCAAAAAAAGACGGCTCTTTGAGACCATGTATTGATTATCGGCTTCTGAATAAGATCACTGTTAAGTATCAATACCCATTGCCATTGCTTACTGATTTGTTTGCTCGTATAGAGGGTGCTAAGTGGTTCTCTAAAATTGATCTTCGTGGGGCGTATAATTTGGTGCGGATCAGGCAGGGGGATGAGTGGAAGACCGCATTTAATACGCCCGAGGGCCACTTTGAGTATTTGGTCATGCCTTTTGGTCTTTCTAATGCCCCTTCAGTTTTCCAGTCTTTTATGCATGATATTTTCCGCGATTTTCTGGATAAATTTATGATAATATATCTGGATGATATTCTGATTTTTTCTGATGACTGGGACTCTCATGTCCAGCAGGTCAGGAGAGTTTTTCAGGTTCTGCGGTCTAATTCTTTATGTGTGAAGGGGTCTAAGTGCGTTTTTGGGGTCCAGAAAATTTCCTTTTTGGGGTATATTTTTTCTCCCTCTTCCATTGAGATGGATCCCGTCAAGGTGCAAGCTATTTGTGACTGGACTCAGCCCTCCTCTCTTAAGGGTCTTCAGAGATTTTTGGGCTTTGCCAACTTTTACCGCCGATTTATTGCTGGTTTTTCGGATGTCGTTAAACCACTGACTGATTTGACCAGACAAGGCGCTGATGTTGCTAATTTGTCCCCTCATGCTGTAGAGGCCTTTCAGGAGCTTAAGCGCCGTTTTGCCTCTGCCCCTGTGTTGCGTCAGCCTGATGTGAATCTGCCTTTTCAGGTTGAGGTTGACGCTTCGGAGATCGGAGCTGGGGCAGTGTTGTCGCAGAAAGGTTCCGACTGCTCCGTCATTAGGCCTTGTGCCTTCTTTTCTCGCAAATTTTCGCCCGCAGAGCGGAATTATGATGTTGGGAATCGGGAGCTTTTGGCCATGAAGTGGGCTTTTGAGGAGTGGCGCCATTGGCTCGAGGGGGCTAGGCATCAGGTGGTGGTATTGACTGACCACAAAAATTTGATTTATCTTGAGACTGCCAGACGCCTGAATCCTAGACAGGCGCGCTGGTCTTTATTTTTTTCTCGCTTTAATTTTGTGGTGTCATACCTACCGGGTTCTAAGAATGTTAAGGCAGATGCCCTTTCTAGGAGTTTTGACCCGGACTCTCCTGGTAATTCTGAACCCACAGGTATCCTTAGGGAGGGAGTAATTTTGTCGGCCGTTTCTCCTGATCTGCGGCGGTCCTTGCAAGAGTTTCAGGCGGATAGACCGGATCGTTGTCCGCCTGATAGACTGTTTGTTCCGGATGATTGGACCAGCAGAGTCATCTCTGAGGTACATTCTTCTGCATTGGCAGGTCATCCCGGAATTTTTGGTACCAGGGATTTGGTGGCAAGATCCTTCTGGTGGCCTTCCCTGTCACGAGATGTGCGAGTCTTTGTGCAGTCATGTGACGTTTGTGCTCGGGCCAAGTCTTGTAGTTCTCGGGCTAGCGGACTGCTGTTGCCCTTGCCTATTCCTAAGAGGCCTTGGACACACATCTCGATGGATTTTATTTCAGATCTGCCTGTTTCCCAGAAGATGTCTGTCATCTGGGTGGTCTGTGACCGTTTCTCTAAAATGGTCCATTTGGTTCCTCTGCCCAAGTTGCCTTCTTCTTCTGAGTTGGTTCCTCTGTTTTTTCAGAATGTTGTCCGATTGCACGGTATTCCTGAGAATATTGTTTCTGACAGAGGTACCCAATTTGTGTCTAGATTTTGGCGGGCATTCTGTGCTAGGATGGGCATAGATTTGTCTTTTTCATCTGCTTTTCACCCTCAGACTAATGGCCAGACCGAGCGGACTAATCAGACCCTTGAGACATATCTGAGGTGTTTTGTCTCTGCTGACCAGGATGATTGGGTTGCTTTTTTGCCATTGGCAGAGTTCGCCCTCAATAATCGGGCCAGTTCTTCCACCTTGGTGTCCCCGTTTTTCTGTAATTCGGGGTTTCACCCTCGATTTTCCTCCGGTCAGGTGGAATCCTCGGATTGTCCTGGAGTGGATGCGGTGGTGGAGAGATTGCATCACATCTGGGGGCAGGTTATGGACAATTTGAAGTTGTCCCAGGAGAAGACTCAGCGTTTTGCCAACCGTCATCGTCGTGTTGGTTCTCGGCTTTGTGTTGGAGATTTGGTGTGGTTGTCTTCTCGTTTTGTCCCTATGAGGGTCTCTTCTCCTAAGTTTAAACCTCGGTTCATCGGCCCTTATAGAATATTGGAGATTCTTAATCCTGTTTCTTTCCGTTTGGACCTCCCTGCGTCCTTTTCCATTCATAACGTTTTTCATCGGTCGTTATTGCGCAGGTATGAGGTACCTGTTGTACCTTCGGTTGAGCCTCCTGCTCCGGTGTTGGTTGAGGGTGAGTTGGAGTACGTTGTGGAGAAAATTTTGGACTCTCGTGTTTCCAGACGGAAACTCCAGTATCTGGTCAACTGGAAGGGTTACGGCCAGGAGGATAATTCTTGGGTCAATGCATCTGATGTTCATGCTTCTGATCTTGTTCGTGCCTTCCATAGGGCTCATCCTGGTCGCCCTGGTGGATCTGGTGAGGGTTCGGTGCCCCCTCCTTGAGGGGGGGGTACTGTTGTGAATTTGGATTCTGGCTCCCCCGGTGGCCGCTTGTGGAATTGGACTTGTCATCCTCTTTCCTGTTTCACCTGGTTCCATCAGTAGTGGGTGTCGCTATTTAAGCTCATTTCTCTGGTGGTTTCTTGCCGGTCAACAATGTTATCTGATGCCTCTCAGTGCTTGTTCCTGCTTCTAGACAACTTCTAGATTAGTTGGACTTTTGTCCATGTTTTGTTTTGCCTATTTGTTCCAGTTCACAGCTGAAGTTTTGTTACTGTGTCTGGAAAGCTCTCGTTGATCAGGGATTGCTACTCTGGCGTTATGAGTTAATGCCAGAGTTTAAGGTAATCTCTGGATGGTGTTTTGTTAGTGTTTTTCTGCTGACCATGAAAGTATACTATCTGTCTTCTGCTATCTAGTAAGCGGACCTCAAATTTGCTAAGACTATTTTCCTGCTGCGTTTGTTGTTTCATCTGAACTCACCGTCATTATATGTGGGGGGCTACTGTCTTCTTTGGAATATTTCTCTAGAGGTGAGCCAGGTCTTATATTTCCCTCTGCTAGCTATTTAGGTCTTAGGCCAGAGCTGGGCATCTAGCGATAAATAGGAAATGCTACCTGGCTATTTCTAGTTGCGCGGCAGGCTTAGTTCATGGTCAGTATAGTTCCATCTTCCGAGAGCTTGTCCCTCTATAGGCTTGCTATGATCTCTGCCTGCAGAGATCATGACACAGGACAATCCGAAGACTCCACCTGACCAGAGGAAAAACGAGGATGAAACCCCGAATTACAAAAAAAAGGAGAGACCAACGTGGCCGAACTAGCCCGATTATTAAGAGCAAATTCGGCCAGTGGCAAAAAAGCAACCCAGTCATCCTGATCAGCAGAAACAAAACACCTCAAATACGGTAAGTTTCCAAGGTCTGATTAGTTCGCTCCGTCTGGCCATTCGTCTGAGGATGGAATGCAGACGAGAAAGACAATTCAATGCCCATCTTGGCACAAAACATCCGCCAAAATCTAGACACAAACTGGGATCCCCTGTCAGAAACGATATTCTCCGGAATCCCATGCAAACGAACCACGTTCTGAAAAAACAAAGGAACCAACTCAGAGGAGGAGGGCAACTTAGGCAAGGGCACCAAATGAACCATCTTAGAAAAGCGGTCACACACAACCCAGATAACGGACATTTTCTGTGAAACCGGGAGATCAGAAATAAAATCCATGGAAATGTGCGTCCAAGGCCTCTTCGGGATGGGCAAGGATAACAACAACCCACTAGCCCGTGAACAGCAAGGCTTAGCTCGAGCACACACTTCACAAGACTGCACAAAGGTACGCACATCCCTAGACAAGGAAGGCCACCAAAAAGACCTGGCCACCAAGTCTCTTGTACCAAATATTCCAGGATGACCAGCCAACACAGAAGAATGGACCTCGGAGATGACTCTACTGGTCCAATCATCCGGAACAAACAGTCTTTCTGGTGGACATCGATCCGGTTTATCCACCTGAAACTCCTGCAATGCGCGTCGCAAGTCTGGGGATACGGCGGACAATATTACCCCATCCCTAAGGATACCAGCAGGCCCAGTGTCTCCAGGAGAGTCAGGCACAAAACTCCTGGAAAGAGCATCTGCCTTCACATTCTTTGAACCTGGCAGGTATGAAACCACGAAATTGAAACGAGAAAAAAATAACAACCAACGAGCCTGTCTAGGATTCAAACGCCTGGCAGACTCAAGGTAAATGAGATTCTTGTGATCAGTCAAGACCACCACGCGATGTTTAGCACCCTCAAGCCAATGACGCCACTCCTCAAATGCCCACTTCATGGCCAAAAGCTCCCGATTACCCACATCATAATTGCGCTCGGCGGGCGAGAATTTTCTAGAGAAAAAAGCACATGGCTTCATCACCGAGCCATTAGAACTTCTCTGTGACAAAACCGCCCCCGCTCCAATCTCGGAAGCATCAACCTCCACCTGGAAAGGAAGTGAAACATCTGGTTGACACAAAACAGGAGCAGAAGAAAACCGGCGCTTAAGTTCCCGAAAGGCCTCCACGGCCGCAGGAGACCAATCAGCAACATCAACACCCTTTTTAGTCAAATCAGTCAAAGGTTTAACAATACTGGAAAAATTAGCAATGAACCGACGATAAAAATTAGCAAACCCCAAGAACTTCTGAAGGCTCTTAACAGATGTAGGCTGTGTCCAGTCACAAATAGCCTGAACCTTAACGGGATCCATCTCAATAGTAGAAGGAGAAAAAATGTACCCCAAAAAAGAAATATTCTGGACTCCGAAGAGACACTTTGAGCCCTTCACAAACAGAGAATTGGCCCGCAAAACCTGAAACACCTTCCTGACCTGTAGAACATGAGACTCCCAGTCATCAGAAAACACCAAAATATCATCCAAATACACAATCATAAACTTATCCAGATATTCACGGAAAATATTGTGCATAAAGGACTGAAAGACTGACGGAGCATTGGAGAGTCCAAAAGGCATTACCAAATACTCAAAATGGCCCTCAGGCGTATTAAATGCGGTTTTCCACTCATCACCCTGTTTTATCCGCACCAGATTATACGCACCACGAAGATCTATTTTAGTGAACCACCTAGCCCCCTTAATGCGAGCAAACAAATCAGTAAATAATGGCAATGGATACTGGTATTTGACTGTAATCTTATTCAGAAGGCGATAATCTATACAAGGCCTCAGGGAACCATCTTTTTTTGCCACGAAAAAAAAACCTGCTCCCAGAGGGGACGAAGATGGACGAATATGTCCCTTTTCCAAGGACTCCTTAATATAATTCCGCATAGCAGTATGCTCTGGCAGTGACAGATTAAATAAACGACCCTTAGGGAACTTACTGCCAGGAATCAATTCTATAGCACAGTCACACTCTCTATGGGGAGGGAGCGAATTGAGCTTAGGCTCCTCAAAAACATCCCTATAATCCGACAAAAACGCAGGGATCTCCGAAGGCGTAGATGAAGCGATAGAAATCGGAGGTGCATCATCATGAACCCCCTGACATCCCCAGCTTAGCACAGACATTGTTTTCCAGTCCAGGACAGGATTATGAGTTTGTAACCATGGCAGACCAAGCACTAGTACATCATGTAAATTATACAGTACAAGGAAGCGAATCACCTCCTGATGAACGGGAGTCATGCGCATGGTCACTTGTGTCCAATACTGCGGTTTATTCATAGCCAATGGTGTAGAATCAATTCCTTTCAAAGGAATAGGAACTTCCAGAGGCTCTAGACTAAAACCGCAGCGTTTAGCAAATGACCAATCCATAAGACTCAGGGCAGCGCCTGAATCCACATAGGCATCGACGGAAATGGAAGACAGTGAAAAAATCAGAGTCACAGACAAAATGAACTTAGACTGCAGAATATCAATGGCAAAAGATTTATCAACCCTTTTTGTGCGTTTAGAGCATGCTGATATAACATGAGCTGAATCACCACAATAAAAACACAAACCATTTTTCCGCCTATAATTTTGCCGTTCACTTCTGGACTGAATTCTATCACATTGCATAGTCTCAGGTGCCTGTTCAGAAGACACCGCCAACTGGTGCACGGGTTTGCGCTCCCGTAAACGCCGATCAATCTGAATGGCCATAGCCATAGACTCATTCAGACCTGTAGGCGCAGGGAACCCCACCATAATATCCTTAATGGCCTCAGAAAGACCATTTCTATAGTTTGCAGCCAGGGCGCACTCATTCCACTGAGTAAGCACCGACCATTTCCGAAATTTCTGACAATATATTTCCGCTTCATCATGCCCCTGAGAGAGGGCTAATAAAGCCTTTTCAGCCTGAATCTCTAGGTTAGGTTCCTCATAGAGCAATCCCAATGCCAGAAAAAACGCATCCACACTGAGCAATGCAGGATCCCCTGGTGCCAATGCAAATGCCCAACTCTGAGGGTCGCCCCGTAGGAACGATATAACAATCTTGACCTGTTGAGCAGGGTCTCCAGAGGAGCGAGATTTCAAAGAGAGAAACAATTTACAATTGTTCCTGAAATTCAGGAAGGTAGATCTATCTCCAGAAAAAAACTCTGGAATAGGAATTCTAGGTTCAGACATGGGAGTGTGAACAACGAAATCCTGTATGTTTTGAACCTTTGCCGCGAGATTACTCAGGCTGGAAGCCAAACTCTGGACATCCATGATAAACAGCTAAGATCAAAGCCATTCAAGGGTTAAGAGGAGGTAAGAAGTAGCTAGACAGCAATTAAGGGCTAGGCAGCAAAACTCTGAAGGGAAGAAAAAAAAAAAATTTCCCTTGAACACTTCTTTTTCACCTGCTTCAGCCCAAACAATTAACACTTTGTGGGCCGGCTATACTGTCATGAATCCCCAATGGCTAGGGATAGCACAGGACAAGCAAAGTATAATAAATATCGGACGAGCTCTAGGGTGATGGAACCTGGGCTGACCGCTGCCCTACGCCTGACAAATGCAACTAGAGATAGCCAGGGAGCGTGCCTACGTTGGTTCTAGACGCCACGCACCAGCCTAAGAGCTAACTAGTACTGCAGAGAAAACAAAGACCTCACTTGCCTCCAGAGGAATTAACCCCAAAGATATAGTTGCCCCCCACATGTATTGACGGTGAAATGAGAGGAAGGCACACACATAGAGATGATGTATATAGCTTTAGCAAATAGAGGCCCGCTGAAAACTAGAAAGCAGAATGACACAAAAGGGGACTGAGCGGTCAGCAAAAAACCCTAATCAAAAAAACCATCCTGAGATTACAAGAACCCATGTGCCAACTCATGGCACATGGGGAGAACCTCAGTCCACTAGAGCAACCAGCTAACAAAGAGACATTCTAAGCAAGCTGGACAAAAAACCAAACAACTGAAAATCAGCACTTAGCTTATCCTGAAAGATCTGGGAGCAGGTAGGCAGGAACCAAACAGAGCACATCTGAACACATTGATAGCCGGCAAGGGAAATGACAGAAAGGCCAGGTAAAATAGGAAACACCCAGCCTCTGATGGACAGATGGAAACCAAAGGCCGCAACCCACCAAAGTCACCCAGTACCAGCAGTAACCACCAGAGGGAGCCCGCAAACAGAATCCACAACACTTCATACTGCGTATGTCTTTTCCTCTGAACTCACCGTCAATATATGTGGGGGGCTTCTGTCTCCTTTTTGGGGGAATTTCCCTAGAGGTAAGCCAGGTCTGTTTTTTCCTCTATTAGGGTTAGTTAGTTGTTGTGAATTTGCTTTTTGCTCCCTCTAGTGGTTACTAGTTTTTTGACTCTGGTTTTTCTGTCATTCCTTTTATCCGCACCTGGGTCGTTAGTTAGGGGTGTTGCTATATAAGCTCCCTGGACCTTCAGTTCAATGCCTGGCAACGTAGTTATCAGAGCTAGTCTGCTGTGCTCTTGTCTACTGATCCTGGTTCCAGTTATATCAGCTAAGTCTGCCTTTTGCTTTTTGCTATTTGTTTTGGTTTTGTATTTTTGTCCAGCTTGTTCCAAATCTACATCCTGACCTTTGCTGGAAGCTCTAGGGGGCTGGTGTTCTCCCCCCGGACCGTTAGACGGTTCGGGGGTTCTTGAATTTCCAGTGTGGATTTTGATAGGGTTTTTGTTGACCATATAAGTTACCTTTCTTTATTCTGCTATCAGTAAGCGGGCCTCTCTGTGCTAAACCTGGTTCATTTCTGTGTTTGTCATTTCCTCTTACCTCACCGTCATTATTTGTGGGGGGCTTCTATCCAGCTTTGGGGTCCCCTTCTCTGGAGGCAAGAAAGGTCTTTGTTTTCCTCTACTAGGGGTAGCTAGATTCTCCGGCGGGCGCGTGTCATCTAGAATCAACGTAGGAATGATCCCCGGCTACTTCTAGTGTTGGCGTTAGGAGTAGATATATGGTCAACCCAGTTACCACTGCCCTATGAGCTGGATTTTTGTATTCTGCAGACTTCCACGTTCCTCTGAGACCCTCGCCATTGGGGTCATAACAGTTTGCCAGGCCAGTATTAAATGTTTAATGCATTGCAGAAGAGGGATTATAAGAAAGAAGATTCTGAGTTTTTTTTTTTTTTCTTCTTCCCCTTTACCTCAGAGTGGCTATGCTTGCTGCAGACATGAATGTCCAGACCTTGATTACAAGTGTGGACCAGCTGGCTACTCGTGTGCAGGGCATACAAGACTATGTTATCAGAAATCCTATGTCAGAACCTAAAATACCGATTCCTGAACTGTTTTCCGGAGACAGGTTTAGGTTTAGGAATTTCGTGAATAATTGTAAATTGTTTTTGTCCCTGAGACCCTGTTCATCTGGAGATTCTGCTCAGCAAGTAAAAATTGTTATTTCGTTCTTACGGGGTGACCCTCAGGATTGGGCTTTTTCGCTGGCACCAGGAGATCCGGCATTGGCTGATCTTGATGCGTTTTTTCTGGCGCTCGGTTTACTTTATGAGGAACCCAATCTTGAGATTCAGGCAGAAAAGGCCTTGCTGGCTATGTCTCAGGGGCAGGACGAGGCTGAAGTGTATTGCCAAAAATTTCGGAAATGGTCCGTGCTGACACATTGGAACGAGTGTGCACTGGCCGCTAATTTTAGAAATGGCCTTTCTGAAGCCATTAAGAATGTTATGGTGGGTTTTCCCATTCCCACAGGTCTGAATGATACTATGGCACTGGCTATTCAAATTGACCGGCGGTTGCGGGAGCGCAAAACCGCAAATTCCCTCATGGTGTTGTCTGAACAGACACCTAATTCGGTGCAATGTGATAGAAAAACCGCAAATTCCCTCATGGTGTTGTCTGAACAGACACCTGATTTAATGCAATGTGATAGAATCCTGACTAGAAATGAGCGGAAAATTCATAGACGCCGGAATGGCTTGTGCTACTACTGTGGTGATTCTACACATGTTATCTCAGCATGCTCTAAACGTATAGCTAAGGTTGTTAGTCCTGTCACCGTTGGTAATTTGCAACCTAAATTTATTCTGTCTGTAACTTTGATTTGCTCACTGTCATCTTATCCTGTCATGGCGTTTGTAGATTCAGGTGCTGCCCTGAGTCTCATGGATCTCTCATTTGCTAAGCGCTGTGGTTTTACTCTTGAACCATTAGAAAATCCTATCCCTCTTAGGGGTATTGATGCTACACCATTGGCAGCAAATAAACCGCAGTATTGGACACAGGTTACCATGTGCATGACTCCTGAACACCGCGAGGTGATACGTTTCCTGGTTTTACATAAAATGCATGATTTGGTTGTTTTAGGGCTGCCATGGTTACAGACCCATAATCCAGTCCTGGACTGGAAGGCTATGTCAGTCTCAAGTTGGGGCTGTCGTGGTATTCATGGGGATTCCCTGCCTGTGTCTATTGCTTCTTCTACGCCTTCGGAAGTTCCGGAGTATTTGTCTGATTATCAGGATGTCTTCAGTGAGTCTGAGTCCAGTGCACTGCCTCCTCATAGGGACTGTGACTGTGCTATAGATTTGATCCCAGGCAGTAAATTTCCTAAGGGAAGACTGTTTAATCTGTCGGTACCTGAACATACCGCTATGCGTTCATATATCAAGGAGTCTCTGGAGAAAGGACATATTCGTCCGTCTTCTTCCCCTCTTGGTGCGGGATTCTTTTTTGTGGCAAAAAAGGACGGATCTTTGAGACCTTGTATTGATTATCGGCTTTTAAATAAGATCACTGTCAAATTTCAGTATCCTTTACCGCTGTTGTCTGACTTGTTTGCCCGGATTAAGGGTGCCAAGTGGTTCACCAAGATAGACCTTCGTGGTGCGTACAACCTTGTGCGCATTAAGCAAGGTGATGAATGGAAAACCGCATTCAATACGCCCGAAGGTCATTTTGAGTACTTGGTGATGCCTTTTGGGCTCTCCAATGCGCCTTCAGTTTTTCAGTCCTTTATGCATGACATTTTCCGGAAGTATCTGGATAAATTTTTGATTGTTTATCTCGATGATATTTTGGTTTTTTCTGATAATTGGGATTCGCATGTGGAGCAGGTCAGGTTGGTCTTTAAAATTTTGCGTGAAAATTCTTTGTTTGTCAAGGGCTCAAAGTGTCTCTTTGGTGTACAGAAGGTTCCCTTTTTGGGGTTCATTTTTTCCCCTTCTGCTGTGGAGATGGACCCAGTCAAGGTTCGAGCTATTCTTGATTGGACTCAGCCCTCGTCAGTTAAGAGTCTTCAGAAGTTCTTGGGCTTCGCTAACTTCTACCGTCGTTTTATCGCTAATTTTTCTAGCATTGTGAAACCTTTGACGGATATGACCAAGAAGGGCTCCGATGTAGCTAACTGGGCTCCTGCTGCCGTGGAGGCTTTCCAGGAGTTGAAACGCCGGTTTACTTCGGCGCCTGTTTTGTGCCAGCCTGACGTCTCTCTTCCCTTTCAGGTTGAGGTGGATGCTTCGGAGATTGGGGCAGGGGCCGTTTTGTCGCAGAGAGGCCCTGGTTGCTCTGTTATGAAGCCTTGTGCCTTTTTCTCTAGGAAGTTTTCGCCTGCCGAGCGAAATTATGATGTGGGCAATCGGGAGTTGTTGGCCATGAAATGGGCATTTGAGGAGTGGCGTCATTGGCTCGAGGGTGCTAAGCATCGTGTGGTGGTCTTGACTGATCACAAAAATCTGATGTATCTCGAGTCTGCTAAACGCCTTAATCCGAGACAGGCCCGCTGGTCATTGTTTTTCTCCCGCTTTGATTTTGTTGTCTCGTATTTACCAGGTTCAAAGAATGTGAAGGCCGATGCTCTTTCTAGGAGCTTTGTGCCTGATGCTCCTGGAGTCGCTGATCCTGTTGGTATTCTTAAAGATGGAGTTATCTTGTCAGCTATTTCTCCGGATCTGCGACGTGTGTTGCAGAGATTTCAGGCTGATAGGCCTGAGTCTTGTCCACCTGACAGACTGTTTGTCCCGGATAAGTGGACCAGCAGAGTCATTTCCGAGGTTCATTCCTCGGTGTTGGCAGGTCACCCGGGAATTTTTGGCACCAGAGATCTGGTGGCCAGGTCCTTTTGGTGGCCTTCCTTGTCAAGGGATGTGCGGTCATTTGTGCAGTCCTGTGGGACTTGTGCTCGAGCTAAGCCTTGCTGTTCTCGTGCCAGCGGTTTGCTCTTGCCCTTGCCTGTCCCGAAGAGACCTTGGACACATATCTCCATGGATTTCATTTCTGATCTTCCGCTATCTCAGGGCATGTCCGTTATCTGGGTGATATGTGATCGCTTCTCCAAGATGGTCCATTTGGTTCCTTTGCCTAAGCTGCCTTCCTCTTCCGATCTGGTTCCTGTGTTTTTCCAGAACGTGGTTCGTTTGCACGGCATCCCTGAGAATATTGTGTCAGACAGAGGATCCCAGTTCGTTTCCAGGTTCTGGCGATCCTTTTGTAGTAGGATGGGCATTGATTTGTCGTTTTCGTCTGCTTTCCATCCTCAGACTAATGGACAGACGGAGCGAACCAATCAGACTTTGGAGGCTTATTTGAGGTGTTTTGTCTCTGCTGATCAGGACGATTGGGTGACATTCTTGCTGTTGGCTGAGTTTGCCCTTAATAATCGGGCTAGTTCCGCCACCTTGGTTTCGCCTTTTTTCTGCAACTCTGGTTTCCATCCTCGCTTTTCTTCGGGTCATGTGGAGCCTTCTGACTGTCCTGGGGTGGATTCTGTGGTGGATAGGTTGCAGCAGATCTGGAATCATGTGGTGGACAACTTGAAGTTGTCACAGGAGAAGGCTCAGCGCTTTGCCAACCGCCGCCGCGGTGTGGGTCCCCGACTACGCGTTGGGGATTTGGTATGGCTTTCTTCCCGCTTTGTTCCTATGAAGGTCTCCTCTCCCAAATTTAAACCTCGTTTTATTGGGCCTTACAAGATATTGGAAATCCTTAATCCTGTATCTTTTCGTCTGGATCTTCCTGTGTCGTTTGCTATTCACAATGTATTTCATAGGTCCTTGTTGCGGCGGTACATTGTGCCTGTAGTTCCTTCTGCTGAGCCTCCTGCTCCGGTGTTGGTTGAGGGCGAGTTGGAGTACGTGGTGGAGAAGATCTTGGATTCTCGCCTCTCCAGGCGGAGGCTTCAGTACCTGGTCAAGTGGAAGGGCTATGGTCAGGAGGATAATTCCTGGGTGGTCGCCTCTGATGTTCATGCGGCCGATTTAGTTCGTGCCTTTCATGCCGCTCATCCTGATCGCCCTGGTGGTCGTGGTGAGGGTTCGGTGACCCCTCACTAAGGGGGGGGTACTGTTGTGAATTTGCTTTTTGCTCCCTCTAGTGGTTACTAGTTTTTTGACTCTGGTTTTTCTGTCATTCCTTTTATCCGCACCTGGGTCGTTAGTTAGGGGTGTTGCTATATAAGCTCCCTGGACCTTCAGTTCAATGCCTGGCAACGTAGTTATCAGAGCTAGTCTGCTGTGCTCTTGTCTACTGATCCTGGTTCCAGTTATATCAGCTAAGTCTGCCTTTTGCTTTTTGCTATTTGTTTTGGTTTTGTATTTTTGTCCAGCTTGTTCCAAATCTACATCCTGACCTTTGCTGGAAGCTCTAGGGGGCTGGTGTTCTCCCCCCGGACCGTTAGACGGTTCGGGGGTTCTTGAATTTCCAGTGTGGATTTTGATAGGGTTTTTGTTGACCATATAAGTTACCTTTCTTTATTCTGCTATCAGTAAGCGGGCCTCTCTGTGCTAAACCTGGTTCATTTCTGTGTTTGTCATTTCCTCTTACCTCACCGTCATTATTTGTGGGGGGCTTCTATCCAGCTTTGGGGTCCCCTTCTCTGGAGGCAAGAAAGGTCTTTGTTTTCCTCTACTAGGGGTAGCTAGATTCTCCGGCGGGCGCGTGTCATCTAGAATCAACGTAGGAATGATCCCCGGCTACTTCTAGTGTTGGCGTTAGGAGTAGATATATGGTCAACCCAGTTACCACTGCCCTATGAGCTGGATTTTTGTATTCTGCAGACTTCCACGTTCCTCTGAGACCCTCGCCATTGGGGTCATAACAGTTAGTTCTCCGGCTGGCGCTGGGCGTCTAGGGATAAAACGTAGGTACGTCACCCGGCCACTGTTAGTTGTGTGGTAGGTTTAGCTCACGGTCAGCTCGAGATTCCATCACCCAAGAGCTAGTCTGTTATTTAAGTTCTCTGACGTTCCCTTGCCATTGGGAACCATGACACTGTTCCATCCGGTTTGCGTTTAGTTGGACCATCATTGTCAACAGGACAATGACCCCAAACACACCTCCAGGCTGTGTAAGGGCTATTTGACCAAGAAGGAGAGTGATGGGGTGCTACGCCAGATGACCTGGCCTCCACAGTCACCAGACCTGAACCCAATCGAGATGGTTTGGGGTGAGCTGGAGTGCAGAGTGAAGGCAAAACGGCCAACAAGTGCTAAGCATCTCTGGGAATTCCTTCAAGATTGTTGGAAGACCATTCCCGGTGACTACCTCTTGAAGCTCATCAAGAGAATGCCAAGAGTGTGCAAAGCAGTCATCAAAGCAAAAGGTGGCTACTTTGAAGAACCTAGAATATAAGACATATTTTCAGTTGTTTCACACTTTTTTGTTAAGTATATAATTTCACATGTGTTAATTCATAGTTTTGATGCCTTCAGTGTGAATATACAATTTTCAGTCATGAAAATACAGAAAAATCTTTAAATGAGGTGTGTCCAAACTTTTGGTCTGTACTGTAGTCAGTGTACAGGTAATACAGTGATCACCAGTGACGTTATACACAGGAGCTCTGTATAGTGTACAGGTAATACAGTGATCACCAGTGGCATTATACACTGAAGATCTGTATATAGTGTATAGTGTACAGGTAATAGTGATCACCGGTGACATTATACAAAGGAGCTCCGTATAAAGTGTCAGTGTACAGATAATATAGTGATCACCAGTGACATTATGCACTGGAGCTCTATATATAGTATAGAGGTAATACAGTGATCACCAGTAGTGATGAGCGAGTGTACTCATTGCTCGGGTGGTCTCCGAGTGTTTATGACTGCTCGGAGATTAAGTTTTCATTGCCTCAGCAGCATGATTTGCGGCTACTAGACAGCTTGAACACGTGGGGATTCCCTAGCAACCAGGCAACCCCCAGATGTACTCAGGCTGGGTAGTAGCTGTAAATCATTCAGCTGCGGCAATGAAAACTAAATCTCCGAACACTAACAAATACTCGGAGACCACCCGAGCAACGAGTACACTCGCTCATCACTAATCACCAGTGACATACATAGGAGCTCTGTATGTAGGGTCAGCGTACAGGTAATACAGTGATCACCAGTGACATTATACACAGGAGCTCTGTATAAAGTGTCATTGTACAGGTAATACAGTGATCACCAGTGACATTATTCACAAGAGCTCTGCATATAGTGTTCAGGTAATACAGGGATTACTAGTGACATTATACACAGGAGCAGGGCCGGTTTTAGGCAAAGTGGGGCCCGAGGCAAAGTTTAACCCCTTAATGACCGCCGATACGTCTTTTAACTGACCTGAGATATAAGAGAATAGCCTCCCCATACAGGTGACAATCCAGCAGCTGTCGGCTGTCCACTATGATCAGTGTTTGCACTCTCCATATCTGTTTAACCTCTTAGATGCTGCTGTCAATAGTGACTACATCATTATAAATGATTAACAGAGTGTGGGGGCTCTCTTTTTATCCCAATTGATGCCCTCAGATCATGATTTTGTGGTCCTGATGTTTGCCATGGCAATTCACGACCAAATAGTGGCCTTGGAGTCTGATGGCTGTTGTAACCTGTTCAGAAGTTAGTGACATTTAGGTGTAAAAATACACATTTTCATTTCTGTCATGCCACTTTGCATAAATTCCTGAAAAGCACCTGAAGGGTTAATAAACTACCTTACAGCAGTTTTCAATATGTTAGGGGGTGCTGTTTTTAAAATGGTATAACTTTTGGGGTTTCCCCAATATATGGGACCCCTAAAGGCACTTCAAACATGGACAAGTCCCTGAAAAATGCTGAATATGCCTCCCATAGTCCTCCATATATTATGTGCACCACAGTCCTCCATATTGTAAAATGCACACCCCATAGTCCTCCATATAACATAATATTCCCTTGAGGAAGCAGCGTGTGAGCGCTGCGAAACGTGCGTCGGGGCTCTACCACCGGCGGGACCCCTTCTCCTCTGTCCCCCCCTGTTGCATGGGTAAGCATATCTCTTATTATTATTGCTGCTGTGTTCTAGGTCTTTATATACAATTGTATAGGGCACTTGCCTTAGACCATGTGTCACATATTTGGCTAGCAGCCCTTTGGATGGATTGTTTTGCTTCCCATTGCACTAACCATCGTGCGCTATATTGGTGTCTATTATTTATTTACTACTCATTGGACTATTTATATGATTATTCCCTATAGTGCTGGGGTTGGAGGGCAAGGGTTTGTCCCCATCTTTTTTCCCCTTCATGTATTGTTGTGGTACACTCGCTATTATAGTTCTTGTCCTGATTTTTAACTCCTTGTATAAATAAAGATTTTCATATATTTGTACTCTGGGCTCCTGTTCCTCCTTTTTTGATATGCTGTCTTTGGAGCGATGATTTGAGCAACCGGGTTATCATTTTACTCACACTGGTGCCTTTTCCCGGGTTTTGCTTATTATGTTTTCGGATTTTCTGTTGTCATAACATAATATGCCTCATAGTCCTCTATATAGTATAATACACTCCTCCATATAGTATTATACACTTCCCATAGTCCTCCATATAGTATAATACACTCCTCATAGTCCTCTATATATTAAAATACACTGCTCAGTCCTCCACATAGTATAATACTCATAGTGATCCATATAGTATAATGCACCGCCATAGTCATCCATGTAGTACAATTTACTTCCCATAGTATAATGCACCCCATAATTCTTCATATAGTATAATGTATTCCCCTTAGTCCTTGATACAGTATAATGCAGCCCACATATAGTATAATGCAGCCACCCCACAGAGTATAATGTATCCACCCCACAGAGCATAATGTACCCTCATATAGTATAATGTAGCCCTCATAGAGCATGATGCAATCACCCCTCATAGAATATAAATATAATACAGTCCCCCATAGAATACAATGTAGCCCCATCAAAGAGTATGATGCAATCCTGCCTCATAAAATCTAATACAGCCCCCCCATAGAATATAATTTAGCCCCCCATAGAATATAATACAGCTTACCTCCCCATAGTATATAATGTAGCCCCCCATAGTATAAAACAGTCTCCCCCATAGAATAGAATATACCCCCCATAGTATATAACACAGCCTCCACCATAGAATATAATATACCCCCATAGGATATAACACAGCCCGCATAGTATATAGCACAGCCTCATAGTATAAAGCACAGCCCACATACTATATAGCACAGCACACTTCTTACCCCCCCCCCCCCGAGAATGAACCCACAGTCCAGTACTCACCGTTATAGTCAAAAAACAAAACACACTCATCACCTCTCCTCGTGCCCACACTGCTCCCTGGTCCTGTCTCAGCGGCTGCACTGCCTGGCACAGTGAGTGCGCGATGACGTCATTGCGCACCCGCAGTGTCAGAGGCAGAGCAGGGAATGAAAGGAAAGGGAGCGTCAGCTGACGCTCACTCCTCCATCATTGCTTTGAACTGTACCGGCAGACGCTGGTATAGTTCAATGTGGCAGCGGCGGGGGAGTCAGCGTTGGCAACAGGTGGGCACCCCTGCCTCACAGGGGCCTCATAGCGGCTGCGTGATGTGCCACTAGCTCAGGGCCCTTAGGCCCTGCCCCTAACGCCGACCCTGCACAGGAGCTCTGTATATAGTGTACAGGTAATACAGTGATCATCAGTGACATTATACACGGGCGCTCTATATAGTGTACAGATAACACAGTGATTATCGGTGACATTATACATAAGAGCTCTGTATATAGTGTGTGCACAGTTAATACAGAGATCACCAATTACATTATACACAGGTGCTCTTTATATAGTACATATTATACAGATAATACAGTGATCACCAGTGACATTATACACAGGAGTTTTGTATATAGTGTCAGTGTACAAATATAATTCAGTAACCACCAGTGACATTATACACTGGAGCTTTGTATTTAGTGGATAGGTAATACAGTGATCACCGGTGACATACACATGAGCTCTGTATATAGTGTAAGTGTACAGGTAACCAGTGCTCACCAGTGACATTATACACAGTAGCTGTGTATTTAGTGTATAGGTAATACAGTGATCACCGATTACATTATACACATGAGCTATGTATACAGGGATCACCAGTGAAATTATACACAGAAACTCTGTATATAGTGTCAGAGTACAGGTAATACAGTGATCACCAGTGACATTATACATGAGCTCTGTATATAGTGTAAGTGTACAGGTAACACACTGACTCATCAGTGACATCTCTTGTTGAAGTCCTTCGGCTTCACTTTTCTTCCTCATCTAGAGCAGACCGCCATTACTTCTTCCAGGCAGGACTCGTCTCTGCATAAAATAAGTTATCTAGAGCACCGCTTCCAGAGCACATTCCCCACTTTTTCCCCAACTTCCACACTAAGCAACTGAATACAGACATGCACCCACTATTAACATACAATTAGTTAGTATGCAACCCACCTTTTCAAATATAAATTGTAATCCACCACTGTGCCCCCACTAACTATAGCCACCTTTACCCACATAATAAATTAGAACCTGTACTCATTCCAATTCATTACCAGTCACACTCCTACACCCTTAACGCACCCCACCACCCTGATTCATTATATTTACATGCCTCCTCCACCCCAATTCATTGTCATGTCCTCTCTCCCACCCCTCCCTCAATTCATCATTTATTCTCCCCTATTCTCAATTTGTCATCATTTGCTTCCCCCCTCCCTCAATTCATTATCATTTGCTGTACCCCACTGTCAATTCATCATTATTTGCTCTCTTCCCACCCTCAAGTCATCATTTGCTGGCCCCCATCGCCAATTTCATCATTTGCTGTACCCCCACCCTCAATTCATCATTATTTGTGCTCCGCATTCCAGAAAAACATTATTTCTCATTGGAGTACTCAATTTATTTCCAAATTCTGGAAGGAATTCTGAATAAGGTGCTTCATAAAGGATTCAAAATATGCAAGAACAAATGGATTTACGCACAATGACTTAATAAAATGATGGTTTACTAACATGATAATGACACATACATACAGGACAAAACAAAAACAAACAAGATATCAAAAGATGTCACTTGCAAGACAATGACAATACTCAGAATTAATGTTTTCCGCTGGAGTCACTTACTATGAAGGCACAAGGAGGACAGCAGACTCATTTGGACTCGACTGTTCTTTGTCTAACCCAAACTTTTACGCCCCCTTTGATACATATGGGCCAAAAGCTAAGATTAGCATAGATCTGTCCAGAAACAAAGTGCCTGTGTAGTGCGCTTTTCCTAAAGTATTTTGGTTAGTAATGTGACCCGGTGCCTGGCACGTCCCTTCCCGAAAGCTAAATCGAAGCTGAAAGGAAGAATATTAAAGTAGCAGAATCAAACTGAAACCTTAAAGGGGTAGTCCACTAATGAACAACCCCAGCTTAATCAATCCCACGTAAAAGAAACACAGTATCCGGCGATGTCGACACCACTGTTCCCAAAGAATGATGAGCTACAGCCAAACTGTGGCCACACAACACAAGTCACAACTCTCCGGGAATACCGGCACCGACATCGCCGGGACAGCATCACTATGGGAGGTGAGTATACAGTTGTTATTTTGTGATCCCGATTTGTCCAGTCCAGTAGTGCTCAACTCCAATAAATTGAACCCTTCCAAGAAAACCTCAATATAGAGTTGTCTTTTAATTCTGCCCACCACCCAGAGACCCACGGGCAGACGACACAATTCAGATGTCCGTACACCTTCTGCCAAGTTTGGGCACAATGTAACGAGCCATACAATATCACTGATATCGTTGACCCTGTAGGCTGTCGACTGAAACTTGATCCTTCTTTCGTGATACCTAATGTATGGCACAAATCTCTGCTCAAAATCTATTGGTCGCCTGTGCACCTAGACGGAGATCCTCCTCCTCCTCCTCCTGTGATGATACAGGCAAAAAAAAGATCCTGATTCTCCTCTGGTGAGACGGTCTATTGCATTGGGGAGGATATGGGGCCATAACAACTCATCTGCACCCTACCATCGGGTCGTGCTTGGGGTGCTGGTGCAATTTACCATTTAAATGCTACTTTCACACATGAGGGCACAAACATAGGGGCACACATATAGCTCAGGGGAACACGTGGGCACAATCATAGGGGCATAATCATTGCATACGGGCACACATAAGGGCGCAATCATTGCATATGGGCACCCACATAGGGGCACAATCAGGGGTACAAACGGGCACACATATAGCTCAGGGGCATACGTGGGCACAAACATTGCATACGGGCACACATAAGGGCGCAATCATTGCATATGGGCACACACATAGGGGTGCAATCAGGGGTACAAACATAGGGGCACACACATAGCTCAGGGGCACACGTGGGCACAATCATTGCATACGGGCACACACATAGGGGTACAAACATAGGGGCACATACATAGCTCAGGGGCACACATGAGGGCACAAACAGGAGCACTATCATAGCATAGGGGCACAAACATTGGGGCACAATCAGAGCATGGGGCACACAAGGGCACAAACTAGGGACTCCACATAATGGCGCACGAATAGGGGCAACACATGAGGGCACACACAGGGGCGCAGCACAAGGTTACACACATGAAAGCACTACTTAGGAGCCCATACAGGCGTGGGCATAACTTTGGTGCAACCTGTGCAGCTGCACACAGGGGCCCAAAAGTTAAGGGGGCCACTACTATCTCCAAAGAAGGTGGAATTGTGCATCATGAACTACTGGACTGCAGAGGGCCCCTATAGTGTTCATGCACAGGGGCCCTCCTCTGTCGGTGTCCTGCCCTGTACACACATACAGGGGCACACACAGGGGCACACACGAAGGGGCATACACACACACACAAAGGAGCACACATACACGGGCACACACATGCACAAAGGGGCACACACGGGCATGCACACACAGACACAAAGGGGCACACTCTCAAAGCTCGCACACACAGGGTTACACACAGGGGCACACACACAGGGGCACACTCTGAGGGCACATACACACACAGAAGCACACACAGGGGCACACTCTGAGGGCACATACACACACAGGGTTACACACGGGCACACTCTGAGGGCACATACACACACAGGAGCACACACAGGGGCACACTCTGAGGGCACATACACACACGGGCACACTCTGAGGGCACATACACACACAGGAGCACACACGGGCATACTCTGAGGGCACATACACACAGGGGCACACTCTGAGGGTACATACACACACAGGAGCACACACAGGGGCACACTCTGAGGGCACATACACAGGGGCACACTATGAGGGCACATACACACACAGGAGCACACACGGGCACACTCTGAGAGCACACACGGGCACACTCTGAGGGCACATACACATACACAGGGGCACACTCTGAGGGCACATACACACACAGGAGCACACACAGGGGCACACTCTGAGGGCACATACACAGGGGCACACTATGAGGGTACATACACACACAGGAGCACACACGGGCACATTCTGAGAGCACACACGGGCACACTCTGAGAGCACACACGGGCACACTCTGAGGGCACATACACACACAGGAGCACACACAGGGGCACACTCTGAGGGCACATACACAGGGGCACACTATGAGGGTACATACACACACAGGAGCACACACGGGCACACTCTGAGAGCACACACGGGCACACTCTGAGGGCACATACACACACAGGAGCACACACAGGGCAGGGCACACTCTGAGGGCACATGCACACACAGGAGCACACACAGGGCAGGGCACACTCTGAGGGCACATACACACACAGGAGCACACACAGGGCAGGGCACACTCTGAGGGCACCGCTGCCTGCTCCTGCTGGCTCCCGGCCGTGTGGACGCGTCTTGCTCGCACTCCGCCTGTGTCGCCGTTTACTATATTCCCTCCCAGAGGGAGGAGACGCCTGAGAATCAGAAGAGTCACACACAGAGCGGAGATCAGCGGAGCTGAGGGAAGGAGCCGCGGAAAGTGGCAGCACCATGACCGGGAGCCCGCGGAGCCGCTAGGAGCCGTCAGGGAGATGTCCCAGGGACCCCCCGAACTGCCCGGCTCCTGAGGACACGGCGGGACCCGGGACAGAGGCGGCACAGCCGGGACGTGGCGGCACCACAGCGGCGGGCGCCGGACTCACATGGGAGAAGTCTGCGGGTAGTGGAGCCTGAACTGTGAGTAACAAGTGCTGCCACCAGTCACCACCAGCCATGTGTGCTGCCACCAGTCACCACCAGCCATGTGTGCTGCCACCAGTCACCACCAGCCATGTGTGCTGCCACCAGTCATGTGTGCTGCCACCAGTAACCACCAGTCATGTGTGCTGCCACCAGTCATGTGTGCTGCCACCAGTCACCACCAGTCATGTGTGCTGCCACCAGTCACCACCAGTCATGTGTGCTGCCACCAGTCATGTGTGCTGCCACCAGTAACCACCAGTCATGTGTGCTGCCACCAGTCATGTGTGCTGCTACCAGTCACCACCAGCCATGTGTGCTGCCACCAGTCATATGTGCTGCCACCAGTCACCACCAGTCATGTGTGCTGCCACCAGTCACCACCAGTCATGTGTGCTGCCACCAGTCATGTGTGCTGCCACCAGTAACCACCAGTCATGTGTGCTGCCACCAGTAACCACCAGTCATGTGTGCTGCCACCAGTCATGTGTGCTGCTACCAGTCACCACCAGCCATGTGTGCTACCACCAGTCATATGTGCTGCCACCAGTCACCACCAGTCATGTGTGCTGCCACCAGTCACCACCAGTCATGTGTGCTGCCACCAGTCATGTGTGCTGCCACCAGTAACCACCAGTCATGTGTGCTGCCACCAGTAACCACCAGTCATGTGTGCTGCCACCAGTCATGTGTGCTGCTACCAGTCACCACCAGCCATGTGTGCTGCCACCAGTCATATGTGCTGCCACCAGTCACCACCAGTCATGTGTGCTGCCACCAGTTGCCATGTGTGCTGCCACCAGTCGCCATGTGTGCTGCCACCAGTCGCCATGTGTGTTGCCACCAGTCGCCATGTGTGTTGCCACCAGTCACCACCAGCCATGTGTGTTGCCACCAGCCATGTGTGTTGCCACCAGTCACCAGTCACGTGTGCTGCCAGCCCAGCACTTCCCAGTGTAGCTTAGACCATACCAACATAGCCCAGCACACTGCAGGCTGCTGTACTGGGTGTAATGGCTGCACGTGCATGTTGTGTACTGATGTGTACAGTACACAAGTGTGGCAGCCTGTGACTAAGTAATGTGCTGTACCCCTATTATATCACCTGTAATATACCACTACCCACGTTATATACATATAATGTACCGCTACCTCCGTTATATACCTGTAATGTATCGCTACCCCTATTATATCACAGGTTGTACCACGTCCCCTGTTATATCACCTGTAATATGCTGCTACCCCCATTATATACATGTAATGTAACGCTACCCCGCGTTATATACATGTAATATTCCACTACCCCCCGTTATATACGTGTAATGTGCCGCTATCCCCGTTATATACCTGTAATGTAAAGCTACCCCGTTGTATACCTGTAATGTGCCGCTACCCCCGTTATATACCGTACATGTAATGTACAGCTACCCCGTTATATACATGTAACATACCGCTACCCCGTTATATACCTGTAATGTGCCGCTAACCCCGTTATATACCTGTAATGTGCCGCTAACCCCGTTATATACCTGTAATGTGCCGCTAACCCCGTTATATACATGTAATGTGCCGCTACCCCCGTTATATACATGTAATGTACAGCTACCCCGTTATATACATGTAACGCACCGCTACCCCCGTTATATACATTTCATGTACCGCTACCCCCGTTATATACATTTCATGTACCGCTACCCCCATTATATACATGTAATGTGCCGCAACCCCCGTTATATACCTGTGATGTACCGCTACCCCATCATATACCTGTAATGTACTGCTACCCCGTCATATACCTGTAATGTGCTGCTACCCCCGTTATATACATGTAATGTGCCACTACCCCCGTTATACCTGTAATGTACCGCTACCCCCGTTATATACTTGTAATGTACCGCTACCCCGTCATATACCTGTAATGTACCGCTACCCCGTCATATACCTGTAATGTGCTGCTACCCCCGTTATATACATGTAATGTGCCACTACCCCCGTTATATACCTGTAATGTACCGCTACCCCCGTTATATACTTGTAATGTACCGCTACCCCGTCATATACCTGTAATGTACCGCTACCCCGTCATATACCTGTAATGTACCGCTACCCCGTCATATACCTGTAATGTACCGCCCCATATCCCCCTGACACTTCTGTGCGTTGAGCACATTGTTGTAGTTCCCTTGTGTTTGTTCCCTGGGGGCCGTGTGGCTTCCTGTGCGGCCCCTTCGCTGTGTTCTCTATCTGCTGCGCTCCGCAGTTTCATTTTTTGACATTCCCCATAAAAACCTAAAGGGGGGGGGCTGAGGAACTCAGCAAAAAAATGATAATTTCTGTGGAATAAACACAGTGGGTATGAACTCTTAGAAATTCCGTCTACTTTTCTTGAACTAGTAAATCCAACAGATTGTCTGTAAAAAAAAAAAAAAAAAAAAAAAAAAAAAGCGGGAAAATATGTGTGTGAACATGGTCTGAAGTTTTATCCTTCAGGACTACTTAAGTGATGAGTTGCAGTAGCGGCCGTATTGATTTTAGCAACTTGGTCGGATTTTAGCAACTTGGTCGGATTTTAGCAACTTGAATTTGTCAGAAGTGAAAATCCAGGGGAAAAATCTCCTCTTCCAAGAAGAGCGCCACCCCTGTCCATAGGTCACGTCTGGTATTGCATCTCTTCTCTTCTACAGCCGTGTGGGTAGCGATATAGGGCACATGCCATCACGCTGTGCATTTCCGGTGCCCGCAGCTTTATGCGCTTCAACTTGAACTTCACACCTCAAACAGGAACGTGAGCGCAGGAAATAATGTGCTGAGCGACAGCCCTGGAGGCCCCTCAGTGTGACTGGCATCTGATGGCGCACGGGGGTGGCTGTGATGTGATGCCTGCAGCTTTGTCATTGCATGGCCGGACCCAAAACAGACTGATGCTCTGCAAAAAACAAAAGGGAATCAGTGTTACATAAAAGATTAGAAGTGCGGAGCCGCAGGGGAGAATGGAGGGTAGTGGAATGTGCAGATGGAGCAGAGCTCAGTGTGCCGCTAGAATGCAGCTACTTTTACATTGTGACATGGTATCTAATTGTGCGGTTGCAGTGCAGCGAGCAACATAAAGGGTTATTCCCAAAATATCACGTTACAACTTACTCACAAAATACGGGATCACTTGCTGATCACTAAGGGATCCTTCCCCTTGGGACCCCATCTGTGGATTCCTAAGAGCATTATTTCACCGAGCCCCTTCTGGAATAGATCGCCTGTGCCAATAAGACCACCAAAAATAGCTGGTGGGTTCAGTGTAGCAGAAGTGATCAAAATCTACTATTTTCCCCAATTTTTGCCCACTTACTCTAGTAATTGTGGACCCCAGACTCACCATTTATTACACATGCCCTTGGATTCTTTTTTTTTTTTTCAGTTCCTTGGGGTTAATGGGGTATGGCCGACCCGGCGTGATGTTGCCGGAGGCTTTTTTGGCAAGCACACTCCATCTGGTGTTTTGGATTTAGCCCATTTTGTGGAAACGTTTGGTGCCAGAAATCTGTCCGTTTTGTAACGCAGATGTTACAGTGGA
Organism: Ranitomeya variabilis; assembly: GCF_051348905.1. NCBI lineage: Eukaryota > Metazoa > Chordata > Amphibia > Anura > Dendrobatidae > Ranitomeya > Ranitomeya variabilis. The sequence continues at coordinate 578,622,561 of NC_135233.1, forward strand.
AGTGAGAACGCAGCAGTAAAATTCCCCAGGGAATTCCACATTTTCGGAAGCTGCTTGTGAATGCAATCAATTTTGCAATTTACTGGTTGTTAAAATTTTCATCCGTTCTTGAGATATTAGCACTTTTCGTTATTTACAGCTCATTGTCTAGGATACCGACCACCGCTGCTAGACAGCGGAACATGCGCAGTGCTTACAAGCGCTTTTCTATTGAGCTTGTAAGCGCTGTTTTGAAGCTGGCCAAGATCGCTGGAGCGCACTGTTGCCTCTTAATCCGGGCCAGTATCAGTGCGGTGCTTAAAAGCCAGATAGCAGTGGTGGCCGGTCTCCTAGGCAACAAGACAAAAGAAATGGAAACACAGCGCATTTTATGCGCCCAACCCCTCCTCAGATAACCGCAGATAATATTGTGATGTAGTGGCGCACACAGATGTAGCAGAGCTGAGTTTGGGTATGTGTCCACGTTCAGGATTGCATCAGGATTTGGTCAGGATTTTTCATCAGTATTTGTAAGCCAAAACCAGGAGTGGGTGATAAATACAGAAGTGGAGCATATGTTTCTGTTATACTTTTCGTCTAATTGTTCCACTCCTGGTTTTGGCTTACAAACACTGATGAAAAATCCTGACCAAATCCTGATGCAATCCTGAACGTGGACACATACCCTTTGTGCTGCCGTCCAACTACATAAGTGCATCGCGTTTACATGATGCGTTCACAGCCCATTTTCGGTTAAAAACTCATTGATTTTACTGCTATTTTTGGGATTGCATCGTGTGAACACGGCCAGACGACATGTTACCTCTGGCCTCTGTTTTGTCTGTATCAAAATAAGTAATAGCTTTTATTATTGCTTTTCTTATGCATTTTCCCCCTTTTTCATGCGTTTTTTGTGCAGATTTGAAGCAGCATTTTTCTGCAGAAATGCCTGGATTCAGCACTAAAAATCAATTGCATTTTTCATTTTCATGCTTTTTTTTTCAGCCTAGACAACTATGGGAAATAAATGCACAAAATCCGCTTCTTTTTTATGCTATGTGGCACTATGGCCTCATAAGAACTCAAATCTGCTACATCTGGGTGCTCTGATTTTATAAATCTCAACTGAGCTTTTACATAGGACTGAAGCACAAAATTGACCGCTGGTGATAATGTAAAATAAAAGTGTGCACAGATGTAGGAGAGTCGGGTTTGTCAATTGTTTAGTAGTGGGGATTCTGTGCAGGCCTAGAAAGTGTAGTCTGTGCTTTCTATTGAATCCGTACCCTGCTATGTGCGCACTCCTGTCTGCTGAGCTGCACTCTTTTGTGCTCCTGTCTGCTGAGCTGCGCTCTTGCGCTCGTGTCTGCTGAGCTGCGCTCTTGCGCTCGTGTCTGCTGAGCTGCGCTCTTGCGCTCGTGTCTGCTGAGCTGCGCTCTTGCGCTCGTGTCTGCTGAGCTGCGCTCTTGCGCTTGTGTCTGCTGAGCTGCGCTCTTGCGCTCGTGTCTGCTGAGCTGCGCTCTTGCGCTCGTGTCTGCTGAGCTGCGCTCTTGCGCTCCTGTCTGCTGAGCTGCGCTCATGCGCTCCTGTCTGCTGAGCTGCGCTCTTGCGCTCCTGTCTGCTGAGCTGCGCTCCTGTCTGCTGAGCTGCGCTCCTGTCTGCTCAGCAGCGCACTTTTTTTGAGGGGGGTGTATTGACTGACTGGTGGGGTCCCGGACTCCTACCTGTAAAGGAAAATAAATGGCTTCCATAGCTGAAAAAAAAACAGGTTCAAAGCTTATTAACTTCTTAAAGAACAACACATGCAATTGCCCAAAGCCAAACCCTCGCACTACTCATCCTTGCCCAAAAATGCTCCTTAAAAATGCTAAGGGGAGGATCTTTATGCAGCTGTAAAAAATGCACCGAGTCAAAAAGGGAAATAGGAAGTGAAAAGCACAAAGAAAAAAGTTATGTAGCCAAAGTTTCTGAAAAGTGGAGTTTGACACGAAGCCCAGATGACTGGAGACAGGAAGTGAGAAAATAACAGCGGCCATTGTTGTATGACTGGAAATGTCAGCACCCCCATGCTGATGCAGAAAACCCTTGTGGTCGGTTCATTCTTGTGTTTTCCTGTATAGCAGGTGTAGGGCAGTGTACGAATCTGCCAGATAACTGTTTTAAGAATTACAATGTACAAACAGGAGAGAATACAGAAGACAAATAATCCAGATTTATGCAACCCAAGCTTGGTGCGGCCGAGCGGCTCGGTGCGCCCATTGTTGCGGCCGAGCCGCTCGGTGCGCCCTTTGTTGCGGCCGAGCGGCTCGGTGCGCCCTTTGTTGCGGCCAAGCGGCTCGGTGCGCCCAATGTTGCGGCCAAGCGGGTCGGTGCGCCCTTTGTTGCGGCCGAGCAGCTCGGTGCGCCCTTTGTTGCGGCCGAGCGGCTCTGTGCGCCCTTTGTTGCGGCCGAGCGGCTCGGTGCGCACTTTGTTGCGGCCGAGCGGCTCGGTGCGCCCTTTGTTGCGGCAGAGCGGCTCTGTGCTTCTTTTGATGAATGTGTTTTAAATAGAGAATACAGCACTGCTTGACATTTGTCAGAACAAAAGGGTCGGGCATGTTGAAATTCAGCATGCCTAACCCTCAATACCTCTGACGTTTGTCGTCGGGAAAGTTTTGGGTCTCCTCCTGCAGCGCTGGGGTCCTGGGCTTAAATCCCACCAAGGACCACCGCTGCAAGGAGTTTGTATGTTCTCCCCGTGTTTTCTTGGGTTTCCTCTCACTGCAGAGACATACTGATAGGGAATCTAGATTGTGAGCCCCAATGGGGACGGTGATGATGTCGGTAGAATAATAAATAATAAGGGTATTGGCAGTGAGACTCTTTTTTCCCTTCCCCCCCGAATCAGGTTGTTATCACTTTCCCTTTAGATAAGTGATAACTTTCTATTGTAACTGGTATACCCCTTTAACTATTGTATCATTAGGTTATGTCGGATCCATCAACAGAAATGTGTGGGTTTTTTTTATTTATGCAAAAATATTTTTCAATTAGTATTTTGCTTATAAAAAAAATTAAATTAAAAGGATCCTCAGTGAAAATGCTCCATATTAGCAAGCTTTTCCAATAATCCCTTTAATTTTATTTTATTTTTTGTAAGCACCATATGAATTAAATATTTTTATGGGATTCTATTCATTGTAATCCCGTTCATTCTATAGTAAGGAGTCCAGTGGGCGGTCCTCGGTGATTGACAGCCTTACCTGTGTCAGTGTGCATCCAGAAAAAGCTCTCAGTCACTAGTAGGACCGCCCACTGGACTCCTAACTTTAATTCATTTAATAGAATCCCATAAAAATATTTTTTTATTAATATTTTGCTTACAAAAAAATAAAATAATAAAGTTAAAAAATATTTAACTGCTCGTTCTGCTGATTGAAGATTCAACAGCGTTTTCAACCTGACTGCTTCCATTTTGCAGTTTCAGAAAAGCCCCTTTCTTTTTTAAAGGGAAATGGAAGCCCCCTTTAATTTGTTACATTTTTATTTTTATATTGTGTGGCTAGGCTACCATGTAACAAAAATAAAAAGACGAAAAAAGATAGTCACATGTAATAATTTTCATCCTGTTCTCAAAAACATAAAAGGAATCTAAATTGATGTCTCACGTAACAGAAGCAATCCCCCCCAGCCCTACGTGTGCAGTGAGTGACTGGCTTGCCTACAATGACTTCATAATTGCTGTGACGTCACCATCCCCAGATCTGGCGGCGGCGTACACTACAGTTGCTTAGAAACCCTGGCTCGTATTGTATGGACATCTTGTTCTTATACATTTACACCGGTGCGTGCGACTGCAGCATAGAATCAGTCCCAGCGTCCAAATCTGAGTGAGATTTGAAGAGAAGATTTCCATGCAACTGAATCGGGTCCACACATACTGTATGTTTGTAATCTCCTAGTATCGGATTACCACGACGCTCGCTGCAGGTGCACCCGTATACATTTTAGAGGAAGGAAAATCAAAACATATCACATTACTATCATGGTGTCGTGTCAGCCTAATTTACGTCAGCAATTCTGCTCAGTAGATGTGACAGGTATTGATTTTTCTTAAAATTCTTTATACAGAACCAGGTTGGCATTTGATGGATTCTGCCCTTTGTAATAACTCCTAGTTTAGCCCTTTCTTTATGGTGTACCATATCAAGCTCAGATATTACAATAACACTGCAAGATCGTTGCATAAATAGCGTCGCTAGAGGGTTGCATAAAAAAACGCTGCCAGGAGGTTGCATGAAAAAACACAGCCAAAGGGTTGCATCAAAAAAGCTGCCAGAGGGTTGCATAAAAAGCGCTGCAAGATCGTTGCATAAAAAATGGCACCAGAGGGTTGTATAAAAAAAGCCACAAGATCGTTGCATAAAAAAAGCCGCCAAAAGGTTATATAAAAAAGCTGCAAGATCGTTGCATAAATAGTGATGCAAGATCGTTGCGTTAAAAAAACGCCACCAGAGGATTGCATAAAAAAAGCAGCTGAAAGATTGTATAAAAAAGTCGCAAGATCGCATAAATATCGTGCCACCAGAGGGTTGCATAAAAAACGCCACCAGAAGGATGTATAAAAAAGATCGATGTATAGAAAAGATTGATGTATAAAAAAGATCGTTGCATAAAAAGTCGACAAAAGGTTGCATAAAAAAAGCTGCAAGATCGTTGCATAAATAGCAACGTCAAAGGGTTGCATAAATAGCACTGCCAGAGGGTTGCATAATAAAAGCCACCAGAGAGTTGCATATAAAATACTGCCAGGGGGTTGCATCCATAGCACCACCTGAAGGTTGCATAAAGCTACCAGGTAATTGCCTAAATGCAGCCCCCAGATCGTTGCATAAAACACACTGTCTGCTAGCTCAATAAATGTGGGAGTGCAATTGCATTTCCAAAAATGTCATCATAAAATGTAGGATTGCGGTACGTGGTCTGGGTTCCCAGGACATTAGGGCCAGAGACGCCCCCATTAGTGGTGACAAGTAGAGAGCCGCACACCCTAAAGCCGATGCTATACAAAACACTCTGGGGCAGTTTTATGATGCACGTCTGTTAGAAAATATATACAGTATATGTAAAGGAGCTGTCTATGCACTCTACTGCCGCCTGCGGAAGCTGATGCTGACAGTCTATTATGTATAGGGATTCAGAACAGTTGATTGTTGGAGGAGATAAGGATCCGGCATGTCCAATTTCGGACTGTCGATCCTTTTGTTCTACTGGATATAAGCTGCTGCCCAAGATGTCTGGCAGCAGATGTCTCAGAAAACATAGGAGGACTTGCCTGAATGAGGGAGAAGGAAACAAACTGTACATTATGTAAGATGAAAGTATTCACAGCAGGAGAAGGAAATAAGCTGTACACTATGTAAGATGAAAATACTCACAGCAGGAGAAGGAAACAAGCTGTACACTATGTAAAATGAAAGTATTCACAGCAGGAGGAGGAAAGCAGATAGAAAAGCAACTCAATTGCAAGCTTGCTTATTTACATGATGTGTAACTAGCTAAAGTACTTCATAATGAGAAAATACCCCGGTCACACGTCACTTGTTGAGTTGATGGTGTTTTAGCTTCTCTGAATAGGATGTGCGGGTGATGTGCAACATTGATTGGAGGTGCTGGCTTACATCCCTCTTTATCAAGTACTACCTTTTTTAGAAGTCCTGTAGAAGTGGCAATCTATCAATGCAAGTTTTTGGGGTGGGTTGTCCAGTGGGTGTCCTGTGCTTGCTGTGATTATCCTTTACTGTCATCTTTAGGGGACTTTTTTTTAAATAAAATGTACTTTTATGCATATTCCCAGTGTTTGCATGGCTGGAGAGCTCTTGTGATGTCAACGTGACATCACTGCCGCAGCCTTAGGCTATGTGCACACGTTGTGGAATGATGTGCGGATTTTTCCGCACTGTTTTTGCTAAATCTGCAGGTAAACCGCAGATTTGCCGCGGATTTACTGCCGTTTTTGTGCGGATTCCACCTGCGGTTTTACACCTGCGGATTCCTACTGAGGAGCAGGTGTAAACCGCTGCGGAATCCGCACAAAGAATTGACATGCTGCGGAAAAAAACACTGCTGCGTTTCTGCACTTTTTTTTCCGCAGCATGTGCACTGTGGATTTTGTTCTCCATATGTTTACATGGTACTGTACAACGCATGGAAAACAGCTGTAGATCCGTAGCGTCAAATCCGCTGTGGATCCGCAGCAAAATCCGCAACGTTTGCACATAGCCTTAATTGGCAAAGTCCATGGACAGCAGCGTAAAGCTGGAGCAGCAGCGGGTGAGCACGGCAGACTTTATTTTTTTAACAAACAGCCTATCCATTAAAAAGTAATAAAGATGAGCATCCACCTTTCACAGTGTGTCTGCTCGTCTTCTTATATGGGTTTTCTGACTTTGGAAAACCCTTTTCCCTTCACTTGAAGTTTTTTAAAAAAAACATCACTCAGCATCCCTAGGTCCAGTGCTTAGTCTCTGCTGTTCTCTTGGTGTCTGTTATTGTACGAGTCGATACCAGGAGCAGCGGCAGTAAATATGACCTGGACCTGGGGAGGGTGAGTAAAGACATTTTTTAAACAAACAGTAAGTAAACAATAGATGGCAGAATGAGTCAACAGTAAATCTGTCAGTGAGCTCATATGGTAGCAGTCTGATCTGTAATTGTTCTCTCTTCTCCTGAACCATCTTCTAAGCTGAGTTGTGAAACATGAAAAGTTCAGTTATCCACTTTGTTTACAATATGATTTAGGATAAGACAGATAAGTATTACAGACCAGACTTTTCTCACGTCGCGTGTGAATGGAGCTTAAGCTAAATACGCCAGCAGCCCAAATATCTCCCTTGTCTTCATTGTTTGCTCCAGCATTAGAAAAAATATATCTGGTTGATTCGCTCACTGAAGATTTGCATAGACTGAAACATTTATCTACAATACATCATAGCCTGTGAGCAGGTGGCGGTCAGGGATGGTTTTGGCTTCTGGTTGAAAAGAAAGAAAGCCGTGACCCAGAAAGACATCTTGTTAGACCAAACTTGCCAAGTTTTGGGTGTTGGCACCTGGGACTTGGCCAGCGCACCAAACATTCTGGGAACTTTGGGTAGTGATCACACCTTTAGGGTATGTGCACACATTCAGGAATTTTCGCGTTTTTGTCGCAATAAAAACGCGATAAAAAAGCATACATATGCATCCTATCATTTAGAATGCATTCCGCAATTTTTGTGCACATGATGCTTTTTTCCGCAAAACGCATCGCGGTAAAAAAAGCAGCATGTTCATTAATTTTGCCTATTTTTCGCGTTTTTCCCACTATTTAATGTATTGGGAAAAACCGCGAAAAAAACCTATGTGGATTACTGGCAGAAATGTCCGGTTTTTGTCAGGAAATTTCTGCAAGAAATCCTGATATGTGCACATAGCCTTACAGGGGCTATGTCCCTCAGAGCCTTTGTTCCATCTCCTTGCCTTTTTATCTGCACCCTTCATGACTCTGTCCGCTTCCTCTCAAGATCCCAGGGAACAAGAAACCTACAGGATCACTGATTTCCCATAGGCTTTGGTGGGGTATAGGAGATTTGCCAATTTTTGAATTTCATCTTTTTCCCGAAACCTTCTGGACCTTCAAGGAGAGTTGGCAAAAGCGTTACGTTCTCCAAAAACATTAGATGAAAACCGGCCAAACTCACTGATTTCTGTAGGACCAGCCGACCATCTCATTTGTCTGGTGGTCTCCTGACTGTCAAAGGAGAGAAGGATGGGAAGTTGGAATTTCAAAGTCCCATCCTTTTGTTTTCAGGGGAGATACGGTAAGTCACTGCCAGAGGTATTTGGCAGTGGCTTTCTGCTCTCTCCCCATGAAGACACATGAACGCTTGGCTGAAAGCCCACCATACACACTAAACTAATGTCGGCTGAACTCCAAAGATATTGACTGTTTCAGCCAACAACCTTATGTGTATCACTCCTGGGCCATGGTGGAACTGGAGCTGACGCATGTTTGGGTTAATGCGGCACCCATTATGGTTCCCAATAGCATTCATGCCATGCATTTGTAGTTCTCATGCCTTGGACCCCAAACAGATGACGTCAGGGTATTTAAGATTCCGGCATATAGAATTTTGGACAGCCGATCTTTTGTTCTCCCTGATATAATGGACTGTCTCTCTCCTAGAGAATGCGTATGCTTGGCTTAGCGAGCGCTCCTGTGTATGGGATAGTCGGGCAAGACATCCGCCAGCCAAACGATCGGCCGGACCATAGTTTGGATGACGACCTTCTAAGGCTAGACTGAATTTGAGCACTACAGTGTTTGGGGTTTTTTTTGTTTGTTTTTTTTAAAATCTGCTGCACATTAATTCTTCCAGCGTTCTTATACCCTTTTTGGTGAATAAAACGAAGTTTATTGACATGTACTATTATCAAATCCCACATGTAATCTGCAGCAAATAGTTGCGTTTTATATGCAGCATTTTTACTGCCAAGAGTTAAGGTTTTGGCTTCAGAAAAAAATAAAAGCTATGTGTGAACATAGCTTTAGACTGATCTCATAGTTGGCATGTAAACGCCGCAATATTTGTCACTTCCTGATTGAGCAGCTCGTGTGTATTTCCTTTTTCAGGACCTCAGATATCATGCGTCATTGCAGCAAAGCCCAGTCCTAAGTGTTATTTTTACATCGGATATCGCAGCCATATCCAGATCTTCATTTCTGTGCTCACTGCTGCTTCTGACCTGGCATTACCTCCTGTGACTGTACACAGTGGATGTCTCACAAACATCATACGTTGCAGCGTTCTCAGAATGTTTGGTAGATAAAGAAACTTTTCGATGGTGTTCTGATTCATTCCAGCTCTGCCCACTCATGTCGTATGATCGAAGTGCAACGCATTTCACAGTATTTATTTCTGCCACTAACAATACATGTTTTTTTCCTCTTTCCTTGTTACAATGCCTGCAGAAATGTAAGATCACTCCTGGCCCATGGTGGAACTGGAGCTGATGCATGCTTGGGTTAATGTGGCACCCATTGCGGTTCCCAATAACATTCATGGCATGCATTTGTAGTTCTCATGCATTCAGCATGATGAGAGTCGTAGTTTGACAGCAGCTGGGGGTCATAGGTTGCAGATTACTGCTGTGTACCATGAGCGGCTGCACACAGCTATGTTGAGATCCAGCTGCGAGTTTATTTGTAATTATTTGTATTGGCAAGCGGCCCTGTTATTCCTGGTGGGGCTCTGCTACAGTGCAAAAGTCAGAAACCACTCTTGCTTATACCTCATTATGGCCATTTAAGCACAAGTTATTTATTCTTTAACACCTAGAAGAAGAAAATCTATTTTTAAAGGTCTTAAAATACTGAATATGCTCTCACATTTTCCTCCAGCATTTGCCTGTTGTTTGCTTCCCAGTTCAGCTGCTCATTAAAGAAGCAATCCTGGCTGTAAAATAATAAACTTTCAGATGCATATGAGATAACATAAGAATACAAAGCCAATACTGTCCTTTTAAATCCCCTGTTGCTCCGTTGGCACCAGTATACGGTCTGTGTTTACATTGCTGAAGCTATGATAGGCCATTTGTCATGACTCTGTTGTCGGGTATCCCGGGACCATGGGCTCATTCTCTGTCCCTAATGGTAGGGGGCGCCCTAGCTCTCCCTATTCCCTGGATTACTTCTGGTGAAGATGCCAGGGCCACGTACCTTGCCTTAGCCCATACTGTCATTTTAAATCCCCCGTCGCTCCGATGTTGTCAGTATATGGTCTGTGTTTACATTGCTGAAGCTGTGATAGGCCATTTATCACGACTCTGTTGTCGGGTATCCCGGGACCAGGGGCTCATTCCCTATCCCTAATGCTTGGGCACGCCCTAGCTTGCCCTGTTCCCCGGATTACTAATGATGGTGAAGATGCCGGGGCCACGTACCTTGCCTTGGCTCCTTAATGCACCCTCAGTCTGATCCCTTCCCCCACCCAGGGAAGAGGGGTGTAATTGTGTACCGTAATACACCAACCAGAATAACAAGATAATGCGAACAAAGATAATGGAAAATACCAATCATACAAATATACTCAACCAAACAGAGGTAAACACCAGGGAGTGGAAGATGGGGTAAAACCAAAGTAGGAGAAGAAGGGAAATAAGCACAGACCCAAAACTGTGCAGCGCAATACAAGTGAATGAGGTCGAATTGCGACCCCAAGGGCACTGCGACCTCAACAAGCAAGTTGCAAGAAATCCAACAGTCCAATGCGGCCCCATTCACTTGTATTGCTCTGAGATGTAGCAGCAACATCAAGCAAACTTTGGTCACGTGACAAGTGTGGCGAACAAAGTCCCATTGCAGCCCCAGCCTAATTGTTCATTTACTTCCCAGATGCAAATGCAAACTTTCTAAATAGCCATTAAAAAAATTCTATCACTTTGCTGCTGCACAGGGTCTGGAATGCTGGGAGGTTAAAAGGACCGTCGAGAGGCCAGACACAATTCGGTGGGCATCAGAGCAATCGTTAATATGATAGTTCTGTGCTAAAAGAATATCACCTGACGAAAGAGAAAAAAAAATTGTTTGTCATTCTCTGCAGCACGTCATCCTGTGTAAACAGGAAATGTATGTCAGAAAATAACTATATTCTCTGATCACAGAACGATCTTAACAATTGTTCTGTAATTACAGAATCTGAATTTAGCAACCACCGATCGGCTTGCATGTAGCGGTCGTTTAACAGCAAAACCTATAGTACATATATGGGGATGAATATTAGCAGTTTATAGCTTACACTTCTGCCACGTCAAGTAGTTCAGTATAAATTGCAGAGCTACTCCTGAAATATGACCTGTCCTCCAGCGTCTGCCATACTACAACCTGCGCTTGTCTTGGAGAGGAGCGGTGACAAGTCACATCTAAATATAAACTATTTGCATTGGCCAAAGGTTGTTACCTGCGCTTTATCCTTTGCGTCTGCCACTTTTCTTAATCCGGTAATTTTTGGAGTAGGGCACAGACCTGCCTCATTAGCGATGGATCTTGGTAGAAGAAAATATAAAGCAAAATTAGGCCAAATGGTCTCAGTTTTTCCATAGTTGGATATTCCTTAGAAATTGCATTGCATTAAAAATAATAGGCTTTATTTCTCTCCTGGAAACAGCATGTGTGTATGTGGGAATATACTGTGTGTGCGCGGGCATCTTGCTGTGTATGGGAGAATGTGCTGTGGAGTCATCATACTGCGTGTGGGGGAATTTACTGTGGGGGACATCATACTGTGTGTGGGGGGAAAATGTACTGTGGGGACATCATACTGTGTGGAGGAATGTATTCTGGGGACATCATACTGTGTGGGGGGTAATGTACTGTGGGGACATCATACTGTGTGCGGGGAATGTACTGTGGGAACATTATACTGTGTGGGGGGAATGTACTGTGGGAACATCATACTGTGTGGGGTGAATGTACTGTGGGGACATACTGTGTGTGTGGGGGGAATGTACTGTGGGGACATACTGTGTGTGTGTGGGGGGGAATGTACTGTGGGAACATCATACTGTGTGTGTGGGCGGGAATGTACTGTGGGGACGTCGTACTGTGTGGGGGGAAATGTACTGTGGGGACATACTGTGTGTGGGGGGAATGTACTGTGGGGACATCATACTGTGTGGGGGGAATGTACTGTGTGTGCATCATACTGTGTGTGGGGGAATGTACTATGGGGGACGACATACTGTGTGGGGGAATGTACTATGGGGGACATCATTCTGTGTGTAGGGGAATGTACTGTGAGTAAATTAACTGCGTCAGAGAATGTACTGTGTAGGCATCATACTGTGTGTCGGGGAATGTACTGCGGGGCATCATACTGTCTGGGAGAAAATGTACTGTGGAGGCCTCATACTGTGTGTGGGGGAATGTACTGTGGGGACATCATACTGTGTAGGGGGAATATTCTGTGTGGGGGGAATTTACTGTGGGGACATCATACTGTGTGTGGGAGATGTACTGTGGGGACATCATACTGTGTGTGGGGGATGTACTGTGGGGACATCATACTGTGTGTGGGGGATGTACTGTGGGGACATCATACTGTGTGTGGGGGGAGTGTACTGTGGGGACATCATACTGTGTAGGGGGAATATTCTGTGTGAGGGGAATGTACTGTGGGGACATCATACTGTGTGTGGGGGATGTACTGTGGGGACATCATACTGTGTGTGGGGGAATGTACTGTGGGGACATCATACTGTGTGGGGGAATGTACTGTGGGGACATCATACTGTGTGGGGGGAATGTACTGTGGGGACATCATACTGTGTGGGGGGAATGTACTGTGGGGACATCATACTGTGTGGGGGGGATGTACTGTGGGGACATCCTACTGTGTGTGAGGGAAAATGTACTGTGGGGGAAAATGTACTGTGGGGACATCATACTGTGTGGAGGAATGTATTCTGGGGACATCATACTGTGTGGGGAGTAATGTACTGTGGGGGCATCATACTGTGTGTGGGAGAATGTACTATGGGGGACGACATACAGTGTGTGGGGGAATGTACTATGGGGGACATCATACTGTGTGTAGGGGAATGTACTGTGAGTAAATTAACTGTGCGTCAGAGAATGTACTGTGTAGGCATCATACTGTGTGGGGGAATGTACTGTGTAGGCATGATACTGTGTGGGAGAATGTACTGTGTAGGCATCATACTGTGTGGGGCATCATACTGTGTGGGGGAATGTACTGTGTAGGCATCATACTGTGTGGGGGAATGTACTGTGTAGGCATCATACTGTGTGGGAGAATGTACTGTGTAGGCATCATACTGTGTGGGGGAATGTACTGTGTAGGCATCATACTGTGTAGGCATCATACTGTGTGGGGGAATGTACTGTGGGGACATACTGTGTGGGGGATAATGTACTGTGGGGGACATCATACTGTGTGGGGGTAATGTACTGTGTGTGCATCATACTGTGTGTGGGGGATGTACTGTGGGGACATCATACTGTGTGTGGGGGGAGTGTACTGTGGGGACATCATACTGTGTAGGGGGAATATTCTGTGTGAGGGGAATGTACTGTGGGGACATCATACTGTGTGTGGGGGAATGTACTGTGGGGACATCATACTGTGTGGGGGGAATGTACTGTGGGGACATCATACTGTGTGTGGGGGAATGTACTGTGGGGACATCATACTGTGTGTGGGGGAATGTACTGTGGGGACATCATACTGTGTGGGGGGAATGTACTGTGGGGACATCATACTGTGTGTGGGGGAATGTACTGTGGGGACATCATACTGTGTGTGGGGGAATGTACTGTGGGGACATCATACTGTGTGGGGGGAATGTACTGTGGGGACATCATACTGTGTGGGGGGATGTACTGTGGGGACATCCTACTGTGTGTGGGGGAAAATGTACTGTGGGGGAAAATGTACTGTGGGGACATCATACTGTGTGGAGGAATGTATTCTGGGGACATCATAAAGTGTGGGGGGTAATGTACTGTGGGGGCATCATACTGTGTGTGGGAGAATGTACTATGGGGGACGACATACAGTGTGTGGGGGAATGTACTATGGGGGACATCATACTGTGTGTAGGGGAATGTACTGTGAGTAAACTAACTATGCGTCAGAGAATGTACTGTGTAGGCATCATACTGTGTGGGGGAATGTACTGTGTAGGCATGATACTGTGTGGGAGAATGTACTGTGTAGGCATCATACTGTGTGGGGGAATGTACTGTGTAGGCATCATACTGTGTGGGGGAATGTACTGTGTAGGCATCATACTGTGTGGGAGAATGTACTGTGTAGGCATCATACTGTGTGGGGGAATGTACTGTGTAGGCATCATACTGTGTAGGCATCATACTGTGTGGGGGAATGTACTGTGGGGACATACTGTGTGGGGGATAATGTACTGTGGGGGACATCATACTGTGTGGGGGTAATGTACTGTGTGTGCATCATACTGTGTGTGGGGGAATGTACTGCGGGTGCATCACACTGGGAGAAAATGTACTGTGTGGGACCATATACTGATGACACTTCAGGAAAGACTAGCTTTTTTTCCATGAATTTATTTTTTTTTGCATTTGTTGGTTGTTTCCTTTTTTGACGTTTTTGGCTGATGGTGATTATTTTAGTCTTCCCATTGACTTCTATTGTAAAGTACAGAGAGAGTCTTCAAACTGGAAAGCCCCTGAAGAATGATCTGGTCACTTCATTTAACCATTTCGTGTCTTTGGAAATGTGAAGTGGTTAAATAACCTTAATCATAGCCATAATCGTTTCTACATTGTTCATTCTTTGAACCTTTTACTTAGCATCTTGTGCGCATACCCTAATAGTAACCATGATGTTGTCACCATGCTTCCAGAAGTAGCCAAGGCTAGCACACAGCTGGAAAGGACATTAGTAGAACACCTTTAGTCGCGTTTGACTATTGTATATTGGTTCCGTGTGATGAATAAACCAAAGACAAGTCAGGTCTGAAGCAAGTAGTCATTACTCCCTGTGTTACACCCCAGCAAATTTCCATCTAGAAAATTACATATGACTGGAGTGTGTGTAATTTTTCCATTGCATCATTGGATTACACCGTTAAGTCTTGATGTTTCCCCAAGGATAACTGCGTACTTCCTTGCCCCGGTCCGACGTGCTCAGTGTTCAGCCATCACAAGGCTCTAGAGACGGACGGTGAGTGCAGGTAATAGGTCAGCTGCTCTACGGACACCTTGAATGTCCGGACCTCACGCTGACCTCCTGACCCGAAGTCAACAGCCTTATATTTGCCTTTTTCTGCAGAAACAGCGCCACCTTATCTATAGGGATTGTCTGGTATTGCAACCCAGCTCCTGCCAGCGCTCGTCCCACAGGATTTTGCAGCCTTCCTGAATGACCTTATCATGTGGATCATCTCACGTCCGGGCTTTTAATACCCTGCCCCCCATATTTCGTGAGACGCATGTAAGACTAGACTTCTCCCTTATGACTTGCTACTCGCAGATCAATAAGTGGTTTAATCCCAGTAAACACATCAGTGACGAGTTACTTTGCAGGATGGTGAAATTTACTTTAAAACCTTTGGAGACCATTACATCAAATAAAATAGTCACGAGCCGACGCCGTAGTGTTCTACAGGATAGGAATAGTTTTGTGACCTTGTATCTTTTTGTATTGGGCCCTAGAGCATCCATAAAGGAAAAAAGAAAGTTCTTGTCTGGGAAACAAAACGGGATGAGCAGTTGTGGATGACCCATTTAAAGGGGCTGGCTGGCACCTTTTTTTAGAGAAATGTTGAGTCCCTCATCTAGTAGCCGGAGTCAAGAGCAGCTATAAGGAGATTCTTGTCCTGGAGGACCAAACATGTACACACAGTACAGTGATTTTGGTGTAAGTTGTGAAATGCTTCATTTGCCCTGTGGAGGCGCTGTGGGGAAAGTGAATAGTTTCCCTAGCAATCCCCTAGAGATTGCTGCTGAATACCGTGCAGGGTGGCTCGTTATAATGTCTAGACTATGCAAAATATACAAGGGCAAGTAAAGGTTATGGAAACTATGTAATCTGCATAATGGGAATAATCGCCAGTGCTCACATAAAAAGGGGGGATAATGTGGCTGATAAAGAGAGAGTGAGTGTGTGTATATATGTAATATATAATATGTATGTATTTATTATTATTATTATTATTATTAATATTAATAAATGTGCCAGGATGTTTACAAATATTGATTGTGAAACATAACAATAATTACTACTACATAGAATATCACACAGTGCCTTGAAAAATACATTTAAATTTGTGGGTTTAACATGAAAAAAATGTGGAAAATTTCACTGGGTATGAATACTTTTTCAAGGCACTGTCTATCAAATATTTTTTTTATGTAGATGTTCGCCCTATAATCAAGGATCTACGTAATTGTTTCTTTTTCTACAGCCAAATGGCAATACTAAAATAGTCAGCAACTTGATGTTAGATGAGTAAAGTAGCCTCCGTTCTGTATTTGCCACATAGTCCTTATTCAGTGTGAAGTCTGATGTTACTCTATGACCCATATCTGTTTGTCTTTACTGTATATTGTAGCGATACGTCAAGCATTGACCAGACAGGAACATTGCTCTCTGCCAAATCTGAGGTCATCCATAGAACGTCCACTCCATAAGATTCCGAGAAAGTGCAGAAGGAAGAAGACCTATTCCTGAAGGAGCCAAGGCAAGGTTACAGCAGCTCCATCTCCAGAGGGACTAATGACCCGGTTAGAGATGGAGGTGGTGAAGGAGCCATTGTGTGGATCCGGGGCAGAGATGGTTCAGATTTGTAAGATTGATGTGCAGTGAGATCGGAGCCCCAGTGCTGCGCTGCACTAAGGGCCTAACAAAGGGGGACAGTGACTATTAGGACTGCAGATGCCGGTATGTAGCATGATTGCAGCGTGCTCCGTATTACTCATGAAAGCAAACAGTTTGAGAAATAAGATGCAGCAAGAGCTTGAAATTTTTGTTTTTTTTCACACTTTTGTTACAAACGATCCGTTAGCGCTCCTGATAAATCTGTGTTACAGTGGATCTTTCACCAGGTATCACAATATATAAATGGCATATGTTATTAAAAGATCTCCAAGATCAGATGATACTGGTGGACTTACTATGAAAATCCATTTTGTGATGGCTGTATAAGTCTACGTTCACATTTGCGGTCTGCGCCGCAGCGTCGGGCGCCGCAGCGTCGCCGCATGCGTCACCGCATGCGTCATGCGCCCCTATATTTAACATGGGGGCGCATGGACATGCGTCGCACTTGCGTTTTGCGCCGCATGCGTCCCTGCGGCGCCCGCGTCCGGGCGCAGAGGACGCAGCAAGTTGCATTTTTGCTGCGTCCAAAATCAATGAAAAAAAGGACGCATGCGGCGCAAAACGCAGCGTTGTGCATGCGTTTTGCTGCGTTTTTGTTTGCGTTGTGCGTTGCGGCGCCGACGCTGCGGCGCACAACGCAAATGTGAACGTAGCCTAATACTTTTTTAAAGTTAGCTAACTCTTTCACCTAGCCTGATTGACAGATCATCGGTGCACCTCTTGCTGTGGAGTTTCCAGCTAGACAGCTCTCAGTTTCCCCAATCCCTGCTGCATCTCCTCCCACTTATACTGATGGGCTGCTCCTCAGGGTCCCTCCTCCCTGCTGCTGCATCTCCTCCCACCTATACTGATCGGCTGCTCCTCAGGGTCCCTCCTCCCTGCTGCTGTATCTCCTCCCACCTATACTCATTGGCTGCTCCTCAGGGTCCCTCCTCCCTGCTGCTGCATCTCCTCCCACCTATACTGATGGGCTGCTCCTCAGGGTCCCTCCTCCTTGCTGCTGTATCTCCTCCCACCTATACTCATTGGCAGCTCCTCAGGGTCCCTCCTCCCTGCTGCTGCATCTCCTCCCACCTATACTGATGGGCTGCTCCTCAGGGTCCCTCCTCCTTGCTGCTGTATCTCAAACCTATACTCATTGGCAGCTCCTCAGGGTCCCTCCTCCCTGCTGCTGCATCTCCTCCCACCTATACTGATGGGCTGCTTCTCAGGGTCCCTCCTCCTTGCTGATGTATCTCCTCCCACCTATACTCATTGGCAGCTCCTCAGGGTCCCTCCTCCCTGCTGCTGCATCTCCTCCCACCTATACTGATGGGCTGCTCCTCAGGGTTCCTCCTCCCTGCTGCTGTATCTCCTCCCACCTATACTCATTGGAAGCTCCTCAGGGTCCCTCCTGCCTGCTGCTGCATCTCCTCCCACCTATACTGATGGGCTGCTCCTCAGGGTCCCTCCTCCCTGCTGCTGTATCTCCTCCCACCTATACTGATGGGCTGCTCCTCAGGGTCCCTCCTCCCTGCTGGTGCATCTCACAAAATTAGAATATCATCAAAAAGTTAATTTATTTCAGTTCTTAAATACAAAAAGTGGACCTCATATATTATATATAGTCATTACAGAATGATCTATTTCACGTGTTTATTTCTGTTCATGATTATGGCTTACAGCCAATGAAAACCCAAAAGTCATTATCTCAGTAAATTAGAATACTTTATAACACCAGCTTGAAAAAATGATTTTAAAATCCGAAATTTTGGCTTACTGAAATGTGTGTTCAGTAAATGCACTCAATACTTGGTCGGGGCTCCTTTTGCATCAATTACTGCATCAATGCGGCGTGGCATCGAGGCGATCAGCCTGTAGCACTGCTGAGATGTTATGGAAGCCCAGGTTGCTTTGATAGCAGCCTTCAGCTCTTCTGCATTGCTGGGTCTAGTGTCTCTCATCTTCCTCTTGACAATACCCTATAGATTCTCTATGGGGTTAAGGTCAGGCGAGTTTGCTGCCAATCAAGCACAGTGATACTGTTGTTTGTAAACCAGGTATTGGTACTTTTGGCAGCGTGGACAGGTGCCAAGTCCTGCTGGACAATGAAATGTCCATCTCCAAAAAGCTTGTCTGCAGAGGGAAGCATGAAGTGCTCTAAAATTTCCTGGTAGTTGGCTGCGCTGACTTTGGTCTTGATAAAACACCGTGACCTACACCAGCAGGTGACATGGCTCTTCAAACCATCACTGACTGTGGAAACTTCACACTAGACCTCCAGGTGCTTGGATTGTGGCCTCTCCACTCTTCCTCCAGACTCTGAGACCTTGATTTCCAAGGTCTAGCCTTACTTGGCTGCTTGCCAAAAAAGTCGTCCATATTCATAAGCTCTGAATATTCCTACCCACACCACTGGCAGCCTTCTGTATGCACTGTGCATAGGCAGAAAGCTGCCAATCAGTGGTGTGGGTGGGGTTATATCGGGCTCAACATTCTGAACACTGCTAGATCTGTAGCAGAGCAAACGGGACTTTTATAAAAATGACAGTGAGCAGCCCAGTAATTGACACATCGCTGGAATCAGGTTCTCTGTCCCTACAAAATGCTCTCAGATGGGGTAGCAAAAAACAAATTCCCCTTGAAATTAATCTATATATGCACAAAATAAAGAAACACACCTCCGCACTGCTGACATGTGAAAACACCAAAACAGCAAACTTCCAACCAACACCCTTACAGTTGCGACGGCTCTGCAAATCCTCCACACCACAAAATACAGGGGTGCTGCCTCCAGGAAAAAAGGGAACAAAATCCAACAACGAAAATAGAAAAACAGGAGCGCACTTACCCTGGTGGGATTGACATCACTTTATTAGGACATAATAAAACACGAACAGCAGGGAGGGATAAAGTCAGCTGCGGACAATGGCCGTTTCGTGCTGCACTGCAGGACCCGTTGAAGTGCAGTGCAGCACGAAACGGCCGTTGTCCGCAGCTGACTTTATCCCTCCCTGCTGTTCGTGTTTTATTATGTCCTAATAAAGTGATGTCAATCCCACCAGGGTAAGTGCGCTCCTGTTTTTCTATTTTTCGTTGTTTAATCTATATATGCATCTTGCACCAAATTCTTTTGGGATAAAAATGTGTCTTGGCTGGGATAGCGCACTGGTTCCAATTGGTGCTTGTCTGCTGCGGCACTGGACATCCAGCAGTCAGCGCACCACCAGGTGTGCTCTGCTAGTCGGACATCCCCTTTAAGGCAGCAGATTTTTTTTTCCCCTTTTAATACATATATCTTTATTTTGTCATACTAAGGAAATGACACTGCAATACTAGAGATCACAGGCAGCGAATCAATGTGGATTGATCCTTTTCCTTGTGATAATATAATGCTTTTCTGTAAGTGAAGGCGGTCAGTAGGTAACGCAGCGCGTCCCCCGAGATGAACGACAATGAAAAGGAACTGTTATAGGATTTTCACAAGGACATGTTGTCCTGTTCAGACGAGGCATCTGGGGAATCCTTGCACGTTTGTATCTGCAGCAAGGTGATGTAGCAGAGCTGAACAATCCTGGGGGTCTGCCTCATTGCTCTGCATCATGATGATGCTCTTATATAGGGTCACCCAAATAATAATCCTTTGAAGTAGATATTTCTGACGCAAAAAAAAAATGTGACCCTGAAAAAAAGTCAAGTGCATAATTGACACCAATTGGAATTGATTTAGGAGTTTAAGTTTTTTTTAATATACCGTAATCTGCATATAATAAGGGCAAAACTGGGATAGTTAGATAACCGAGGTAGGGCAAAAGGCCAGTCTAAAGAAATGCATTTTTAGGACACGTTGAAAACTCTGGACATTGAGGATTAATTGAATTTTCCTAGGTAATGCATTCCAGAGAATTGGAGCAGCACATGAGAAGTGTTGGAGATGGAAGTGGGAGGTTTGGATTATTGAGGATGTTAGTCTTAGGTCATTAGCAGAACGGAGGGTGGTAGACGGAGACGAGTGAGAAGATATAGATTGGTGCTGAACATGGAGCGCTTTGTGGGTGAGAGTGATAAGATTATATTGAAATCTGTAGCAGATGGGTAACCAGTGCAATGACTGACACAGGGTGGAGGCATCAGTGTAGAGGCTGGGGAGGAATGTGATCCTGGCTGCTGCATTCACGACAGATTGGAGAGAGGAGAGTTTAGTAAAGGTACCTTCACACGAAACGACGCTGCAGCGATAGCGACAACGATGCCGATCGCTGCAGCGTCGCTGTTTGATCGCTGGAGAGCTGTCACACAGACCGCTCTCCAGCGACCAACGATGCCGAGGTCCCCGGGTAACCAGGGTAAACATCGGGTTGCTAAGCGCAGGGCCGCGCTTAGTAACCCGATGTTTACCCTGGTTACCAGCGTAAAATGTAAAAAAAACAAACAGTACATACTTACATTCGCGTCCCCTGGCGTCCGCTTCCTGCACTGACTGACTGACTGAGCGCCGGCAGTAGCAGGGCGGTGACGTCACCGCTGTGCTGTGCTTTCACTTTCACTTTGCGGCGCTCAGTCAGTGTGGGAAGCAGACGGCGGGGGATGCGAATGTAAGTATGTGCTGTTTGTTTTTTTACATTTTACACTGGTAACCAGGGTAAACATCGGGTTACTAAGCGCGGCCCTGCGCTTAGTAACCCGATGTTTACCCTGGTTACCAGTGTAAAATATCGCTGGTATCGTTGCTTTTGCTGTCAAACACAACGATACACGGCGATCGGACGACCAAATAAAGTTCTGAACTTTATTCAGCGACATCACAGCAGGATCCTGATCGCTGCTGCGTGTCAAACTAAACGATATCGCTAGCCAGGACGCTGCAACGTCACAGATCGCTAGCGATATCGTTACAAAGTCGTTTCGTGTGAAGGTACCTTAAGAGGGAGACTGATTAGTAGAGAGTTACAATAGTCCAGACGAGAATGAATAAGCGACAGGAAGAGTTTCTTCAGAGTCAAAGCTAAGAAAAAGTCCAATACTAGAGATGTTTTTAAGGTGTAGATGACATGAGCAAGTGATCAGGTGTGGGGAGTGAAGGAAGATCTGAGTGATATATGACCCCAAGACAGCGGGCGTGGTACTGGGGAGTAATGGTGGAACCACAGGGAGATGACATTCTGGAAAGACAAGCGGAGAGAGGAAACACAAGGTCAGTCTTTGACAGGTTCAGTTTTAGATACAGTACAGGGTGGACGTGATGTTAGAGACCATGAACAATCACTGGTATTTTGTAGTAGTGCAGGGGTGATGTCAGGAGACGATGTGTATAGCTGGGCGTCCTCAGCATTATTCTAGTGATAGGCCATTACTTACTAAGGTGGGAAACCCCATTAATGCAGTCCTATGTAAAACCCTTTTTGTGCACCACTCTCAACCTGAAAGGTTTGATAACAGGGATCAATAGATTACATTCAGTAGTACAGCAAATTAAGATAACATGGGCATGCTGGCACTTGTAGTGACATAACAGCCAAAGAGCAACAGATTGCTGGACTATATTAATATTCATATGTGGATTGCTCCTCAACTGTGTATGATGGAGGTGGGGTGCCCCTTTATACAGACGGCCTTATCTATGTGTCTTCTGTAGGATGGAGGTGGGGTGCCCCTTTATACAGACGGCCTTATCTATGAGTCTTCTGTAGGATGGAGGTGGGGTGCCCCTTTATACAGACTGCTTTATCTATGGGTCTCTTGTAGGATGGAGGTGGGGTGCCCCTTTATACAGACGGCCTTATCTATGGGTCTTCTGTAGGATGGAGGTGGGTGCCCCTTTATACAGACGGCCTTATCTATGGGTCTTCTGTAGGATGGAGGTGGGGTGCCCCTTTATATAGACAGCCTTATCTATGGGTCTTTTGTAGGATGGAGGTGGGGTGCTCTTTATACAGATAGCCTTATCTTATGCGTCTTCTGTAGGATGGAGGTGGGGTGCCCCTTTATACAGATAGCCTTATCTATGCGTCTCGTGTAGGATGGAGGTGGGGTGCCCCTTTATACAGACGGCCTTACCTATGTGTCTTCTGTAGGATGGGGGTGGTGTGCCCCTTTATACAGACGGCCTTATCTATGGGTCTCTTGTAGGATGGGGTGGGGTGCCCCTTTATACAGACGGCCTTATCTATGCATCTCTTGTAGGATGGAGATGGGGTGCCGCTTTATACTGATGGCCTTATCTGTGTGTTTTCTGTAGGATGGGGGTGGGGTGTCCCTTTATACAGATGGCCTTATCTATGCGTCTCGTGTAGGATGGAGGTGGGGTGCCACTTTATACAGATAGCCTTATCTATATGTCTCTTGTAGGATGGAGGTGGGGCGCGCCTTTATACAGACGGCCTTATCTATGCATCTATTGTAGGATGGAGGTGGGGCGCCCCTTTATACAGATGGCCTTATTTATGCGTCTCTTGTAGGATGGAGGTGAGGTGCCCCTTTATATGGGTGGCCTTGTCTTGTGTAGGATGGAGGTGGGGTGCCCCTTTATACAGATGGCCTTATCTATGCGTCTCTTGTAGGATGGAGGTGAGGTGCCTCTTTATATGGGTTGCCTTGTCTTCTGTAGGATGGAGGTGGGGTGCCCCTTTATATGGGTGGCCTTGTCTTCTGTAGGATGGAGGTGGTGTGCCCCTTTATACAGATGGCCTTATCTAGGCGTCTCTTGTAGGATGGAGGTGGGGCGCCCCTTTATACAGACAGCCTTATCTATGCATCTATTGTAGGATGGAGGTGGGGCGCCCCTTTATACGGATGGCCTTGTCTTCTGTATGATGGAGGTGGGGTGCCCCTTTATACAGATGGCCTTATCTATGTGTCTCTTGTAGGATGGAGGTGGGGCGCCCCGCCCCTTTATACAGACAGCCTTATCTATGCATCTATTGTAGGATGGAGGTGGGGGTCCCCTTTATTCAGATGGCCTTGTCTGCTGTATGATGGAGGTGGGGTGCCCCTTTATACAGATGGCCTTATCTATGCTTCTCTTGTAGGATGGAGGTGAGGTGCCCCTTTATACGGATGGCCTTGTCTTCTGTAGGATGGAGGTGGGGTTCCCCTTTATAAGGATGGCCTTGTCTTCTTTAGGATGGAGGTGGGGTGGCCCTTTATACGGATGGCCTTGTCTTCTGTAGGATGGAGGTGGGGTGCCCCTTTATACAGATGGCCTTGTCTTCGGTAGGATGGAGTTGAGGTGCCCCTTTATACGGATGGCCTTGTCTTCTGTAGGATGGAGGTGGGGTGCCCCTTTATACAGATGGCCTTGTCTTCGGTAGGATGGAGTTGAGGTGCCCCTTTATACGGATGGCCTTGTCTTCTGTAGGATGGAGGTGGGGTGCCCCTTTATACAGATGCCCATGTCCTGACCTGTCTCTTCTTCCTTTCAGATTGCCGTGCTCGGCTGCCCCCCATGGCGTACACTTACAGCTCCTCGTCTGCCGCCCCGGTGGGATCCCAATACTGCGTGTGCAGAGTGGAACTTTCTGTCTCCTGCCAAAACCTCCTGGATCGGGACGTTGCCTCCAAATCTGACCCCTTCTGCGTCTTATTGCTGGAAGTAAACGAGAAATGGACTGAGGTACCGTAATAAATGCGTCATGCGTCCATTATAGAGCGCCGGGGAATTATCGATCACGGGTCATACACGGTCTCATTGCTCCATCACATGAGAGGCAGTGAGTGGCCATAAGCCGAGCGTCCCCGAGGATCACAAGGTCACCTTATCATTCACTTTCCCTGAGCTCAGGAAATAGATTTCCTGTTTTTTTGCTTTATAATCTCGTCGGGTTCACGAGGTTATGGCCGTACTGTAAATGCTCATGTAACATGACAAGGTGAGCTCATATAGGCGCTGTCCCGTATTCCCCTTATATAGGGCTTATGGACTCCTATGGGATGTCTTATGAGAACGAGCCTCGCTCTGGAGGACTTAACGCTTTCATTTGGTATTTGATGCTGATAATGAAAAATTAGAAGCCAGACCTATAGCGATCAGATGATCACTGGGATCAGTTTTTGATGATAACTTGTCTAATTTTCCTTGTAATAAATTATAATGTTTTGTAAGAGTTTAAAGGACCCCGCACACGTGCGGAATTTAGCAGGACCGGATGATCGTCTCGGTAATGGAGGTCTCGCTACTCTTCCCTGAGAAATGTTGGGAAAAAACAAGGAATGTTGAATTTAAAATGTAACTGACAATCCGGGAGAACTTGCAGTAGAATGTCTGTTTCTGGCTCCTCCCCCTCCATAGAACATTACAAGCACCAACTGTCATCTCCTATCTCCATGATGGCAAAATCTGTAATTACTAAAGAAAGATTTTACGTGGATTTAGGGGAAGAATCAAACTAGGACGAGGAGCGCAACACAATGCTCGGACTGGCTGTCGGGTCGGCCAGTCCAAGGATTGCATCGTGATCCTCGTCTGAGTTATACGGCCGTCCGGCTCTTTTAAAGGATCAGTCCTGGACAAGAAAGTGGATTTCTCTGATAAGATCCATTACACAGTTGCTTATTATCACATGTATTATTGATTTATGAATAGTGATGAGCGAATGTGCTCGGATAAGCATCTGCCAGAGGTGTCTGTCTACAGAACACGTGAAGGGGTCGCTTTCCGCTTATTCGACTGACAACTATCTCACATGTTTGCCCAGCTTTAAAGGGAGTTCCTCGTCAGAAAGTGACTTATTGTTTAAATCAGGTTTTGTGTTACGTTACATGTATTTTTCCAAAAACATTTGATTTTTTTTTTTTTTATATTACAATCTTTATTTTTTAAAATCCCACAAAATTAGTAATCCTGAAATTTCAACACTGGCCACTAGCTTTTTTTTTTTTTTTTTTTTTTAGACTTTTCAGAGATTTCAGCAGTCTCATTATTAGCAGAGCCGTGCTTACAGTAGATAACACAGGATCCACCAGTCACAATAGGTGATGTCACGGCTCACCTCCTCCTCCTCCTCCTCCTCCTCCTCCTGTGCAATGACTGATAACACCTCTATATACATGTTTTTATAATCGTGGACATCCCATTTAAGGTACCTTCACACGAAGCGACGCTGCAGCGATAGCGACAACGATGCCGATCGCTGCAGCGTCGCTGTTTGATCGCTGGAGAGCTGTCACACAGACCGCTCTCCAGCGACCAACGATGCCGAGGTCCCCGGGTAACCAGGGTAAACATCGGGTTGCTAAGCGCAGGGCCGTGCTTAGTAACCCGATGTTTACCCTGGTTACCAGCGTAAAAGTAAAAAAAACAAACAGTACATACTCACCTGCGCGTCCCCCAGCGTCTGCTTCCTGACACTGACTGAGCTCCGGCCCTAACAGCACAGCGGTGACGTCACCGCTGTGCTTTCACTTTCACTTTAGGGCCGGCGCTCAGTAAGTGTCAGGAAGCAGACGCTGGGGGACGCGCAGGTGAGTATGTACTGTTTGTTTTTTTTACTTTTACGCTGGTAACCAGGGTAAACATCGGGTTACTAAGCGCGGCCCTGCGCTTGGTAACCCGATGTTTACCCTGGTTACCAGTGTAAAACATCGCTGGTATCGTTGCTTTTGCTTTCAAACACAACGATACACGGCGATCGGACGACCAAATAAAGTTCTGAACTTTATCCAGCGACATCACAGCAGGATCCTGATCGCTGCTGCATGTCAAACTAAACGATATCGCTAGCGAGGACGCTGCAACGTCACGGATCGCTAGCGATATCGTTACAAAGTCGTTTCGTGTGAAGGTACCTTTAGGGTATACATCGGGATTTGCCAAAATGTAGCCAAGAGCACGAATCAGGTGGCCCTGGATGAGCAGATTCTACTCAGGCTGGGGAGTATTTGGATACGTCCATCTTGTTTTTTAACTTTCCCTCCGAGACACCTTGTGTAGTCACAGGATGTTCCGAGCACAGCGGCGTCCTCCGGACATGGCGAGGATGGAGACTCTCCAAATGCCCTATTTACTTACAGTTTTTCTTAACACAAGTTATTATGAAAATTCGGCCCCCCGCGTGCCATCTGCTGTGGAAAAATAGGTCATTGCCATATTCTGAGCCAAGTAACCCCTTGATGATGGCAGTTTACCCCGGATTCCTTTTCTTTGCTCGCCCCTTCATCCCGGGTAGTGGCAAAATGGAAAAAAAGGAGAACAAGCCGTTCCAGTGTTGGCGAAATAACGCTGGAGATCAGGCTGCTAATCTATCGCGTGGGCAGTTTTTTTTTTTTTTTCTCGCACAGAATAGTACAGTAAATTAAGGCAGCGGGACCATTTACCCGCACAGTGGGGCTAATTTTATGGTAATTTTTTTTTTTTTCCTTCTAAAGTTTCTTTATGGCTAAAAGTGCAGCAAACGGTGACCTTTATAAATCCGTCTCTAATGGAAGCAGCGGGAGCTCTTCTGGTGCCTCGAAAAGTATTTTCACCGCTCCGAAAGAAAAGGCGAGTGTTTGTAATATGCAGAACGAGCGCCGCGTAATAACAGTCTTTATGTCTATTTGTAGCACATTGTCTGCGGTGCCTGGATCGTACTGGTGAGCCGTCCCTCCCTCCGCTCCCCGAGCCCCGATTTCCAATTAATTGACACGTCTGTGA
This sequence comes from Ranitomeya variabilis, assembly GCF_051348905.1. Classification (NCBI taxonomy): domain Eukaryota; kingdom Metazoa; phylum Chordata; class Amphibia; order Anura; family Dendrobatidae; genus Ranitomeya; species Ranitomeya variabilis. The sequence continues at coordinate 578,649,546 of NC_135233.1, forward strand.
TGTTCATTTACTCCACAAAATGCGAAATGTCATTTTCTTTATTACTTTTTTATTATTTTATTCCCAATTTTTTTTTTTTTTATTATATAAACGCCAACATGTTCTTTACTGGAGGGAGAGTTAAAGATCACCGGATAAAAAGAATGAAATGTGTGATTACCAAAGAGTGCGGCTAATAATGGGGTCGGCTCATCATTACATATGCCCAAGTAAGTGCACCCTTATAGGGGTTGTCTCAAGTCTGGAAGTTATCCTCAGTCCATATCAGAGGGGGTTCCAGCGCAGGGACCCCCACCAATCCTAAGAACTTCCCATGCGAAAAGAACCGTAGCAACTCAGCCACAAAGTGGAGACCCCTTAATGTCACAGAGTGGGGCAGAAAAGTCACCAACGCACTGCTGACTCCATAACTGCAGTCCTCTGGTATAACATTCCCTTTTTGGAAGTGCATCTGAACAGCAAGGTGGATTGCTGTTGAGGGGAGATAGAGAGAAAAAAAAAAATCTATAAATCTTCAGCACAGCGAGTGTGAGCGAGCTGAGTGTGACCTGAGCGTAAGTGTGAACGGCGGTAAGTGTGTGACTTGTGATCCAGTGACTTTGGAATCAGGGAGTTTCCAAGGGAGGAATTGCTTCTGTTTTTTTTTTTTTTTTTTTAATTAATACCTTGTATTTATTTTTAATTAACGTTTCTGTGTGGTGCAATCCCCATTAAGAAATGTGCTCCACAATTGTTAATTCCATCCAGTGCACATCTTGCCACATGTATGCAGTCCTTGACCAGCCGGTCGAGGGTGCATACTGCTGTGCGAGATGTGAGCACATTGTGCATTTGGAAACCCAGATACTGGATCTAAATGTGCAGCTGGCAACACTGAGATCCATAGACAATATGGAGAGGAGTCTTCTGCTCACAGAGCAGACGCTCAATGGGATAGATGAGGAGGGGGATGGTAGGATGGAGCTGCAGGACAGTGTGGCAGTTAGCTGGGTGACAGATAGAAGGCGGGGTAGAGGGAAGAGTGCTAGGGAGGCTAGTCCTGATCTGGCACACCCCAATAAGTTTGCCAAGTTGGCAGATGAGGGGGGTGCCAGTACAGGGGTAGCACTGCTGCAGCCAGGCATGTCCTCTGAAAGCCGGAGGAGTGACTGCTCCAGTAAGGAGGGAAAAAGGAGAGCAGGGCAGGCCAGACAGGTGCTGGTAGTGGGGGACTCAATTATTAGGGGAACAGATAGGGCAATCTGTCACAAAGACAGGGATCGTCGGACAGTGTGCTGCCTACCTGGCGCTCAAGTCCGACACATCGCTGATCGGGTGGACAGATTACTGGGAGGGGCTGGTGAGGACCCAGCGGTCATGGTGCACATTGGCACAAATGACAAAGTTAGAGGTAGGTGGAAGGTCCTTAAAGATGATTTCAGGGAATTAGGCTGCAAGCTGAAAGCAAGGACCCCCAACGTGGTATTTTCCGAAATACTGCCTGTGCCACGCCAGAGAGGCAACGGGAGATTAGGGAGGTTAATAAGTGGCTCAAGAATTGGTGTAGGAAGTAGGGGTTTGGGTTCCTGCAGAACTGGGCCGACTTCTCAGTTGGCTACAGGCTCTACGCTAGGGACGGGCTGCACCTCAATGGGGAAGGTGCAGCTGTGCTGGGGGAGAAAATGGTTAGAAGGTTGGAGGAGTGTTTAAACTAGGGATTGGGGGGGAGGGTATTCATTTTATAGGAGGGGAAGATAGTGCAGATAGAGACCTGGGCACAAATAAGGAAGTTGGGGGTGGCGGTGGCATGGGGGGGTGGGGTTAGAACAGTTAGTAATTTAAGAAAGAATAGAGGTACAGAGAGTAACATCAAGTGCATGTATACTAATGCCAGAAGCCTCGCCAACAAAATGGACGAATTAGAACTAATTTTGTTGGAGCATAATTATGACATGGTGGGGATATCTGAGACGTGGCTGGATGAGAGCCATGACTGGGCTGTTAACTTGCAGGGCTATAGCCTGTTCAGAAATGACCGTACAGATAAGCGAGGGGGAGGGGTGTGTCTATATGTAAAATCTTCCTTAAAACCCATCCTGCGTGATAATATAGGTGAATTTAATGAAAATGTAGAGTCCCTGTGGGTGGAGATAAGGGGAGGGGGAAAAAATAATAAATTACTGATAGGGGTTTGTTATAAATCTCCAAAACTAATGGAAGCAATGGAGAATATCCTCGTAAAGCAAATAGATGAAGCTGCGACTCAAGGAGAAGTCATTATTATGGGGGACTTCAACTACCCTGAAATAGATTGGGGAACAGAAACCTGCAGTTCCAGCAAAGGTAATCGGTTTTTGACAACTATGAGAGACAATTACCTTTCACAACTGGTTCAGGACCCAACAAGGAGGGGGGCACTGCTAGACCTAATATTAACCAACAGGCCAGACCGCATATCAAATATAAGGGTTGGGGGTCACTTGGGGAATAGTGATCACAAAATAATAAGTTTTCACGTAACCTTTAATAAGATGGGTAGTAGGGGGGTGACAAGGACACTAAACTTCAGGAGGGCAAATTTCCAACTGATAAGAGAGGATCTTGGTGCAATTAACTGGGACGATATCCTGAGACACAAAAATACACAAAGAAAATGGGAGACATTTATTAGCATCCTGGATAGGACCTGTGCACAGTATATACCATATGGGAATAAACATACTAGAAATAGGAGGAAACCAATATGGCTAAATAGAGCTGTAAGGGGCGCAATAAGGGACAAAAAGAAAGCATTTAGAGAATTAAAGGAAGTAGGTAGTGAGGAGGCATTAAATAAATACAGAAAATTAAATAAATTCTGTAAAAAGCAAATCAAGGCAGCAAAGATTGAGACAGAGAGACTCATTGCCAGAGAGAGTAAAAATAATCCCAAAATATTCTTTAACTATATAAATAGTAAGAAACTAAAAAATGACAGTGTTGGCCCCCTTAAAAATAGTCTGGGTGAAATGGTGGATGAGGATGAGGAAAAAGCCAATATGCTAAATGACTTTTTTTCATCAGTATTTACAAAAGAAAATCCCATGGCAGACAAAATGACTAGTGATAAAAATTCCCCATTAAATGTCACCTGCTTAACCCAGCAGAAGTACGGCGGCGTCTAAAAATAACTAAAATTGACAAATCTCCGGGCCCGGATGGGATACACCCCCGAGTACTGCAGGAACTAAGTACAGTCATTGATAGACCATTATTTTTAATCTTTAAAGACTCCATAATAACAGGGTCTGTACCACAGGACTGGCGTATAGCAAATGTGGTGCCAATATTCAAAAAAGGGGCAAAAACTGAACTCGGTAATTATAGGCCAGTAAGCTTAACCTCTACTGTGGGTAAAATCCTGGAGGGCATTCTAAGGGATGCTATGCTGGAGTATCTGAAGAGGAATAACCTCATGACCCAGTATCAGCACGGGTTTACTAGGGACCGTTCATGTCAGACTAATTTGATCAGCTTCTATGAAGAGGTAAGTTCCGGACTGGACCAAGGGAACCCAGTGGATGTAGTATATATGGACTTTTCCAAAGCTTTTGATACGGTGCCACACAAAAGGTTGTTACATAAAATGAGAATAATGGGGATAGGGGAAAATATGTGCAAGTGGGTTGAGAGCTGGCTCAGGGATAGGAAACAAAGGGTGGTTATTAATGGAGCACACTCGGACTGGGTCACGGTTAGCAGTGGGGTACCACAGGGGTCAGTATTGGGCCCTCTTCTTTTTAACATATTTATTAATGACCTTGTAGGGGGCATTCAGAGTAGAATTTCAATATTTGCAGATGACACAAAACTCTGCAGGGTAATCAATACAGGGGAGGACAATTTTATATTACAGGATGATTTATGTAAACTAGAAGCTTGGGCTGATAAATGGCAAATGAGCTTTAATGGGGATAAATGTAAGGTCATGCACTTGGGTAGAAGTAATAAGATGTATAACTATGTGCTTAATTCTAAAACTCTGGGCAAAACCGTCAATGAAAAAGACCTGGGTGTATGGGTGGATGACAAACTCATATTCAGTGGCCAGTGTCAGGCAGCTGCTACAAAGGCAAATAAAATAATGGGATGTATTAAAAGAGGCATAGATGCTCATGAGGAGAACATAATTTTACCTCTATACAAGTCACTAGTTCGACCACACTTAGAATACTGTGCACAGTTCTGGTCTCCGGTGTATAAGAAAGACATAGCTGAACTGGAGCGGGTGCAGAGAAGAGCGACCAAGGTTATTAGAGGACTGGGGGGTCTGCAATACCAAGATAGGTTATTACACTTGGGGCTATTTAGTTTGGAAAAACGAAGACTAAGGGGTGATCTTATTTTAATGTATAAATATATGAGGGGACAGTACAAAGACCTTTCTGATGATCTTTTTAATCATAGACCTGAGACAGGGACAAGGGGGCATCCTCTACGTCTTGAGGAAAGAAGGTTTAAGCATAATAACAGACGCGGATTCTTTACTGTAAGAGCAGTGAGACTATGGAACTCTCTGCCGTATGATGTTGTAATGAGTGATTCATTAATTCAATTTAAGAGGGGACTGGATACCTTTCTGGAAAAGTATAATGTTACAGGGTATATACACTAGATTCCTTGATAAGGCGTTGATCCAGGGAACTAGTCTGATTGCCGTATGTGGAGTCGGGAAGGAATTTTTTTCCCCATGGTGGAGTTACTCTTTGCCACATGGGGTTTTTTTGCCTTCCCCTGGATCAACATGTTAGGGCATGCTAGGCTATGGGTTGAACTAGATGGACTTACAGTCTTCCTTCAACCTTAATAACTATGTAACTATGTAACATCAGCACAAGCACTGTGCCCCCACCAGGAGCTTCATAGCTGAGCAGCTGCATGCAGCCTTACATTACCAAGCACAATGCTGAGCGTCGGGTTGAGTGGTGTAAAGCCGCCATCACTGGACTCTGGAGCAAACGTGTTCTGTGCAATGACGGATCACACTTCTGTAACTGGTATCTGATGGAGGAGTCTGGGTTTGGTTGACCACCAGGAGAACGTTACCCCCTGATTGCATTATTATTATTTATTTATATAGCACCATTGATTCCATGGTGCTGTACATGAGACGGGGTTACATACAAATTACAGATATCACTTACAGTAAGCAAACTAACAATTACAGACTGATACAGAGGGGTGACGACCCTGCCCTTGCGGGCTTACATTCTACAGGATGGTGGGGATGGAGACAATAGGTTGAGGGTTGTAGGAGCTCCGGTGTTGGTGAGGCGGTAGCTTCATTAGTGGTGAGGAGGCAGCAGGGTCCGTGAAAGCTGTAAGCTGAAGAGGTGGGTTTTCAGGTTCCGTCTGAAGGATCCGAATGTGGTTGATAGTCGGACGTGTTGGGGCAAAGAATTCCAGAGGATGGGGATATTCTGGAGAAGTCTTGGAGGCGGTTGGGTGAGGAGCGGATAAGTGTGGAGGAGAGAAGGAAGTCTTGGGAGGACCGGAGATTACGTGAGGGAAGATATCGGGAGATTAGTTCAGAGATATATGGAGGAGACAGGAGATACGTCGCACTCTGCCATGAACGAGAGGGGCGACCATGTCAATAGCTGATGCGAGAGTGGCATTGTAGAAAGCAGTGGCACTGTCTGTATCGTGGAGTGAGGATATGGATGCCAGTGGTAGAATAAAGCCAGAGAGCGTATGGTTGTCTAGGTGTGCGAGGTTTCTGCGGGGGTGCGCATGTTGCTGGACATGAGTGACCGGTGAGGAGGACAGGGATGAGAAAGTGAGCAGATGGTGGTCGGATAGAGGGAGAGGGGAGGTGGTGAAGTTAGATAGAGAGCAGAGACTGGTGAAGACCAGGTCTAGGGTATGTCCGTCTGTGTGGGTGGCTGCGGAGGACCACTGAGTAAGTCCAAAAGATGAAGTAAGGGACAGAAGTTTGGAGACTGTTGACAGAGGGGTATCAGTGGGGATGTTGAAGTCACCCATGATGATGGTGGGAATGTCAGCAGAGAGAAAGTGAAGAAGCCAGGTGGAGAATTGGTCAATAAAGGCAGTGGCAGGGCCCGGAGGTCTGTATATGACGGCCACTTGGAGGTTGGAGGGAGAGTAGGTGCGGACAGTGTGGACTTCAAAAGAGGCATTGTGCCTACTCTACAGTTTGGTGCAGGAGGGTGTTTTTAAGGGGTCGGTCTCAGACCCTTAGTTTCAGTGAAAAGAAATCGTAAAACTTCAGCACAAGACATTTTGGACAATTGTCGCTTCCAACTTTGTGGGAACGGATTGGGGAAGACCCTTTTATTTTGCCAATGACTGTGCCCAGCGCAAAAGATCCATACAGACATGGTTGGGAGAGTCTGGTGGGAAGAACATCACCGACCCCACAGAGCCTGGACCTCCACCCCAAAGGACACTTTTGGGATACCCCAAAATTGAGATTGTGAGCCTGACCTCCCTCAATATCAGTGTCTAACCTCACAAATGCTCTTCCGGATGAAGAGGTAAAAGTCCCACAGATGCCAGAAGCAGTTACAGCTAAAAGGGACGGACGCCATATTAAAAATATGTAAAAATAAAGTAAGAATCCTTAAAAAATCGGATGCAATATGGGCGATCTGTTTGTTTTTTTTGCGCACCTGCAGACTTTAATGGATGACTCTCATCTGAAAAAACGGAAGAGAAGGTTGCACTCTACCATTTTTTCTTTTTCACATGGAAACTTTGTGTAAAGAAAAAAAATCCGATTTGAGCAGCATTGGTCAAGGTGACACCGACAGCCCACATTGGCATGACCCTCTTGTATGAACGAGAAAAAAAAATCCTAAAAAAAATACCCAAAAAGAGAACATGTCTGTGTGTACTCGTTTCTGTATCATCAGATTTAGTGCGGACTTTGGCCTCCGCTCAGGAATGTCAAGAAGTTTGGAAATGGCAGGAAGGGAGGAAGCAGCTCCCGAGCAAGCGGGATAGTACAGGCTGACTGCTGCCGTGTCACTCCAGATCTTTAATGCCGCAGGACTTTGTTATTTTAATTACTGTGATGTTAACTAACTGTAGTGTTATTTTTGTAAGTCCTTAATGACCGCAGCCCTTCACATTGCGTGCTCATGGTCTTTTATCCTTTTAGACGGCAGCCCAAAAAAACATGCCGACGAACGAGCAGAATACTCATTTAGCAGTGTATCGTCATGTGCTGCCAATAACATGATTTAATATGCAGGGACAGAATGATCATATTCATGAGAAATCTAGTGTAGAAGCCATATGCAAATCAAAGTGGAAGTGCACTGGGGGCGTGTCAGAACAGTTAAAGTTATTCAGTAACACGCCCCTAATGCACTTCCACCCTGATTTGCATATGGCTTGTATGCTAGATTTCTTAACTCTTATACTTTTTAACGATTGTTATTTAAAAAAACGAAATTCATCTTGCAATTTTCACACTGGCCCTTAGGACTTATTTAAACTAATTTCTGTAAATACATCAACAGTTTTCAGCAGGTTCATTAGGTAACTCCTCTACACAGTCACATCTGATCTTGCTCCACCTTCCTTCACTTTTGCACACGCTCATTAGATGCTTCAATACAAAAGACAGGGTCAATGTTTGTTCTTGCTGCTAATATACATGTGTTGTTTCCTGAAACAGCAAAGTTACAATCTAAAAAAGCCTTGGGGGCCGGTGTGACATCTTAAAAATTTCTAATTTTATTTTTAATAACGATTGTTATATATGGGGGAGAGGGTAACATTGCCAATTTTTTTTTTATTATTGTTCAGAAAAGCCTGATTTAAACAAATAAGTCATTTTCTGGTTCCCATTAAACTTTCATGCCTATGAAACGTAGTGTGCAGCTCTGATGGGGTTAATTGTCTCAGAAGATAATGACACTTATAGTTTTCTGTTTTTACCCCAAACATTGGAGCCCTTTGTCAGTGCATCCTCCACATCCCTAGCACAATCCCTCCTAATTGTCACAGCGATCATTACCGCTCTCCAGTGATCCATAAGCCGAGTCATGAAATCCATGTGCATTGTTATCTCCGTCAATAGAAAGGGCAGACGGTTCACAGCTGCACAGATATTACAGTAATATCGGTCGGGGCCCCATGGCGGGTCTCTTCTCTGGATCAAAATGTGACTAAATGAGCCTTGTACAAGACATTGTCACATTTTTCCATTGCTAAGATTTGCATCTGCAAGGAAAATGTGTGCCAAAGAGATGGCCATTATTATTATCTCAGCGGAATAATACTGACTGTACTGGAAGAAGAGAAGGTTGGTGTGACCCCAGTACTAATTTTATTACCTCTTCCAGATATTGTCAGGGATAAGAAAAAAAATGTTTTTTTTTTTTCTAGAAGTAACACCACTCTTATCAATCGACTGATAATATACCAGAAAATCGCTCTTAAAGGTGGACCTGTCACCAAGTCAAAAGTGTCCAGTATTTCTTCTTATTTTATTCTACCTCTTCCTCTAAGTATTCTGCTTTTTCTATTTTTCAAACCCGCCATACGGTTCCTGAGATATGGGCCTTTTTGTTTGGTGCTATTTTTTATGGTCTTTAGAAAGGGTGTGGCTAAGGAAAGCAGCCTAAAGACACGCCCCAGAGGATCCTGTAAGGCTAAAAAAATAGCACTTAATAAAAATGCTCATATCTCATTAACCGTGCCACGGATTTATAGAAAATAAAATATGGCATACTCAGGGGAACAGCAGGGATAAAATAAGAGCAAAAACTGGCCACTTTTGACTTGGTGACAGGTTCCTGTTTAAAGTATTTAACTGCGCTAGATCATTCCTAATTGAAGAGTCACGGGACAATTTTCAAAGTGCCCCATTTGCAGTCAGTAGCAATTCAGATTCCCTGCCCATGTAGGAAAGTTATACTCTTCAAAAAAAAATCCCCAGTGACTGGTGTCAAAATTGCAAGATTTACCTTTTTAAAATGAAAGATAGGGTCACAGTTTGTTCATTGTTGATAAGCTGCATGTGTTGTTTCCTGAAACAGGAAGTTGGAATCTAAAATAGCCACAGAGGTTAGTGTGCAAATTGCAAGATTCCTACTTTTTTACTTTACCTGTTAATACCCATTGTGATATGAAAAATAAAGGTGCAAAGGTTTAAAAAAAATAGATGCCGGTCCCATGTCTCAGACGCTCATCTACTGTACACATAGAAGTATGAGCTGTAAATACCCTTTTAAAATGATTATGTTCCTTAGTGAATGTTAACCAAACTTGTTGATTTCGGAGGGACTATAATGTCTCTGCAGTAAATATTGGGAAAAGCAGAAGGATTGGTCATGTTGGATTTCAAACTGCATGATCCTTTGGAAATAAGCCACTTCTATGGAGAATGACGTTCCTGAAGAACAAATTAATTTATAGTAACATCTTTATAGGATAAATGATTATGTGGCTAATCTCTTCTAGATTGACAGGACGGAGACTAACGTTAACAATCTGAACCCCGTGTTTGCAAAGAAGTTTACAATCAACTACCACTTTGAAGAAGTGCAGAAGTTAAAGTTTGCCATTTTTGACCAGGACAAGTCGAGCGCCCAGCTCTATGAGCATGACTTCCTCGGGGAGTACGTGTGCACACTCGGATCGGTGAGTGGCCACTAATGTGTATAGATTGCAGTTTAATGAAAACTACTGTTTTGTACAGCATCCACATTTTAAGAGAAGTTCATGCATTGCATACGAGGGATAAGACTGGTAGAATAACAGGGGTACAGAAAACAGGAGGCTACCTGGAATTAAATTTGCCACTCCCAGATGAAGCTCATAAGCAAAACGCATGTTTCGCCTATTAGTTTCATCTGGGGGTAGCATCCTGTTGTCTGGTTCCCCTATCTGTTATTTTATTCTTGTGCTATAAATATGTATATATTTTTTTAACTATCGGAGTAATATAGATTAATGCAGTTTTAATCAGTGGCTTGTGTCCTGCACCAGTTAGCAGGTATATTTTGTATTGCTGATTGTGTGTGTGCTTTTGTTTTTTTTTCTGAACCAGAAACCCACAGCATTATATATGAGATTTCAACAAATCTCCTCTGCTCATAAAATGATCTGCAATGCGGGCTTTAAAATTCTCAGTTCTTTGCACGGATTTAGCGCTGGTTTAATAATTTGCAATGGAAAGGTGTGAAATCTGCACCAAACCAGCAATAAAAAGCAAAGCAGATATTCATGTTAATCTTTGGATTTTACTACTGATAAACTATGGAGAAAAATGCAGCAAAAACACATTAGATGTGCCACTCTAAGCCATAGAAAATAGTTTGAATTAAATCCTACCAGGTGGAAACAGTGATGCTGATATTTGTGGACTGTATGGGGCACCGCAGCTAAGTGTCATTCGCCTGAATCTGCCTTATTTTGTATGCAAATTCAGGGAGTTACCCCTAACATTAAAATGTATTACTTATTTCTGCTCTTATCCTCTAATTGTTGCTGTTTCACTGATTCTGGAAGCTTTCCTTTTTCTTCTATGCCCCTCCTTTCCAAAGTTAAACCCCCTGGTAATAATGGTACAAATTTTCCCTTCTGCCTATTGGGTGTGTCTCGCGGAACTTCTCTGTGGGCGTGGCCATGTTTTGATTGGCTAGCAAAAAGCAAGACGCCCACAGAGGAGTTCTGTAGTACACGCCCAGTGGGCTTAAGAGAAAATTTGCACCATTATTACTAAGGGGCATAACTTTGGAACGGATGGTCGCAGAACAAAAAGGAAAACTCTTCCAGAATCACTGGATTAGTGCCAGTTGGAGCTAAATTTTAAAAATCCAGTGAAAAGTCCCCTTTAAATATTTGTTGGATTTGCAAAATCATAATCCGATACATGAGAATATCCCTCGACTTTCCTCCTTTTGGCACATTAAGCTGCCGTAAATACTAGTTGTGCAATTCCCTAATATAAATGATTAAAGCGGGAGCTTCACATTAACCAATTTCTAAATAATACAATGTGTCACCTCCCGTTGTATCGGTTCCTTCAACATCCAGTAGGACACATTTACCAGCGAGCGCCATTAGTCAGGGTTATTATGTGCGGTACGGAGGCAGCGAAAGCCACGGATGACAATTATGCCTGAGATCGTTAGATACTCGTCACAGGTCTAAATCCAGCAAATAATAATTGCTCTGCAACTTTTGTTTGATATTTCAGATTGTTTCCAGCAAGAAGGTAACACGACCCTTGGTTTTAGGAAATGGGAAGCCAGCGGGGAAGGGAGTCATAACGGTAAAGAGGTTTCTTTTTCTGTACCGCCTGTGTCATTCTAAAAGCTGCTTGAACTTCATACTGAGATAATCGCCTGATTATTCCTCCGGTTAGCAATCATTCTGTTTCTAGTAAAAAGCCGAAGACGTCGTGCATCATGGCAACAGTAACCTAGCAACAAGATAACGGCGTCGGGATAACAATGCGCTGCGCGTTCCTTGGTGTGGAGACCGACTCAAGTGCGCCAATTGTTCCATTATTCCAGCAACTTTGTAAACAACGTGAACATTGTGCGCAGCCGACATTATTATATCTCATGGAAAATGTAGCAAAGATGGAACATGTGCGATCTCTATAGACATCGCTGTGATACAGATACATCTTTCCTATGAACAGTCCCCTGATAACCATACAGAGTAATCACACTGCTGATAACCCCACCAATGACCAAAATACTATTCATCTAGTTAAATGATTTTTAAAACGTACCATAATTGCAAAACTGTATTTTTTTTATCTGGTGTAACTATCACTGTTCTACTGAATCCAGCGAGGTTTTTCTTTTGTTCCTGCTCCTCTCCGGTGCAGAGATATGGCCTCTCTTTCCTGTATGTAAATGTAATGTAGAGATGGATACAGAGATGGATGGAAGGATGCAGAGATGGAAGGATGCAGAGATGGAAGGATGCAGAGATGGAAGGATGCAGAGTTGGAAGGATGCAGAGTTGGAAGGATGCAGAGTTGGAAGGATGCAGAGTTGGAAGGATGCAGAGTTGGAAGGATGCAGAGTTGGAAGGATGCAGAGTTGGAAGGATGCAGAGTTGGAAGGATGCAGAGTTGGAAGGATGCAGAGTTGGAAGGATGCAGAGTTGGAAGGATGCATGCAGAGATGGAAGGATGGATGCAGAGATGGAAGGATGGATGCAGAGATGGAAGGATGGATGCAGAGATGGAAGGCTGGATGCAGAGATGGAAGGCTGGATGCAGAGATGGAAGGCTGGATGCAGAGATGGAAGGCTGGATGCAGAGATGGAAGGCTGGATGCAGAGATGGAAGGAAGGATGCAGAGATGGAAGGAAGGATGCAGAGATGGAAGGAAGGATGCAGAGATGGAAGGAAGGATGCAGAGATGGAAGGAAGGATGCAGAGATGGAAGGAAGGATGCAGAGATGGAAGGAAGGATGCAGAGATGGAAGGAAGGATGCAGAGATGGAAGGAAGGATGCAGAGATGGAAGGAAGGATGCAGAGATGGAAGGAAGGATGCAGAGATGGATGGAAGGATGCAGAGATGGATGGATGGATGGAAGGATGCAGAGATGGATGGATGGATGGAAGGATGCAGAGATGGATGGAAGGATGCAGAGATGGATGGATGGATGGAAGGATGCAGAGATGGATGGAAGGGTGCAGAGATAATAATAATATTTTTTATTTATTTAGCGCCAACATATTCCGCAGCACTTTACAATTAAGCGGGGACATGTACAGACAATAAATTCAATACAAGTTAAGACAATTTAAACAGTGACATTAGGAGTGAGGTCCCTGCTCGCAAGCTTACAATCTACAAAGAGATGGATGGAAGGGTGCAGAGATGGATGGAAGGGTGTAGAGATGGATGGAAGGGTGCAGAGATGGATGGAAGGGTGCAGAGATGGATGGAAGGGTGCAGAGATGGATGGAAGGGTGCAGAGATGGATGGAAGGGTGCAGAGATGGATGGAAGGGTGCAGAGATGGATGGAAGGGTGCAGAGATGGATGGAAGGGTGCAGAGATGGATGGAAGGGTGCAGAGATGGATGGAAGGGTGCAGAGATGGATGGATGGCTACAGATATGGATGGATGGATGAATGGGTACAGAGATGAATGGATACAGAGACTGACGGATGGATACGGGGATGAACGGATGGGGACGGACAGATACGGGGACAAACGGACGGATAAGGTGATGTACGGGTGGATACAGAGACGGACGAATGGATACAGTGTGATGGACTGATGGATACAGTGGGACAGATGGATGGATACCGGGATAGATACAGGGACGGATGGATAAAGGGGGACGGACAGATGGATACAGGGATGGATACAGTGGGATGGACAGACGGATAGAGGGATGGATACATCTCCCCCACCTCACTGTAGATTGTAAGCTCTCACGAGCAGGGTTGTCTTATTTTGCATTAATTATTGTATTGTTAAAGTTGTTACTTATGACTGTTATTTTTGAAACTGTTGAACTGCAAAGCTTTGCGGAATATGTTGGCGCTATATAAATAAAGATTATTATTATTTTATACAGTGGGATGGATGGATGCGTGGATGGATGGATACAGGGATGGATACAGTGGGATGGACAGATGGATAGAGGGATGGATAACGGGATGAACGGACGGATACGGGCATGTACGGATGAATACAGTGGGATGGGGATGGATGGATGCCGGGACAGATACGGGGACGGATGGATACAGTGGGATGGACAGATGGATACTGTGGGATGGACAGACGGATAGAGGGATAGATACAGTGGGATGGATGGATGCGGGGATGGACGGATACGGGGATGGATGGATGCGGGGATGGACGGATACGGGGATGGAGAGAGGGGGGGTGGTTGGATGGATACAGGGGGAAAGGCGGATGCAAGGACGGACAGCCTAATACAAGGATGGATACAGGTGGATGGATAGAAAGCTACAGGGATAGATACCGGGACGGACAGACTGATACAGGAATGGAAACGTGGATGAATAGATGAATTCATTAATAAATGGATATAAAGGCAGATATGAGATAGATATGAGATAAAGCGATGTTAGATAGCTAGATAGATATGAAGGCAGACAGATGCAGAATCACATGGATGGGTACATAGATATGAGATGAGTAACATATCTGACCCTACACAAGTCCTCCAGTATTAATAGTATAACTATTGATCCCTATCACCCTGCGTTGCTATTACCTGGTGTTACATTACTCTGTTTCGCAGAATACATTGCCCTTTGTGTGTTTCAAGGACAGAGCTGTCATTAGTGGTGTGAACACCGGCGTGTAACGTGTCCACCTGTAACATCAGCGGCCCGGATTACCAGTGCTGGCATTGCGTCAGATCAGTGTGTGTGCAGTGTACGGTGCTCGTCATCATCCGATGGCGTCTCCTGTTACTAAGCACAGGGCATATGTCCCCCCCAATCATCTGAGTCATTCATTATCCGGAGGGGTCTGTGCGGATACTTCTGGTGTAAGCAGGAGGGTCTGTGCGGATACTTCTGGTATAAGCAGCAGCGGTCTGTGCGGATACTTTTGTATAAGCAGGAGGGTCTGTGCGGACACTTCTGGTATAATCAGGAGGGGTCTGTGCGGATACTTCTGGTATAAGCAGCAGCGGTCTGTGCGGATACTTCTGTATAAGCAGGAGGGTCTGTGCGGACACTTCTGGTATAATCAGGAGGGGTCTGTGCGGATACTTCTGGTATAAGCAGGAGGGGTCTGTGCGGATACTTCTGGTATAAGCAGGAGGGGTCTGTGCGGATACTTCTGGTATAAGCAGGAGGGGTCTGTGCGGATACTTCTGGTATAAGCAGGAGGGGTCTGTGCGGATACTTCTGGTATAAGCAGGAGGGGTCTGTGCGGATACTTCTGGTATAAGCAGGAGGGTCTGTGCGGATACTTCTGGTATAAGCAGCAGCGGTCTGTGCGGATACTTCTGGTATAAGCAGGAGGGTCTGTGCAGATACTTCTGGTATGAGCAGGAGGGTCTGTGCGGATACTTCTGGTATAAGCAGCAGCGGTCTGTGCGGATACTTCTGTATAAGCAGGAGGGTCTGTGCAGATACTTCTGGTATGAGCAGGAGGGTCTGTGCGGATACTTCTGGTATAAGCAGCAGCGGTCTGTGCGGATACTTCTGTATAAGCAGGAGGGTCTGTGCAGATACTTCTGGTATGAGCAGGAGGGTCTGTGCGGATACTTCTGGTATGAGCAGCAGTCTGTGCGGATACTTCTGTATAAGCAGGAGGGTCTGTGCAGATACTTCTGGTATGAGCAGGAGGGTCTGTGCGGATACTTCTGGTATAAGCAGCAGTCTGTGCGGATACTTCTGTATAAGCAGGAGGGGTCTGTGCGGATACTTCTGGTATAAGCAGGAGGAGTCTGTGCGGATACTTCTGTATAAGCAGGAGGGGTCTGTGCGGATACTTCTGGTTTAAGCAGGAGGAGTCTGTGCGGATACTTCTGGTATAAGCAGGAGGGGTCTGTGCGGATACTTCTGGTATAAGCAGGAGGGGTCTGTGCGGATACTTCTGGTATAAGCAGGAGGGTCTGTGCGGATACTTCTGGTATAAGCAGCAGCGGTCTGTGCGGATACTTCTGTATAAGCAGGAGGGTCTGTGCAGATACTTCTGGTATGAGCAGGAGGGTCTGTGCGGATACTTCTGGTATAAGCAGCAGTCTGTGCGGATACTTCTGTATAAGCAGGAGGGGTCTGTGCGGATACTTCTGGTATAAGCAGGAGGAGTCTGTGCGGATACTTATGGTATAAGCAGGAGGGTCTGTACGGATACTTCTGGAATAAGCAGGAGGGTCTGTGCGGATACTTCTGGTATAAGCAGGAGGGTCTGTGCGGATACTTCTGGTATAAGCAGGAGGGTCTGTGCGGATACTTCTGGTATAAGCAGGAGGGTCTGTGCGGATACTTCTGGTATAAGCAGGAGGAGTCTGTGCGGATACTTCTGGTATAAGCAGGAGGGTCTGTGCGGATACTTCTGGAATAAGCAGGAGGGTCTGTGCGGATACTTCTGGTATAAGCAGCAGCGGTCTATGCGGATACTTCTGGTATAAGCAGGAGGGTCTGTGCGGATACTTCTGCTTATTACAGAAGCATCCGCACAGACCCTCCTGCTTATTCCAGAAGTATCCGCACAGACCCTCCTGCTTATACAGAAGTATCCGCACAGACCCTCCTGCTTATACCAGAAGTATCCGCACAGACCCTCCTGCTTATTCCAGAAGCATCCGCACAGACCCTCCTGCTTATTCCAGAAGCATCTGCACAGACCCTCCTGCTTATTCCAGAAGCATCCGCACAGACCCTCCTGCTTATTCCAGGAGGGTCTGTGCGGATGCTTCTGGAATAAGCAGGAGGGTCTGTGCGGATACTTCTGGTATAAGCAGGAGGGTCTGTGCGGATACTTCTGTATAAGCAGGAGGGTCTCTGCGGATACTTCTGTATAAGCAGGAGGGTCTGTGCGGATACTTCTGTATAAGCAGGAGGGTCTGTGCGGATACTTCTGTATAAGCAGGAGGGTCTGTGCGGATACTTCTGTATAAGCAGGAGGGTCTGTGCGGATACTTCTGTATAAGCAGGAGGGTCTGTGCGGATACTTCTGGAATAAGCAGGAGGGTCTGTGCGGATACTTCTGGTATAAGCAGGAGGGTCTGTGCGGATACTTCTGGAATAAGCAGGAGGGTCTGTGCGGATGCTTCTGGTATAAGCAGGAGGGTCTGTGCGGATGCTTCTGGAATAAGCAGGAGGGTCTGTGCGGATGCTTCTGGAATAAGCAGGAGGGTCTGTGCGGATGCTTCTGGAATAAGCAGGAGGGTCTGTGCGGATGCTTCTGGAATAAGCAGGAGGGTCTGTGCGGATGCTTCTGGAATAAGCAGGAGGGTCTGTGCGGATGCTTCTGGAATAAGCAGGAGGGTCTGTGCGGATGCTTCTGGAATAAGCAGGAGGGTCTGTGCGGATGCTTCTGGAATAAGCAGGAGGGTCTGTGCGGATGCTTCTGGAATAAGCAGGAGGGTCTGTGCGGATGCTTCTGGAATAAGCAGGAGGGTCTGTGCGGATGCTTCTGGAATAAGCAGGAGGGTCTGTGCGGATGCTTCTGGAATAAGCAGGAGGGTCTGGGCGGATACTTCTGGAATAAACAGGAGGGGTCTGTGCGGATACTTCTGGTATAAGGAGGAGGGTCTGTGCGGATACTTCTGTATAAGCAGGCTGGTATAAGCAGGAGGGTCTGTGCGGATACTTCTGTATAAGCAGGAGGGTCTGTGCGGATACTTATGGAATAAGCAGGAGGGTCTGTGCGGATACTTCTGGAATAAGCAGGAGGGTCTGTGCGGATACTTCTGGTATAAGCAGGAGGGTCTGTGCGGATACTTCTGGAATAAGCAGGAGGGTCTGTGCGGATACTTCTGGAATAAGCAGGAGGGTCTGTGCGGATACTTCTGGTATAAGCAGGAGGGTCTGTGCGGATGCTTCTGGAATAAGCAGGAGGGTCTGTGCGGATGCTTCTGGAATAAGCAGGAGGGTCTGTGCGGATGCTTCTGGAATAAGCAGGAGGGTCTGTGCGGATGCTTCTGGAATAAGCAGGAGGGTCTGTGCGGATGCTTCTGGAATAAGCAGGAGGGTCTGTGCGGATGCTTCTGGAATAAGCAGGAGGGTCTGTGCGGATGCTTCTGGAATAAGCAGGAGGGTCTGTGCGGATGCTTCTGGAATAAGCAGGAGGGTCTGTGCGGATGCTTCTGGAATAAGCAGGAGGGTCTGTGCGGATGCTTCTGGAATAAGCAGGAGGGTCTGTGCGGATGCTTCTGGAATAAGCAGGAGGGTCTGTGCGGATGCTTCTGGAATAAGCAGGAGGGTCTGGGCGGATACTTCTGGAATAAACAGGAGGGGTCTGTGCGGATACTTCTGGTATAAGGAGGAGGGTCTGTGCGGATACTTCTGTATAAGCAGGCTGGTATAAGCAGGAGGGTCTGTGCGGATACTTCTGTATAAGCAGGAGGGTCTGTGCGGATACTTCTGGAATAAGCAGGAGGGTCTGTGCGGATACTTCTGGAATAAGCAGGAGGGTCTGTGCGGATACTTCTGTATAAGCAGGAGGGGTCTGTGCGGATACTTCTGGAATAAGCAGGAGGGTCTGTGCGGATACTTCTGTATAAGCAGGAGGGGTCTGTGCGGATACTTCAGGATTAAGCAGGAGGGGTCTGTGCGGATACTTCTGTATAAGCAGGCTGGTATAAGCAGGAGGGTCTGTGCGGATACTTCTGTATAAGCAGGAGGGTCTGTGCGGATACTTCAGGATTAAGCAGGAGGGGTCTGTGCGGATACTTCTGGTATAAGCAGGAGGGGTCTGTGCGGATACTTCTGTATAAGCAGGAGGGGTCTGTGTGGATACTTCTGTATAAGCAGGAGGGGTCTGTGTGGATACTTCTGTATAAGCAGGAGGGGTCTGTGTGGATACTTCTGGTATAAGCAGGAGCGGTCTGTGCGGATACTTCTGGTATAAGCAGGAGGGGTCTGTGCGGATACTTCTGGAATAAGCAGGAGGGGTCTGTGCGGATACTTCTGGAATAAGCAGGAGGGGTCTGTGCGGATGCTTCCGGTATAAGCAGGACGGTCTGTGCGGATACTTCTGGTATAAGCAGGAGGGTCTGTGTGGATACTTCTGGAATAAGCAGGAGGGGTCTGTGCGGATACTTCTGGAATAAGCAGGAGGGGTCTGTGCGGTCTTTCCAGGAGGAATAACAGAGGAATGCATTTTACCATCCCGCTGTATAATAAGTCTTTGAAATTATATTTATTTTTTATGTCTGTCCACAATTTAGGTTATTGCAGAAGAGCTGTCTGATAACAGGGTGATAACACTTTCCATTGCCGGGAGGAAGCTGGACAAAAAGGTGAGAGATCCCACTGTTCTCCTGTCACACTGGCCGGCTACCCTTTACTTCCCGGTCACGGACGTCATCATCAGCCTGACTGTTATTTGCACATGTGACTTTTTTTTGCCCACTTTTTGATAATTTTCTCAACAGGATTTATTCGGGAAGTCAGATCCATTTTTGGAATTCTACAAACAAGGAGATGATGGGAAATGGATGCTGGTTCATAGGACGGAGGTGAATGTGTAGTGCAAAATTTAGATTGATCTCTGAGTATGTGTAGAAGTAAATATAAAACTTTCCATGTAGTGTTAAAGGGGTTGTTCACTTTTGAGGCTTTTTTGTGTACTTAAATGAGTATATTTGGGGATAGAAGTAATTTTTTGCAGTTTTGTTTTCAGAAAAAAAAATTCACAGTTTTGCTTTACAGCCTTTTTTATTAATCATTGTTTTGCGACCACATCAAAGTAGAATTACTTTAATGTGGTCATAAAACATCTGAGAGGAGCTTAGAAAAAGACAGATACGAGTTAGAAACTCTGCAGGAGTAAATAAATGATGCAACACTGAGGCTGTAGAGGGAAAAGGTGCAAACATTTTAATGAAACCAACTTGAAAAAATACATGCATTTATGTAAGAAAAAAATTGTCCCAACCCCTTTGAAGCTACCCATACACCTTAGGTACGGGTCAGACCTGCACTTTTTTCACCCCAAATCTATCTTTTCCAACTTGCCATACACTTGCGTGGATAAGAATAAGGCCGGTTTCACACGTAAGTGATTCCGGTACGTGAGGTGACAGTTTTCTCACGTACCGGAGACACTGACACACGTAGACCCATAAAAATCAATGCATCTGTTCAGATGTCATTGATTTTTTGCGGACCGTGTCTCCGTGTGCCAAACACGGAGACATGTCAGTGTTCGTGGGAGCGCACGTTTTACACGGACCCAATAGAGTCAATAGGTCCGTGTAAAACACGGACCTCACACGGACATTCTCCGTCTGGGGTCCGTGTGCGTGCAGGAGACAGCGCTACAGTAAGCGCTGTCCCCCCCACATGGTGCTGAAGCCGGTATTCATATCTTCCCTGCAGCAGCGTTTGCTGTAGAGAAAATATGAAGAATAGTGTTAAAAATAAAGATTTAGGTGTCCGCCGCCCCCCCACCCCCTGTGCGCCCCCCCGCTGGTCAGAAAATACTTACCCGCCTCCCTCGCTCCTTCCTGGTCTGGCCGCGCCTCCTACTGTATGCGGTCACGTGGGGCCGATCATTTACAATCATGAATAGTCGGCTCCGCCCCTATGGGAGGTGGAGCCACATATTCATGACTGTAAATGATCGGCCCCACGTGACCGCATGCAGGAGAAGCCGCGGCCAGACCAGGAAGGAGCGAGGGAGCGGGTAAGTATTTTCTGACCAGCGGGGGGGCGCACAGGGGGTGGGGGGGCGGCGGACACATGGATCTTTATTTTAAACACTATTCTTCATATTTTCTCTGCAGCAAACGCTGCTGCAGGGAAGATATGAATCGCAGCTTCAGCACCATGCAGAGTGGGTACCACACGCTCCGTGTGGTACCCACTCGCCATACGGGCGGCACACGTGTGCCGCACGTATGGCCTCCGTGAGTTCCCAGGCACACGGACACGGATAACTCCGGTACCGATTTATTCCGGTACCGGAATTATCTGGACGTGTGGGACAGCCCTAAGATGAAGAGTGGATAATTGAGCAAGCCCAATCCTCCTCCGCCCACCATCGTCTGTCAAGGAATGAATCAGGAGGCCCCAATGCAGATGGATGGTCATTTGGTAATCCTGAATTTGGCAGGTTCAGCCAAATCTAGTGGTGCCAATTTTGTGCCGTCAATGCACCATTATCATTCGCTGATGGACTATATACAAATCAGTAGGCGCTCATTTACAGATCTGTTTTTATCCCTTTAGACTGGAACAGCAGTGCCAATATGCTTGATTGTTGCGTCATTCAGTTTGTATGGGACTGCCGGAGCACCGCACTCTACTTTATCCCATAGGGATGAGTGGAGCGTCGGTCAAGGCTCTGCATTGCCGCTCCCCTCTTCTTATGCAGAACCCGTGCTCACTCGGCTGAGCCAAGTGCGCATGAGGGTAGAGGGTGGGTAGAAATTGTCGTTGGATCAAACAAGCATTTAGCTGACGCGCAGGGGCAGATGTCGTTGTCAGTCGTGACAATGGTACGATGGTATCCCAATGGATTTTTTTTATGGTCGTGTTTTCTTATGGTCGTGTTTTTTTATGGTCGTATTTTTTTTATGGTCATTTTTTTTTGTGGTCGTGTTTTTTTATGGCTGTGTTTTCCTTGTGATTAGGTCATAAAATACACGCTGGACCCCGTGTGGAAGCCGTTCACTGTGCCCTTACAGTCTTTGTGTAACGGAGACATTGAGAAGCCAATAAAGGTCAGATCTGCATTACTAACAGTTTTATGTTGCATTTTGTGATTATTATTTTTTTTATGTTTTTTAGCTGATAACAATATTGTTGCAGATTATATGCCATGATTATGATAATGACGGAGGACACGACTTTATAGGGGAATTTCAGACTACAGCAATCAAACTGTGTGAAGCTCGTGATGCCATGTCTGTGAGTAGCCACCGATTCCACGTTCAGTGTGTAGCCGTCACCTGTTAGGATTAACAAAAAGTGGCTTTAAAAGGGGTTATCCCATGTACCACCACTGACGCAGGAATAATTTTTCTTTGTTGTTTTTTTTAGGTGGAGTTTGACTGCATTAACCCAAAGAAGCAAAAGAAGAAGAGAAGCTACAAAAACTCTGGAGTAATTATAATTAAATCCTGTAAGGTAAAGATTAAAGGGTAAATTTTCGCACTGGTGGAGAGGAAAAATACAGGTCCTTCTCAAAAAATTAGCATATAGTGTTAAATTTCATTATTTACCATAATGTAATGATTACAATTAAACTTTCATATATTATAGATTCATTATCCACCAACTGAAATTTGTCAGGTCTTTTATTGTTTTAATACTGATGATTTTGGCATACAACTCCTGATAACCCAAAAAACCTGTCTCAATAAATTAGCATATCAAGAAAAGGTCCTCTAAACGACCTATTACCCTAATCTTCTGAATCAACTAATTAACTCTAAACACATGCAAAAGATACCTGAGGCTTTTAAAAACTCCCTGCCTGGTTCATTACTCAAAACCCCCATCATGGGTAAGACTAGCGACCTGACAGATGTCAAGAAGGCCATCATTGACACCCTCAAGCAAGAGGGTAAGACCCAAAAAGAAATTTCTCAACAAATAGGCTGTTCCCAGAGTGCTGTATCAAGACACCTCAATGGTAAGTCTGTTGGAAGGAAACAATGTGGCAGAAAACGCTGTACAACGAGAAGAGGTGACCGGACCCTGAGGAAGATTGTGGAGAAGGACCGATTCCAGACCTTGGGGAACCTGAGGAAGCAGTGGACTGAGTCTGGTGTGGAAACATCCAGAGCCACCGTGCACAGGCGTGTGCAGGAAATGGGCTACAGGTGCCGCATTCCCCAGGTAAAGCCACTTTTGAACCATAAACAGCGGCAGAAGCGCCTGACCTGGGCTACAGAGAAGCAGCACTGGACTGTTGCTAAGTGGTCCCAAGTACTTTTTTCTGATGAAAGCAAATTTTGCATGTCATTCGGAAATCAAGGTGCCAGAGTCTGGAGGAAGACTGGGGAGAAGGAAATGCCAAAATGCCTGAAGTCCAGTGTCAAGTACCCACAGTCAGTGATGGTGTGGGGTGCCATGTCAGCTGCTGGTGTTGGTCCACTGTGTTTCATCAAGGGCAGGGTCAATGCAGCTAGCTATCAGGAGATTTTGGAGCACTTCATGCTTCCATCGGCTGAAATGCTTTATGGAGATGAAGATTTCATTTTTCAGCACGACCTGGCACCTGCTCACAGTGCCAAAACCACTGGTAAATGGTTTACTGACCATGGTATTACTGTGCTCAATTGGCCTGCCAACTCTCCTGACCTGAACCCCATAGAGAATCTGTGGGATATTGTGAAGAGAAAGTTGAGAGACGCAAGACCCAGCACTCTGGATGAGCTTAAGGCCGCTATTGAAGCATCCTGGGCCTCCATAACATCTCAGCAGTGTCACAGGCTGATTGCCTCCATGCCACGCCGCATTGAAGCAGTCATTTCTGCCAAAGGATTCCCGACCAAGTATTGAGTGCATAACTGAACATTATTATTTGATGGTTTTTTTGTTTGTTATTAAAAAACACTTTTATTTGATTGGACGGGTGAAATATGCTAATTTATTGAGACAGGTTTTTTGGGTTATCAGGAGTTGTATGCCAAAATCATCAGTATTAAAACAATAAAAGACCTGACAAATTTCAGTTGGTGGATAATGAATCTATAATATATGAAAGTTTAATTGTAATCATTACATTATGGTAAATAATGAAATTTAACACTATATGCTAATTTTTTGAGAAGGACCTGTATATAGTTGTGGTCACTCACCTGGAGAGCGGGAGGCAGCCCCAGTTCTTACCCATGCAGGTCGCTGAGCAGGTTGTGTCCGATACAGAAGATATAAGCTGGAGAATGCTGTTGTGCTGTCGATGCGGGAAGGAAGTCACATACCAAGTAAAGAGGGAGACCTTTATTAGTAGAAAGCACAAACTGGCTTTCCGCTCCGGACCGGAGCCTTCTTCAGGTAGGTAAATAAAATGCTCCCCAGATGAAGGATCTGGTCCAGAAACCAAAAACCCGTATCTGTCTTTACTTGGTATGTGACTTCCTACCCGCATCAACAGTGCACAAGCATTCTCCTGCTTATATCTTTTATTGTCATCTTCTCTGTGTCTTCTGTTCGAGGTTTAACGAGTGGAGAAACTTGTGTGATGTATGGATGACTTAGCCCAATGTGAATACATCACCCACTATCGCTTTATACTTTTGTCGGAGCAGTTGGAGTGCTACTTTAATATTTGGAATGGAATCATGGAGATTATTGAAGTCCATGGGTGACAGATGGCACTGATCTATCATCCGGCATTTTCCAGAGCATCCCTATAACGTGTGTCATGAGCTTTTCCCAATGTTAAACGGAAGTCTTAATTGGAATCTGTCAGTAGGTTTTTGCTATTTATTCTGAGAGCGTCATGATGTAGGGGCAGAGAGCCTGATTTCAGCGATATGTCACTTATTAGGCTGTGTGCTGTAGTTTCAATACCACCAGTGTTTTATTAGCAGGAGAAAATCATTGCAGGTCTCGTGCCAGGCAGTCCAGCTAATGTGTAACCCCGCCCCCACCACTGATTGGCAGCTTGCACAGTGTACACAGGAAGCTGCCAATCAGTGGTGTGGGCGGGGTTACACAGAGCTCCACATTCAGAGTACTGCTAGATCAAATGAAATGTGTCCTCTTTAACTTTAGCCCTTTTAGAGTTTATTTAATCTTCAACTTGCCTAACTGTTCACAATAACAGTAATTTTGACCTGGGGTGAGCTGTGTGAAGTTTGCACCCCATGTTCTCAAAAGATGAATAAAAATACACCATTCGTTTGTGCTGCGTTTGTGCTGGTTTGTGCTGCAAAAATGAACGTTTGCGCCGCTTTGGTTCCCGAGATATTGCGCGTTATATTTTTATGAAGCTCCGCCCACTTTCCACCCCATGTTCTTAAATTTTAAAAATGAATACATTCGTTTGTGCTGCGTTTGTGCTGGTTTGTGCTGCATAAATAAACGTTTGCACCGCTTTGGTTTCCGAGATATTGCGCGCTCAATTTGCGGAAACTCCACCCACTTTCCACCCCATGTTCTTAAATTTTAAAAATGAATACACCATTCGTTTGTGCTGCGTTTGTGCTGGTTTGTGCTGCAAAAATAAACGTTTGCACCGCTTTGGTTTCCGAGATATTGCGCGCTCAATTTGCGGAAACTCCACCCACTTTCCACCCCATGTTCTTAAATTTTAAAAATGAATACACCATTCGTTTGTGCTGCGTTTGTGCTGGTTTGTGCTGCAAAAATAAACGTTTGCACCGCTTTGGTTTCCGAGATATTGCGCGCTCAATTTGCTGAAACTCCACCCACTTTCCACCCCATGTTCTTAAATTTTAAAAATGAATACACCATTCGTTTGTGCTGGTTTGTGCCGCAAAAATCAATGTTTGTGTTGCTTTGGTTCCCGAGACATTGAGTGCTAGCTTTGCTAATGCCCCATTTTAGTTGCATCAAAAAACATAGTGGTCATCAGAGAAGTTAATTTAGCATTAAGGGATTACAGTAGCATACATGGTTTATTATGACATACACAGGGTTAATACTTCATACACCGTGACTGGTCAGTGATGGGAAGAGGTTATACCTGGCAGAGGAGGTAATGTCTGTATGTACATCTCTGCTACCTGAGTTGTAACTCCGCCTCCAGCGATGTCATAGTGATGTCATAAGCCAGGGGTCGGCATTCTGTGGGGGCTAATGTCTGTATATACATCTCTGCTACCTCCAGCGATGTCATAGTGATGTCATAAGCCAGGGGTCGGCATTCTGTGGGGGCTAATGTCTGTTTACATTTCATTATGCAGAGTCGAGGTTATTGCCTGAGGAGCATTAGTTGACACTCTCACCTATTGAGTGGGGATAGTTTCGGCTTCCACCATATTCGTGACACCAGACCATTCACCCTGGAGGGAACCGCAGACTAGTAAAGAGTTTGCACCATCACTGAGGAACAAGGTCAGGTTACTCCTGGATTTATAACCTCTACAGCTAAGCACGAGTGTCATTGGTTGTAGTCATTCATTTATTTTCACCCCAGTAGTAAGGCAGGGTGTGTTAATGGGTGGAGCCAATGGGCGGGGTCAAGGGGGCAGCAAAATTAGCTTTCACCTAGGGTGGCAAAAACCCTTGCACCAGCCCTGAAGCCCATTATACCTAGCAAACATTGTTTAGCCAAATTACATTGCACTATAAAAAGAATTCCAGGGGAAAAAAAAAAGTGATTACTTTTGACGTTGGCCAGTTTATGTAAAGTGACTGTCATCTTCTATGAAAATCTTTGCATAAATATGCAATGACCGTAGACATCACCACTTTGTGTGTGATGGATTTGGATTGCAGTGTGAATATGGCTGGGTTAACATTACATTTGGGCATAATGGGCATACGCTCCATTCATTTCTATGATCTGGCTGGGGTCCGCAAGTGACTCTAGTTGGCTAATTTTTGCTCCATATGCGGTTTTCTTGCTGGACTCAAAACCGTGGTAGACCATGATTTTGTGTCTGGCTCAAAACAAAAGTATTGTTATTTTAATATAGCTGTCCAACTAAACAGGACCTTCAGAGCTTAATAAATCTTTGCAAATCAAACACAGATAAGAATGGAATTACCAATAACAGATGAAACTTTGTAGACAGCAGAACTGTTTAAAGAACCATGAAACGGTTTAATCATAATGGGAAATCCACATTAACAAAATGTTAACAGAATAAAAAAATATTCGTAAGGCATATTTTAGGTTATTTTAAACATACACTTTAAGCACCAAAACAACCTTAGAGGAAAGCATTACTAACACTTTGTTTGGGGCCAGGATACTTTTAAACTTTCCACAACAATCTTGCAGCCTGTGACTTGCCACGGGACTCATGATGAGACAGATTCTCCACATATTCACTCCTCCTTTGTAAATATTACAACATGGGGTTGTATCTTGGTCTTTGCAGAGGCTGTTGTAATAAAGTCACACAGGTCATCATATTTCTCCCAGCCATTAAATTTTCTTCTACAATAGGCAACATAATGACCAAGAGACATATTGCCAGTTCCTGGAATGAAGGCAACAACCCCTCGTAGCACAAATGAATGACTGTCCAGATGTATGTTCACAGGTATTTCGGACAGTGTATACTGTGTTTCTGCACTTATTTCAATACAAAGTACTTGTCCAGTGGTGCAGCTGTGCGTGACCGAACCACTGCAAAGGAATTTCAATGAAGATGTATCCTGAATTTTCAAGCCATCTGGACACTCTTGAGGTGACTTTAATGGCTTTAGACATTTTGAAACATTTAGGTGTAGCCCATCTTCCAATGCTAGCTGAAGTTTACTAAGTCCATTAGTTTCTAAAATATGTATATTGATTGGCAGAAGAGGGATTGCTCTTGAATTAGCTATATTTCTATTGCAGTACACAGAAGAACACTGTGTTTTAATTATTACACTTGGTACCTGTCTCATTGAGATTATGTGTGCAACATTGCATTCAGCATTGACCTGCCTCACACCTGACTTCAGCTGAACATATTCAAATATTCCAGACAGTATTTTAGCCCTCATTGTATAAACCTCCTTTCCAACTCCCTTTGTCACAATTGTCTGCACCAATTCAAAAATTTCAACGGTGTTCTCTTTGTTGACATAATTGCAAAATAATCCACTGTCCCAGAATGCACAACAAAGACACTGGCAAAATGAATCAAATGCACAGGTATTAATGATACTTATAAGCTTTTTGTTTACTTGTATTGGTTTTTTAGCTAGATGGTTACCATTTTTCAAAATGCTCACCTTTTTTTTTCGGTTAAATTTTGTGTCCATGTGCAGCAACTCGGAACATGGGGTTAGGTAGGACAATCTCTTTTTTGGAGGAATACTGAGACATTTCCAATTTTCAACAGGCTGCTCCTGCAAGCTACTTTCATCACCCAATTTTATGTGAACTTGTGAATCCTCCTCACAGTTGCTGTTTTTTTGCCCATTCTCTTGGCTCATATTTTCACTGCTTTCGGTTTTCTTTATGAGAACTGAGGAAAGTCTCATTTTGCCTTCCATAAATTCAAGGTGACGAATTACAAATTGGTCGGTTCTAATAGGGAGACATTCATGTTTAAAGAGTCCATTTTTTATGTTCTTAAATTCAGCCTCAACATTTGCAGAACTTGCTGTCATGTTCACACTTTTAAAGTGTGGAACCATTATGGCTGTCCAAAGTGGAAGGTAACATGCCATTCTTAAAACATTTGGAACAAGTTCTGGAAGGAAATGTAAATTGTCTCGGTCACCATGATTTGCTGCAAGCATCTTACTCCTTTCACAAATTTCTGTTGCCCATATTTTCAGGTCTGTTTGGCATGGTTGAATTGGCTCATCCTCTTGTTCTTTCATCTCTACTCCATAGTCATCTTCAGTGACAGTGGGTAAAACACGTCCCTCTGCAATCCGTCTCTTCAGTTGAACTTTGCTAGTCTCTGATAAAACTGGTGTGCCTCTGTCATCATTCCCTTCTGATTCACTAAAAGCAACAACTGAAATTGAATGAATGAGTTCTCTCGCATCATCAAGTGATGTAGACTGTAGAAGTTGTGCCATTGCTCTGAGATAGAATTCCCTTACTCTGTTTCCAGCTTGCCTCAGACATTCCCATCGGCTAATAAGCTTGATACAGTGCGCAACATCAATTCTAATAAAGCATGGTGGTAGTTTTGATGCAACATTCCTGGTCAACACTCCAAAACACTGATTTATATATGTCTTCAAGTCGGGGTAAGGAGTGAAAGCCTTAACTAGAGCTCCAAGCAAAGCGAGGGAGAAATCACAAACTGCTTCCTTTGGAACAGTAGCACCTGCTTGTTTCCATTCTGTCAGCCATTGTGCTATAGAATTAATAGTATGGCTCTCAGAAAGCATCTGCACTACTGGGATATGATCTTCCCTCGAACACAAAACCCCTTGGTACAAAAAGATGTGTCCAGAAATGCCAACAGGTCTTTTTAGTTTTCTCACTACTGAACCTTGCATCAAAACTTACATAGGAACCCAAGTTCTTTGACTTTATTTGGTACACTTGCATCTGAGACGGGGTCCAGTAATGGCAAAAAAATTTATCTAGACCAATGTTGTGTATGCTTCCAGTCTGAGGAACACTGTATTTCAGGAGATGTAAT
This sequence comes from Ranitomeya variabilis, assembly GCF_051348905.1. NCBI lineage: Eukaryota > Metazoa > Chordata > Amphibia > Anura > Dendrobatidae > Ranitomeya > Ranitomeya variabilis. The sequence goes on from NC_135233.1 coordinate 578,678,421, forward strand.
GAAAGAATTGGGTCCTTGTGCATTAACTCTCTTTCGCCAATCTCTTGCTTGGCTTTTCTTAACGTTGCTAGATTTGGTAGATGGCTAGGCTCAGGGTCACCAACATTCATAACTTTATAAGCCTCAGCTGCTCGCCATACATGTGCTTGTTTTCGTCCTTCCCAGAGTTCTTTTGACAACCTTTTTCTTAAATCTCCTGATAATTTACGTTTTGATTTTCCTGTGTGGAGACTGTCATCAATATTGCAGATCATACACTTAAGCACTACTGGCTTAGCAATCTCTGGTATTTCTTCAACTTTTATGGATAGTTGTGCATCACGCTCTGTGCAGCACCCTGTTATATCTATGTAGTTAGATACAACATTTGGATAAACCTTTGCCCTCCTGAATTTAAGTGTGCACGATGACTTGATATTTTTCCAGATCTCCTCATTCAATATGTGAGTCCATGTACCAGGTTTTAAGATTGTGTATTCTCTTTTATCAGCATACATAGATTTGTCATTGTAAATTACTTTTTCAGGCCAAATTTTGATCCAGCTCTGAAAAGAAAGACTGAACTCAAACTGAATGTCATAGCACTGAACTGATGAATGACTCTCTGTTCCTTCTGAGCTCTCACTGTTGGAAGGTTGTTTTGGGATATTTGTAACATCTTTGTACAGACCAAGGGCTTCCCATACATTGTGCCGATTTGTCTTTACAAACTTGTAAAGGTTTTTTGGTGAAATTTAGTTATTTAATTTTTGACACAAGTCTACCCATACTTTTTCTGAGGGGAATGCTATTGCCTGTCCTGTAATAATTTTTTCATGTGAAGAACAGATGACATTTATAATGTCATCATAGTCACAGGCTGGCTTCCTGGGCATCTGATCAAAACAAAAAATGTTTTTTTTAGTTTTACATGCAGTGTATTATATGGAAAATAATTGATTATATAATTTTTAATAGTTAAGATACAGTGGTCCCTCAACATACAATGGTAATTAGTTCCAGGTGAATCATCGTATGTTAAAACCATACTGGAGCAGCAGGTGATGCTGCATTCAACAGAGTCCTTCATATGTTGAAATGATCGTATGTTGGGGCCATTGTATGTGTTGAGGGATCACTGTACTGAGATTAAATAATCCTATTCTTAGCACGCTCACTTCTCTCTACTTTTACAGATGAAAAATGTATTGTGTATCTCTGCCTCTCCCATAGTAATAAATGGTGGGGGCGTGCCTGCCACAGCAAAGCCCTGTGGTTGGCAGTCACTCTGCACAGGGCGGTGATTGCTCCATGCAGGGGAGCACTGAGGGCCACTGCAGGAGATTGCAGGGGGTCCCAGTGGTCAGTACCAAACCCCAGAGTACTCTTTTAATGGGTTAAAGCATTACTGTAATTACAAACAACTTGATGTGTTGGAGAACTACAACCCCCAGCATACCCGGACAGCCTTTGACTGTCCGGTCATGCTGGGAGTTGTAGTTTTGCAACACCTGCAGGCACCCTGCTTGGGAAACACTGTTGTAGATAGATAAAAGTACAACTCCATGATTGAACTAAAGTTTCTTTGCTCAGGTAATAGCTTTGCAGAAATCTACCAAGACAGTTTAGCACATTTTCAGTTCAAATAAGTACACTTGATTTACCCTGGGAGTCTCTCAGCTAGTAGTCAGATTGTTAGGCATACATTTGCTTAGGCCTTTCACCAAGTTACAGTGTGTGGGGGAGGGGCATCACAAGCAGGAAATCTAAATGAAGTATGGGGTCTAGTAAGGAACAATTTATACATTTTTTTTAATTATAAAATTGCTATGGCTAGCCGGTGTTTTTCATTTCATTTTATCTCCCTTTATCCATATATCAGTTACAGTGATTTGAGGCACAAACTCAGTGCGAGATTTCAAAAACCAAAGCAGCACAAATCCAGCACCAATGAATGGTGTATTCATTTTTGCAGCACAAACCAGCACAAACGAATGGTGTATTCATTTTTAAAATTTGAGAACATGGGGTGGAAAGTGGGTGGAGTTTCCGCAAATTGAGCGCGCAATATCTCGGAAACCAAAGCGGTGCAAACGTTTATTTTTGCAGCACAAACCAGCACAAACGCAGCACAAACGAATGGTGTATTCATTTTTAAAATATAAGAACATGGGGTGGAAAGTGGGTGGAGTTTCCGCAAATTGAGCGCGCAATATCTCGGAAACCAAAGCGGCACAAACGTTCATTTTTGCGGCACAAACCAGCACAAACGCAGCACAAACGAAAGGTGTATTTTTATTCATCTTTTGAGAACATGGGGTGCCAACTTCACACAGCTCAACTAAAATGGGGCATTAGCAAAGCTAGCACTCAATGTCTCGGGAACCAAAGCAACACAAACATTGATTTTTGCGGCACAAACCAGCACAAACGCAGCACAAACGAATGTATTCATTTTTAAAATGTAAGAACATGGGGTGGAAAGTGGGCGGAGCTTCATAAAAATACAACGCGCAATATCTCGGGAACCAAAGCGGCGCAAACGTTCATTTTTGCGGCACAAACGCAGCACAAACGAATGGTGTATTCATTTTTAAAATTTAAGAACATGGGGTGGAAAGAGGGCGGAGCTTCATAAAAATATAACGCGCAATATCTCGGGAACCAAAGCGGCGCAAACGTTCATTTTTGCGGCACAAACCAGCACAAACGCAGCACAAACGAATGGTGTATTCATTTTTAAAATGTATGAACATGGGGTGGAAAGTGGGTGGAGTTTCAGCAAATTGAGCGCACAATATCTCGGAAACCAAAGCGGTGCAAACGTTTATTTTTGCAGCACAAACCAGCACAAACGCAGCACAAACGAATGGTGTATTCATTTTTAAAATTTAAGAACATGGGGTGGAAAGTGGGTGGAGTTTCCGCAAATTGAGCGCGCAATATCTCGGAAACCAAAGCGGTGCAAACGTTTATTTTTGCAGCACAAACCAGCACAAACGCAGTACAAACGAATGTATTCATTTTTAAAATTTAAGAACATGGGGTGAAAAGTGGGTGGAGTTTCCGCAAATTGAGCGCGCAATATCTCGGAAACCAAAGCGGTGCAAACGTTTATTTTTGCAGCACAAACCAGCACAAACGAATGGTGTATTCATTTTTAAAATCTAAGAACATGGGGTGGAAAGTGGGTGGAGTTTCCGCAAATTGAGCGCGCAATATCTCGGAAACCAAAGTGGTGCAAACGTTTATTTATGCAGCACAAACCAGCACAAACGCAGCACAAACGAATGTATTCATTTTTAAAATTTAAGAACATGGGGTGGAAAGTGGGCGGAGCTTCATAAAAATATAACGCGCAATATCTCGGGAACCAAAGCGGCGCAAACGTTCATTTTTGCGGCACAAACCAGCACAAACGCAGCACAAACGAATGGTGTATTTTTAATCATCTTTTGAGAACATGGGGTGCCAACTTCACACAGCTCCTGGGGTGCCCAAACTTTTACATGCTACTGTATCAGCGGCTCTCAGAGCAAACACCAGCGCTTTGTATGAATGGAGGAGTCATGCGAGATAGCTGGAGGGCTTCCGTCTGTGGGTCCGTACAAAGGATAAGCTGAGCGATCGGTGGAGATCTCAGGATCAGGACTCCCTCCAATTTACACAACCAAGTAGGGAGCAGAAAAAAAATATAAAATGTTTCAAAAGTTTTATTTAACTTTGACTTAAAATGTATAACCAGTCATTCGTCAGAGTTTGCCCTGTAGTATGACACCCTTCATCCTCTGTGTGTATCACAGCCTTATTACCTGTTCTGAGCTGACGCTGTGTGTGTCTTTCAGATTACAAGAGACTATTCCTTCCTGGATTACATACTCGGAGGATGCCAGCTAATGTTCACAGTAAGTTTTTGCTGCACTTGAAAGCTCAGTACGCGAAACGCGCGTCGGGGCTCGTGGTGGACGGACCCAGCATAGAACTACACATGGGTAAGCAACAATGGCGGCACTTTAGATTGAGGATTCTTTCTGACTAAAATGGGATTATGTGCAATATGTGAGGGAAGTTATAGGGCAGAATAGCCGGTTTATATCCTACCTTAGGATTGAATCATGGTCCTTGCGGTGCTATTTTCACCCACTTCTTACATTTACCAAGTTTTTTGTACACCCTGGGCAATTTAATCACCATATTATGTGCTGCACTGCGATGCACCCTTACACATTTTAATGTGGGTTTCTTTGCTGGGATTGTTCATCTTATCTATCGATTCTCACCATATACACATTGCTTATTATTTGTTGTCTTTTTAAAAATACTGTATTACGTTGCATTAATAAAGTTTATACTTTTTATATGAATTTTGTGACGTTATGTCTATTATGGGGCATCATGCTCTTGATAAATTTATAGGATTATAGATTTACAATCTTTGTAGATAGTTTTGTTTTTCTGTCCACAACTTGCATGCAGACCTGTGTCTCCATAGCAACAGACTACAAACAAGTCCTGTGTGTAGTCAGACCTTGTAGCTATGTCTTCTCTTAACCTTACAAACCCTTAAAAGAAAGGGAGCAACACGTGACCGCAGGGTTTGTTTTGTTTTGTAGACTGTTGGCCATGGAGACACATAGGTCTGCCTAGGAGCTACGTACGTTAAACATTGCAGATAGGTATTTGCAGTTTACCTATCACTAGCAGATCATTGACTCATAATAGGAATTGATACACATGAAAGGTGTCATCAGAAAACGACCAATTAAAAGTTTTTATTTCAATCACCTTTTCACGTCCCTTTATTAAATAAAAAAAATCCTAAATTATCACAATTTTCCTACTGCCCCAAACCGGAGGCTCATTTAATGAAAAACCTGCAGTATAAATAGGCTGCCAATCACTCAATGAACCCTCTTTTATTGGGTGAAATGATCTTTTGTGTAGCACTAAAGATCATCATTCTTCCATCTGAAGCGTTTCACACCATGTTTGGGCTCCATCAGGGGCTTCTACCTGCAACCCAGAAAAATGGGATTCAGCCTGAACCCCCCAGAGAGCAATTAAGTATAATAGGACTTCGTTTTACATTTTTTTCCAGCGTCCGTCTTTTGAGCTGGACAAAACAACGCAGTCTGCTGTTCCATCATGTGAATATTCAGATCAATATTTGCAGATTTGGGGCTTCATTTGCTCATTGTTCCATCTGAATCAAAGGAAAACAAGGGCAAAAAAAAAAAACAAAGGAAAAAAAACAAAAAAACACATCATGAAAACCTAAAGTCTCCATTTATTGTGAATCTTTGCACTTTCTTCATTTCGAGTTTCCGCTTTTTCTGTAGGTTGGAATTGACTTCACAGCATCAAATGGAAATCCTCGAGATGCTTCGTCTCTGCATCATATTAACCCTATGGGCACAAACGAGTACCTTTCTGCATTATGGTCTGTGGGACAAATCATTCAGGATTACGATTCGTAAGTAACGTAATCTACGGGAATTGTTTATTACCCGGAATTAATATTAGGCCGGTTTCACACGTCAGTGGCTCCGGTACGTGAGGTGACAGTTTCCTCACGTACCGGAGACACTGACACACGTAGACCCATAAAAATCAATGCATCTGTTCAGATGTCATTGATTTTTTGCGGACCGTGTGCGGACCGTGTCTCCGTGTGCCAAACACGGAGACATGTCAGTGTTCGTGGGAGCGCACATTTTACACGGACCCAATAGAGTCAATGGGTCCGCGTAAAACACGGACCTCACACGGACATTCTCCGTCTGGGGTCCGTGTGCGTGCCGGAGACAGCGCTACAGTAAGCGCTGTCCCCCCCACATGGTGCTGAAGCCGGTATTCATATCTTCCCTGTAGCAGCGTTTGCTATAGAGAAAATATGAAGAATAGTGTTAAAAATAAAGATTTAGGTGTCCGCCGCCCCCCCACCCCCTGTGCGCCCCCCCGCTGGTCAGAAAATACTTATCCGGGTCCCCCGTCGGCTGTCGCTCCTTCCTGGTCTGGCCGCGCCTCCTACTGTATGCGGTCACGTGGGGCCGATCAATTACAATCATGAATAGTCGGCTCCGCCCCTATGGAGGTGGAGCCACATATTCATGACTGTAAATGATCGGGCCCACGTGACCGCCTGCAGGAGAAGCCGCGGCAAGACCAAGAAGGAGCGACAGCCGACGGGGGACCCGGGTAAGTATTTTCTGACCAGCGGGGGGGCGCACAGGGGGTGGGGGGGCGGCGGACACCTAAATCTTTATTTTTAACACTATTCTTCATATTTTCTCTGCAGCAAACGTTACTGCAGAGAGGATATGAATCGCAGCTTCAGCAGCTTCAGCACCATGCAGAGTGGGTACCACACGCTCCGTGTGGTACCCACTCGCCATACGGGCGGCACACGTGTGCCGCAGGTATGGCCTCCGTGAGTTCCCAGGCACACGGACACGGATAACTCCGGTACCGATTTATTCCGGTACCGGAATTATCTGGACGTGTGGGACAGCCCTTACACAGTTGGATACTTGAGAAAGCCTCTCCCTTTTTGATCGTGAAAGAATTACACTAAACAGTCACATCCAGAGCACTTAACACATCATTTGCATACAATAGAATTCTGATTTCTCGGGAAGGCAGCAACAGATAGAACATTATAAAGGTGTTGAAGGGTTTACATTTGAAAGACCTATATGGCCATGTTTGAGTATCGGGGATGGGACAGGGGTTGATTGATCTTACGGAGTCCCATCAATGGCTCAAAACAATGGTATCTGTCAGGGTTTATGCTTCTTTTTTTTTACAGAAGGGAACCTAAAGTAAACTTATGGCGCAAATATCCTATAAAACCAATGGGTTGCTATTCTTAATTATTGGCCGTACACAAATCCACATTTAAAAGACATAGTCAGCTTATGTGGTAAGGAGATATATATATATATATATTTGTCTTGGTCACATCCTCAACATCATCATCCAATCTTCATGTCAGCCTGAATACCGATCTTCTTCGTTGATGGACTCCATTTGCCATCACGTTATACATTATAACGTTACAGGTACATCGCTCAATAATACACGGGTTAATGCGTCTTCACTCCGTACGGATCGATCCTTGTTACTTGACCACCCGTAGCCATCCACCAAAGATCGTCTTACAGTTGGGATGAAGGGTCAGGTTACCACTAATAGGTAACGTTTGGCTGACTTGCATTATTTGAAGATAAATTACGGTATATCATTCTTAAAACCAATGTTAGATGTCACAGTGGATATGGACATCTTTGAGGGCATATTATCTCTTAAATGCTTGTATTTTAGGCAAAAAAATCATTTTTTGAGATTGGGTTACATTTTTAAAAAAACTGGGTCATATGGATTCTGTATCCTCCGTGTATCACAGTGCATTGGAGACTGCAAAAAGGGTTCATAGTGAATTAGTTAATGAGTTTCTATGATTATTATTAACTGTCTGTATCTATAATCCCTACCTATTGTCTCTGCCCTCCTGAACAATCTTCTAAGCAGATTTGTAAACAGTTAAAAGTTAAGGTTCATTTACACAAACTGACCCGTAGCATTAAATGACTGCCGATCAACCGCACTTCTGTAATAGATCGCTTAGTGTTGTCATTGTATTCAGCAACACAAGTCTGTTTACAAAGGAAGACGTGCTGCCGAGAATGATGATCTTTTGTGCAACGCAAAATATCACTTCACCCGACGAAGGAGCTTTTTGCTGTTTAGACTACATAATCATCGTAAACTGGGCATTCCTAGGAACACTTGTTAATAATAATCTGTCTTAACGGACCTTTAAACTCTGGGTTGGGCATGAATCGTATTGGAAAATCAATCAGGAGAAGAGAGATAAGGGATACAGACTAGAGTCGTCCTAAGAGCTTCCTAACTAAAGGTGTCGAAGGCATTCCTAGGAACACTCGTTCAAGATAATTTGTCGAAATGGACCTTATAAATCAGTTTGGAAAATTATTTAGGAGAAGAGAGATAAGGGTTATAGGCCAGAGTAATCATAAGAACTTCCTGACTGCATTTAAATACAGCATTAAATGACTGCACTTCAGATGCGCCCTGAATGATCAGTAATAGATCATTCAGTGCACACAGGCTGCCATTGTTTCCGGCAACAAAGCTCCTGTTTACACAGGATGATATGTTGCTGGGAACTATGATCTTTTGTGCGGCACAAAACATCATTTCACCCGACGAACAAGCATTTTGCTCCTTCATCGGATGATCAGCACCGTTTACACTGCTAGATTATAGTAAACTGGGCTTTCCTAGGAACACTCGTTCATAATAATCTGTCTAAACAGACTGATCATGGATCGGATTGGAAAATCATCCAGGAGAAGAGAGATAAGGGTTACAGACTAGTTATTGTAAGAGCTGCCTGTCTAAGGGTACCGTCTCACAGTGGCACTTAGGTAGCTACGACGGCACGATCCGTGACGCTCCAGCGTCGCTCCATTATCGCTCCAGCGTCGTAGACTGCGGTCACACTTCGCAATGCACGGCGCTGGAGCGATAATTTCATGACGTATTTGCGATGTAGAAGTCGTACGGGACAGTACGATATACAATATATACAGTATACAATATCGTGCACACCTTTGTTACACGATGCGATCATGTCGCCACAGCGGGACATTTGACGACGAAAGAAAGTTTCAAACGATCTGCTACGACGTACGATTCTCAGCGGGGTCCCTGATCGCAGTAGCGTGTCAGACACAGCGATATCGTAAGTATATCGCTGGATCGTCACGGATCGTGCCGTCGTAGCGACCAAAGTGCCACTGTGAGACGGTACCCTTAGAGTGCTTTTACACTGCCATGTTTGCCGGTCAGCTTTTGTTTATCAGTCCGTTTACACAGGCAGACTGCGTTTCAGATGCACGGTAATAGATCATTCGGTGCGCACATGCTGCCATTGTTCTCGGCAGCACAGGTCCTGTTTACACAGGACAATCTGTTAATAATCGTTTATGCAAATCAAAAATAATTTTCCAGATACATAAAAGCTTTAGAAGGCAAATGGCTTAATATTTGTTAACCAAGTCTTAGTGCGAAAAATATATATATTGAACCACTAAATGGCAGTACCTAGGTGGGAATCATTTGTCTTAATCACCAGTCGAATAGCATTCATTTTTTGCCTTTATCTAACATAAAGCTCTAGTAGACAAAACCAGTTGGGCATTTATGATCTAAAGTCTGCAGAAGGAAAACCTAGGAAAAGACAGACTTCCTGTAACATCAGACTGTCAGAAGACGAAAGAGGGAGATGAGTGCGCTGATCATGTCTCATGCAGTGACCTTTCAGCTCACGAGATGTGAAGACAGGGCCCTCATGATTGGTCGGTGACATGCTGTAGGGACAAACGGAACGTATTTTGCCCAATCAGATGATAGGACTGATGACAGCAGGAGAAGAGTGTGTTGACATTGTTAGAGGCAGTGACCTGGACAAGGACAATGTCACGATGGAAAGGAACAAGATGCAGCAGAATGCTGGAAGACAATCCTGGATATACAGTGATACACATAAATATAAAAATGATGGTGTCAGACTCCTCTCAACGTGAGATAAAACTTCTTTTCTCCCACTTGTTGGACGTCTTCTTTGAGAATAAAATAGTCATTAATTGTCAGTTGTGGCACTTCACATCTAACTACATGAAACCCCTCACATAGAAAAAAAACCCCGTGCGCTGAGAATGTGATTATACTGAAATCGGCACAACAGTTACCATGGGAACACAGTCATTTGTCTTCTGTCGCTTGCTGGGATAGAAAAGTGGATTCCTGTCAAGTGACAAAAAAATCATCCTAAGTAAAAGCTTTCGGTATGTACATGGATCAGGAATCATCTCGTCAAGGAAAAATATGATTTGGATGACATGGAGGAAAAAAAACCATATATGTATATTTTATGTAAATGTGTGTGTATGTATATATATATATATATATATATATATATATATATATATATATATATATATATATATAATATATATATATATATATAATATATATATATATATATATTACACATGTAATGGGAATTCTAGATATTTGTATAACGCCGATTGCCAAGAAGGTGCAATATGCCAATCATACAAGAACAATGTACATGGCTCAACACAACTAATGTAACAAGTGATTTCTCCAAATTCGGCAAAAATGCCACCTTTACGGTCTACTGCAGTCTCAGAATTATTCAGAACCCCTCATAAGAGCGCACATCTCCAGATCAGGTGTTATTGCATCAGGTTTGCTCGAGATAAAACGTCCGATATCTGGACTGGCAGAGAGTTTCTTGACTGTGATGTTTAATTTGATGTTAGAAATATGACTAATTTAAGACACTGGTCAAAAGGCTGAGAAGAGATCATTGCCTTGTACATACGAGGAAAAGATATCATTGCGATAGATTTTTCTAGAGATTTTTCTGTATCCGCAAGCAGAGTTCACAAGTTCAAAGTTAAAGGTACACAGGCTACACAACCTGAACGTGACAGAAAGAGAAGATCACCAGATTGCTAATGAGGCCAGTGGTCAAAAACCTGAGAATTTATCTGGTCTATGGATCAGCAATATGTCTGGAGAAAGAAGAATGAAGCAGCTGTTAAAATGAATACCCTGCTTACAGTGAAGCATGGCGGTGGCTCGGTGACACCTACATTGAAGCATAGTGCTAAGATTGTAGTGCCTACAGTGAAGCATGGCGGTGGTACAGTAGTGGCCACAGTGAAGCATGCCAGCAGCTCTGTGATGCCTACAATGAAACATGGTGACTTCTTGGTGATGCCAACAGTGAAGGATGGCAGTGGTGCCTACTAGTGATGAGCGAATATACTCGTTACTCGAGATTTCCCGAGCACGCTCGGGTGACCTCAGAGTATTTTTTAGTGCTCAGAGATTTAGTTTTCCTCACCTCAGCTGAATGATTTACATCTGTTAGCCTGCTTGATTACATGTGGGGATTCCCTAGCAACCGGGCAACCCCCACATGTACTTATGCTGGCTAACAGATGTAAATCATTCAGCTGCGGCGATGAAAACTTTATCTCCGAGCACTAAAAAATACTCGGAGGTCACCTGAGCCTGCTCAGGAAATCTCGAGTAACGAGTATATTCGCTCATCACTAGTGCCTACAGTTAAGTTTGGCAGAGGCTCTGTGATGCCTACAGTGAAGCATGGTAGTGGCACAGTGATACTAAGGCTACTTTCACACTAGCGTCGTGGGGGGCGGAGTTCCGGCCGCGCATGCGCGGTCGGAAAAGACGCTATCGACGCACAAAAAAAGTTACATGCAACGTTTTTTTGTGCCGACGGTCCGACGCAACCGTCGCATGACGGTTGCGACGTGTGGCAATGCGTCGCACTGCGTCGCTAATTCAAGTCTATGGAGAAAAAACGGATGCGTTTTTTCTACAGAACAAAGCATAGCGACGTGCAGTGCACGACGCTAGTGTGAAAGAGGCCTAAGAGGTTGCTCTGCTTTTTCTTGGAAACCAACAGCGTTTGGAGGGCAAGATGGATTCAATAAAAATGTTTATGTCTTTTGTGACTATGCTGAAGCTCGGGTGTAATTGCGCCTTACAACAGGACAATATTTCAAGCATATTTCACAATCCATCAAAGTTTGGTGTCAGAAGTAGTCCTGGAAGATCTGGAGTGGCTGTAACAGTCTCCTGATTATTATCCCATAGGAATTCTTTGTTGCGATTTGAAGAAGACTGTTTCAGCAAACCCAAGAATATTAGTGACCTGGTAGTCAATGCCCATGAGAAATGGGCTAAGATTCCTCAGGAACGCTCCCGTAAACCCTTGTCTGGCTATGGATCACGTTACAGCAGGTTATAACAACCATAGGAGCGCTACTAAGTATTAAAGGTGCTTGTCATGAAGGGGTGGATAATTCTGAGACTACAGAATCGGTAAAAGTGGCATTGTGTGCTGAGTTGTGCCGAGTGATTTACATTTTTCTTGTTTCATTGTGAACAGCAGAAAGTTTGTAACTGTTCCTAATAAACCAATTATGTATGGGGCAGGGGAATAATCTTGATTACAGCTGTATCTAATCACTGTAATGAAAATTATATAGAATATGACTGTATAAAATCAGAAGCGAATGTACGACATGATCATATATGTATTGATTGGTCATTAATATATTTGTACTGTTTTCTTTACTTGCAGTGACAAACTCTTCCCTGCCCTGGGGTTTGGGGCTCAGCTACCTCCAGAATGGAAGGTATTATAACCTGTCTGTGATCCGTGTATTGGAGCCCTATTGCATTGAACTTTTTCGCATGGTCAGGAGAATCAGAGAGCTTTAGATCACTATTATATCAGTTTTTTGGTGTATAATGATCTAACCTGCAAGGAGAAAAAAGAGAAAAAAAAATACTAAAAATAAATAAATAAATATATATATATATATATATATATATATATATATATATATATATATATATATATATATTTACATATTACATATACCGTATGTATGTATATGTGTGTGTGTGTGTAATATATATATATGTATGTATGTATGTATATGTGTGTGTGCGTGTGTGTATGTATATGTATATATATATATATATATATATATATATATATATATATATATATATATATAATTTTTTTTATGATATGACAAAAATATATATTTTATATTTCTTTTCCAGGTGTCTCATGAATTTGCCATCAATTTTAATCCTACCAGCCCTTTCTGCTCAGGTTAGTCCTTGATTAGTCATGCTGTTTGGGCACTGATATTTCCAGTCCACATGTCACTTAAAGGGGGCTAGTTACTTCTTTAATCAGTTCAGGACCCCAATTGTATACTCTTCTCCTGCAGCGGTGCCGTTCCGGCAATGTTAGCGCCGCTGTTCTCGGGAAGTGGCATGACTTGTTGTGCCGTGTGCCGGCTGCAGCTCATCAGCTTCCAAGAGGACAGTGGTAAAATGCTGCCATAAGATATTATATCACTGGCGCAATATTACAATACTGTATATATACTATTTTATACTTTTCTATCTTATTGTGTTGGGAAAAGTGGAATAAAAAGAGTTTGTGTCGATATCTCTCAGGTAATGTGGGTATTTCCATTTTATCGAAGGCATCATTTACCCTTCTGGACAAATTACCTCTCCTTTCTGTCTTTCTTTAGGTGTGGATGGCATTATAGAGGCCTACTCCGCTTGCCTCCCTCACATACGGTTCTATGGACCCACCAACTTTTCACCCATCATTAATCATGTTGCACGATTTGCAGCTCAAGCGATTCAGCAGCCATCAGCAGGGGTGAGTGCCCGAGCGGAAAGCAGACAGTTTCTTCCATACTGTAAAGCTGGCCACACACTAGATGTCCGATGACTAGATGACCAGCCAGCCCCCAAAGTCTGAACCATACCTTGATGGTGGATTTCAACATGTCCAATCCTTAACCCCTTCACCCCCGGAGCTTTTTCCGTTTTTCCGTTTTCGTTTTTCGCTCCCCTCCTTCCCAGAGCCATAACTTTTTTATTATTCCGTCAATTTGGCCATGTGAGGGCTTATTTTTTGCGGGACGAGTTGTACTTTTGAACGACATCATTGGTTTTAGCATGTCGTGTACTAGAAAACGGGAAAAAAATTCCAAGTGCAGTGAAATTGCAAAAAAAGTGCAATCCCACACTTGTTTTTTGCTTGCCTATTTTGCTAGGTTCACTAAATGCTAAAACTGACCTGCCATTATGATTCTCCAGGTCACTACGAGTTCATAGACACTTAACATGACTAGGTTATTTTTCACCTAAGTGGTGAAAAAAAATTCCAAACTTTGCAAAAAACAAAACAAAACAAAATTGCGCCATTTTCCGATACTCGTAGCGTCTCCATTTTTCGTGATCTGGGGTCAGGTGAGGGCTTATTTTTCGCGTGCCGAGCTGGCGTTTTTAATGATAGCATTTTGGTGTAGATACGTTCTTTTGATCGCCCGTTATTGCATTTTAATGCAATGTCGTGGCGACCAAAAAAACGTAAATCTGGCGTTTCGAATTTTTTTCTCATTACGCCATTTAGCGATCAGGTTAATGCTTTTTTTTTATTGATAGATCGGGCGATTCTGAACGCGGCGATACCAAATATGTGTAGGTTGGGGTTTTTTTTTATTGATTTATTTTGATTGGGGCGAAAGGGGGGTGATTTAAACTTTTATATTTTTTTTATTTTTTTCACATTTTTAAAAACTTTTTTTTTTTACTTTTGCCATGCTTCTATAGCCTCCATGGGAGGCTAGAAGCAGGCACAGCCCGATCGGCTCTGCTACATAACAGCGATCATCAGATCGCTGTTATGTAGCTAAAATGCAGGTGTGCTGTGAGCGCCGACCACAGGGGGGCGCTCACAACCACCGGCAATCAGTAACCATAGAGGTCTCCAGGACCTCTATGGTTACAATGGAGGAGCATCGCCGACCCCCGATCATGTGACGGGGGTCGGCGATGCGCTCATATCCGGCCGCACGGCCGGATGCGGTAGTTAAATGCCGCTGTCTGCGTTTGACAGCGGCATTTAACTAGTTAATAGCGGCGGGTGATCGCGATTTCACCCGCCGCTATTGCGCGCACATGTCAGCTGTAAAAAACAGCTGACATGTCGCGACTTTGATGTGCGCTCACCGCCGGAGCGCACATCAAAGCGGGGGTCCCGACATGTGACGTACTATTCCGTCACATGTCGGGAAGGGGTTAAAGGGCAACGTATGCATTTATATGGGAGGTAGGGCTGTTTCGCTGATGCTTGAACAAGCAAGCAATCTAGGGTGTAGGTGTAATAATTATATGGGATAACTCAGGAGACTCTTTGCGTGGAACAAGACAACTACAGGACACCGTTTTCTAAGTGGTAAAGTCTATATTATCACACGGTGATTCAAACAGGTGCAGAGAGAAACTCAAGTCCACAACACGTGGTGCAAATAATAAACGCAGCTTAGCAGTCTATAGGAAACTTCAGAGGAAAATGCTTTCAAGCAGA
This sequence comes from Ranitomeya variabilis, assembly GCF_051348905.1. Lineage (NCBI taxonomy): Eukaryota > Metazoa > Chordata > Amphibia > Anura > Dendrobatidae > Ranitomeya > Ranitomeya variabilis. Next base: position 578,693,458 of record NC_135233.1, read on the forward strand.
GTCTATGAAGCACAGTTATTCTTGAGGATACTTGACCCGAATAAATCCTTGTCTTAGTCCAGGCACAGATAGATATGCTTATTAGGCAGTTCAAATCATATCTTAGCTCAACCAGGGAGGCCTGGTTAATAGTCTCAGGTTATTGCAAAGCAGAAACAGCTTACATGTCCAGCAAATGCAGATGGAAGTAAACACGAACAGCAGATGAAGGAGGATTACTGGAAACTTGTGTATGCAGCAGGAATTCAGAGCAGAGTAGCAGAATCACCACACAGGTTCACAGGAGCAGGTGTATAGCCAGAGAGTAATCAGAGGTCAGGAGCGGGATGTGTTGTGAATTCCGCTCTTGGGCTCCCTCCGGTGGTTGTAAGTGGCACTTTTGCGAGTTCTGCTCTTGGGCTCCCTCCGGTGGTTTTAAGTGGTACTGCTGCTCCTTGGATTTAGTAGTCAGCAGCTGCTTCCACTGATTGTCTTTCTGGCTCGGCTATTTAGCCTGGTTCTATCCTTCAGCCTGTGCCAGTCGTCAATGGTTCCAGGTTGGATTCACATCTCTGCTTGGATTTCCCTGATATTCTGACCAGTTCAGCAAAGATAAGTCCTTGCTTTGTTCTTTTGCAGTCCACTTGTTGTGAACTTAATCTTTCTGCACTTTCTATGTTTTTTCTAGTCCAGCTTGTCAGTATGGATTTATTCAGTTAAGCTGGAAGCTCTGGGAAGCAGATTTACCTTCCACACCTTTAGTCAGGTGTGGAGATTTTTGTAAACTCTGTGGTGGATTTTTCTAGTTTTTAATACTGACCGCACAGTATTCTTTCCTGTTCTTTTTATCTAGCTAGACTGGCCTCCTTTGCTACATCCTGGTTTCATTCTGCGTATGTAATTTCCCTCTCCACTCACAGTCAATACTTGTGGGGGGCTGTCCTATCCTTTGGGAATTTTCTCTGAGGCAAGATAGCTTTCCTGTTTCTATCTTTAGGGGTAGTTAGTCCTCCAGCTGTGACGAGGTGTCTAGGGAGTGACAGGAACATCCCACGGCTACTTCTAGTGTTGTGTTAAGCTCAGGAACTGCGGTCAGTACAGGTACCACCTCCTCCAGAGCACGTCCCATGTTGCTCCTAAACCACCAGATCATAACAGGGATGCAAGGCAGAATACTCTAGCACAGACTGAAGGCTGGGGTGGAGTTTTATAGCAGGAAGACACAGTGCACATGAGACCAAAGACGCCATCTTGGAAAAGGGCAGTAATGCACAAAAGGTAAAAAATGTTCAGAGTCCTGACATTACTCCCTCCTTAGAAGCGGCCTCAGGACGATCCTGGACCTGGTTTCTCAGGGAATCTCTGATGAAAACGAGAAATCTTCTGTTGGGCATTGATGTTTTCCACAGGTTCCCAAGAGTCTTCCTCAGGGGGATATCCCTGCCATCTTATCAGATATTGGAGCCGATTCCTGCGAATCCTGGAATCAATAATTTCCTCCACCACGAATTGTTCTTGCCCATCAATCACCACAGGCTGCGGAGGTGGCACAACACGTCCCTGGAAGGTATTAGGAGATACAGGCTTTAGTAAAGATACATGAAAAACTGGGTGTACCTTCATTGTCCTAGGCAGCTTCAGCCGGCAGGCCACAGAGCTCACAATACTGTTGATCTTGAAAGGGCCAATGAATTTCTGTCCAAGTTTTTGTGAAGGAATGTTTAACTTCAGATTCTTAGTTGCTAATCTCCTACCTTGAACATGGGTGCAGGTTTACGAAATCTATCAGACGATCTCTTATAACGTTCTAGAGCTGTGGTCAGGGATTCCTTCAGAACCTCCAGATTCTATCTCATCGCAGTCAGCCTTTCCTCCACTGCCGGAACCGGAGAATTAATTGGAGACCTAGGTAAAATACACGGATGATAACCCAGATTGGCAAAGAAAGGTGTAAACTTAGTGGAGGCGCTCTGAGAATTATTATATGAAAATTCGGCTAACAGCAACAACTCCAACCAAGCATAATGGAGACGGCTGACATAGCATCTTAGATATTGTTCCAGCGTCTGGTTGGTACGCTCAGTCTGACCATTTGTCTGGGGATGGTAAGCAGAAGAGAGACAGACATTAATATTGAGTGCAGAGCAAAACCCCTTCCAGAATCTTGAAGTGAACTGTACTCCACGGTCAGAGATGATCTCATCCGGAACCCCGTGCAACCGAAAGACATTCTGTATAACCAAGTTCACTGTATCTTTAGCTGAGGGGAGGCCGGTGCACGGAGCAAAATGAGCAGTTTTAGTCAGGCGATCAACTACCACCATGATTGTATTCATGCCCCCCGATGTAGGCAGCTCCACAATAAAGTCCATTGATATAGACCCCCAAGGGCGGGACGGAACAGGTAATGGTTGTAGAAGACCCGTAGGTGCCACATGAGGAGTCTTGTAACGGGCACATACCTCGCAAGAGAGAACATAGTCCTTGGTATCCTTCAGGCAAGTTGGCCACCAGAAGAATCAGCTCAGGAACTCTTGTGTCTTCCGTACCCCCCTGTGACCAGCCAACTTGGAGTCATGTACCAACTTGAGGATCTGCAGACGGACGACCTCCGGGACGTAGATACGTCGATCTCTGAACCACATGCCAACCTTAAAGACAAGATTAATATCCACAGGTGGGTTGGCCAGAAATACATCACCTTCATAGGCCTCCCTGCACTCCTTCCACAAGTCCTGATCATGGATAATTCCGATTAAATTGGCATCAGATAGAATGGTCTTGGACGGGGCTCCAGGTACGGAATCGGCAGCATGGATTCGGGATAAAGCATCAGCCTTCCCATTACGAGAACCTGGACGGTACGAGATAACAAAGTTAAATTGATTTAAAAATAAGTTCCAACGAGCCTGACGAGGAGAAAGACATCTAGCGGATCTAAGGAACTCTAGATTGCGATGGTCAGTTAGCACTATGATCTGTTGTGCAGCTCCTTGCAGATGATGCCTCCATTCTTTGAAAGCCGCAATAACAGCCAGCAATTCGTTGTCTCCCACATCGTAATTCTTCTCTGCTGAGGTTAGTCTACGGGAAAAGAAAGCACAAGGATGTAGCAGACCCTTCTCTCCAGTTCTTTGGGAGAGAATAGCCCCCAAAGTATTATCAGAAGCGTCCACCTCCACAATGAAAGGAAGTGTTGGATCTGGGTGTATCAACAGCGGTGCTGATGTGAAACAGATCTTAAGCCGAACAAAAGCTTCTTGAGCCTGTGATGACCACTTAAAGGGCTTTTCCTTCTTTGTCAAGGAAGTAATGGGACGGACAATATCACAAAAATTTCGAATGAAGCGTCTGTAGAAATTTGCAAAACCAATAAAACGTTGGACCTCCTTAACGTTCTTGGGTACCGGCCAGTCAAGGATAGCCTGAATCTTACCAGATTCCATGTTCAGCCCCTGGGGAGAGATGATATAACCTAAGAACTGTATCTCAGAATGATGGAACTCGCATTTCTCCGGCTTAATATACAGATGGTTCTCTTTCAGACGTCTTAAAACAGTTTTGACATGTTCTTCATGTTCCTGTAGAGAGTCAGAAAAGATTAGTATATAGTCCAAATAGATCACTACAAACTGGTCCAACAAATCTCTGAAAATGTCATTAGCAAGGTGTTGAAATGTTGCAGGGGCGTTACAAAGCCCGGAGGGCATCACAAGAGATTCAAAGTGTCCATACCGGCATCTGAATGCTGTCTTCCACTCACCCCCTGGACGAATACGCACCAAATTATAAGCCCCACGAAGATCCAGTTTAGAGAACACCTTAGCATGGCGGACTCTTTCCAGTAATTCGGGAATCAGAGGCAAAGGGTAACGGTTTCGTACGGTTACCTTATTGAGTTCTCGATAGTCAACACAGGGTCTCAGGGTCCCATCCTTCTTCTTTACAAAAATATAGGTGCCCCTGCTGGTGAGGAAGAAGGACGTATGAAGCCTTTGGCCAGATTTTCATCAATATACTCTTTTAAGGCTTGAAGCTCAGGTGCCGCCAAAGGGTATACGTTACCAAAAGGGATGGCTGCCCCGGGAAGCAGCTCAATGGGACAGTCATAATGCCTGTGTGGAGGAAGCTGATCTGCATTCTTGTCACAGATGTCACAGAACTCTTTATAAGCTGAAGGTAAAGAAAATACCTGTACATGTGGTTCCGCAGCCGTGGACTCGGGGACAGCTTCTGTTAACGCTGAGTTGCTCCTTGTTGGGAAGATAATCTCCTTGGTCTCCCAGTTGATAATTGGGTTCTGAGAACGCAACCAAGGAATGCCTAAAATCACAGAAAAATGAGGAGAAGAAATAAGCAAGAAAGAAAGTTGCTCCTGATGATTAGGCTCCAACAAAATTTCAAGGGGTACGGTCTCCTGATCCACAGGCCCAGAGATTAAAGGTGACCCATCCACTGTTTCCATGGTAATTGGAGAGGCTCTTTGCTGAATTTTAATACCATGTTCCTTGGCAAATGCGATATCCATGAAATTGCCACCTGCACCAGAGTCAATCATAGCTGAACTGGAAATCCACTGTCCTGAACACAGGATCTTAATAGGGAGAGAACAGTGAGAGTTCTTTTCCTTCAGCTCCTTGGGGGGTGAAGTCATAGAAAGTGAATGGAATACAGCGTTTAAAGGCAGGCTACATTCAGAGATGTCAGATTCATCATCACAGTTGTCATACTCCCCTTTTGCTGCTAGCACCTTGTTAGGCCGTCTAGGACACTTGGGACAATTGATCAAGAAGTGGTCAGACTGGCCGCAGTAGAAACATAGACTTTCAATAAGGCGATGCTCCCGGCGCTCATTGATCTCGCGCCTCTGAACGGAATCAATTTGCATGGGCTCCTCCTCCACCTCCCGAGAGGTTTTACCTGCAGGCTCTTTGGAAGGAAGGGAAAAGTTAGAAACACTGTTATATGCAGCAAATTTCTCCTGCCTACGCTCAGTAAGGCGAATGTCTATGCGCACACAATGCTGTATAAATGTCTCTAGCTCTTGTGGTGACTCAGAGCGGGCTAGTTCATCTTTTACAATACTAGACAGACCCCTTTTAAAAATAGGCAATTGTGCATAACTGTCCCAATTGGTATCTACCGCCAATCTCCTGAATTCAGTGGCATACTCAATAACAGAACGTTTAGCCTGGCGTAAAGACAACAAAGCAGATTCAGCGGTTGCACAGCGATTAGGGTCATCAAACATTAATGCCATAGCGGCCAAGAAATTATCCAAGTCATTTAACCGTGGGTCACGAGACTCAATCATCGGATTCGCCCAGGCAAGTGCTCGTGAGGTCAGTAGCATTATTACACACAATACTTTGGATCTATCAGTAGGAAAACTGTCAGCATGCACATCAAAATATAGCATACATTGATTCACAAAGCCAGGAAATTTGTCGCGATCACCATTAAATCTGAATGGGGGCAACTTAGGTGGGCAAGCTTGTGGCAGTTGCCCAGAGGGAAAAGTCACTTGTGCAGCTATTTGCGTGCTTATGTCCTGAAAAGCCCGTCCATACTGGGACTCTATGCCAGCAAGTTTGTTTTCCTGGGCTGCCATGCGTTGCTCAAGTCCTGCAAAGTTTGTTGATTGTGTTCAAAGTTTCCAAACTTCTTTTGCAGACCTTCCACATCTTTCTGCAGTGATCTAATTATGGAAAACACCTGCTCTAATTTGCTTTCTGCAGTCATTGTTCCAGCAGTCTCCTTTTTTTTAGGCTAGAGTATCCTGTAATAATTATAGGGGATAACTCAGGAGACTCTTTGCGTGGAACAAGACAACTACAGGACACAGTTTTATAAGTGGTAAAGTCTATATTATCACACGGTGATTCAAACAGGTGCAGAGAGAAACTCAAGTCCACAACACTTGGTGCAAATAATAAACGCAGCTTAGCAGTCTATAGGAAACTTCAGAGGAAAATGCTTTCAAGCAGAAAGTCTATGAAGCAAAGTTATTCTTGAGGATACTTGACACGAATAAATCCTTGTCTTAGTCCAGGCACAGATAGATATGCTTATTAGGCAGTTCAAATCATATCTTTGCTCAACCAGGGAGGCCTGGTTAATAGTCTCAGGTTATGGCAAAGCAGAAACAGCTTACATGTCCAGCAAATGCAGATGGAAGTAAACACAAACAGCAGATGAAGGAGGATTACTGGAAACTTGTGTATGCAGCAGGAACTCAGAGCAGAGTAGCAGGATCACCACACAGGTTCACAGGAGCAGGTGTATAGCCAGGGAGTAATCAGAGGTCAGGAGCTGGATGTAAGGCAGAATACTCTAGCACAGACTGAAGGCTGGGGTGGAGTTTTATAGCAGGAAGACAGTGCACATGAGACCAAAGACGCCATCTTGGAAAAGGGCAGTAATGCACAAAAGGTAAAAAATGTTCAGAGTCCTGACAGTAGGGTGCATTATGTATTACCATTAGGATTGATGCGAATTAATTCATACATCCCATGCCATCGTTCTCGACGGTGCATGGGAGCTGGAATACCTCATCTTACCTGCCACCCAGCTCTCTTTTTGACTAGTCATCCTGGCACGACGTCACACGCATCATGTTTCGGCAATGATGTCATGCCAATCAAAAGAAGAGCCGCAGATGACGGCAGGTAAGAGGCGGCTCACACGCTCCTGTGCTGGCAGTCCAACCGAATGAGAACGGAGCTCTGAAATGCTCTGCTAGAATGGAGTAGTGGTTGAATGTGTTTCCCACCGCAGGTTGTCACCTATCCATAGAGTAATTGGGACAACCCATGTAAGCTCTATTCACACTGCGCAACATGCAGTTTTTTAAAACCTATTTTAGCCAAAAGCAGAAGTGGACTTGGCCTGAGCACAAGATGGAAATAGTTATTTATGGAAATAGTTGTGTTGTTGCACTGATCATAGAGGATCCGGGTACCAAAATTTCCTAGGGGAAAAGGGAGCCTATGGGAAAAGGGAGTCTATGGGAAAAGGGAGCCTGGGGGAAAAGGGAGCCTATAGGAAAAGGGAGCCTGGGGGAAAAAGCCTGGGGAAAAGGGGCCTAGGGGAAAAGGGGCTTAGAGGAAAGCAAGTCTTGGAGAAAAGGGGCCAAGGAAAGTCAGTACATAAACTGGGCTTGCTCCACTCACCACTTTCCCTTTTTTTTTTTTTTTTTCTCCATCAGCAATATTTTATCCTCCTCATTATAACAGACGGGGTCATCAGTGACATGGACGAAACCAGACACGCAATTGTCCAAGCATCTAAGCTGCCCATGTCCATTATAATCATTGGGGTAGGAAATGCAGACTTTTCCGCTATGGAGTTCCTTGATGGAGATAACAGAATGCTCCGCTCTTACACCGGGGAGGAGGCGTCCAGAGACATCGTGCAATTCGTACCTTTCCGGGAGTTTCGCAATGTAAGTCGTCTGTATCATGTTCATTGTGCAGGAGACACTTGGTGGAAGTAATATCTTATGTAGTCTACACAAGAGAAGAGAAATAAAGGCAAACTGCAAGACAAAAAAGACAAATCTTCATGCATTGCATGGCTCAAAAAATTGCTGATTTCTGTATTAGGTTGTTATCGACGCAACTAGCATCCAGTCCCCAGAATTTTATGGTGCTGTATACCTGACTGATCATTGGGTAGGATGATTTTGGCAACGCCTGCATCGTAGGGGTTTATATAGCATGAAGACCAACCATGAGCCAGTTCAGGGGGCGCTGCGAGGAGATGGGCTTGGCAAAGGTGTCTATGTTCCCAATGGGCAGTAAGAACGTGTACCAGTCTCCAAGAAACCAAAGTTGGATGGGGAGATTCTCTAGCTACAGGCCTAGGAGCGGAATATATCTGTACTTGTACATCCATCTTTAAGTGACCCCTGACACTCGGATAACATATTTCCCCCAAACTTGTTAACATCCTTTTTCTTCTTCTTCATTTTTCAGGCCCCTAAAGAAACACTGGCCAAAGCCGTTCTTGCCGAACTTCCGCAACAAGTGGTCGATTACTTCAAGAGCCACAATCTCCCACCCATCAAGTCCGAGGGTGTATAACTGTCCATATAGTAACTCCCCACGTGCCATAAAAAACCCCGGTGGGCCGCCCTTGTATAAAACCAGCAACCCTGAGGTGTACGATCGTTTTGATGGCGACGCTTAAGACAATGACATTGGTTTCTGTTATTAAAGCCATTGTTTAATTTTCTAAGGCCGGAGACTGCACTGAGATCTGGTCCTGGATTGCTGCTATCGTGTCCTGGTCATCCTGGAAACGTCCATTAAATCATATGGCATTTCTAGTTGTCAGGGAGGACTCCTGCCGAACAAGACGTACAATAATGCACCTGTTTAGTGATAAAGGACAATTGAGGAACACATGGCGCTGATATTTGGAGTTGAAGCTGGGTCGTAGATTACAATATGTTACTAGTGCAACTGGTATCTTGTAACCCAGGGCTTGGGATACCATGATTCCCGCCGCAGGTAAAGAGCCACAGACAGACGTCAGCAGATCTGGGGTCCGCACAAAGAGCCAGACATTTATTAGATGAAAATGTGACTCCTCAGCGGTTCTTCCCGAGCGCTCAGTGGTTGGCTGTATACTATAAGGGTATGTGCACACGTTGCGGATTCTACTGCGGATTTTTCCGCAGCGGATTTGGAAAATCCACAGTGCAAAACCACTGCGGTTTTCACTGCGGATTTTATCGCGGTTTCTTCTGCAGATTCCACTTTCCTATTGGTGCATGTTGAAAACCGCTGCGGAATCCCGGGAAGAATTGACATGCTGCGGAAAATAATCCGCTGCGTTTCCGCGCGGATTTTTCCGCAGCATGTGCACAGCGTTTTTTTTTTCCCATAGGTTTACATGGTACTGTAAACTTTGGGGAAACTGCTGCTCATCCGCAGCGCCAAATCCGCTGCGGATCCGCAGCAAAATATTAAGTATTAAATTAAAAGTATTAAATTTGTCATACTCGGCAGCATGTCGTCCTGTGTAAATGTGCTGCCGATTAACGATGATATTCAATGCGCACAACAAATATTGAACATGCCAGTAATCGATTGCCATTCAACATGCATGTAGTTGATTTGTGGCATGTCTGCGGTGGTCTCGTAAATTGGTTGTTTACACACCGCGGTTACAAACCACAACAGCCTTCTGCCGCTGCATGTTTTCCTCACAATTATTTAATCCTCCAGCGAAACAACAGTTTTCCTTCAATAAGAAGTGGATGTGTTGAAAGGCAAGTCTGGTGTGGTTTTCAGCCACAGCATAACTGCTACATCTGAACGCAGCCTTAGATTTGTTTCCAATTTCCGAGTTCAGACTCTTGCATTGATTGAAATCCTTCATTCTCAAGAACAAGAGGTTTCTTAATTCTATAGTTTATCGTTGCCTAGGTTACAGGCCTCCGTTGCAGTCTATAAGAAGTGGACAGGTTCTTAGTCAAGGAGTTTGCAGCTGGATCCGGCTATCTTCGGTGCCCCTGCGCTCCTCCAACCATGCCTTTGGTTCGAACTGTCAATCATCAGGAGCACACTGTCTCCCGACAAGCAGGTAGCTGGGAAGCAGGGGAGTGGTGTGCTCCTGAAGACCAAAATTGGTTCCCATAGTAATAGTAGGAGCCCGGGACCACACAAGTCTAAGCTGATGGACCCCACTTTTCGGATTTATCCTGTCCTATTTATATATTGGACTTTACGTGTAAATATAAAGGGAGAGTCGGTGGATGTGCCGATGTGAGTGCACCTGATTGAAAGCTACTAGTAGAGCTCAAGAAGCCTGTGAGGGTAGTAAAGGTATAAAAAGATATATATGTGTGTGTGTGTGTGTGTATATATATATATATATATATATATATATATATATATATATATAATATTTTATGTATATTGCATATATTACTGATCCTTCTGTGTGTATCTTACAGCTTAAAGGGGTTAGTCTTCTCCAAACTCGCCCTGTCCAAATGCCTTATTAGGTTTATGGGTGTGTAGTGGAGGTACTCCCAGTTGGGAGTCCCTCTATTAGCTGGAGCACAGAGGGGCTACAAGTTTGGCGGACAGTATTAAGGAAGGTTCGGACTATGCAGATTTGCTGTGTTTTTGTGAACTGCGAATACATTCCTGTACACGTGGATGCACAGATAAACGAGCACGCTGTGGATTTTCGCCTGCATTAGTGGTTGGAGATTTATATGTCCCGTGGTTACAACACCTTTAAGTGTCCGGATTCTACAATGCAAACTGCATACAGTATGAAAGAAATCTTAGACCTGATGAGGCAGGTGTGTTTACTATAAAAATGCATCCCGGAATGTTTATATTAAAAAATTTAACCTCCCGCAATATCAAAATGAGCGGAGTTAGAGAAATGCTCTATTTAAATGGGTGGACAATTTTTTTTTTTTTTTTTTTTTTTTTAATGAGGTTAAAAAGATACATAATTTGACATGGATTTTCATAACAAGTACACCAGCCTCAGCAGGTCTAAGAAATCTACTATAAAATGTAGTGACAGATCAGCTTATGCTCGGCAGCTATAATTCCAGCAAGTATTGGGGATTTCTCCTTTAGCAATGGACCCATAGACTATCATAGGTACGAGTGCTACCAGTGAAAACCACAGACGACCAAATGATGGTGCGCGCGAGCCCTAAGCCCGTTTACACACCTCCGAAATTCTCAGTACAGGGGTGCCGCAATGTCTGCCGGACAGTGGCCTCCTGACCCAAATTCAACAGACTGTTGAAGCTCAAGTCCAAGATTGGCCAACCTAAGACTTGTCGAACTACAAATCTCAGAAGATCTCCGAGAACGTACAGTGCTTTTCACCTTGAGATGGATGTTTGCCGATATTATATATATATATATATATATATATATATATATATATATATACATACTTGTATATTTATTTTGTATATAGTCCTGTGACAATCGACAAGAACGTCTCCCAATAGACGGTAATAAGACAGCGCCAGAAAATGGAGCAAGAGCGCCTCCTCCTGGTGGAGCAGTGGTTGTGCCTATTGTACTTTGCCATCTCATGAAGCTTAGCGTACTGTTAATGTCATTCTCCTCCGTCCCTGTGTTTTTGTATTACAATACATTGCCGATCTGATGCCAGCGCCGAATAAATGCTTACAATATATCATTTTAATACACGAAGCTTTGTTCCTTATTTAATGACGTAGTGATGGCAATGGATGTTCCTGCAGTTGTATTCTCCAGGTATAGTTCTGCTGATGCACCTCCATCCATCAGAGCACATATTCTACTGACTTCTATTCTTAACCTCTCTGGAGATCCTTCTTAAAGGTAAGTTCACACAAATGAATTTTCGATCCCAGCACTGCAAAGCAACAATGCTACCAACTGAGCCACCCCAACCAGCACGGTACAAGCAAGTCACAATAAGTTGTCAGACTGGCTTAGATTTTTTGTGACTTGCTTGCTGCCGTACTTTTCGGCATGCAATTTGACTTCATTCGCTTTCATTATGCTCTGATGTAGCAGCAGCATAAAGCCATCTTTGGTGGCATTGCCTGCGGGTAAAGTCGCCACCTAACCTAAGAGGGTCTTTTTCCCCTAGAGGTAATCCAAGTCTGACTTTCATTTGTTCATTTTCATTGATCTTTTATTTATTATTACTTTTGTCAGATTCAAGTTATTTCTGTGACCATTGTGTGTTTTCTGTTATTAAACGAAGGGTACCAACAATTTTGACCACGTGTGTATGTGTCAGGTCCAGATCAATATCTGGTGTAGCACCTAGAATTATAGCCTCCTACATGTTAAATGTTAACTAGATTCTGTAGACCAGTACAATTTATGGTGATACCAAATTCTTATTATTTTTATGTTTTCCCACTTTTACACAATAACGTCCTCTTTTTATTTAACTACATCGTGCATTGGTGTCGCCATATCCTGCAAGCCATAACATATATACAGTACACACAGACACACTGCTGAAAAAATAAAGGAAGCACTAAAATACCATATCTGAGATATGCCTTAAAACAAGGAAATGATGCTCAGTAGTGTGTGTGTGGCCTCCACGTGCCTGTATGATCTCCATACAATGCCTGGACATGTTCCTGATGAGCCGATGGATGTTCTCCGGAGGGATCTTTTCTTAGACCTGGACTAAAGCATCAATCAACTCCTGGACAGTCTGTGGTGCAACGTCGCATTGATGGATGGAATGAGACATGATGTCCCAGATGTGCTAGATCGGATTCAGGTCTGGGGAACGGGCAGGCCAGTCCATAGCTTCAATACCTTTATCATGCAGAAACTGCTGCCACACTTCAGCCACATGAGGTCTGGCATTGTCCTGCATTAGGAGGAACCCAGGGCCAACCGCACCAGCATATAGTCTCACAAGGGGTCTGAGGATCTCATCTCGGTACCTAATGGCAGTCAGGCTACCTCTGTGGAGCACATGGAGGGCTGTGCAGCCCTACAAAGAAATGCCACCCCACACCATTACTGACCCACTGCCAAAGTGGTCATGCTGAAGGATGTTGCAGGCAGATCGCTCTCCACGGCGTCTCTGGACTGTCATGTCTGTCACATGTGCTCAGTGTGAACCTGCTCTCATCCGTGAAGAGCACAGGGCGCCAGTGTCGAATCTGGCAATCTTAGTGTGCTGTGGCAAATGCCAATCGCCCTGTAAGCACAACATCCACTTGTGGAAGTAAGTTCCTCATACCACCCTCATGAAGTCTGTTTCTGACAGTTTGAGCAGATACATGGATGTTAGTGGCCTATTGGAGATCCTGCTGCTGGGTTGTTGCCATCCTACGGACCCTTCCATGTCTCCTGGTGTACTGACCTGTCTCCTGGTATCTGTGCCATGCTGTAGACACTCTGATCACAGACACAGCTACCCTTCTTGCCACAGCCTGCATTGATGTGCCATCCTGGATGAGTTGCACTACCTGAGCAATTTCTGTGGGTTGCAGACAATGCCTCGTGCTACTGTGCATTACCTCTAGGGGTGAGAGCAATGACAAAATGCAAAGGTGACCAAAACAACAGCCAAAAAGATGAGAACACGGAAATGGTCTGTGGTCACCCCCTGCAGAATCACTCGTTTACAGGGGATGTCTTGCTAATTGCCCATCATTTCTACCTGTTGTCTGTTCCATTTGCACAACAGCAGGTGAGCTTGGTTTACACTCAGTGATGCTTCATAACTGGACAGTTTGATTTCACAGAAGTGTGATTGGCTTGGAGTTACATTGTGTTGTGTGTTCCCTTTATTTTATTTTTTTTTTAGCAGTGTGTGTGTATATATATATATATATATATATATATATATATATATATATATGTGTATGTATATATATATATATATATATATATATATATATTTTTTTTTTTTTTCTGTCCTTGGAGCTGTATGAGGACTTGTTTCTTGCGATTTTTTTGATTTCATTGTAAGGCCATGTGCACACGCAGCGGTTTTGATAAATCCGCAGTGCAAAACCGCTGCGTTTTTTCCTGCGGATTTATCGCAGTTTTTATTGCGGATTCCACTGCGGGTTTTCACCTGCAGTTTTCTATTGGAGCAGGTGTAAACTTGCAGCGGAATCCACACAAAGAATTGACATGCTGCGGAATGTAAACCGCTGCGTTTCCGCGCGTTTTTTTCCGCAGCATGTGCACTGCGGATTTCGTTTCCCATAGGTTTACATTATACTGTAAACTCATGGGAAACCGCTGCGGATCCGCAGCGTGTGCACATACCCTTAGACTTCCAGTGATCGGGTAGCAAAGTTGGGTTGTGAAGAGCTGACAAATGAGCCCCTCCTGCTAATAACTTAGATGCTGCTGCCAGTACCAGGGGTTTGGGGGAAGGGGCAAAACTTCTGAGTGGGCCCCTAACTAGGTAACCCAAATTACAAATATGGTGGCGCAGCCTAATAGTGGGTATAGAGGAACCTCAGCAGATGACCACACTGTTACTAATAAAAATCTCTATACAAAGACCAACCCTGATATTACCGCCACATAGTGGTAGATACCAGTGCTTCAGAACATGTGTGCTCCTTTGACAGTCACAATAACCAGAGTGCCCCTATAACAATAAGTGCCCACATAACATTTCATAATGTCCCGAGTCCCCCCTGTACAGCTCCCCTCTATACAGTATAACGCCCCCACACAGTATACTGACCCCTTAGTAGCCCTCAAACTGATGGCCCCCACACTGTATGATGGCGTCCACACTGTACAAAGGCCCCACATTAGCTTCTACACTGTACGATGGCCCTCACAGTAGTCCCCACACTGTATGATAGCCCCCACACTGTACAAAGGCCCTACATTAGCTCCCACACTGTATGATAGCCCCCTTAGTAGCCCACACTATGTATGATGGCATCCCCTTAATAGCCCTCACTATTTATGGGGACCGCCTTAGCAGCCCCCACTATTTTTGAAGGGTCCCCACACATTATGGTCATAACACAATTGTAAAAGAAAAAAAATAAACATCATATACGTACCTCACCCCAGCACCAGACAACGGCAGGTCCTGGGCTGACGAATGTCATAGCTGTCATAAATAATAAATACATTTAGTTGTCATAAATAAAGCAATCTTATATAAACATATAGATGTTGGATATGTAGATGTCCTATAGATATATAAAGTCACAAGCCCCCCTATATATTATAAACTTGCCTTTCACGTGGCACTAAAGGGTGTTTAGCCTTAACCGAATAAACAAATAATTTGATCATTTTTGATAACCAACCCAGGTAAAGCAGATAGCTGAAGGCTTATAATATTAGGCTGGGAAGTTCCTTCATTAGGCCGGCCTCACACTAGCGAGTTTTACGGACGTATGAGCGCATAAACTACGTCCGTAAAATTCGCATTACACACGGCCCAATGATTTCCTATGTCCCAGCTCCTATCTGCCGTATATTACGCATCCGTAATATACAGTCTTGTACGGCCGTAGAAAATCACAGCATGCTGCGTTTGTCACCGTATTGCGCAAAAAAATCGCCAATGAAAGTCTATGGGGGCGAGAAAAATACGGATTCCACACGGACCAGCAGTGTGACTTGCGAGAAATACGCAGCGGTGTTAGTGAAAAGTCGGTAATTCAATTGCCGGCTTTTCATTTCTCCTTCACAAACCCGACATGAAATGAGACATGGTTTACATACAGTAAACCAGTGATTTTCAACCAGTGTTCCGCGGCACACATGGTTGGGTGTGCCGCGGGGAAAGTTCCCCAAACTATGGTGCCCCCTTTGTTTTGTTCCCCGGCAATGCGCAGCGATGCGCAGTCAAGGAATAACACATGCGCAAGCTTTGAACGCTCGCGCGACTTAATGACGTCACCGAGGCCGGCGCGTCATCCTGAGAGCGGAGAGACTCTCGCATTTGCCCGCCGCCAAGGTAATGCCCGCCAATAATGCTGTGTATAATCATTAAGTCCACAACAGCTCATTAACAGTTAATCAGCTGTTGCTGACTATATGACCTTTTGCCTGAGTATATGAACTGTTGGCAGAATACGCAGCATATGAGCTGGTACTTTTAGTACCTGGCAGAGGTCCTTTAAGTGTGGCAGATAATGTAATACTCTTCTATTTTAGTGTGTGGCTGCGCACACTATCTCAGCAGTGATGGAGAAGTATTTGAGAATGGAAAAGGCAAATGCCGAACAGGACCCTGGACACAATTCTAACCCAGATGAAGGCCCTAGTATGAGAGGTCGACAAAAGAAAAAAGACAAGACGGTGAGCTCAAGGCAATACAGTGAAAGCTATCTTTCATTTGGATTTACTTTCACTGGGGATGCGACAGCACCAACACCACTGTGCTTGGTGTGTGGTGAGAAGCTATCCAATAGCGCCATGGTGCCAAGCAAGCTTAAACGCCATCTCCAAACGAAACACCCTTCCGTTCAAAACAAGCCGATGGAGTATTTTGTACGCGTACGTACAAACAATGAGAAAGGGGCAACTTTTTTGAGAAAAAGCACAAAGGTAAATGAGACAGCCCTCAAAGCTAGCTACATTGTTGCTGAACTCATAGCTAAATCAAAAAAGTCACACACTGTGGCAGAAACATTAATACTGCCAGCTTGTAAAGCTATTGTAAATGAGATGCTTGGCCCTGACGCAGCCAAAGAGATAGCTAAAGTGCCTCTCTCTGATAACACAATTGCCAGACGGATTGATGACATGTCTGCGGACATTGAAACAGTTGTTTTGGAAAAGGTGCGGATCAGTACGAAATTTGCCTTGCAACTTGATGAGTCGACGGATATCAGTGGACATTGTCAGCTGTTGGCCAATGTGCGTTTTGTGGATGGAGAAGCCATTAGAGAAAACTTCCTATTTTGCAAGGCACTGCCAGAAAAATCAACAGGAGAGGTAATATTCCAGGTCACATCGGAATATCTTGATAAAAGTGGGCTTACATGGGAAAACTGCACAGGTGTCTGCACTGATGGAGCCGCAGCCATGGTCGGGCGCATCAAAGGCTTTGTAAGTAGGGTTAAAGAAAGAAACCCAGATGTTCTTGTTACCCACTGTTTCTTGCACCGTGAGGCCCTCGTTGCAAAGACCTTACCAGCAGATCTAGCTCCCGTGTTGGATGATGTTGTGCGCATAGTGAACTTTGTGAAGACGCGACCTTTGAGATGTCGCTTATTTGCGTCTTTGTGTACAGAAATGGGAGCGGAACATAAAATCTTATTGCTCCACACGGAGGTCAGGTGGCTGTCACGCGGCAAAGTGCTGGCCCGTGTGTATGAGTTGCGAGAGGAACTTAAAATATTTCTGACAAACGAGAGGTCCGATTATTCAAAGCTGCTTGCAAGTGATGAGTGGTGTGCAAAGCTGGCATACCTGGCTGATATATTTCAATATCTGAATGAACTAAACACACGGATGCAAGGCCGAAATGAAAACCTGCTTACAAGCACTGATAAAATGAACGGATTCCGTTTAAAGTTGCAGCTCTGGCAGCAACATGTGCAGGGTGGCAACCTTCAGATGTTCCCGCTCACCGAGAAACTGCATGATGACAATACTGCTGCAATGTGCGAGGTGATTGGCAGACATTTGAAAACTCTTGAGGAGAAGTTATCATTTTATTTCTCTTCAACCTTCACAGAATGCCTTGACTGGGTTAGGGACCCATACAGCTCATTATCCGTTGCTGGAAAGGACATGACTTTAAAGGAGCAAGAGGAACTCGAGGAACTCATTGAACTGAAGCAAGATCGCGGTTTAAAGCTAAAGTTTGCTGATCTTCCTTTGGACAGTTTTTGGTTATCTGTTGCCAAGGAGTTCCCCATTCTGGCCAACAAAGCTATTTTGACATTGCTCCCATTTTTGACCACATATCTATGTGAGCTGGGCTTCTCAAGCTTGACTGCGATAAAAACTAAAAACAGGGAGAGACTGAGAACTGTTGAGGAAGAGCTTCGTGTGTGTCTTTCCACCATTCCTGCCAGGATATCCCTTTTGTGTTTATCGAAACAGGCCCAGGTTTCACACTGAGTGAGTATAAATACATTTAGAATCTATATTATTAACTATATGTAGAATATGTACTGTTTTAGTGTCATTTTGTGCCATTTTGGTTGGTGGTGTGCCCCGGGATTTTTTAAGTATAAAAAGTGTGCCGCGGCTCAAAAAAGGTTGAAAATCACTGCAGTAAACCATCTCATATCCCCTTTTTTTTTTTTTGCATATTCCACACTACTAATGTTAGTAGTGTGTATGTGCAAAATGTGGGCGCTGTAGCTGCTAAAATAAAGGGTTAAATGGTGGAAAAAATTGGCGTGGGCTCCCGCGCAATTTTCTCCGCCAGAGTGGTAAAGCCAGTGACTGAGGGCAGATATTAATAGCCAGGAGAGGGTCCATGGTTATTGGCCCCCCCCTGGCTACAAACATCTGCCCCCAGCCACCCCAGAAGAGGCATATCTGGAAGATGCGCCTATTCTGGCACTTGGCCACTCTCTTCCCACTCCCTGTAGCGGTGGGATATGGGGTAATGAAGGGTTAATGCCACCTTGCTATTGTAAGGTGACATTAAGCCAGATTAATAATGGAGAGGCGTCAATTATGACACCTATCCATTATTAATCCAATTGTCTGAAAGGGTTAAAAAACACACACACACATTATTAAAAAGTATTTTAATGAAATAAACACACCGGTTGTTTTAATATTTTATTGCTCTCTCAATCCAGCAGAACACCCTCGCTTGGCAAAATAATAAACCCACAATATACATACCTTCGGATGACCTGTCACGTCCCACGAGGTAATCCATCTGAAGGGGTTAACTCAATTTACAGGCAGGAGCTGCGCTAAAACACTCGCTCGTGCCTGTAACCCCCGGGGAATGAATGAAAGCTGAGTGATCTGTACTTACATTGAGTTGCGTTGAGGCGCCCTCTGGTGGATGAACTCATATGAACTCGAGCGTGGGAACTTTTCCAAGGCTCCAGTTCATGAGAACATCCACCAGAGGGCGCCTCACCGCAACTCAATGTAAGTACAGATCACCCAGCTTTCATTCATTCCCTGGGGGTTACAGGTACGAGCGAGTGCTTTAGCGCAGCTCCTGCCTGTAAATTGAGTTAACCCCTTCAGATGGATTACCTCGTGGGACGTGACAGGTCATCCGAAGGTATGTATATTGTGGGTTTATTATTTTGCCAAGCGAGGGTGTTCTGCTGGATTGAGAGAGCAATAAAATATTAAAACAACCGGTGTGTTTATTTCATTAAAATACTTTTTAATAATGTGTGTGTGTTTTTTAACCCTTTCAGACAATTGGATTAATAATGGATAGGTGTCATAATTGACGCCTCTCCATTATTAATCTGGCTTAATGTCACCTTACAATAGCAAGGTGGCATTAACCCTTCATTACCCCATATCCCACCGCTACAGGGAGTGGGAAGAGAGTGGCCAAGTGCCAGAATAGGCGCATCTTCCAGATGTGCCTTTTCTGGGGTGGCTGGGGGCAGATGTTTGTAGCCAGGAGGGGCCAATAACCATGGACCCTCTCCTGGCTATTAATATCTGCCCTCAGGCACTGGCTTTACCATTCTGGCGGAGAAAATTGCGCGGGAGCCCACGCCAATTTTTTCCGCCATTTAACCCTTTATTTTAGCAGCTACAGCGCCCAAATTTTGCACATACACACTAACATTAGTAGTGTGGAATATGCCAAAAAAAGGGGATATGAGATGGTTTACTGTATGTAAACCATGTCTCATATCCTGTCGGGTTTGGGAAGGAGAAATGAAAAGCCGGCAATTGAATTACCGGCTTCTCTGATATCTCGCGCTGAATTAAATATAAATACAGAATATATATATATGTGTCTCAATGACATATATATATATATATATATATATATATATACACTGTTTTCCCGAACATTTGAGCACATAAATCCATTAGATGTCGGTTTTGCAAGCCTGCGAGAAAATATCGCAGTACGGATGCCATACGGATTACATACGGAGGATGCCATGCGCAAAATACGCTGACACACCCTGCCTACGGATGACATATGGACCACTATTTTGGGGACATTTCTGCGTATTACGGCCTTAAAAAACGGACCGTATTTTTATACGCTGAGTGTGAGGCCGGCCTTATTGGGCCCTTCCCAGCCTAAAAATACCAGCCCACAGCTGCTCCAGACATGGCGCATCTCTTGTGGTGCTTCACCTTGACTCTTCCTGATTGCCCTGGTGCGGTTGCAATAGGGGTAATGGTAGTTTGGGGTTGATGACAGCTGTGAATTGTCTAAAAACACAGCTGCCATCAACCCCTGAGGTTAGAAATGGATAGGTGTCTATCAAACACTCCCATTACTAACTCGGTAAGTAAAAAAACGGACAAAAATATTTTATTTTAAAAACACAAAAAAATTATTTCCTTGGTTTACCAATTTATTAAGAAGAAAAAAAGCAAAACAATGCAGGTCCGAAGTAGTCCACACATGTAAACCGGAAAGACGTAAAAAGAGAACACTAAAAACAAGACACTGTCTCTTGTTCACCAGTTTATTAGCTGAGTTCCCACGACGTTCCCGGATTCTGACAATCAACTGCTACGAAGCTTCGTTCTGAGGCTCCATAGGCTTTGAGCAGCAGCCTAACAACCGGGCTTGATGACAGATGTGTTTTGAGACAATTCACAGCTGACTTTAACCCCAGAATCCCATTACCCTGATTGCTAACGCACCCGGCCAACCAGGAAGAGACGGGCAAAGCGCCAGAATTGTCGAGTCTCATAATGGTTCACTTCTGGGGTGGCTGCAGGCTGCTATTTTTAGGCTGTGAAGGGCCCAATAATGATGGACCTTCCCAGCCTGATAATATCAGCCTCAGCTGTCTGCTTTACCTTTGCTGGTTATCAAAATAAAGGGGACCTCACTTCATTTTCTTTAATTTAATATATTAAGCTCTTCACCAACTTAGATGTATAGTTACGTCTAAGGTGGCCTCCCCATTTGCTGCTGGCTCCGGTCAATGAACCCGCAACTTTTTCGACACATGGATGAGCAGGGACTCATAGATTAACCCCTTCCTGACCTCGGACGGGATAGTACGTCCGATGTCAGCTCCCCTGCTTTGATGCAGGGCTCCGCGGTGAGCCCGCATCAAAGCCGGGATATGTCAGCTGTTTTGAACAGCTGACATGTGCCCGCAATAGCGGCGGGTGAAATCGCGATTCACCCGCCGCTATTAACTAGTTAAATGCCGCTGTCAAACGCAGACAGCGGCATTTAACTACCGCATCCGGCTTGGCGGCCGGAAATTACGTCATCGCCGACCCCGTCACATGATCAGGGGTTGGCGATGTGTCAGGACAGTAACCATAGAGGTCCTTGAGACCTCTATGGTTACTGATCGCCGGTAGCTGTGAGCGCCACCCTGTGGTCGGCGCTCACAGCACACCTGCAATTCTGCTGCATAGCAGCGAACGTGAGATCGCTGCTATGTAGCAGAGGCGATCGGGTTGTGCCTGCTTCTAGCCTCCTATGGAGGCTATAGAAGCATAGCAAAAGTAACAAAAAAAGGAAAAAAAAATGTGAAAAAAATGAAAAAAAATATAAAAGTTTAAATCACCCCCCTTTCGCCCCAATCAAAATAAATCAATTAAAAAAAAATCAAATCTACACATATTTGGTATCGCCGTGTTCAGAATCGCCCGATCTATCAATAAAAAAAAAGCATTAACCTGATCGCTAAATGGCGTAGCGGGAAAAAAATTCGAAACGCCAGAATTACGTTTTTTTGGTCGCCGTGACATTGCATTAAAATGCAATAACGGGCGATCAAAAGAACGTATCTGCACCAAAATGCTATCATTAAAAACGCCGGCTCGGCACACAAAAAATAAGCCCTCAACCGACCCCAGATCATGAAAAATGGAGACGCTACGAGTATCGGAAAATGGCGCATTTTTTTTTTTTTTTAGCAAAGTTTTGAATTTTTTTTCACCACTTAGGTAAAAAATAACCGAGACATGTTAGGTGTCTATGAACTCGTACTGACCTGGAGAATCATAATGGCAGTTTTAGCATTTAGTGAACCTAGCAAAAAAGCCAAGCAAAAAACAAGTGTGGGACTGCACTTTTTTTGCAATTTCACCGCACTTGGAATTTTTTTTCCCGTTTTCTAGTACACGACATGGTAAAACCAATGAGTCGTTCAAAAGTACAACTCGTCCCGCAAAAAATAAGCCTTCACATGGTCATATGGACGGAGAAATAAAAAAGTTATGGCTCTGGGAAGGAGGGGAGTGAAAAACGAACATGGAAAAACGAAAAATCCCAAGGTCATGAAGGGGTTAACATTGGTGCGAGTGCAATCCGACTTTTTATCGTATTGCGCGCGGCGTATTTATACGCAGATGTGAGCGAATCCTTACTTTGCAGGTACAAGTAGTGTGATTATCAAAGTTTTTTTTTTTAAAAAAAGTTTGGGCTTTTTCACATGTTGCGTTTTGCACAGAAAAACAGTTCTTTCTAGCACCTCATTGTGAATGCATACCTACTGTATATATGCAGAGCTGGCTCCCTCTAGTGGTGGCTGGAGGTATACTCTTATACTGAAGGCTATGGCAGCCTGCAGGCAGACTGTGTGTGTCAGGTTGTTATGGACAAATGCTCTAGTTTTATTATATTCCTTTTCCCCAACGAAAACCTCCTGTCAGCCCCGGTCACCCTGAATGACAGCCGCCAGCAGCAACTCTGCTGGTCACGTGACGGCCCCTCCACGCCTGCAGGCTTGTTTTGACACGTGGTTAGGGCGCATTCTGATGACGTCATGCAGGCAGATCTGCAGCCAGAACAGTGTGCTGCGCCCGGCAGAGCAGAAGCAGCGGAGGGAGGAAGAGGAGCCGACGTCCGTACAGCGAGCGCAGACTTCCGTACGGGGCTGACGGTGCCTTTCTCTGTGTCCCGTAGTGGCCGCTCCTGAGCCCCGATCCTTGGTACATGAGCCCATGTTATAGCTGCTGCCCGGTAGGGGGCAGAGGTCAGTGTACAGGGGGCAGCATGCTGCAGCTAAGGCAGAGCCCGGGTATAACGTCAGCCTTGTAGCCCTGTACATCAATTATATAGCATTCAATACCCCTGTATACCCTCTATATAGCATTCAATACCCCTTATATAGCATTCATTGCCCCTGTATACCCTCTATATAGCATTCATTACCCCTGTATACCCTCTATATAGCATTCATTGCCCCTGTATACCCCCTATATAGCATTCATTGCCCCTGTATACCCCCTATATAGCATTCATTGCCCCTGTATACCCTCTATATAGCATTCATTGCCCCTGTATACCCCCTATATAGCATTCATTACCCCTGTATACCCTCTATATAGCATTCATTACCCCTGTATACCCTCTATATAGCATTCATTACCCCTGTATACCCCCTATATAGCATTCATTACCCCTGTATACCCTCTATATAGCATTCATTACCCCTGTATACCCTCTGTATAGCATTCATTACCCCTGTATACCCTCTATATAGCATTCATTACCCTCAGTACAGCATTACTAATGGGTGGATTACTTCCATGTAATCCAGCCATTCTCCTTCCTGCAGCCCTCTGTGCACAGTGCAGGGTTACACTCCATGCATATTGCATGGTCCCATCCCCTGTAGCCTGAGATTAGCTCCCTCGACCTTGAGTATAGCATACATCCCCCCCGTCTTCTACCTCATCTGCATATACAGCCTGTATATCACCCCGTGCATTCCTGTCCTGTGATATGTAATACATCCCTATATTCTCCCATCATTCCAGTACAGCTGAACACCATACATTCCTCCCCTATATATGACAGAGAATTCCTACCTGCATCATCTTCCAGATCTATAGCTGTTCCCCAGGACTTATCTGGTGGCTGCAGCCTGCCACCCTCTAGGACTTTGTATTATTTGCTGTAGCTTTATTAGAGATTATTCCCATCCCCCTACTGCCCCAATTCCACCTTCCGTTACCAAAAATGTCAGAGACAAACTCTATGACTGTGGTGTCAGATCCCCAGCATGCCATTAAACTTCTTCGGGCTCTGGGCTGTTTTCGGGAAGAATCTGACTTCTGCGATGCCGTCCTGGTGGTGGAGGAACAGGAGATCCCAGTACAGAAGAATATTTTGGCAGCCGCAAGTCCCTATATAAGGTAAACCATGGTTTCCATGTGATGTTGGGAGTAGTAGTACTGCGCTCCTTCCTTGTGCAGTCACTATCATTTTCATATGCTTATGCATAGATTAGAATAGTGTGAAACTTTGTAATAGAAATCTTCTTAAGAGCCACTTCTCCTGCTCCCCCTCTCATCTCATCATTCGCTTTGAGAAAATACTAAAATCCTTCTTGGTAAAAGCAAGATGGCTTGCCAGTTGATTAACAGATTAGGTTACAGCTGCCTTGTAAAGTCTATGGAGAGGTGAGAGGAAGCAGAGCTAAAAATAATAGGCACAGATAGTGCTGCTTTCTTGTACATAAAAGAATATTCAGGAACACCGCAGAACAGGCAAATCCAATATGGTTGGTAACAAGTATCCAAAAAGTTACCTCAAGCCCCCCCCCCCCCCCCCTTAAAATAAAATAGTATGCAAAATTAGAGAGAGCAACACTGCAGAAAAAATGTTATTTATTGCATCTAATCCGTCCACAACAAAGAGCAATGTTTCAGTTCTTCTATAGGGCCAAAATTTTCTCTGGTGTTTGACTGCTGTTTAGTGCTGGATTCACAGCAACACTGCACAATACTAGTAAGGTGCTTGCTTAGCTATCATTGGCAGTGAAGCCAGTACTGGGCATGCTGAATAGAGCCAACATTTTCTCTGGTGTTTAATACTGCTGTTTAGTGCTGGATTCACAGCAAACACTGTTCAAAACTAGTAAGGCGCTTGTTTAGATATCATTGGCGGTGAAGCCAGTACTGGGCATGCTGGATATTGTAGCCAAAGAGAGCTGCTACAGCCAGAGGTGCAACTGTGGCATCAAATTTGTATGAAATATGGGATCAATTGTACATGTATGGTGCTGTAGGCAAATGGGGCCACATTCACAGCTAAGTGAGGATGATGAAGGAGTCAGCATCAATCACAGGTAAAGGGGCTGGATGGCAGTCTTGCAGGAGTTGCCATCTGACCCCTTGTGATAGTTTGCATTCAACGTGGGACAAGTATGATGACCATTTTCTACAATACACCGGCCTCCAGGGCCCATATAGGATATTATATGACAAAGAAAGAAATAACCCCTTTAAGCCGAAGAATTGTCATCGGCGACCGTTCTCCAAGTCTGTGCACATACTGTAATTATAATCAATGTCCAATTTTCTAGCTACAGAATCAACATAGGATATTACCAGCCAGGTCAATAAGGATGATGGACGTGTTTTGTTAATAAAAAAAAAAAAGTCACTTTAATCTACTGAAGTGTCAGCTTCTTCTTAGATCTGCCCTCTCCCCTTCCCTACCTGCAGCTAAATGGTTACTGATGCAGTACAGAGGTGAATCCGGATTCCTCCCTATCCAGTGACTCATCAGGTGTTGGGTTCTGCGTAACCCCGCTGGCCGTGAAGTGGTTAAGCCAGTGATTAAAAGTGGCTGACATTGCAAGTATTCAGAAAAGGGAGTGTCAGTGAGAGCGCCCCGCAGGGCGAGTCCCGGGCCGTGTAGTGCACCGTCTCCAATTTCACGCTTTCTCTTGTGTCACAGACAGTGCAGTGCTCCTCCATTGACACGAGTTGTTTGTTCTGTCGACTTGTTACATTTTGCAACAGATTAACTTGTAAAGTTGCATAGGGCAAGTCACTGTCTCTGGGGAGGGGGCCAAAATCACCACCAGGAATCTGTTATCTGGTGTCCCCGATGCAAAAATTTGTGCTGTCCCTTTGTTACTCATCAGGCATATCCTAGAAAAGTGCTTTTATACTTCGCCAAGCAGTCTGAAAGATGGGCTCTGTGCACCCCCAGGCGGTCAAAACTATGATTGACGTGGCTGATGTCCCTCTACTAGCTCTAAGCCACTACTCCAAAAAGTGCAAGGTCTACTACTGGAGTTGGATGACGTTGGGACACGGCAGAATAGCTTGGCTGTAGGTGACAAGGGTGGTTTGGACTCGCCTTTTGGACCGGTGACATGCATAAAATCATCTCTCCATGATATGCCAGACTCAAGCTTAGAAAGCTGTTCAGGCACCTAACAACAAAGGGTGGCTTGGAAAAGCAAAAACCCATTAATTTTAATGGTGTAGTGGAAGCCGCTATTATGTTTGAGTATTTTTTTTTGGGGGGGGGTTCTTCCTCTCTGCAGTTAGAGACCCCTTTATAAGCAAGGCAGACAGGCTATTTGTTTCTAAAGTTGCTTCATACATTGGCACCAGGTAATGACTGTTTTCGGATCTCCGTCCAGGGCAATTACAGCGCAGAGACATCAGACGCTCGGTCCCGGCAGGGTGCGGCGCCTGTACCCTGATGATACTTTAGTAGAACTTTGTCCCTGGTTTTAAGAAGTAATTGGAGTTATTTCTGTGCATTAAGCAAAAATCGAACCCTGGGTGGCAGAGTGTCGTGGAGGAACTCCGGGCCCTCTTGAGCTGGCCGCGTCTTTGCTCCGAGACTCTCTGAACCCTAGATGCCTCCTGGTTGAGTCGTTCATATTGCTCAGGCTGGATTTTTTTTTTTGCATGGATCATCTTTTTTGCAATGGTTTCATTCATTTGTTGTTTTATTTTTTTGACAAATGCCATTGTAGCTTTTATTCCACTTTTTGGAGCAAAAAGAATATGAAAGATTCCAGGAGGACAGATTTACTCAAAAAAAAGAAAACCAGCAGTGTCATTTTTCAGAGAAGATACAGTGTGTGAAAAGCACCCTCATCATGTCTCACTGTTGTGTCTTGGGTTGGGCGTATGTTTTAATCGAGATCTCCTTTCCCAGGGCAGTAGAAATAAGCAGACGGGCAACACCCTGACCTCAGATCTCCTAATCCAAGGTGGAGCCCAGAGACAGAGCTTCAGTCAAAGGGAAATTGACAAATAAGTGTTTGTCTCCTCGACAAAAACTAACCCAAGAGTCTTCGGACTGTCAAAGTCACAAAAATAAGTTTTTATGCCCCATCTCGTATCCACAGGGTGATCAGTGACCATTGTATCCTGCCGTCTCATTTACGTGACTCCTTATCCGGTGTTCTTGCTCCGAGTCTTGAAGTCATCCTTGGACAAATACCAATAATTGTTTAATTTTATGCGTTTTTCTGCGGCGCTGCCAAGCCTTTGTTTATGTCATCATGCACCCGGGCTAAACATGACTGATCTGCGATGGTTATCCCACCCCATGCGAAAAGACTGGACAGAATAAGGAGCTTCCCTCCTTCCCAGCAGGACCATTTGTCTCTTACTGCATCGCTAACAGTGAGACTGTCGGGTACTGGCCGCTCCCTGGGGCTTATGACAACACTTCCGGTCACTGCTATGGCCCTAATCATCCTTATAAAAAGGGAATCTGTGTGCAGCCTGTGCACGGAAGAAGCGGCACACAAATCACAGATTGCAAAGCCAGCTTAAAGGTACCTTCACACTAAACGACTTTGCAACGATAGCGATCCGTGACGTTGCAGCGTCCTGGATAGCGATATCGTTGTGTTTGACACGCAGCAGCGATCTGGATCCCGCTGTGATATCGCTGGTCGTTGCTGAAAGTCCAGAACTTTATTTGGTCGTCAGATCGGCGTGTATCGTCGTGTTTGACAGCAAAAGCAACGATGCCAGCAATGTTTTACAATGGTAACCAGGGTTAATATCGGGTTACTAAGCGCAGGGCCGCGCTTAGTAACCCGATATTTACCCTGGTTACCAATGTAAAAGTAAAAAAAACAGTACATACTCACCTTCTGATGTCCGTCAGGTCCCTGGCCGTCTGCTTCCCGCACTGACTGTGAGCGCCGGCCGGCCGTAAAGCACAGCACAGCGGTGACGTCACCGCTGTGCTCTGCTTTTACTTTACGGCCGGCCGGAGCTCACAGTCAGTGCGGGAAGCAGACGGCCAGGGACCTGACGGACATCAGAAGGTGAGTATGTACTGTTTTTTTTTACTTTTACATTGGTAACCAAGGTAAACATCGGGTTACTAAGTGCGGCCCTGCGCTTAGCAACCCGATGTTTACCTTGGTTACCCGGGGACTTCGGCATCGTTGGTCGCTGGAGAGCTGTCTTGTGTGACAGCTCTCCAGCGACCACACAGCGACGCTGCAGCGATCGGCATTGTTGTCGATATCGCTGCAGCGTCGCTTAATGTGAAGGTACCTTAAGATTTATGGTACCTAAAGGTCCGTTTTGACTGACCAATATTTGGGGGATGAGCACCCTTGGGGAGGGGATGATCATTTCCAACTATCAGTCCATCTAACCAGGTAGGCAAAGTTTTGCCTAAAGGCCCACTTTGGCCAGGACTGTGGAGTCAGAGTCGGAGTCCGTGTCATGGAAATGTTTGAGTTGGAGGTTTGGCTTCCCGACTCCACAGCCCTGATTTTGACGAACCAATATTTGAGGGACGAACGCCCGTGGTGAGGGGGACAATCATATCTAACGACCAGTCCATTTAAACAGGCCGGCAAATATCATGATATTCACTGCAAACTGTGTGATTGTATTAAAAGGCTATTCCCATTTTCATAGATGGATATTGTCGGATAGGGCTTTTGAATATAAAAGCCATTTTAGTTGATGGCTTAATTAAAATTTTCAGCCTTTCTTGAGATATTAACACTTTTCTTTGTTTACAGCTCGTTGCCTTGGAGACCGACCACCGCTGGTACAAAACAGAACATACACTGTGTTTACAAGCTCCTTTTCTATTGATCTTGTAAGCACTGTTTATAAACTGGCCAGGATATCTGGAGCACACTTTTACCTTTTTAATCCCAGCCCGCTTTACTGCTGTGCTTACAAGTTAGACAGCAGTGGTGGTCGGTTTCCAAGGCGACAAGCTGTAAACAAAAGGAAAAAAAAGTTTATTTCTTGAATGGCTTCAGATTTTAATAAGCAGTAAATTACAAAAGTGTTTTGTTACGTATGCTATGACGTCAATGGATTGGGCATGTTGAAATCCAGCATGCCTGATTGTTCTTTCTCACAACATTTGTCATCGGGAGTCCCCCATATACATTCAATGGATGTCCAGTCCCACTGAAATTGACTGATTTGGCTATGGTTTTCTCCACTGTGTATGGGCACAGTAAGTACTGCCGGTATTAGTGTAAATGGGATTATTATTGGGGTTAGAGGGTTACAGTTTTCTGGCCATCATTAGTTTTTATTTAAGAATTTTCTCTAAAAATGGCAACCTTTTTACATAATAAGACAGGACACTGGACAACGATTCTTTCTCCGTCCAACATTAACCTGCTTTTTTTTATCATCGCAGAGCAAAGCTGAGCTATAACCCCCCCAAATATGACGGATCTCCATACAGGATTGACATGGAAGGAATATCAGTGTCCATCATAAAGGAAATTCTGGATTACATATTCAGCGGACAGGTATCACATTAATCCGCGTGTAGGCTACTTCCTAACTACAAATTTCTGTATTTTGTAAATTTTTTGCCCCCTGTCTTGCATTGGAGGATTCCAGGGGCTGGGAGGACCTTGATACAACGTGGTCGATTGTATCTCTGTATTCACTTTTTTTTAGTTCTCACCAACTTACAGAGTATATCTTTTTTTTTTTTCTGTCCTGAATCAAAAGTACACAAGAAAACGAGAAACTTTGTAATTTATCTTATTACAGAAATCTGCTTCTTTCTCCTCCTGGACTAATCACAGCTAAAATCTTCAGGTAATGTGGAATTTTCCCATTACTGAGATAGTAGGTGATAGTTGGTGCTCATAAAGTTCTATGGAACTTGCAGTAGCTCCTCCCCCTCCATAGAATATCAAAAGCACCAAATGTCATCTATCTCCATAATGGGAAAATCTGTATTCACTGTTGTACAGATGATTTGACAGCTTTTACCCAAAGATCTAGTAAGGTAAAGTTTTCTAATTTTCAGAATTACTATTGATATATTAAATAAAAATTAAAACGACTGTGGCTCTTTAATCTAAAACTATTTAGAACGTGTATCGTTTAACTCCTGCAATATGTATAAAAATGTTGTCTTTTCTCTTCCTGGGTAGATCAGACTGAGCGAAGAAACGATCCAGGATGTGGTGCAGGCCGCCGATCTCCTGCTCCTCACCGATCTGAAGACCTTGTGCTGCGAGTTCCTGGAGGGCTGTATTACGGCTGACAACTGCATCGGCATCCGAGATTTCGCGCTGCATTATTGTCTGAACCACGTGTACCATCTGGCCACAGAGTATCTAGAGACCCACTTCAGAGACGTCAGCAGCACAGAGGAGTTCTTAGAACTTGGGCCAACAAAGCTGAAAGAGGTCCTGTCTCTGGAGAAGCTGAACGTGGGCAACGAAAAGTACGTGTTCGAAGCCGTGCTCAGGTGGCTTTCCCATGACATCGAAGTGCGCAAGGTAAGGGGCTCATCTAGAATACCAGACACAGTGACAATGGGGAGATGTAGAATTTATTTTTTTATAGTTTAAAAACTTTTTTTTTAAAAAATCAAGTAACCCCTTTTATGAAGATTGCCATTAGGCTCTTTTTTTTCTTTTTTAAAGCCAAATTCTGGAGTGGATTCAAGAAGGTGCAATTTTTTTGCATCCCAACCCCCCCCCTCCTCCACCTGAGCGATATCCTATAGGACAACTCCTTTTTATAAGTTTTGGAAAACCCTTACAAGGTATCTAATATGACAACAAACTTAAAAGGGCATTCTAAACTAGAACAAAAGGGACTCCATCCTATTTACTGGAGAGGTCATAATTGTTAGATTGGTGTTAGAGCTTCACGGAGCTCCAGAACAGTGTGTGGTACATGGTTCTCCTCTGACCGTGACTCTCCAAAACAGGGTGTGGTACATGGATCTCCTCTGACCGTGACTCTCCAGAACAGGGTGTGGTACATGGGTCTCTTCTTACCGTGACTCTCCAGAACAGGGTACGGCACACTTGTCTCCTCTTACCGTGACTCTCCAAAACAGGGTACAGTACACAGGTCTCCTCTTACCGTGACCCTCCAGAATAGCATACGGTACACGGGTCTCCTCTTACCGTGACCCTTCAGAACAGAATACGGTAGACGGGTCTCTTCTGACAGTAACTCTCCAGAACAGGGTACAGTACACGAGTCTCCTCTTTCCGTGACTCTCCAGAACAGGGTACGGTACACGGGTCTCCTCTGACCGTGACCCTCCAGAACACGGTACGGTACACAGTTTTCTTCTGACTGTGACCCTCCAGAACAGGGTACGGTACTCTGTTCTCCCCTGCTCTTCTGACCGTGACCTGGAGGAGTTGGTTAGTGTATATAATTGCACACTGCTCCAGTGATGACAGCTAGGCTAGCACTCTTTATGCTGGGCACCCTATGTCTGTGTCGTAGACCCTGAATGGAGTGGCATGTCCTATGGGCAACCGACTGCTCTCTTGGCTGAAGTTTTGTGGCCCAGAGAGAATGAGTAGCTAAAATTGCGATCAAGCTGAATATTGCCCAGCCGGTGCTGAGATCACCACTTGGTATTAGTGATGTGGCTCTCGTGTATCCCGGTCATGCCTGAGTCTGCTGCCACATCTGTCATTTCCTCTGCTTTTTGGGTACGTGCACATAATGTCCTTTATACACAATCATACCTGCTGAGGAAAACTCTACAGGAAAAGCGCTGTCTGCGTTTCCCTGTTGCCTTGTAGCGTAATTTTTAGTGTTTTCTTTCTTTCTTTATTTTTTGTTTTATTTTGTTAAATGTATAGATAAAATATTGAGCGGCTTCCATATGGAACGGACCGGTCACTTCTTTTAACCGCTTTATTTCTTTGCAAGCCTGAAATGGTTAAAAGATGCTGAAAAGCCTGAAGATATGAACAGCAGGTTGTTTTTCCATATCAATGCTTATGTTCATTGCTTTTTTTTGTATGTTTATTTAGTGCTTTTTAAGGCGGGTTACGGACTATATTCCATCAAATCCATAGGCGGTATACGTACTGCACATTCTGGGGTCTATTGAGTGGTTGCTGGGGGTTGTCTCAGGACCCAGACCTCCATCGATCTACAGACATTTAAAGTGTCCAGTGAATTTGATTAAAACCACTTCAAAGTTTACTCTATAAACTCTTCAAAGATTTGTCACTTTTTTTTTTTTTTATACCTGTGCTCTGGATTGATAGCACTTCTTCTAACCTCTGGTGTCCAAAGAAAGGATATTACAATGGTGGCTGAGTGGCAGCCGTCTACCACATGGTCTGTCATTCATTGTCATGGGCAATCTATTTGTCGAGGATAATGGTGTGATTGTCTATCGTTCTTTAAGTGATGTCAGTAGACCATTGACTGTATCCCAAGGTATAAAGAACATTGTCACTCACAGATGAGGCTGACACAAGGGCTTACATGTCCTTCTCTTCTCTCGCCCATTAAGCTCTTCCGCTCTTATTTCCGCAGGTTCATATGAAGGACGTGACCTCCGCCTTGTGGGTGAATGGCCTGGATTGCAGCTACCTGCGAGAACAAATGCTCAATGAACCATTGGTACGGGAGATGGTCCGAGAATGTAACAACATACCCCTGAGCCAGCCGCAGCAAGGAGAAGCCGTGCTGGCATCTTTTAAACCGAGGGGCTACTCTGAGTGCATTGTGACGGCTGGAGGAGAGGAGAGAGCGTAAGTTGTCCATTGCTGTGTCTGGAGGTTGAGCTGAGCCCACTCCATACCGGGAAGATGCCAGCTGTGTATCACACCCAGCAGCAGCGATCGGAGCTAGCTCTAGTAGCTGCTGTATAACCATTTAAATGTCAGCACAGAATGTCTGTTCAAACCAAGCACAGTCGCTCGTTGCACAAAGTCAGAGCCAAACATTTAAGTGCACCTTCTCACCATCGCATACCTTCTTTGATTGACAGCTCTAGCTTACAAGCGCCAGAGAAGGTCGAAGACTTATGGGAAAACAAGCAGGAGTGAAGGAGCACTTAAATGTTTGGGCACACCACAGTGCACCAAGCTCTTGTATTTGTTTTGAGCAGTCAATCTATGCTGACCGAGTCCCTTTAAATGCTGCTGTCGATCACTGACAGTAGCATTTAAATGACCCGCCATCTTGGTACTCCTTTGAACCTGAGGCTGGGCTTGATAGAATGTCCATCACACTATATTTTGCAATACCGTGGTTTTTCAATATGTGGTGCAGTGACCAATGTTACAGCCAGGGGGCGCTGTGTGTGCACTTCAAGATGCACTTGGAGGCATAGTTGTGGTGAAACAGTGACTGGCAGCGTTGTGAATGGCCGATATGTATCGCAGAGGTGGGTGGCCCTGTGATGGAAGCCTGGGTATGTTTTGCTCAAGCAGATCTACTGCTGAGGGGTTTGTTTACATTGGGAAGGCTTCCAGGTGATTGGAGAGATGGGTGGGTCCAGTCACCTACAAACCTAACCAAAGAGGTGTATCTGAACACCTAAGATGGTTTTGTGTTTTAAGGACCTGTCGTGATGTCACGCTCATCTGACTGGCCATGTGACAGGTACCTGGGTGTGGTTACACCTATGTAAAGGAGGTGTGTGTAGCACATGGTGAGTGTTTGGTAGTCTGCAAGTGTGGACAGACTTCCATGTGTCCTTGCTGGACACTGCTGAGTGGCCTGTGTGCTGTAGGTCCTAGATGGTCAGTGTTGGAGGCTCCTGGGAGTGGAGTCGTCCTGGAAGCACCTAGAGACCGTAGACCTGGACGGTCTGTGTTGAGGACCTGGGATTGACGTGAAGTCAGCATGAGGAGTGGAACTCCTGAAAGGTAACCCCGGACAAGGGGATTGAAATATATGGCAGAGAAGTTTATCTGCTGCATGAACAGACTGGTGGTCGTGATAAGTTCATGGACATAATGAAATAGACTGTATGTCATGTGGTTTATGACATTTAATAAACCGGATTTGACCAGATTTGTGTGAGATACCGTGCCTGAGTGCTTGAATCCTATGCCATGCGAGTGTCCCCCAACACACTAAGGTAGCGTATCACCACATTTGGTGGAGAATGCGGGCAACGGTTCAAGAAGCACATGTTGCAGCGCTGGCTGATCTGAGCCAGAGGAGTAAACGGTCTGACAACCGTGTGTAACAGACAGGAGTCTGTCCTATGCTGACTGAGGTCAGTGAGAGACTGTGAAGTTTTTTTTTGTTTCTCAAGTCAGCTTGCTGTGGCTCGGTGAGGTCACAAAGTTTGCTGTGGCTCGGTGAGGTCACGAAGTTTGCTGTGGCTCGGCGGGGTCCACGAAGGTGACAAGCGTCTTGCTGTGGATCGGCGGGTCCACGAAGTCTGCGGTGCAGAGCCTTGTGAAGTGTAGCTGCAGTTGCAGCAAAGAGAAGGAAAAAAAAAAGGACATTGCTGGTCCAGAGCGTGCAGATTCTTAAAGGGCCAATGCAAGGCCAGAGTCACATTGGTGTACTGTGCGAACTGGGGCCTGAAAGTACTGTGGGGAGTCCACGGGGTGTACCCCAGGGAAGGGGTGGTGTCCCTAATAGGGTGGTGTCCCAAAAAAGGGGGCGGTGACCCAAACAGGGATGGTTGCCCCAAAGGGGGCGGAGTCCCAAAAAGGGGCGGCATTCAAAAAGGGAGTTGGTGTCCAAAACGGGGTGGAGTCCCTTAAGGGGGTGGTGACCCTAAAGGGGGCAGAGGCCCAAAAGGGGGCGGAACCTCCTGAAACTAAAAAGGTGGCACAAACGGACTGTTGCCAGACACAATGGTACTATGTGTGTCCAGTTTGCCATGTGAACTACCCTCCTGGTAAGAAGCTGCGTGGGTGTGTTCTAGAGTTGAACGCAGATGTAGAGGATGTTTTTGGTCTGGTTGATTCGGTGAGCCCGGTGACCCTGGTAAGGGCTGTAGAAGATAAGTTTTAATGTCTGAAAGGAAGATTGAGGTCACATGCATCCATGGGGACACTAAGGTTTATTCGGTGGCCTTGGTGCAACTCGAGACGGTCATGAGCCATACAAGTCTGGAGGCCGCCATAGTCCCTAACCTATCTTGTCCGGTGATAGTAGGCCAGGACTGTAAGTTACTCTCAGACTTGTGGGAGGAGGGCGTTCCTCTGCAGCACGAGGCTGGAAGTCTCATTACTGTTGCAGGGGCATACATTAAGTCAGTAATACATCCCAGAATTGACGGGTCAGACATCGGGGTGACCAGTGTGAAGGGTTCGTCTGCCCAACTTACTGACATGATGTCACCTGACATGTACCCCAAGATGACTGGTAGTGGTGTGTTAAATAAAACCTGTGTAGCTGACACCCGATTAGAAAGCAACTTGAGCGTTCACCATGTTGTGGGGCGTGACACAGACTCTGGGGGTGACTGTGACATTTCATTAACAGTAGCAACCACTAGAGCTGAGTATGAGGTTGTGCGGATAGAAACACTTACACAGGGGAACAACAGTGCTCCCCAAGGTAAAGTCAGGATGGCAGGGGCAGCCATAACAGAAATTATGACCTGTGTAAGGGGCGACTGCGGGTTCCAGCATTACCGATTGGGTGGTAGTGACTCCCATTCAGATGATGATGCCAGCGGAAAAGAGTGCAGTATAGCTGACTCAAGTACAAGTTGCAAATCTTCCTCTCATCGCCGGAGACGTAAAAGAGGCAAAGGGACTGAACAAATTGCACCCTCTGAGAAGGTTGATAAAGAGGAGGTCCAGGATCTCGCTAATGAGTTGTCTCATGAGGAGCCAAAGGTGGCAGATTTAAGTTAAGTTAAGGCATCTGAGACAAGCAGCTGAGCACAGGGTGGATGAGCTGGAGAAGGAAGTCTCTGAGCTTCGAGGTCACCTGCCAACATGGCAAATGTGAATAAAGCCTTAAGGGAAG
This sequence comes from Ranitomeya variabilis, assembly GCF_051348905.1. Classification (NCBI taxonomy): domain Eukaryota; kingdom Metazoa; phylum Chordata; class Amphibia; order Anura; family Dendrobatidae; genus Ranitomeya; species Ranitomeya variabilis. Next base: position 578,728,992 of record NC_135233.1, read on the forward strand.
ATGTAGAAGTGCTCAGGGAAGCATTAAGTGGTCTTCTGCAAGATAAGGAGATGCTGGTCGAAGGCTCACAGCGGCAATACCAGAGTGGTAACGAGGTGAAGCTGCCAGTGCCCATCCTGGCCAGGGATCTGGAAGAGTGTAAAGCGGAGGGAGAATTGGCACTAAAAACAGAACAAGACAGTCACCCGGTCGTGACAGACGTCTTGGTGGAAAGGTCAGAGGCAAAAAGGGAGCCGTCTGTCTATGAAGAGAGTGAGACCCCGCTCTTCAAGACCGTGATTGATGTACCCGAAGAGGTGCAAGAAGCCTGCACGAATGAGGGTGTGCATGAGGCCTTTAGAAAAGCAGTGGAAGCATGTAGTGTGCACTGGGCACCAGAGACGAAACAGTTGGTGATACTGTCGACTAGGGAAGTCACAGTGAAGCGGGTGGCTATCCTGAATGATATGCACCTACAATGTCTCCGTACAAAACAGATGATCTTGTTGAGAAATAAGGAAGCCGCTCGATGTTTGGAGCATACCAGGAAAGCTCAAAGTCGGCTGGGCTTTGTGGAAGACATTGTTCAAGTACCCAGAAGTCTGGTGGGGAAAGTCATTGGAAGATTTGGAAAAGTGATGCAGGACCTGGTGAACAGATCCGGTGTGGTGAGACTGAGGATTCCGGATGATGGTGAAGTCCAGGTAACTGGTGAAGATGAGATGGTTCCATTTGTTGTAATTGGCTCAGTAGATAGCCTTAGGAACATTCGAGTGCTTCTTGAATACCGGGTGACGTATCTAAAGGAGATAGAGCAGCTAAGACTGGAACGTCTGAAGATTAATCAGCAGCTGCAGAATATAAGATGGTGACCACTTCCAACCCAGGGTATGGAGATACGAAAAGATACCCTAAAGAATAGAAGAGTCCAAAGAAGTGACTCCTCTGTTAGCTCAGGGCTGAGTGACCGAGGTAGGAGACCCACTAGCAGATGTAGTAGCGAAGGGTCAGACGCAGACCAGACAGTCAGCGCGACTACAAGTGAGACTTATGACCGTGTCAAACGGGGAAGTCAATTATGGAAAGAAAGCTCACGTGAAAGAGTACGTGTGGAAAGTGGGTTGACCAAAAAGGGTCTCGGAACCCCGGGTTTATGTCATGTGTCCACCCCAATAGGGTTGAACAAAGGGGGGAGGTATGTGGTGCAGTGACCAATGTTACAGCCAGGGGGCACTGTGTGTGTACTTCAAGATGCACTTGGAGGCATAGTTGTGGTGAAAGTGATTGGCAGCGTTGTGAATGGCCGATATGTATCGCAGAGGTGGGTGGCCCTGTGATGGAAGCCTGGGTATGTTTTGCTCAAGCAGATCTACTGCTGAGGGTTTTGTTTACATTGGGAAGGCTTCCAGGTGATTGGAGAGATGGGTGGGTCCAGTCACCTTCAAACCCACCCAAAGAGGTGTATCTGAACACCTAAGATGGTTTTGCGTTGGCCATGTGACAGGTACCTGGGTGTGGTTACACCTATGTAAAGGAGGTGTGTGTAGCACATGGTGAGTGTTTGGTAGTCTGCAAGTGTGGACAGACTTCCATGTGTCCTGGTGGA